>NC_142592.1:30831156-31456156 GCF_965207765.1 Zootoca vivipara | reverse complement strand
AGTGAAACAGATCCTTAGAAACTGGGCAAACAAAATGTCTATGCACCAGTTAGAAGAGTTTGGATTTGATATCCCGCTTTATCACTACCCGAAGGAGTCTCAAAGCGGCTAACAATCTCCTTTCCCTTCCTTCCCCACAACAAACACCCTGTGAGGTGAGTGGGGCTGAGTGACTTCAAAGAAGTGTGACTAGCTCAAGGTCACCCAGCAGCTGCATGTGGAGGAGCTGAGATGCGAACCTGGTTCCCCAGATTATGAGTCTACCGCTCTTAACCAGTACACCACACTGGCTTACTGTTATGTAAACTTTACATAACAGATTTCATAGATGTTATACCCATTTTTTGTATGATTAGTTGATATTGTCATTTTATAACATGAATCAAACTGTCTGCTCACTTTCTTGCCCCACTTCTTAGCCATGCCAAAGTCTTTTGATTGGACCAATGCCCATGCCAGGAACCCTTTGGTGGCTGGAAAACAGAGAGCTTTGGGTGCAGGAGGGAACAACACCCCCCCCCCCCCACTGCTGAGGTGTTCAAGAAAATGAAAAAGTGAGCTAAAATGTTAATTTATTATTATTATTACAAACAAACAAAAAACAAATGGTAAAGGGTGGTAAAAGAAGCAAGCTGTTATAGGACAAAAAAGTGAATTTAAAGGAACCAGGGAGGAAGGATGATCAAAAGTGGAAGTTGAGGGGCTGGGGGATAAGATACAAGTGGAGTGTAAAAAGAGACTACCTGACTTTTGGAAGACATGTGAAGGCAGCCGTGTTTAGGGAAGTTTTTAATGTTTAATGTTTTATTGTATTTTTAATATTTTGTTGGAAACCGTCCAGAGTGGCTGGGGAAACCCAGCCAGATGGGCAGATGGGCAGGGTATTATTATTATTATTATTATTATCATCATCATCATCATCATCATCATTATTATTAGCAGAAGAAATTACAAGTGCTGGCTAAAAACAAGTGAAGGCAAGTGAAGGCGTGAAGGTAAAAACACAGAAGAAAGGCCTTCACTAAGAACCTCTGGATCAGCACATTCTGCCTAAAATGGGAAGGCTAAGTAACAATATCTTGAGAAGAGCTGAGTTCAGGAACTCCTTGCCACTGGGGAAATGCTGTGGAAAAGAATTTAGTAAAATGATGTCATTAATTGCCAGCTGATTTTGCCAAACTCTGCCTCCATTTGCCACCATTTTGTCACTGCCTCTGACCCTGCACTACCATTTTATGACAGGTGGGCCGCAGTAATTTGCTGCCATCTTAAGTGGGCCCAGGGAGTAGGAAGTTTGAGAACCCCTGATCTAAAGTATACTATATATATATAATTTTAAAAATAACCTCTCTTCTACATTACTGTTTTGTTCAGCAGAAAAGAGGATGAACTAGACTAAACAACTAAACTATTTCAAAACATATAACAGAAGAATACTGTAGCAATGGTTAATTCCTGCATTAATCCCTTCACAGCTTTGCCATTGGACTTCACTTCTTGTAATCAATACTGTCCAAAAATAGCACCACTCTTGTGTTAAAATGCTGGAAGCTATCCTCTGGCACATAGATTTCAAGTACAGTGCTAGGAAAACTTTGCTTTCACCTACTATTTTGTATGACTTTAAAGATGACTATTTTAAGGATATTTGTAGCCTTTGAATAAAGTCTATGCCACAATGAAATTTGTTCTCTTTACAAAACCCTTTGTCCTTGAGATTTTTATTAATGACCCAGAATTTTAAATGGTTCCCATAATGAGAGGACATGATAATATGTGCACAGTATTCTGAAGTAGGTCATATCAGTACAGGCTTTTCTTAAAATGTCATCCTTGTATTTTGATTCCTAGCCTAAAAAAAGGGCCAACATTACCTTTCCTTAAAATATCTCTCGCCACTAAAATATATCCAAGAAGACATGATGAAGTTATTCATTCAGTTCCTTTCTATCCATCTGTGCTTCTTCTTATTCTTCAGAATGAGTCTAAAGAAACTATTTTATTTGTCTAATTTATATGCCCTTCCTGTGCCTGCACTCTGTCAGCTTAGATATGTCACCTGTAATAAGTATGAAAAATTGCACTGTGGTACCTATTCTATTCCCACCACCACCTTCTGCCTTAGAAGCTGACTCCAGCTACCAAGGGCAGTTCTCTGGTAAATCCAAGCAAATCTAATTTAATCCCACTGAGTCAAGCAGAACCTAGTCCTAATAGTCATTTTGAACAGCTGGGGAAAACTCATCAACAAGAAGACTTTTATGTCTAGTCCACCTCTTTTAAGGGAGGAGGGGAACCCTCATGAATCTATTTCTTAGGCCATTTTGTAACACAATCAATAATGTAAAAAAAACCGAGTCTCCAGTGGCCTCTTAGATTGTCCAAATGTACATTTTGTTATTCTTAAAAGAACAAAGGAAAGATGAGCAAAAAAAATCACATTAGGAATGAGTCAAGAACATAAAAAACAGAGGGAGGAAATAATATTTCATACAAAAGAACAGAGTAGTTTTTTTGAAGTGTGTGTTACTGAAAAGGATGAACTGCCTTTATTTATTTATTTCTTTATTTATGCATGGGATGGAAGACAATTCTACCCACTCAACAATTTAAGTAATAGCTAAATCTACATAGGAGTAGAAGATAATATTTTTTCCAAGCATTTATAATTGGGGGGGGGGGAGCTGCCATGGGATATAGGCAGTGGTAGCTGGTGTCCATTGGACCTGACAAAGCTGCTAGGGAGTCACTGGGTGAGTCAGTTGTTCTGCTTTTCTCCCTATTCACCCTTGCAAAGATGTGGTGGGCAGTTAGGCATTGCAATGGAATAAATACTTGGCACCTATTTAAACTGGAAAGTGTCTTACTTTGGTTCACTATTACCTGCTGTCACAATCACCCTCTGCTGGGAGAATATGCCTCTGCTTATTCAGATTCTCTTACTAGCCCGTTCCTTTGCAATGAAACAGTGGACACTTAAATATTGCAGTTGTACAAAAGCTTACCTAAGTGTCTTGGATCAAAATTGCTCTCTCAATTTGTAGTGTGGGTTCATGCCAAATAAACTGTACATGACTCAGAAGTGAGCCCCCTGCTCAATGTCTCCCAAGTCTTGCAGCTCCTCCTTATTCAAGAACCATAAGTCAGATCCGACTTTCAAGTTTGAAGGGGTCCAGGGCAAAAATAATCCCTTATGGGTCCCCTCCTACCTTAGGTGGGCAGCAACTGCACTCTGAATCAGAGTTGACCGCCATTTTCATTTCCCACAGTGCCTGGGCCCCAATATACCATTGCTTCAGTACAAAATGATGGCTCCAAGCCATGGAACACAGCATAAGAGCCAATGCAGGTGACAATGCAGTGACAGGTCCCAGCAACTACCTAAAAAATGCCATATGTGAAATTAAGCCTAACGAAAGCCTTCCTCTGCATGAATCCACCAGGGACAACAACCATGTAGCTAAGGTTATAATTCTGTTGTCTTCTCTATCAAATAAGATAGACACACAGTTAAATATTTATCCTTTGAGTTTACTCCTATTTATTCATAATGTATAATACACATTATAAAAAAAACCCACCCTGTTCAAAGGCCATAAAACAAGCAGTTTCCACCTACTGCAATATATGACTGACTCAGCCTTCATTGTACATATAGTGGAGTCCAGAACAGATTAAACAAGGCACAAGAGAAAATACCTCATCAGCATATATTAGCTGTTTCTTCAGTTCCTACCCAGACAGAACACACCCGAGTCTCCTTAATCCAGACTAGTTTCTCATTACAAAGACTCTGGCCCAAAGCTCAAGGGGACATGCTGCTTTCATCGACTGGCAGCGAGCACAATTTGTCCTGCGCTTCTTCCCAGCTGCATCGTCTGGCCTTTCTCCCTCATCATCCCTTTGTCCCTGGTGTGAACTCTACTAAAGAGAAATGTCCCCAGCTACTCAAGCAAAGTACCTTCAGAGCTGGCTATTGACACTACCTTTCCTTTCAGTTTTATGTCACCATAATTCTTGTCTCTACATTTAAAATACATAATTCTTACGATCAAATCCTCCCCCTTGTGCACAATGGAATACATTTCATGATAAATCAATGAAGTGCAAGCGGAACATGGTGGACCAAGTTAATAGCTTTGTAAAGTCCACGTGGAAACAAACATTTATATATCTTTCAAATGTGTAAATCTGAAGGCATTGAAAATAAACTGTTAGAGGTTTTTTTTCCCCCTGAGTAATTTTGAAATACTGTAAATAATTTCCAGTGCAAAAAAAGAGGGGGATTTTGGGACGGAGGGGAAACTTGCACTATTTCAGCTTCTGACAACTTGGTGCCCTTCAGATGTTTTGGACAACAAGTCCCATCAGCAGCAGTTAGCTAGCTGATGGCCAAGGCTGATGGGAGCTGTGGTCCGAAACAGTGGTAGGGCACCAGGTTGAGGACGGCTGCACTGCTTTATCATCTGAAATGATTACTAAAATTACTAAAGTGTTTTGAAAGAACATCTACAGTCATTCTATGTGTTTGCAAATGTCTTAAATCCAAGATTCAAAGGGAGCCACTACTGCCATGTTTGTCTAGATTACTCAACAAGCAAAGTTGGTCTTCATGTAGAACACAAGTCAATGCATTTGGTCAAAACAGGAATTCCTCAAAGAAGATCCCTCCTGTAGTATGGTGAACTGCTACAGTCTCCACTTCCTCTTGGTACTCTCTTGTGCTCAGTTCCTCTATCTTTTTCTCTCTGGTGAGTGTTTGAAAACACCCCCCCCCCCAAAAAAAAACCCCTAGCATCCCTCAGTTAATACAAATTTTCCATTATTTTAAACTCAAAATCAAAGCTCATAATCTGAAGCTATAAATCTTTAAGATACTGATTAGAAAAAAAGGATGATATGAGTTCTGGAAAATTATTTTTGCTCTGTAGTTACTACTGCATTTATATAAAGGTAAAGGTAAAGGGACCCCTGACCGTTAGGTCCAGTCGCAGACGACTCTGGGGTTGCGGGGCTCATCTCACTTTACTGGCTGAGGGAGCCAGTGTTTGTCCGCAGGCAGCTTCTGGGTCATGTGGCCAGCATGAAAAAGCCGCTTTTGGCAAACCAGAGCAGCGCACGGAAACACCGTTTACCTTCCCGCCGGAGCAGTACCTATTTATTTACTTGCACTTGACGTGCTTTCGAACTGCTAGGTTGGCAGGAGCAGGGACTGAGCAGCGGAAGCTCACCCCATTGCGGGGATTCGAACCACCGACCTTCTGATCAGCAAGCTCTAGGCTCTGTGGTTTAGACCACAGCGCCACCTGCACCCCACTGAATTTATATAACAGCATACTATTATACTCCTATGACATTCACAGCCTGCTCCTTCTCATATTTACTCATAAGGTTTGCACAACAGAGCACTAAATAAATAAATAAATAAATAAATAAATAAATAAATAAATAAAGTGGATGTTGCTGCAAGCTAGGAAACTTGAGATCTCTTGTGGGCATGCAGGTATTTGTTTTTTTAAAAAAACCAACCACACACATTTTTGAAATACATGGGTACACACACACACACACACACACACACACACACACACCAGACAAAGAGCAGTCAATCACATGAAAGTCTGTTGGTTTCTTTCTTCCCTTTTTCCTTTCCCACCTCCTGTACCTGCAAGGGGAATTTCTATTTTTATTTTTTATTTTTAATCAAGCTGCTTTCTGTAAGAGCAGTGCTGGGGAAAATATATGTTTCAAATATAAAACTTTCACAAGCATCGCTTCAGGAACAATTGCTGGGAAAAGGCAAACTGCATTCTTTTCTCTGGTCTGATCGAAACAAAATGGAAGAAGGGTGACAGGTGACACCCAGAAAAATCTTGTCATAGAAATGTCGCCACACATATAAAAGCTCCTGCCCACAAAATGCAGGTGAATGAAGGTTTATTTTACAGTCTATATTATTTTTAAAATATGGTTGCATCAAACCATACCTAGCAGTCTTAACTCCCCCCCTCTCTCTGAGGAATGCCTACAAACAATGACTTCTTTCCAATGAAGCAATAGTTGGATGAAAACCAGTGAGATTAATGAACTCATCATGACCACCGTACTTCAATGAGGATACAACCAAGTGTACTGCACATTTCATTTCTTTAAAAACTCTATTTCAGATAAATAATAACCACCAGAAAATAACTCTTATTGCACTTTATCATTCTTTGAGGTAATGGAGGCAGCAGTCTGGGAGTGGCAAAATTTTTAAACAGCAGTTGTGATGTGTACTTGAAAGGGAATAATTTCTTTTATGAAGCTTGAACCTTGGTTTACTTGCTGTGCAGTGCAATCCTAATTATGGTTACACAGAAGTTAAATCCAAAGAGTTCAGTGGGGCTTACTCCCAGGAGACTGTGCATAGTGTTGAGGCTTTATTCATCTGAAAACTGTTCAAAGGATTAGGGGTTTTAGTCACCAAGAACCACACACTTTGCAGATGCTTGTTAGCCGAACTACTGCCTTTTAATTGTGACACAATGAGATCAGGATTGTGAAAGCAGGGCAGGAAGGATAGTGACTGTATGGAACTCCATTTTGGCAAAGACCTATATAGTATCCGTAGGCATGTTTCCACCATTGAGCCTCTTGGGCTTGCCAATCAGAAGGTCAGCGGTTCGAATCCCTGCGACAGGGTGAGCTCCCGTTGCTCTGTCCCAGCTCCTGCCAACCTAGCAGTTTGAAAGCACACCAGTGCAAGTAGATAACTAGTTAGCGCAGCGGTGGTAAGGTAAACGGTGTTTCCATGTGTTCCGGCTTCTGTCACTGTGTTTCATTGTGCCAGAAGCGGTTTACGTATGCTGGCCACATGACCTGGAAAGCTGTCTGTGGACAAACGCTGGCTCCCTCAGCCTGAAGTGAGATGAGTGCCAAAACCCCATAGTCACCTTTGACTGGACATAACCATTCAGGGGTCCTTTACCTTTACCTGCAGACTACACTGAACTCATGTACAATCTGTCTCTACACATATACCAGCATTTGTGTGAAAGAGTGTGCACTTGTGGGTTTTTACAGCTCGGCTATTGTGCACTGTACACTCACTTGATGCTGCATGTAAATAAATGTACAGGTGTACAGCTCAACTATCTGTGCACACAGGAAAACAAAATTGTACACTTGTTGAATGTAACATGGGATCACCCCAGGCAAAGAAAGACTAGCAAACATTTGATAATGGAAACACAAACTTACCCTTTTTGTTTTATTTTTTCTACCATTTCCAGGTTCTTCAAAAGAACCAGGAAGAGTTAGATTTGTTTAAAAAAAGTATCAATATCAGCCAATATAGTTATATGATTATAGCAAGCCAAAACACAGTGATAATGAAGTCATCTCTATACATAACATAAGCCTCAAACTATCAAAATGCGACCAATGGGATTTTCATATTGTCCCTTTCATTCCCATGTTCCTGTGTGACTGTCCCTAAGAGCAGGGCTGATATGTCAGTGATGCTCTACTGACATGATCTACTTCCTTATCATCGAGTTGTGGCTCTTAATGTAGAATATTCACAGTGGGTTGTACTTCCAGCAGCTATTCCCTGATTTATACCGTAACTATGGTAAAGCTCCAAAGGGCAAAAATCAATACTCATATGGTGGGCTAATTCAGGTTGCTCTTCAAACAACCAATTTAGTGTGCTTCTTACAGTTTCTGAAACAACACGCAGCGAGGCAACAACCCTAGGACCATGAAAGTCATGTTCTTCTTAAATCAGATCTGTCTCAGAAGATGCCTATTACTCCCAAAAGGAACTCAATATATCAACAGATCACAGATGGTGCAGCTGCTGACAAGTAGCTATCTTGCTTAGGATCACTTCACTGATGCAGTGAAGAGAACAGAGATACTGGGCGCCTCAATTTTCAGGTAATGCCAAGAGCGAGTTGCAATCATGTGGGTTTCACGAGGTGAAAGATCACTCTTTCATGCAATTAGGACACCACACATGTTTTTTGGGAGAGTACCATGGACCAGTGGTAGGGCACGTGCATCATAGGATGAGGATGGCTGGTTTGGGAGAGACTGGCAAGGATCCACATGGCACACTTGTGGAGAGGAAAGGAACTACCAGCTTGTGGGAGGCTGGCAAGGACCAAAATAACACACTTCTTGACTCCAAAATCATGGAAGAAAGTTCAGATGTGAGATCTGAGGACATATTACTAACGTATATTTAGAACAAATACTCAGAGGCTGGCCACAGCTGTACTATGAAAGAAGGAAGTCTTTAATTTAAAAATATATTACACTTTGAAACCTTCTCACTTAACATTGTTTCCACTGACAACTTAATAGTTATAAAAGTAAAGGAAGAAAATCTAGAAATTGATTTTTCATTTTATATGATTTTGTTTACTCAGTTCAGGTGGCAATGGCTTGCAACAAAGCGTAGTTTGATCACGTTTGTTTTGCTTGCCTGTTTTCCAGATTGTGTCAAGCATCTTTTGCAGGAAAAAGGGACTTATTAAAAAATACTAGAAAATTGAGTCTTAAATCTACATCTCAGTGAACGCTTAGAAACTAGGTCTCCAACTTTCCACATTTTCTAAAAATGTACAATTTCAATCCAGGAGATGCTCTCTGTCCAAATGTTAATACATGTTGTCTCTGTGTTGCATGGAATAGAGAGATTATGAAACAGAATCTTCCTTTATTTTTTAGTCCAAAGTATTAAACATTCTCTTTAAGGCTGTGAAACCATGTTCATACATGAATCCTCTCCATATTTAGTTAAAAATTAGAACAACTTTGTTGATTCCTATGCTTGTAGAGAAGACTTTGAGAAATATTCATTTTGTGAGATATGTAGGGCCTGCAATAGAATGTTGTAGTGTGGTGTGTTCCTTGTCATCTGGGCAGCCCAGGACCTCCAGTCACACTGCCCAGGCTTGTGCCCTGGAGAGGTCACTTCAGTGCTGCAAATGCAAAAATAACAAAGCAGAAGGGAGCAGCTACAAGTTATCAGCTCAACTTGATTGGTGTAAGGTACAAACACTACAGGTTGCCTACATTGGTGCTTTCCTTCCACCTCTCAACTACCTCTGGTCCAGTGAACATTGTGAGCATCTACGCTCCCACTGCAGTATATGCTCTGACAAACTAAGGACCAGTTCTGCGAGGAACAATACCAGGCTGTCAGGATAGTCCTAGACTGCAAACACCTATTCCTGCTAGGAGATTTCAATGCCTGAGTTGGGAATAATCGCCACACATGGGACAACCACACTTTGGTATTAGCAGTATGAATGAGAATGGAGAAAGGCTATTTGAGTTGTGCTTGTATCACAAAACACCAAGTTTCCTAGAGACTTGGAACCAGCTGGACTTGATTGTCACCAGATGATTAGCACTGAACTGTGTTTGTGTCACACGGAGCTACCACAGTGCTGGCTGCGACACAGATACTCCCTGGTGGTGAGCAAGATCCATCTCCAGCCAAAGAAGGCCCATAGAACAAAGCAGAAAGTGTGGCCTCGGATCACACTGCCAGAACAATCATACCTGAACTTTGTGAATGCTTCTCTGATTCTGTCGAACAAGCTCTACTGAACTGCCTTAGTGAAAGCATTGAAGGAAGGGGGAAAACACAGCAAAGAGGCTATCTACAACACAGCTATGTCCTCCTTAGGCAAAAGAAAGCAACAGATCCCTGACTGGTTTGAGGATGGTATAAAGGAAATGGGGCCTTTTATTGCTCAAGGCTCTTGTGAACCACAAGCATGCGCCCTGTAAAAAGACACTTGCTACACTGAGAAAGGCAAGGAGTGATGCCCAGTGGATTGCCAGATAATGTGCCAATGACTACTGGCTAAAGCTGTATCAGAGCATTCAACTTGCTGCTGAAACCAGCAACACTCACAAAATGTATGAAGGCATGAAGAAAGCCTTTGGATCAACAGAAGAAAAGGACTCTTCACACTGCTCAACAAGATAGGATGCCCATGTTAGCTTCATAAGTTCTGCTCAACCTTTATGTCTCCACTCCAAGACAAAATGGTGCTGGGTCTTTATCTGAGAGATGTTATTTGCAGAAGACACAGCATTGACAGCGCACTCTGAGGAAGCTCTACAGAGACTCATCAACTTTTCCCCCTCAAGCCTGCAGGGAGTTCGGCCTTACCATCAGCCTGAATGTCTGCAGAATGGAAGACAGCAGGCTCTACAAGGACGTGCTCTACAGGGAGCTGGCTTCAGGTACGCAGCCTGTTGGCAGACCAACTCTGTGTTATAAAAATGTCGACAAATGTGACATGAAGGCTGGCAACATCAATCCCACATGTGGGAATCCCTTGCAGATGACCACAGTGCTTGGAGATAGACAGGCAGGACATGCATGCATTGCAGTGTCCAGAGGAGGAATGACCATTGGGAGGGGCACAGAAAGAAGAAACTCCATGGTGCATCTGTAGCAGCAGAACCAGACACTTTCATCTGTCCCATGTGCATCAAAACATGTCAGTCTCTACAGCCAAATTAGGCACTGTAACCTTCCTATAATTTGACTTTACCCCCAAAGACGTACTCCTCCATTATCTCCCAAAACAGATGGATGCCAACCAAACTATTTGATGCGCCCCTGTTTAGGGTTTCTATCAGCCAAGCATACTGCCTTCCACAATTGTCCAGTCTATTCCACCATCACCATTTCCCTTCCAACAGACATCCAGCAGCTCATAACCACAGGACATGTTTAGTCATCATTCAGTTATTTTTCAATCTTCATGATCATTTGTACTTTTGCAAACCTTGTGTGTGTGTGGTATTGTTTTGGCTAAATAAGGATCTACTGAGCTTGCTATTGGTAATAAATTGTTGTTGTTGTTGAGTTATATAACTCTGATTTTAACCAACGTGCATTTTTAGCTCCCTGTTATTATTTTTAACCTATTGAACTAATCCTGCTCCTTGAAGACTCATAGGTTTTAATCATTGTTTCCCTACATACCATAAAAGCATTCAACATGATTTCTAAAAAATAAAATAAAACTGGTGGCAGATTTCTTTTTTATGATTATTTCATTTCAGAATTAATGCTTTGCCTCATCAAGATACGGCAAAAACATATGAGCTTTGGTAGCACTGTGCTCAGGCCGTTCAAATGATTTTAATAGGATAACTTGACAATGATAAGGAAAGCAGTATTTCTGTTCAAACAAGAAAATGATACTGTGCCTAAAAATATATCCGCAGCTAGCAGCAGGCAGGAGGTACAATGAATGAAACCTTGCTGAAAAGGCAAGTCTAAAGCAAAGTTGCATCTAGCTTTTGTCCATTTTTGTCCTTCCCTATAGGAAGTCTTCCCACATGAAACTAAACAGAGATATCATTTTCACCCCAAAGATGTTGCACAGTCATTACTGGCACAGTCCCTGCAGGTGGCAATCAATGGAACACAAATGCCAGAGTATGGACTGGAAAGAGTTTGTAATCTCAGGCTTGAATGAATTGGGGTGCAGAAAAATAAGACATCACAAGAACACAGGAGGCTGCCATTTATACTGGTCTGTCTAGCCCAGTATTGTGTACATTGACTCACCTTTAGCTCACCGGGGTTTCACAAAAGGGACATTCCCAGCCCTACCTGGAGATGCCCAGGATTGAACATAGGAATTTCTGCATGCAAAGGAGATGCTCTACTGCTCACCAGGAAGGAGAAAGGGAAAAGTTCACTATTATTCAGCTGGTTAGAGTGTAGTGCTGATAACACCTAGATTGCAGGTTCGACCCCTGCCTATTCCTGCACTGCAGGGGCTTGGGCGAGATGATCCTCAGGGTCCCTTCCAACTCTACAATTCTATGATTCCATTATGTGACCAGAAACCTACAGTGATAGAATGGTGTGAAACAGCCTCCAGCAACTTGGTTCCCTCCAGTTGTTTTGGACTACAATCAAGGCCACCAGCCTCAGTGAACACAATTGTGCTAGCTTGGCTAATGTGAGTTATAGTCCAAATATGTGGAAGCAGCTGGTTTGGAAAAGGCTGATAGAAGTTCTAAAACCAGAGACGATGAGAATTTCCAATTGTCAGAAGCATTCATTAGTATATTAAAGTTCTCATTTAAAACTGAAGCATGCCATGTGGTGTAGTGATTAGAGCCTTGGACTAGAATCTGGAAGAACCAGGATAAAGTCCCCACCATGAAACTTACTTGGTAACCCTGGGTCCACACATTAGCTTCATACACATTACTGGCTTAAAATGCAACTAGGTCACTCTTTTTTTCTTAATTTAGATCGAAGCTGGGTCAGGGCAAACTGCATCAAAGTGCAGTATTTCATAAGGAATGGCAGGATAGATACAGAATAGATATGGATTGTGGCTACTCATACCAGTGGAGGGAGAGCACAAGAAAAATGGAAGTGTGGAAACAGCCAATGTCTCTCACCATAGCCTACCTCACAGGGCTGTTGTGATGATAAAGTGGTGAGGAGGAGAACCATATATGCTCCCTGGAGCTCCCTGGAGTAAGATAGAATGCAAATGTAAAAGTAATAGAATATATAAAGCACAGACTGTAGAGTAGAGGTGATGAACTTGTGGCATGCCATATGCTATTGGACTACAACTCTCATCATCCCTTAATGGCCGGTGCTGATGGGAGCAGTAGTTTAGAAACATCTGGTGAGCTACAGGTTGATGAGCTCTGCTTGAGAGGAACAAAAATGCCACAAATCTCACTAAGACTAGATTCTTACTCAGGCATAGCCAGTTCTTCAGCTTGCCATCCAAACTACAACCTCAGTAAAAACAACAATCCAAAAGTGTGCTTTCAGCATTCCTCTCTGTCTTAGCTGCCTCACAGGCGAGCCTATTACATAATCCACTTGATTTCTATTTGCAGTGACACCAGAGAGACAAAGAGGAACCACCATGTTATCTCATAACTACAGCAAATAAAAACTGATTCACACTTTGTTGTTTTTTTAAAATAAAATGTTTACAGACCCAAAGAGCATTGAGCTAAAAAGTAACAGAGCTAAAGATGGACAACCCAAAAGCCATTCCTAACAGCTGCCAAAATCTGCCATGCTGCCTGCCTGTTTACTACTTTTCCTTGAAACCTTCTTTATGACTGTTGTGTGTATTAATCCCTGCTCGGTAGCATGAATCATGTTACTATTTTGGGGGACGATGTCCTGATTAAAAAATGACAGAGAAAACGAGATTAGTGGTGGTGATGGTAGACAGTATTAGAAATTCATGCAAAGCAGCCTGAGGATTTATAAGCAGGGCTGCCTTCTATGTCTCTATATGCCTGATTTAAATTAGAGGCTGCTGAACACAGCAAGCTATGGCCTTGGGGAAGAAGAACCATGTCAAATGCCATTTGATGCTGCTCAGCCAGGCACGCATAAAGGCACATTGCACCGATAATATTTGACAACATTGGCTGCGCTTTCTCTGCTTCACTGACCAGCTTGTCTAAATTCCAGGCAAAGCAACACACAAATAGTTTATAAGTAGCTACCCTGTCAGCATCTTCCTCTTTAGAAAGCAGCAACGGCAATGGCTTCCTAATGAACATATCTGTATGATGAAAGAGGAGGACTGCAAACCAAGTGCTCAGAGTTGCCAGAACAGCAAAGCTACATGATCCTTGCATTCAACTGTGATGCAAAACAAAAGCAACACTGTCTTTTCTGCTCAGCTAAAAGGTTATTTCTGCTCTTCCTCCAGCGGCTTTTAGGGCAGTCCCTATTCCGCCTAGAACAGACTGAGCATAACTACCTTATGATGTTGAAAACTGAGCAGACGGTTCTCTGATAATTTCTTTTGTGATTTGAGGGTGTGTGGAGATAATTATCTTTTCCAAGGCAGGTAGGGAGAAAAAAGACTGGGAAATGCATTTTCAAACACGAAATTCTCTAGGAGAAAGAATGGGATTCTTAAAACGCAGAGTTTGCTTAAAGCTGAAAGAGGTTCTGTCTCCTCTAGCAAGGTTCGTAAAATACTTGACTCATCATGCAGAAGATGATTCTCTATCAATATTTCAGCCTTTGAACTGAGGAGCAGCAGCAATAGCTTGCTGTGACTATTGAGCCATCACACTACATGATCTTCTTTACTGCCCCAGGAACTTCCAATAACTTTTTGATGGGGAGCTGTTGCCACATACAACATTTTAAAGGGACGGAGAAATGAAAATACATCTCTTTGGGGCTGTTCCAATCTGTAGAGCTCCATCAGTCTCATTGGCTGTATTAGTTACATTGGCTGTTTCAAGATTTTGATTTCTGGAGGGGGACATGGCTCTGAGGTCAATATTTGTAAATTTTAAAGGGGATTGTTATGCATTTTATTGTTGTTTTGTGTTTCAGGTTATAAGGCACCCTGAGCTTTGAAAACAAGCAGTGGTATACATTTTAAAAATATACCAGGGAGGAGGGAACTGTGCAAATAACTTGCCAGAAGTACAAATATCTGCACAGTGCATGAATTCTACACTTCTAGGTTGGCCCTGTGTCCAATTTGGGAGGGGGGTACTGTTTTTGTTTGTTACTATGTTGTGTATTTTTGTGGTTTTTTAAATTGTAAACTGCTCTGTGATCCTCGGGAAGTATAGAAATAATAATAATTGTAATAATAATAATAATAATAATAATAATAATAATAATAATAATAATAATAATATACAGAGGACAGTCCTTTTCTGAGAGAAGTCAAAGAACAGTCCTTTATTTGAAGGTGTGTTCTCTTTAAAGAGTTCCTGAGTGTAAGCTCAGCCTAAAGCCAAAGAACAATAATAAGGGAGAACAAGCAAAATCCTTGAAGCTGCTCACCAACAATTTGTGGTCACACCATAGCATCATGTCTTGAATAGCCATTTAAATTATAGTAATTATTTCTAAACTTACACCTGTATATATAAATAAGCATATTTGAAAATTAGTGTTTCCTTTGCTTTTTGGTAAAGCCTTTGGGGTCACCCTACACACACATGCTCCATCGATGATGAGGGGGTAGGGGATTAATTTGATTCAGATTGTATTTAAAGGCAACCCTGCTATATTTGCAAAACCGAAACAGTCATCCTTGAAAATTCATATGCCAAATTTTACAATGTTGTTCTCCAGCCAAGTATTAAGTACAAAAAAATGCATATATACTAGGGTAAAGTATCAATTAAAAATGCATATATAAGTGAAAATAACATTAAAAATGCATTTTATTTGGCAGAATTGCTTGCAAAAATGTGTATATATTAGTCATACATACTGCATACAAAAATATATTTATTTGGTGAAATTAACAATAAAATGCTGCTGACCTTTTATTTCAACAAATGGCCATATTTGTCCATCCCTATCAACCTCGGGCTCCTCATATGATTGTTCTCCCTCCCAATGCTCTGGATCTACATTTTAGTTCATTGCTCGCTTCACCCAGTTTAGTGGGACCACCTATCTTAGATTTTTCCTTTTCTGAGAGGCCCATTTCCTGGTTACAAGAAAAGGAGGAAGAAAGCACTGACACCCAGGAACAGCCACTCTCAGCGAAGTGATATATTTGTGCTTTAACAACAGATTAAATTGTACATATCCCACCCTGTGACATCAGGTTCCAGGGGAAATAACTAAAGCATGTGTTATGTGATCACTAGATGTACCCAGTTTTCTTCTTTTGCAATTCTCTCACCCTCAGCAACAAAAGAATCTTAATTGAACCTGGCAGCTGCCACACAGTTCTCCCTAAAGCCATGTTCCTCAGTAATGGTAGGCCAACACCTTTGGAACATGTCTATAGAAAAATCTTCTGCAGAAACATTCTGTTATTGATCTAGTTTCCAGGACTGTTTGTCTTTGTGGGGCTTAGGGAAGAAATATTCTTCAAGCCCAAACTCCAAGCCCTTGCTAACTTTATAGACTTCACTGCTGTGCTATACTGTATTTAGCCTCCATGGTCTAATAGCTGATAATTAAAAACTATTTGCATTAAAGCTGCTGAGCTATTTCCTGTCAAATTGCTCATGGCAATTTAATATTAATTACTATTATTTTCTGATTTTGAAAGATGGCACCAGATGCTTAATATTATTATAAAATCAGTAAAATGCATCATTCGAAGGCTCAGATCATTTTATGCTAGTGATAGTTTCTTTTTGACATTAACTGCAGCGTACACAGAAAATCAAGTAGATGATAGAATACTTCATGAGTAGGCAAACTAAGGCCTGGGGGGCCGGATCCAGCCCAATCGCCTTCTAAATCCAGCCCGTGGACCGTCCGGGAATCAGCAAGTTTTTACATGAATAGAATGTGTCCTTTTATTTAAAATGCATCTCTGGGTTATTTGTGGGGCATAGGAATTAATTCATATTTCCCCCCCAAAATATAGTCCGGCCCCCCACATGATCTGAGGGACAGTGGACCACCCCCCTGCTGAAAAAGTGTGCTGACCCCTGTAGATAGACAGACAGATAGATAGATAGATAATTGTTAGAACTAGCATTTTATAATAATAATAATAATAATAATAATAATAATAATAATAATTTATTATTTATACCCCGCCCATCTGGCCGGGTTCCCCCAGCCACTCTGGGCGGCTTCCAACAAAACAGAAATTCTAAAATACAGAAATCCATCAAACATTAAAATACAGAGATCCATCAAACATTAAAAGCTTCCCTAAACAGGGCTGCCTTGAGATGCCTTCTAAAGGTCTGGTAATTGTTGTTCTCTTTGACCTCTAGTGGGAGGGCATTCCACAGGGTGGGAGCCACTACCGAAAAGGCCCTCTGCCTGGTTCCCTGTAACTTGGCTTCTCGTAGTGAGGGAACCGCCAGAAGGCCCTCGGAGCTGGACCTCAGTGTCCGGGCAGAACGATGGGGGTGGAGACGCTCCTTCAGGTATACCGGACCGAGGCCGTTTAGGGCTTTAAAGGTCAACACCAACACTTTGAATTGTGCTCGGAAACGTACTGGGAGCCAATGTAGGTCTTTCAGGACCGGTGTTATGTGGTCTCGGCGGCCGCTCCCAGTCACCAGTCTAGCTGCCGCATTCTGGATTAGTTGTAGTTTCCGGGTCACCTTCAAAGGTAGCCCCACGTAGAGCGCATTGCAGTAGTCCAAGCGGGAGATAACTAGAGCATGCACCACTCTGGAGAGACAGTCAGTGGGCAGGTAGGGACTCAGCCTGCGTACCAGGTGGAGCTGATAAACAGCTGCCCTGGACACAGAGTTGACCTGTGCCTCCATGGACAGCTGTGAGTCTAAAATGACTCCCAGGCTGCGCACCTGGTCTTTCAGGGGCACAGTTACCCCATTCAGGACCAGGGAGTCCTCCACACCCGCCCGCCTCCTGTCCCCCACAAACAATACTTCTGTCTTGTCAGGGTTCAATCTCAATCTGTTAGCCGCCATCCATCCTCCAACCGCCTCCAAGCACTCACACAGGACCTTCACCGCCTTCACTGGTTCTGATTTAAAAGAGAGGTAGAGCTGGGTATCATCAGCATACTGATGGACACCCAGCCCAAACCCCCTGATGATCTCTCCCAGCGGCTGCATATAGATGTTAAAAAGCATGGGGGAGAGGACAGAACCCTGAGGCACCCCACAAGTGAGAGCCCAGGGGTCTGAACACTCATCCCCCACCACCACTTTCTGAACACGGCCCAGGAGGAAGGAGCGGAACCACTGCATAACAGTGCCCCCAGCTCCCAAGCCCTCTAGACGGTCCAGAAGGATGTTATGGTCGATGGTGTCAAAAGCCGCTGAGAGATCCAGCAGAACAAGGAAACAGCTCTTACCTTTGTCCCTAGCCCGCCGGAGATCATCGACCAGTGCGACCAAGGCAGTTTCAGTCCCATGATGAGGCCTGAATCCTGACTGGAAGGGATCCAAATGGTCCGCTTCTTCCAGGCGTGCCTGGAGTTGTTCAGCAACCACTCGCTCAATCACCTTGCCCAAGAATGGAAGATTTGAGACTGGGCGATAGTTGGCCATATTGGCCGGATCTAAAGATGGTTTTTTAAGAAGCGGTTTAATAACCGCCTCTTTCAGCGGGTCTGGGAAGGCTCCCTCATGGAGAGAAGCATTTACCAACCCGCGAAGCCCATCGCCCAGCCCTTCCCGGCTAGCTTTTATAAGCCAGGATGGGCAAGGATCAAGGAGACAGGTGGTTGGTTTCACTCGTCCAAGCAGCCTGTCCACATCCTCGGAGGTAACAGATTGAAATTGATCCCACAAAGCTTGACTAGACAGGACTCTAGCACTCCCCCGCCCCGGCCCTGCTCCCACGGTGGAGTCTACCTCTTCCCGAATCTGAGCGACTTTATCTGCAAAAAACTTTGCAAAATCATTGCAGGAGATCATGTGGCCCATACTGGGCCCGGATGGAGCAGGTGGTTCCGCTAAATTGCGAACCACCTGGAAGAGTCTCCTGCTGCTGTTTTCTGCAGATGCGATGGAGACGGTGAAGAAGGTCCTCTTCGCCGTCGCCATTGCCACTTGGTAGGCTCGAAGTTGAGCTCTAGCCCGTGTCCGGTCTGATTCAAAATGAGTTTTCCGCCACCGGCGCTCTAGCCGTCTCAATGACTGTTTCATCACCCTCAGCGCCGGGGAAAACCACGGGGCTGTCCGGGCTCCATGCAATCTGAGAGGGCGCTTCGGAGCCAGACAGTCAATAGCGCTGGTTAACTCCGCATTCCAGCGGGCCACCAGGGAATCAGCTGAAAGGCCATCGACATGGGATAAAGCATCCCCTACCACTCTCTGGAAGCCAATTGGATCCATTAAGTAGCGGGGGCGGACCATCCGAATTGGTCCCACCTCCCTGCAGAGGGGAAGGGTTGCGGAGAAGTCCAGTTGCACCAGAAAGTGATCTGACCATGGCACTTCTTTTGTTTCACTTTTACTTAATGTCAGATCACCAACATCCATAGAGGTAAACACCAAGTCCAAGGCATGTCCACGGCTATGAGTTGGGCCAGACTTATTCAGGGACAGCCCCATGGTGGCCATGCTTTCCACGAAGTCCCGAGCAGCTCCTTGTAAGGTCGTGTCGGCATGGATGTTAAAATCCCCTAAGACAACCAAGCTAGGTGTCTCCAGGAGCACATCCGACACGACCTGAAGCAGCTCGGGCAGGGAATCCTTGGTGCAGCGGGGAGGTCGGTACACCAAAAGGAATCCTGTACTGCCCCTATTGCCCAACTTCCAGAACATGCACTCAGAAAACTCCATCTTACCAATAGGACGCCTGGTGCAAACTAATGACTTCCTAAAAATCACTGCAACCCCCCCTCCCCGCCCAGATGGCCTGGGTTGCTGTGCATAAGAGAAACCTGTTGGACAAGCAGCGCCAAGAATGGGCCCATCGGCTTCATCCAACCAGGTCTCTGTCACACATGCCAGGTCAAATCCTCCATCCACAATCAGGTCGTGAATGGCAGTGGTCTTATTCATCATCGACCTGGCATTGCACAGCAGCACCTTCAGGTCATGTGGGTATCCCTTGCTGATTCCAATATCCGTCCGGTCAAGACCAGACCCGGAGGCAGGGATAGTCTTCAGACAACGACTAAGTCTGCCTCCTCGGTAATGACATGGTCTGGTCTTAGCGTAACTCCTCCTCCTACCCGTGACCACTGAGATCGGTTGTCCCAGTGCATCCCCCCCTGTGGAATCTGCCCCAGCCATTTTGCTTGCTGGGACCCCCTCCCGGGCAGCCCTGACCCCTCCCCTTAAAAACAAAATAAAACCTCTGTAAAAAACAGCAAGAACGGAACAAAAGAAAAACACAAAAAACACAATAAAACAATAAAACCAAAACCAATAAAAATTACAATACACCAATATTTAACATATTCCCACACCCAACTAAAAATCCCTCCCACCTACCACCCCAAAGAAAATACCCTCCCACCTACCATCCCAAGAAAATAAAAACATAAAAATTCTTTAAAAAGCATTTTAAAAAGAACTCTGTGCTGTTTTAAGTTCCCCTGGGCAGCACCAGCAGCAGAGCAGCGGCGGCAGTCCTTATGAGGCCCTCCAGGCCCCGCCCTAGACCAGGTGGAAGGAGGCAGGGACAGGGCCTGTGGGCACTCACAGCAGGAGAGAGTCCTGGGCAGCACCCACCACACAAAAAACACAATAAGACAATACTAACCAAGAAACAAAAATCACAGAAATAACAAAATTTAAAAAATTCCCAGACCCAAGTAAATAACCAACCCCCCAACATAATGTGTTTAAAATGATAAAAGGAGAATTTAAAACATTTTTAAAAGAACTCTGCACAGTTCAGAGTCCTCCTGGACAGCAACAGCGCTGGGGGCAACAGTCCCCAGCAGGGCCGCCAGGCCCCGCCCTAGGCCAGGTGGTGAGAGGCAGGGCCAGGACCTGCAGGCACTCACGACAGGGGAGTCCTCCTGGGCAGCAGCAGCAGTGGAAGCAGCAGACCTATTTGAGGCCTGCCAGGCCCCGCCCTAGGCCAGGTGGTGAGAGGCAGGGACAGGACCTGCAGGCACTCACGACAGGGGAGTCCTCCTGGGCAGCAGCAGCAGTGGAAGCAGCAGACCTATTTGAGGCCTGCCAGGCCCCGCCCTAGGCCAGGTGGTGAGAGGCAGGGCCAGGACCTGCAGGCACTCACGACAGGGGAGTCCTCCTGGGCAGCAGCAGCAGTGGAAGCAGCAGACCTATTTGAGGCCTGCCAGGCCCCGCCCTAGGCCAGGTGGTGAGAGGCAGGGACAGGACCTGCAGGCACTCACGACAGGGGAGTCCTCCTGGGCAGCAGCAGCAGTGGAAGCAGCAGACCTATTTGAGGCCTGCCAGGCCCCGCCCTAGGCCAGGTGGTGAGAGGCAGGGACAGGACCTGCAGGCACTCACGACAGGGGAGTCCTCCTGGGCAGCAGCAGCAGTGGAAGCAGCAGACCTATTTGAGGCCTGCCAGGCCCCGCCCTAGGCCAGGTGGTGAGAGGCAGGGCCAGGACCTGCAGGCACTCACGACAGGGGAGTCCTCCTGGGCAGCAGCAGCAGTGGAAGCAGCAGACCTATTTGAGGCCTGCCAGGCCCCGCCCTAGGCCAGGTGGTGAGAGGCAGGGACAGGACCTGCAGGCACTCACGACAGGGGAGTCCTCCTGGGCAGCAGCAGCAGTGGAAGCAGCAGACCTATTTGAGGCCTGCCAGGCCCCGCCCTAGGCCAGGTGGTGAGAGGCAGGGCCAGGACCTGCAGGCACTCACGACAGGGAGTCCTCCTGGGCAGCAGCAGCAGTGGAAGCAGCAGACCTATTTGAGGCCTGCCAGGCCCCGCCCTAGGCCAGGTGGTGAGAGGCAGGGACAGGACCTGCAGGCACTCACGACAGGGGAGTCCTCCTGGGCAGCCTTTTAAGGTTGTTATTCCTGTCATATTGAGAAAAGTCACTGCTCAGAATTCAAGGTCTCCCAGATGCAAAGGAGAGTGAAGGGTCCTATACTTTTCATAGGCATGTAAAAAAAAGATGCGGTGTAGATGAGAAAGAGTCCAGCTCCTGGAAAACCTCCTTTGTGCAAATACCGGTATCAAAAGTACTAAGGGCAGCAGCACTGGAATGGTCACTGGTAGTTCTCCAATTAACACAGGGATGCCTATCTGTTTGCCAGCAGTTTTTGGACTTGCTTTCTGATTGTAGTGCTGTACATTTGGATCTGAATTGTACTGGTCTTGTTCTGGTCCTTTCTCAAATGTCCTTTAGCATCACTGATATTATTATACCAGTTGCAATGAAAGTGAAAGGAAAGTGCTGCTGTCCTTGGGTTCTGCATGAGGCCTTCCTGTAGGGATCTGCTTGGCCACTGTGAGAACAGGGTGCTGGATTAGATGGGCCATTGGCCTGATCCAGCTGGCCTCTACTTATTTTATGATGTTGGATTTTTTTACTGGATTTTAGTGCTTGGCTGGTTGTACTGATTTGTTGTTTTTGATTGAGTTGTGCAGCATGTTGTAATTTTACTGCTTATACTATTGTGTATGTTGCAAAGAGAATTGGTTTTTTAATTAGGAAACTTTGAATAAATGATAAATAGCCTGCTTATTCACAAAACTCCCTTATTTCATCTACAGGCTGCTGGAGGATGTATGTACTTGGCTTGTTTATGTTAAGAAAATCAGGGACATGGAAGAGTCTTTAACATCTTGACAAACAAGGGTTTGTGTTTGTGAGTGTTTTTGCTTGCATGCACACAGATGTAAATTGAAGCCAGAGAAACTTCAATCAGCATTGCACTGAGGGAATAGTATTAACCTGACCATGATCCAAGCCAGCAGTCCTTTGGAAATATTTTAACCCTCCCATGCTTACATTAGCTCATCTTCCTTTTTTTGGCATAAATTAATTTGACACTTGGCAAAAGGACACTTCTCTCCTGAACAATCTCCTCACTCTCCCTAATTAACGCCCAATTAATGCTATAGTTTGGTGTTAAGGCTGCATTGCATTACAATAGTTTCCATGGCAACCTTATTTTTGCCTCCTCAGGATTATTTTCTAAGAAATGTTAGCTCAACAACAGAGAGTGCAGATGGTTCAAGGAAATCTGTGTTTAAACAAAAATGCCTGCAATGTTTCTTTGCATGGAGATCCCTGAGAATGTTGGTGTTGCAAAAACAGATGCTACTTGGACTGAAGGAAGAAGTAACAGCCACGAGTGTAGAAGCATCTTTTTCTAAATAGGGGAAGGGGAAGCCCCAGCCCTGTAGATGTTTATGAACTCCAGTTCCCATCTGTCCCAGCCAGCATGACCAGTGGTGAGGGTTGATGGGTGCTGCAGCCCAACAGATTCCCTATCCCTATTCTAAAGCACATTGATGGGCCAACTTCTCTCTGGTTTGCAATGTACACTATTCCCATCTTATTTAGTATGGCTTACTGTAGCTGCTGCACAACATTAGAATGTGTTCTGAATAAGGAGTCATCCTTAATAATTTCACCATGTTGATGGTTTATCAAAACCAACTACCTTTCCAATTTCCTGGTAGGAAAAGTCTTTTAATACTAACACTAACACTTACACCAACACTAACACTAACACTACTAATAATAAGGTTCTAAATTATGCTCTTTAAATGTATTTAAATTCCGAGCTGAACAATGGCAATGCATTTGTGGCACTTGAGATGGTTTGCTATTGTGTACTTGGCTGTAGTACCTATACTGATGCTAGGGATAAACATGTAAGTACATAAAGGACTGATTGTGGATTGAGCAGACACTGAGGATTTGTTCAGATTGGTTTTTTTTGTTTTGTTTTTTGCTAAAGCGGAAGAAATTTGTCATCTGCAATGTAGCAAAAGTGTATATAATCAGAGAATAAAGTTTATTGTAACACATGTAATTGGTTACAGGTAGGTAGCCGTGTTGGTCTGAGGTAGTCGGGGAAAAAATTCCTTCTAGCAGCACCTTAAAGACCAACTAAGTTTTTATTTTGGTATGAGCTTTCGTGTGCATGCGTGTTGCGTGTTGGTCTTTCGTGTTCGTGTGCATTTCATGTGCGTGTTGGTCTTTAAGCTGCTGCTGGAAGGACATGTAATTGGGTTAGACTTTCCTTTTTACTGTATCCAAGGTAGTTTCCCAGGTAATGGGAAACATGTGGCTTTTCAGATGATGTTGTATTCTAGCTCCCATCAGCCCCAGTCAACATGGTCAATGATCAGAGATGATGGGCGTTGCAAGCCAACATCTGGGGTCCATACATTGCTGGATCTGTGCTGTTTTATTTTGCTATATTGGAACAACATTTGGAAAAACAGTAAACTGATTGTTGGATACTTACATGCTGCATTAATTAGCAAAAGTACTCTGCTTATTTAGATTCACTCCACACTTGTTTAGTGTACACCACAGTGGCCTAGACTTTGAATTAATATTTCATATGGAAAAGAAATGCAGAATTTATCCATATTCTCTGCCCAGGAAACTGTGCTACCACATGTGTAAATCCCTCACCTACTGTGAGAACTATATACTGTATGCAAATATTTGCCTAGCAGATGTACACAGCACATCTTCAGAACTTCTGAAGAAGTTCATTATGCAAATCTTGTTTGTGAGGTTGCTATATACCGGGACTTTATGTTTAATTCACAAACTGCATAACTGGGATTATCTCAAGGAAGGCTCAAATGGGATAAAGAGTGCTATTTGATACTTACCTTACAACATCATTACAAAACTGGAAACAAGTTCAGATGCAACAGGGCAAGTTTCTAGGGAAGCCCTTTTGTAAGGGTGAATGTTAAGATGAATGTAAATGATTCTTAAGGATTGCTCACTGGAAGGACAGATTCTGAAGCTGAGGCTCCAATACTTTGGCCACCTCATGAGAAGAGAAGACTCCCTGGAAAAGACCCTGATGTTGGGAAAGATTGAGGGCACTAGGAGAAGGGGACGACAGAGGATGAGAGGGTTGGACAGTGTTTTCGAAGCTACCAACATGAGTCTGACCAAACTGCGGGAGGCAGTAGAAGACAACAGATGCCTCTGAAGAATAATAATAAGGGCCACTTGACATGGAATGGACACCACATGGAGGGTGATTTCATGTAACTGCTTTTGCATGGCATTGCTGCATAGAGTGGAATACAGACTCTCACACACAAATGGCCACTTGCCTGGAGTAGCTACAGAAATGGAGGCAGAACTCTCAGGTTAGCCTTTGTTCACTACGCAGACAGGCCACAGAAAAACCCACTGAAAGCTGATGCTTTATTATGTGCTCATGCTTCAGGGTGTAACAGTGTTTAATGTTTAAGATCTGTGCACCATAAATCCACACAGCATATGCATATCGAGCACTGTGGACAACAGGTACCTTGTATGATGCACAAGCAATGAGGAATAGCTGAACTGGTCTTGAGTCCTGGCCATAGAGGTGCCAGTCTCTTGAGGAGTCAAAAGTCTGCATTATGATGGTTGATAATTGGTAGAAAGGACCCAAGACTTCCTGCCATCTAGAACTTGTTTATTTCTTTACAGAAAAAATAAAAATAAAATAAAGTTTCTTTCATCTTTTTTCATCTTTAGTGAACACAGAGAATTTGTGCTGTACAGTGGATACTTCTTTCTCATCTACAAACCGGAGAACACTCTGTGTACAAAACATGGAAACACATGGACACACAGAACACACTGCTTGTTGGAAAACTATAAGCTCCTAATTTGGAAGCATTGTATTGTGGCTCAATCTGCTAACCATCTCTTTAACACATACAACACACAGAGAAAGAGACTTTCTCAGCTAAGAAAAGAGATTCAATTAGCCTAGAAAAACCAAGTCACAATTGTTGATGCCTAATGGAAAACTTCAAAGCATGTTCTGTTTTATAGCCCTTTTGATGGAAGGTTGCATCCTGCATAGTCCTCTTCTTTTGCCATCCCTGCCACTAATGACATCTGCATTAAAATAGAAATTGTATTTCTCCAGGTTTGGCCTACTGCTTCTGTCTGTTCCTAGGAGAGCTGTCCTTGTAATGCATCATCATTTAAAAAAACCAAAAACCTCTCTTATTATGTTGGTTAATTATCACTAGCTCAGTTACATTTTAAAAAATAACCTGAAATAGGGATAATTATATATAAGGATACATAACAACAGAACATAGGAAATGAAGTTTAAGCTTATTCTGTCATGTATGAAGCCTCCCAAAATCCTTTAGGGAGAGGTAGTAGAATGAATTTTTCAACAATTGCAAAGGTTGTCTTATATTTATCGCCCTTGCTAAACATAAGGGCAGCCCTTCTGGATCAGGCCAGTGGCCCATCTAGTCCAGCATCCTGTTCTCACAGTAACCAACCAGATGCCTTTGGGAAAAGGACATGAGTGCAACAGCACTTTGTCCATCTGCAATTCCCAGCAACTGGTACCCTATTTAGAAGCATACTGCCTCTAGCCGTGGAGACATAACAAAGTCATTTTGCTTTGTAAACAATGAAAGCTTTTTCCTCTGTGAAATTGTCCAGTCTTATTTTAGACTCCCAGCAGAAGCAGGAGGAGAACAGTGGCCAGAACAACTGTGGTGCAGGTAGAGTTTTTGCTAGCTCTGCAAGAGAGAAAAAGCAAGCAGACCATCCCTGGAGGAAGTCACATGTGCATTGATTTAGTTACAGCCGCTGGCCTTGATATCAGATCTCTAGGTAGCAAAGATAAATTCCCAGGTAGGCATGGCTGTTTTCTGGACTCCTTGGCAGGAGAGCAGCAGCAACTGGAAAAATCTGCAGAGCAGGTAAACCTTTTGCCACCTCTTCTTGATTTGAATTTGCTGCTGTTGTCTTTGCAAGAGACGGCCGGACCATTCCTGGAGCAGGACTCATTCTACCACCACCACTGATTTGCAGTAGCTGGCCTTGAAGCTGGACTTCTGGGTACAGTGAGGAATTAAAACAAAACTGGGTTCAAGTTAGGGATTTCTGGGCTAGGGAGTGGGGTGCGCGTGTCGGTGTTTGATTTTTTAATTCCACTCTGCTGCTTCATGGATGGGAGCATAGTTTTTGTGGTTTTTTGTTTTGTTTTACTGTGCTGCCAGTGTTGTTGTTGCTGCTACTGCTATACAGGTATATCCTGTACGCAATGCTAATGTTTATATGATTTTTCTTTTCCTTTCTATTTAAAAATGTATTTACTGTATATGATCTGCAGTGAAGTCACTTTAAGATCTGATTGGTGACAAGCTTAACAAGCAAGCAAGCAAACAAACAACAAAAGTCAAAGCTATCCAAGTAGTAGTGTTTTCTGGTATGGAATTATACAAGAGAATGCAGAGTCCCTGAAAATTAGTCATGGAAGCAATGGCTGCGTTCATCAGGGTTCCTGATGAAAGGTAAATGGCTTTGCATCAACAGGATGGGACATAACAAGCCCCAAATGCAGGTAAAATTGCACAGTTAGCTTTTTGCATCAGCCAGTTATAGGACCAAAGCCTACCATTAGTCAAGATGAGGTGGCACACTTTGGGTTGTAGATTTTGTAGGACTATTCATACATTCAGCACTTTAAGGGGCACCCTTTGGTTTTTGTTTGTTTGTTTGTTTGTTATAGGTGGGCTCTGTTCAACATATTATACAGGAATGATAATGGAATAAAAAAGTTAGTAATAAAGGTAAATGTAATGTAGTAGGGAAAGTTATGTAATGAATTCAGTTAATAATGAGACATGCAATGTGGCAGGGAAAGGGTAATGTTGAAACTTCTGGGCCATTTCTGTTGGATAACACACAAAGTACTGCAATTTATTTTGGAAAAATGGGAAAGCGACAGAGTAAATAGTCTGTGAAAAGGAAGTCCCAATAGACCTCTTTACTGATAAGAAGTTAGAGGAGTTCTGCACATTATCAAATCACCATTACTTAGTTTCTTAAAATGTAAGCCTGTATGTAAAGCAAACAGGCTTGGTCTCAGGAAAAGGGCGTGGTGGTGACTCCATTCCACAAACAAAAGCTGATTGGGCATGCAACTGAATCTCAATTCAACACTAGCAATGAAACAATCTCCACTGCATTTGAGGGTACCGGTAGCAGGTTAGCTTAGCCAGAAGTGTGAAACTGGATTGAGCCAAAGGGTCATATCCACATACCACTTTGACAGAGGCTGAGGGCCACCCACCCACTTGATAGCATACAAGATTAAGTTTTGAAAGTTCAAGCCGACACTACAAAAGAAGAGTCCTAGCTTGAATTCATGCCAGGGAAGCAAAGAAAGAAGGAAGGAAGGAAGGAAGGAAGGAAGGAAGGAAGGAAGGAAGGAAGGGGGTGCATAGCTTTCTTTTGAAGCCCAAACATGGCAGGTTTAGAATTTGAAACATTTTTTCTTTCACTGTGCAGGGCAACACTTAAGAACGTGCTCCCAATTATTCCTCCTTTGCAGCTGCTGTGGCTTCAAGCTTCAAGCTGCAACTTGATATTTCCTATACCTAATGTTAGGCTCACCTCAGCCCCAGGAGGGAGGGTGTGATTGCCCAAATTTGTCTGGTGAGCCTATGTAGGCCTGTAGGCTGAAAAGTCCCCCACCAGTGGCTTGGAGGTGTACATCCTCACCACTATTCCCCAGCCCTCTAGCAACTGAGCCCTGAGGTAGCTGCCACACTCTGCATAATGGCAAGTCTAGGCTTGCAAGCAAATTTCAGATCCCCCAAATTCAGTGGGGTGTGTGTGTGTTTTAAAGAATCCACACTTGAAAAGAGGTGCAGGGTACATGCTAGGGCATAGGTGGCTAACAGATCTCCAGATGTTGTTGGATTACAACACCCATCATTCCTGACCATTGGCCATGCTGGCTGAGGCTGATGGTTATTGGGATCCAATGACATCTAGAGGTCTACAAGTTACTAGACTATTATTTTTATTAAGTTACTCTGATTTGCAAAAAGTACTGTTTGCTCCAACACTGCTCTCATAGATTTTACTATTCCACATAAAACATTCAAAGCAAATTTGTAAAGGTGCATGGTCATATGTTTCGTTAACTTTGGCAATGATAATAAAAGATTCCACTCTTACCCAAAAAGTTATGTCTTATATATACATAACTGGGGGGAAATCCAATGGGGTCAGGAGGAATCTTGCACAGAGGCATTGCCACAAAATGAGTTCCTGATTATGACTGCTTACTGAGCAGAGTGTGGCATGTATCCATGCTCACTCACGATACTCTGGAATGATACACCAAGTAACTAATGCAAATTTGTAATTCAGACTGTCATTTACTTGCAAGCAATGTATTAGCTCAATGTAGTGACTGTCTGGGCAAAGGGAGATGTTTATATACTCCCGTACACTCATGTTTATAGTACATTTTATTGCATGCAAGGTGAGTCATTTGCCTGAAGCTGCAGTTGATGGAATGAAACCACTCTCCATTCCTCTCTGGACCATGGCAACTCACTAATATATCCTGCTTTTTCTCTTGCTGCTAAAAAGCCAGGCTAGAGAAAACACAGAGACTTTGAACACCAAAAGATTTTTATCCTTGCCTGATAACTTCTCAGCGTCATTGGACCAGATGGAAAGAGTGAAGGTCTTTGTTCAGCATATCAAAGTGGCTGCTTTTTTCAGGCAGGCATGCTGTTAACTGTTTAATACAGGGTTCATCGTGAAATGCTAATGGTCAACCACCCTGAGGCTGTTTAAATGCATCTGAACTTTTCATAGTGATCAGTAACTGAATCAAGCAAGAAAAGCACTGCAAAAGCATTAGTACCCATGAGCTATCTCAAGCAAGTCTTTTTATTTCATTTTAGAACACAAGCAAACACTACTGGATAGGAAAATGAGAATTGCAGGCAAGCACATGTTTAACTAGTATGTATGCATGCATGCCCTGAAAATACATGTGCATGAAAATGCATGCCAGATTATGGGGCAAGGTAGTAGCTAATGGCTGACAAGATATAAGATTTATGTTATGATATTTCCTTTTTTTATCCTACCATTTATCCTGAAGGAGCCCAGGGTGACCCACTTATTTTCATTGGGGCTTACTCTCATGTAACACAGCACAGAACTGTTTAGGTGATTGTCTTGAAAATATAAGATAATTTTGGGAGAGGGTGGTTTGACTGAACCATTTTAACATTGATTTTAACAACAATTGTCATTCTTGGCCATTGACCATGCTGACTGATGGGAGCTGTAGGCCACTGATAGACAGATTCATGAAGGGTATGGCTAACTTTAAAGTCATTCAAGGTGGTATGCATCACAACATCTAGTAGAAGTGAATTCCATAATTTAACTATGCATGAAGAAGTAGTTCCTTTTGCCTGTCCTAAATCTTTCAGTGTTCAGCTTCCATGTATGACCCCCCCCCCCCAGTTCTAGTATTATGAGAGAGGGAGAAAATAACAATAACAATAACAATAATAATAATACCCCACCCATCGGGCTGGGTCTTTTTGTTTATTTATTTTAAAAATGTGTATCCTGCTTTTCATCAGCTAGGTCTCAAAGCTGCTTACAATGATTTACACACACACACTTCAAAATCTAAAACATAAAACCTCAATAGATTAAGCCCTTAAACAAGAACATGAGAATTAAAAATATATATATTAGAGAAGCATTGATGATCCAAAGGCCTACTGAAACAAGATGGTGGATGTGTGATGTGCTGCTTCCCACGAGTGTTTCTGGATCCAGAGTGTTAAGTCTTAAGAAATGTATTCTACTTCCTTTTCCAAATACTAAAAAATGAGTCATTTGCTACTGCTTCTTTCAGTTGAACATTTAAGCTTTAGTTTGTTATAGCTGTTTGACAACTGAAGACATAATGTTCCAGAAGAAAAGAAAGAAACACAATACACGGGCTTTTATGGCACTCTCATTAGAGTGTCTAATCAGCTGCACACAGAAACTCTTCAAACAGATCTGTGGTAATGTGTGCTATAGCCAGATAATTTAGACAAAGTTCAGTTCTCTAATATTTGCAATTGCACTGCCAGCACTAAGGCGACCCGGGGGGGGGGGTGAGGGCAAAATGTGGAGTTACAGCATTTACAGTGTAATTTAAATGTGCCAGTGTTTTTTGGCAGGTTGGCAAAACATGTCATAGAGGCACTACTGTTTATGTATTAGCAGCAATAGTTAATAGTTGCCATCTCATCAGTTTGCCTGTCTCCCCAACAGCCACCAGTGTAATGTCAAATGAATGTGCGTGGGGATTTATTGTGAGTGGTAGCAAAGTGGAATAGAGAACAGCTCATTGGCACAAAGGCCAGCTCCAATTTAAGTCTTTAAATATGCCATTGGTTTTCTGTAAAGGATTGGGGACTTGGCAGTCAGCAAGATGTTGCACTTTTTCAAATGTTGTGATGAAGTTCTGGTCAGTTCAACTGTTTCAAACTTTGCATTAAATGTTCCTATTGAGAGAAAACTCACATTTAAATATTTATTTACACATGAATGCATTTACACATGAAATAATTTCTACAAACTCACAGGTTAATTTGGAAATGGAAAGAATTATTGGGTGGTGTTGTTTTTTTTAAGCATGTGAAAAGTGAACTGGAAACAGACAAGACTCATCCTAAAACGACAACTTCCTTTGATTCCCACCCCCTGTGAAACAGCACCTCGAAAAAGTTTGACAAAGTTCCCAGAAAACTTTCACTTGCTTTTAATAAGTTACTCTTCAGGCCATTGCTTAGAGCATGGGGTGGGTAACCTTTGGCCTTCTGGGTTCATATTGTTGGACTGCAACTCCTAATTAGCTCCAGGCAGTATGACCAGCAATTCAGGATGATGATGGCCAGAGGCCAGTAATATCTGAAGGGCCACAGGTTACGGCTTGACTTGTAGCTGGCTAAGGAGAATGCATCAGTTTCCTCCTGATATAGCAGCCAAGAGATAAGCATGCCTCATATTTTATTTTGCTCTTAAGCCACTTCGAGTGCTTGGCACAAGCAGAAAAACTGATGTCCTACTACTTGCATGAATTGGGAAACAGTCTGTACTGCCTCAAGATACAAGCCGTGCTGTGCTGCTGCAACAGCCTTTAGCAAGAACAGATGAGAATGAATCATTTGTAGAAACCTTATTCCGTATGCTGAACATCCATTGTTGGATCAGGGCCATAGCCTTCACACACAAAATTATTACTTGAGACAAAGTATTACCAACCATTCAGCAAAGGATTATCCAACTTCTGGGACACTGGGGGTGCACTGTGTTTGTTGTTAACTAAGGGGAAAGCAAAGAAGAATCTGAAGATAAATTAAATAATGGTGAGTAATCAATCAAGGTGCTAAGATGATAGATGGCAACTGAAGTCCCCAGGGAAGTCTGCAGACAGGACCATTTTGCAAAATTAGGTTGAATAACTAGTACATGTCAGGGAATTGCAGAATGTAAAATCCATGCTTAGGTTTTCTGTCTGAAAAAAGCACTGCTACCCTGGTTGTAGTGTCAAAGAAACACAGTGAAACACAATAATGCACAATAACTGGAACCACACACAACTTAGTATGTATTCATGTTAGTAATACTGTGCTGGATAAATTCCTGTGTGGTTATATCTTAAGATCCCTGATACCTAAATTAAAAATCAGCCTCAAAATTTCCATGAGAGCAAGGTCGTTGTGGATGATCTTCTGGGAAATAGAAGACTTTCACAATATGCTTGCTTCCAAAATAATCTGCCCAGTTAAGTGGCAATCTAAAACAACATGTCCTAGGAGACCTTGTGTTAAATTTCTTTCCTGCCATTAGTATAACAATGTACTCAGAAGACCAGTTTCAAAGCTAACTTTGCCACATGCTTTTTTCCAAAGGTACAAGGAGCATTCAGCCCTAGTCCCCAGACCACACAGATCAAGAGTTCTTCTCAAGCAAACCTCAAATATCCAAAAGAACCCCCCCCCAAAAAAAGGGGCTTGGTTATATCAGTAGATTTGTGAGAAATACAGCCTACCAGTTAAGAAAAACTTCATGATTACATAAAAAAATATGTAAAATGAATTTGGGCTCCATGAAAAATAAACCGTTTCAAGGTTTTTGTACGATAAGGACTGAATTCATTCTAGTTTTAAGTTTTAAGCAATTTTTCCTCTTTTACTAGAACAGAATCTTCATAAGTCAACTAACTTGCTTTTTTCAAAGCTTTGCAACGGCATTTTAAATAGAAATGGACTCAAAATGTGTTCAGACGTTTCCATCTCATTGCACGCATGCACTAGAACCTAAAATATTAGCATACAGCTTTCCAAAGAAAATTAAGAATAAAAGATCTACTCTAATTTTATGAATCTGCAAGGTTGAAAAAAATGAATTCAATTTCTCTGGAAGTAATGGTGTGAAACTGCTCATATTACTGTTATTTTCAATGGGCTGGGATGAGATTTATTTCGGCTGGCTGAAATGAGACCTAGTCCATTGTTCCAGCATCATCCTCATGAGCCAATTGTTAATCTGAACAATAACCCGATTTGTCAAATTACACAAATTTATCTTTATAATACATGAATGATGGAGGAAACTGTCGTTAACTAGACAGCCATTAGAAACCATCATAGCTGTCAATTGTATGATAATCCAAAATAAGTGTCATGGCAGGTGAAATTTGATAACAGTTAACTGTGTGAGGACGATGAACAGACACCTCTTCAGCAAGGGATATTGCAATAGTTTCGCCTCCTCCACAGCCACAGGGTTATGATCTTTGAAAATATCAAAGCCAAACCCACAAAAAGCTTCTGAATTTTAAATAATAATAATAATAGTAATGAGAATAAAATAGAAGTCCATCAGTTTGTCTTCTTATGATGACATTGGAGGTAAAGAGCTAACACCTGCCTTAGTCATTATGGCTACCCCATCAATTTTAATATGCTTGCTTGCTGTTGTTATAATCAATAGACATGTGCAAAAGGAGATAATTGTCCTCATATTCATTTATTTGAATATGTATATCCCATTTTTCCAATTTCAAGGCAGTTTGCAATATCAAACAACACAGTGGGGGCATATCTGAGGCTGTGAATGTGTGTACAGTACATGGAAGTGATGACTGCAAATAAAACGAGGGCTACAGTTGCTTAAGAGCAAAAGGGTGGCACTTCTGCCCCTCACAATGCAACTGGCTGTTGTCACTTCCACTTTGCTAAAATCTATCTCCCACTTATGGATAGGTTTGTTGCTTTGTTGCTTGTACATCCCTAATTCAGTTAATGAAACATCAGAGACAACATGCTGAGGGCTTCATCTGAAGACGAGCAAAGTCAGTGGAGCAGAGCCATAGCTCTTCCTAATGCATTGCTCTACCCTAAACCCTCCAGACATTCTCTTCCCCCATGGTTGATTTCACTCCATTGTGCTATGCCAGAAGGGAAGGCAGCAATTCTGCAAGGAGAGAGAGAGAGAGAGATACCAGCTGCCTTGGTGCTTCTGCACAACAGTTCTTTTTCAGTCCCAACATCCATGCTGATATGGATTAACAGGGGTGAGCATAGCCTACAACATTTCTCCATGTGGCAAAACCCAATGTTTTCAACTCACACTCCAAGTTAATAATTCTCTTCCATCCTTTGCTTTCAAAAGAAAACAGGTGGGATCAAAATGCTCAAACTGGAAGTTGCAGAGTAGGGTTTTTTGGGGGGGAGGGAGGGGTATATTTGCTATGCATTCTATAGAACTTCATGAATTAAAACAGTAATTGAAAATGATACCATGTTCTGCAGGAATAGGGTTGCCATATTTCAAAAAGTGAAAATCTGGACACAAAAGTTGTTGAGATTTCAGAGATTTGCACCCGGACGCTGTTTCCAACTGGTGAATCCCAGCTATATCTGGGAAATTTCCAGACTATGGCAGCCCTATGCAGGAACAAGTTCTATCCATGTCATACATTTTAGGAAAGACGTACTCCTTTGAGTAGGCTACCTTTGTTCAAGAGGGCTCAACATTTATATTAATTGGAGAAAGGTGGCTGATAGACAAACCAGCTGTGTTGCAATTTACCTGTCCGCTAAAGCAAACTGACTGCTGCTAGTTGAGTATTCCCAAACTCTGTCATAAAGTTATTGTTTAAAAATTAGAAAATGGTAATTCTGTTTACATTACGTTTCCAAGAATTGAGTCCAAACGGTGAACTAAAATAAATTATGTATTACATGTGTTAAATGGACACTGCACAGTTCCATTTCTGTAATTATATATTCATGGTTAGAACATTTGTATTCTATAATCATAATGCCATGACTGATAAATTAACTGATGGATGCTATGAAAAGGTTTCTCATCATTATATTCTGCCTAAAGGAGGAATGGTGGTTGTATTCATTGGAGCTCCAACAAAGGTTGATTAATTTCTTCTTCATGTACATAAATACATTCAGATTCCATTTGAATGGTTTTGATATGAGTTCAGGGTGCTCATGCCAGCTGCTAAAGGAAGCCAAAATTGGGGGGGGGGGGATTTTGATTACGTGTATAAAACAGAGAGAAAGATTCAAACACAGGTATGCTACCATCTGCCCATTTCACAAACACACTGTTTCCACAATACAGCAGCGGGAATTTGCTGAAAACTGTATGAGGTCTTAGGCTAAAAACCATGAACCTGAGGCAATATTATCATCTACACATTTTCAGATCACTTTGAATCCCAAATGTTCATCCATATCAGGGGTTGGGCACCTCTTTCAGCCAATGGGCTGTATTCCTTCTGGGCAAGCTTCCGATAGAAATACACTTGTGTGTGAATAGGGTCAGAGTAAAAAAGGGGGGGGCATTTAACGTAAACCATACCTTTGTACAGCGGTCTGCTTTCTACACACAGCCCTCTCTATCTTCCATCCAGGAGAGTAAGAGACATTGTTGGAGTTCAAAGACATATTCCAGCCAAGCAAAAACTCTCAAGTGGTATATGAAGCAAGGCAAAGGAGGAGAGTGGCCTTGGGCTTGAGGTTCCCTATACCTGATCCATGCGATGACTTAGAAGCCTATGGCAAGTCTCCTTTCCCATACTTTATGTGCACTCATACTTTATCCGTTCTGGGGGTCCATCTGACTCCCGAAACAGTTTGAAAACCAAGACACAGCTTCCAATTAGCTCCAGGAGATTCCCGCACTCAATCAGAAGCTGCATCAGATGTCCGGCTTCCGAAAAACGTTCGCAAACTGGAACACTTACTTTCGGGTTTGCAGCGTTTGGGAGCCAAAACGTCTGAGTACCAAGGCATTCGACAACCAAGGTATGGCTGTATTGAGAATTGAGACCTGAATCTCTTGCCCTTGTTGCAGTGTGAAATACAGTGCTCCCCAGCACCATCAACATGCACCTTTCTGGCTCACAGGCACCATGGATAATAATAATAATAATAATAATAATAATAATAATAATAATAATAATAATAATAATAATACATTATTTATATGCATCCGGCTGGGTTGCCCCAGGCACTCTGGGCAGCTTCCCAATTCAAACATCAAACACAGTAAAACATTAAACATTCAAAACTTCCTTATATAGGGTTGCCTTCAGATGTCCTATAAAAGTCAGATCATTGTTTATTTCCTTGACACCTGATTGGAGGGCTTTCCATAGGGGGGGTACGACTACTGAGAAGGCCCTCTACCTGGTTCCCTGTAACCTCAGAGCTGGATCTCAGTGTCTGGGCTGAACGATGCGGGTGGAGATGCTCCTTCAGGTATACAATGGCAAGCACCAGCTAAACATCAAAGCAATTGTAGGATTTTCCAATTTCTGCTCTGCTTGCCAGGAATACACTGTCATGCAATGAATTAAAATTACGTAAAGGCACCTGCAGAAATCAGACATATGATTTGCTATTTCTTTTATTTTGTGGCTTCCTAACCAATATTATTGCACCAAATCATTCTAGTTGAGAAAACACTAATGATATGTCCCTATGTGGTGCAGCACAGATACATTGCATGGATTATCTTGGTTTTTTATCTAAGAGGATTATGGGATAAATGAATAAAATGTCCACTCCAGTGAAATGAAATTGAGTTTTAAGAGAGGGCAGAAATTGCTTACCAGACTAATTTCTTATATTGGTAAAAGAAAGAACAGAGTGGTCAAGGAAAAGAAGCAAATGTCGTATAATATTCAGTTTCAGAAGGCACTGAGAACAAACTTACTGTTTACAATGTGGATTCTGATGCCTCCTCTCCTTTTCTGTCAGAAGTCCACGTTTCTATAAAGGGGGAAAAGGATACCATGACAATGTGTTTTAAAAATAAGATCAGAGTATTCTGGAATATAGCTATATTAGATCTACTATCTTTGACATGGTACAGCCGTGACATTAACCCTCCTAGGGGAGAATTGGTCTAGAGTGGGAAAGGCTGTGACATGCAGAGCATGTTCTTTGCATGCAGAAAACCCCAGATTCAATCCCCAAGCATCTCCAGGTACGGCTGGACACCCTCCCCCCATCTATAACCCTTCAAAACTGCTGCCAGTCAGTGTAGACAATAGTGGTATAGATGTAACAATGGTCTAACTCAGTGTCAGGCAGTTGAGTGAGAAGCAGGTTGACCTGGAAGTTGTAAGAAGATAGAACCTGAAGGACTGAGAATCCTGTTGACTAGGCAAGGGTACCTCCCTAGGCCCCTACTTTTAATACAAGGCCTGGCCAATCCCGATGCTACATACTGGCTGCCAATCCTGATGTTATTTATCTCTATTTCCCTTTGATGCTTCAAATGGGCTCTGGAGGTTAAGCACTTATAGTCCTAGGTCAATCCCACTTTTAGACTATGAAATTACCACAAAGCCTGGAGCTGTTTTTATAGGTTTTGTGGAGTATGTGATTTTTTAAAAAACAGTACTGTCCCCCATGTGTTAATATCACAAATCATTGCACTATGAGAACTGCTCATTGTTCTCAATATCACAGTATGTGAAGATAGCTGCTAAATTTCCCATGTCAATGCTGCTTGTGAAAACTGGGTGTAAGACTATAGTTGGAAAGAAGCAAAAAAAAAAATGCTAAGACAAAACTTAGTGAGTTTGGATGGCAGATCAACATGCAACAGGGTATATACTCCTCCATGTATGAGGGAGATATTCCCTACAGGACATGGAAGTAGGAATGATACAACAGAGTTTCTCGCTGATACATTTTAAGAACATGAGATCACAAGAACCCATATAGCCTAGCGACCTGTTCTCACAGTGGCCAACCAGATGCCTATGGGAAACCCTCAACAGGACCAGAGTGTAACAGCATTCTCCCCCCTTGTGATTCCCCTCTTGGCATTCAGAGGCATACTGCCTATGACAGTGAAAGTAGAACATTAGCAATTACTGTATGGCTGCTAGCTACAGATAAGACTTACCCTCCACGAATTTGTCTAATCCTGCTGTAAAGCCATCCAAAGTGGACAGCCATCACCACACCTCGCAGGAGAGAATTTTACAGTGTGACAAAGCGCTGTGAATTGCACTCGTTAATATTATACGTGACTGAAAATGTGTTGCCACAAAAATAACACAGATGTTTGTAAGATAGATAGATAGATAAATAAATAAACCACCGCTAATTGAGTTGGATTCAGATTTTGTCTTCCACATATGGAAAAGCTACTTCCTTCCACAGTAGGCTTTTGATCTTGCTAGGAGTGTGAGTGGGTGTGGAGTGAATTTTGCTGATCTCCCTCCCACCCTCCGCCCAGTACAATCTCTTGCACAGTTTTAGGACACTGTGTGGGAGGTAATGCAGAGAGAGAAGGGAAATCAGTACAACCCCTCTCAGAGGATGCTCCTGCCAGCAGGAACAATGTCTAGATCCAAGTCATTAGCTAATTTTATAGAAGACCTATTATTGATTATTTACCAATCTATAACCTGCCTTTCAAGTTCTCTGCGGCAGGAGTCATCAACATTTTAAAATCAATGGCCACATCTGAAATTTTGAAAAAGCGCAGGTCACAAAATGGCTGTCACATCTAAAAGTGAAGGGGCAAAACCACAAAATGGTCCTTGCATGTTCCCTCTCCCGCTGTCCTCAAGGAAAATAAGGGAAACCTACATTAGCCACCATTGTGCTCACTCACAGAGAGAAACTTTGCACTTCTCCACTGTTCATAATGAAAGGGGTGTGTGTGTGTGTGTGTCCAATCCTGGCACCCAATGAAACATGGACATGTCTCAGGGAGTTTGTTCAAAGACTGGGGGGATATTTACTGATATGGTGGGAGCAAATAAGAGCCCCTGTTGATTTTTTTTTCTTATTCATTTTTTAAAGAACTGACATTGTGATTATTACAACAGAGGGTAAGGCAGAAGGAGAGATGTGGGAAAGGCTAGGAAGGGGAATGTTTTCTCTGTATAAAATGGAGAAACCTTTTTGATTAGATATTAGCAACAACAGTGTGGAATAGGAATGCTGAAAATGAATGCACATAAATGGAAGCACAGTGGCATAAATCTGCTTATATACTTCCTACCAGTTACTTCTAGAATTTTACATATATGAGGAAATCAAACAAGAAAAATGAGAAATGATTCGGCTAAGGAAGATGCAACATCATTTTATAGAATAAAAACCCATTTGCGTTATATGTCTTACTCTTAAACAAAGAATATTTTATATCATGTGCTGGAACATTAACTCACTCATCCATGGCTACGGATCCCGTGGGTTCGAGCATGGGGAACGTGCTCTTGTAATGACGACTGCATTTCCTCAGCTGCTGTTACAGCATCTGTCAACTAGTCCTGCAAGATCTGGTTTTCATTTCAATATTGTTTCAGAGGAAACAGTTATTATTATTTTTAAAAATCAAAATCCATTAGCAAAACCAATAGAATAAAATGATTTTAGCTATGCCCGATTGCATTTTGCAATATTACTTCAGAGCATATTCTGTACATTTTTTTTTATAAATGGTATCTGGAAAAGATTCCCTTGAGACCCTGAAGCAATCATGTAAATAATGTGCATCTTCTATTTAATTTACTTGGAGGAATCAGTGGGGCGAGGGGAGGGAATTCACAGAGATTTGATTTGGGAGATGCTTGAAGAGTGTCCCTGACATAGACAAACACTGCTCAAAGAACCAAACAACAGCTGAACTAGAAAGACAAGGTGGTGGATCTAATACACTATCAGATCTGTTGCAACTGGAATAACAGAAGACAAATAACATGGAATTTTACATAAATCAGGAAGCTTTATGTAACAAGACACCCAACAACAACACAGAGACAAAATTCCCTTTGCATCTATCCACACTCATTGGAGAACATCCAAGTTCTTGTCTTGATTACAAAGAGGGGCTACCCTACCTACAGTTCTTCTCCCTTCATGCAGAAGTCTAATACAACACCAGGTGCATATTTTAAGAAGTTGGAGGATCAGATCCTTCCAAACTCCAACACTCAACATGGGCTGAGGGTGATATGTTCCACATAACCTTTCTCAGGGAGGGAGGGAGGGAGGGAGGGAGGGAGGGAGGGAGGGAGGGAGGGAGAGGACAAGCCTCCAAAGGTTGCTTGCCAGTGGTAGGCATGGTCAGGTGACAGGGGGCACTGCCAAAACAGGCACTGCCACCCATAGCTGCCAAGTTTTCCCTTTTCTTGTGAGGAAACCTATTCAGCATAAGGGAAAATCCCTTAAAAAAAGGGATAACTTGGCAGCTATGCTGCCACCTCATAATGCACACTCACCTTCATAACAACATGTGCACACACACTTATGCAGACCATCATGCAGAGACTTGCGCACATACTCAACACCCATTTGGTGCAGAAAGTTTTGTCTCTGAAGGGCAGAGATAGTGATTTCATCCCCATCGTTGTACTGGGCTGGGGGAAGAAGTTCCTCTCCTCCCAGCCCAGCCCAATGCAAGTGGGAAATCATTGTCTACGCTCTTCAGAGAATACTGTTAAATGCCACCCCAGTCTCCAATCAGTGAGAGACTCCAGGGTTTCCAGTGCTTATCCTGGGTTCGGTTTCCTTGGAATGAAGGAATATATAGTTTTATTTACACATACAGTAGAACCTCTAATTACAACCGCCTCAGGTTACAAACGCTACAGGTTACAAACTCCGCTAACCTGGAAGAGTTACCTCAAGTTGAGAACTTTGCCCCAGGATGAGAACAGAAATCGTGTGCCGGCGCCGCCGTGGCAGCAAGAGGCCCCATTAGCAAAAGCACACCTCTAGTTAAGAACAGTTTCAGGTTAAGAATGGACCTCCAGAACAAATTAAGTTCATAACTAGAGGTACCACTGTATATACAACCTGAGCATAATATGAGGGACACGGGCTCAGAGCATTAAGACCCCAAGAAATTTTGCTTCCCCATTTGGTTGCAAAAGGAGCCTCAAAGTCCAGCACAGACCAGCACAGAGCTAAAACAACACACATACACAACTCTGGCTACTGTTCTCCTACACAGCAGCTAGGGGAAGAGAGAAAGGCCCACCCATTTGTCTTGTGGCATAGAGCAACTTCTTTGGTGATGCTAATTATGGTGCTTAGCCAGCTAGCCCAAAGTCATTACCTTAATAGAGGAACTGGTTCAACAAGCTTGTTCTTATACATTCTACTCCCACAGATACAGGATCCCAAGAACTGGAAGAGACTCAATACAGTCTTTCAAGAGCAGAGGCAATATTCCTGCCCCCATCACTGTAATGGAGGGTAAGACTCAATGGCTATTACCATTAGAGCTTTCTGTCTGAAGAGCAGAGGCAGCAAATGTGTTGCTATGGCAACAAAATTCCAAATACCAGGAATCAAAAGTGCAAATTACTGATTGGCTGAGGTGGTCTCTTTTGGATATTCTCTTGCTAAGAAACCAACCAAACCTCATGCTTACTGAAATGGGGGAAGCAAACAACTGCCTCAACACTTCAAAGAAAAACTGGGCTGGGCTTGACCTCTCAGCCGAGCACCTTAACCAGATGGAAGATGCTTCGCAAAGTTGGCTTTTCCTGACCTTGCAAATGCAGCTCTTTTTCTTGTGTGCCGCCTCTGCAGGGAGGTTGATGGTACTCAGAAAACAGGAATGTGCAAGAGAAAAGGGCACATTTGCATGGGGGCTGGTGGGCCACTTCCAATGACTTGCCAGGCCTGATTCAGCCTGTGGGCTCACCACCCCTGCATTACAACATATCATAATTATATTATATAAATGTGAATCGTGACATATGATATATAACACATGTTGTAGCAGAGCCAAATTACTGGTTTTAATACAAATTTATGATTTATATCAAATCCAAAGTAGTTTGAAGTTGCAATCCTATGCACACATATATACCTAGGAGCAAGTCCATTAAGCAAAGTGGGACTTCTGAGTTAAGAGTGCATAGGATTGTGATGTGTATCTTAAATCAATACACCATCATCTGTTTGTTTTTCCCAGCAACACATTCTTTCATACTAAATATTGATTTGTTAGCAAAGTTATATCATCAACTAAAAAAATAAAAATAAAACCTTGGCTGCTCTGTAACTTTAACACCCTTAACTATATTCAAATCTGTCATAGATGTAAAGTGCCGTGAGCAATTATTTTAACAGCATCTCAAATCAATTGTAGCACAGATCTGTGGATTACTTTGGCACACAGGAGTTTAAAGCACACACTGTGAATCCCTATACACCACCACTTAAAACACTGCCCGGGCCCAGATGGATTGCTATGGCAACAACAAAATCCCAAATACTGGGCTGGTAAGTAACAAAAATGTAAATTATTGATGGACTTGGAGTTGTCTCTCTTGGACACTCTCCTACTGAGAAACCAAGCCTTATGCTTACTACTACAGAGGGAAGGTTGATAACACAATTTCCTCAGCACACTGAGCACTTAATCTGGAGGGATTTCATTAAATCTTGCGGTTTAAATTTTTATTCTTGGAGCAGCAGTCAGCAAGCAGAGATTACAGTCAAAATGCCACCATTCAGGTCACCGCTCCCTGAACTCAGGAATTTGCTGTTAACATGACAAGAAACTAAAATTTAAAAGCACCTGAGGGGTCTAAATAGCTTTCGTCTTGGGCTTTGATGACAACATTAGCCACAATACCAGTAGTGGTCAGCAGCATACAGAAGGGAAGTAAAATACTGATACACAGTATTTTGTAGTACGGTGCCACAAAGGATGCAAGGCAGAGAGAGAAAATGCAGGAACAACTTAGAGCAGCCACCCCCAAACTGCGGCCCTCCAGATGTTTTGGCCTACAACTCCCATGATCCCTAGCTAACAGGACCAGTGGTTGGGGAAGATGGGAACTGTTGTCCAAAACATCTGGAGGGCTGAAGTTTGGGGATGCCTGACTTAGAGGACTCGTGCTTTCCTTGCAAAAGGTCCCAATTTCTGGCATCTGCAGGTAGAGCTGAGAACTACCCCTTTCTGAAAAATCTTAAGAGCCGCTGCTACTTACTTAGTGTGAACAATACTAAGCTAGATACTTGACACTGTCTACTTCTTAATGCAAAAGCAAAAGTGAGTAGAAAGCAGGACAACATTGTTTCCGTCCACTTCAGATCAGGTGCTGAGAGAATTGTTTTGATTATTAAGACCATTGCTTCTGAGAAAACCAAAATGCTCAAGGACTGAAAACAGAATGACAAAATCCCAAGAAGAAATTAGTATATTTAAAAAGGGGACAGGGGAACCAAAATGGAAAGAGCTTCCCACAATATCTAAACCTAGCCTCAAGGTTCTGAATCTAGTCTAAATGGCTGAGGTGGCTAAGCCTGTAAATATTGTTAATAAATAAAATATTTAAACAACAGTGGACGATCCTTCTTATTCTCTTCTCTTTGCTTCATCTATGATGTATCAACTGTATGAAGGACCATGGAATATGCTTTGTATGCAAAAGATCCCAGGTTCAATTCCTGACATCTGGGAGAGATTCCTTTCTGAAAACCTGGAGAGCTGCTGCCAGTCAGTGTAGATAATACTGACCTAGATGGATCAATGGTCTGACTTAATACCGGTATAAGGCAGCTTCTGCTGTTCCTATGAGCCTCTGCACTATTTCTGAAATATGTGAATCCACCACTTCAACTGGGAGCAAATCCCTTCTTTCTACTTAGGACACAGTTGCCACCAAGTTAGATGTTAACATTGTTTTAGCAACAGAAGATGATAGCATGTTATTCTATTTCTTTTCGCCCTTATTTCAGAGATTTAAATGTTAGCTACCTTATTTTGCAGACAGAACACACATAACATTGTCAAGGACGAGAATTCTGGGAGGCTTCTAGCTCCCCTTGGCTCAGGTTGATGGATTTACAGCCCTCTACAATTTCTGTTTCATTCTCAGTTTGATCCCATGTCAAAAGAGCACATCATTTGACAACGTACTACTCTGATAACTGAACCATGACAACGCTTGGCTCAGTATCATAACTCCTTGATCAATAAACAATCACAGGAATCAGTGGGCATCACAAGACTCTCTTTTCAGGAGAGAAAACTGTTAATTACTTCACTGTGACACTTTTATTTACCCACAAAATCATTCTCTCTTACAGCACTTCAGCTGAAAGCAAATGCACTGCATAGACAATAAGTAGACCAAGGCATTGCAAACCACCCTTTGAAGTAGAAATCAAGAGAGGACTCTACATTTGCACAAATACCTTTTTATATTCGGCCCACAAACAGATAGCCAAAGCCTCCTTTTATCCTGACATTCAAAACTATAGCTCCAATTCTATATACTTCCTAGTATCCAGATGTTATGGTTTTTAAAGGAAGGTTAGATGACTGAGTGAATTACTGGTGAGGCAGTTTAATCCATGTTACGCAAGGAGACAGTGTCTTTATGGCACTCTTCAGGCAACAGGAGAAAATGAAACACACAGACATACAGAAGAAGAAGAAGAAGAAGAAGAAGAAGAAGAAGAAGAAGAAGAAGAAGAAGAAGAAGAAGAAGAAGAAGAAGAAGAGTAGTAGTTTGGATTTGATATCCTACTTTATCACTACCCGAAGGAGTATCAAAGCGGCTAACATTCTCCTTTCCCTTCCTTCCCCACAACAAACACTCTGTGAGGTGAATGGGGCTGAGAGACTTCAGAGAAGTGTGACTAGCCCAAGGTCACCCAGCAGCTGCATGTGGAGGAGCGGAGATGCGAACCCGGTCCCCCAGATTACGAGTCTACCGCTCTTAACTACTACACCACACTGGCTCTCAATCAAGAGAGAGCAGAAAGGGGATATACTCAAAAACTAATTTCAACAATGATAAAAAAATATGCCAAGAAAGATATGACCAAAAATCTGGAAGTCCACACTTGAAAAACGTTAAGTTAATTCATTCTATTGGACCCATTGTGCTATTAGTTGGTAATGTAAAGGGTTGGAATGAACATTCAGATTTGGAACATGTATTTTGCTAAACCATGTTTGGGAATGCCCTGCCTTCATGTGACTGTAATTGCAAGGAGGGGTGCTTGCCTGCCTCTGCTGCCCTGCCCTGTTCCCCCTTGTGTTGTGTGTTGAGGCTCTGCCCCTGCCCCTCGCCTGCAGGTCTGGGAACCCTGATCATGGTCAAAGAGGAGCCTCCCCTCTATAGACATCCCCACCCAATATGTGCCAAAATAGCACTTTAATGGCAACTAAATTGTGTATTAATTCTTAATGGGATAATTATCTTTTCCTTCAAGATGTTTGGTTTCTGGGGATTTGGGGTATGTCAACAATTAAGAAAATAATCAGTGGTATCAGGGTAAGACAATGGTAACAGGGTGTTCCAGTTTTGTGACAAAGTGGTTGAAAAGGATATTTGAAAGACATTTATAATGATATTATTAGCATTTATTTGATTTATTATCTTACACATATACTGTAATAAGAGTTTCAAAACACACTTGGTTAAAATAACCTTCAGTAAACTAAAGGAATCTGCAGGAAGATTACAGTTGCTAGTGAGCCTTCATGAAATGTACCCAATGCAAAACCTGATACTTTGTGTTGGTTAGATTATGGGGGAAATGTTTTTACAACATTGTAAAGCTGGCAATTCAAGGTATTAACTTTTATAAAAACTATTAATGAGCAACAGTTAACACAAGACCTGACATAACTTCATTTTGATCCCCATAAAACAAATTAATGTCAACATCACTTAAATGTCACTGTGTATTTTACAGACATAAATTAATCCAAAATTCTGACAGGAATGGCTATAAATAAAGCTGGCTGCTCTCCTTTTACTGTTTTCATAACATGCAACAATAAAATATTAAGTGACTCCCCCCTTTTACCCTTCTAAAATATAATGGTGTGTTACTATATGTTAAACCATCTGAGTTGAAATAAATTACAGAATTGAAATCATAATTATTTAGACACCCATGCTTTCATCCCTCATCCATTCACACCATTTCTCACTTCTGGTTTTCCTGACTGGTCCATTCTATATACTGAACTTTTGCACATTCGATATGGTCAAATGTATACCGAATGTCTATATAAGTCTGTCTTACATTTAAACTATACTAATTTGGCCAGAGTATACTAATTTGGAGAGTGTGAAAAAGCTCAATATCTAGTTGTTTTATCTGGAAGAAGCCACAGCAAGTACAATGGCTTTTGAAATTCCGCTAATCTCTCCTGCTGACAAAAGTCTGATCTTAAATACTTTTCAACAACAAAGCATTAATGTAGGCCAACAATTCACCCATGAAACTCTGTAATAGGTAGTCCCTCACCAATGTAATCATGTGGCTGAATTGTTTTCATAGCCCTGTTATATTCCACTAAGGACAACGCTGGCTCCTTTAATATCGAGTATCCCTCTAGCTTCATCATCTTGAATGTCTCTTATTGCAGACCCAGGTCATCGAGCCTCAACTTCCACAGCTGCCACCACCATGAACCACCATAGGCAGCATTGGCAGCAACAGCAACAGAGATGTTCTGTGCTTATCCTGCTAATCATGTTACTTTGAATGTCATGCTTTTGTATCTGACTTTCTCCAGCAATGTATTTTTTTTATTGCTTTATTTGATGTTTTAATGTAGGTTGTAAACTGCTCTGAGATTCTTTTCTTGAAAATACAAAGCAGTATAGAAATGAAATGAAAAATAAAAATAAAAATAATTCAAAAGAAAGCTATTGAGAATCAAAGGAAAGAAGCTAAGCGGCTTACAGCAAAACACAACCATCAAAATTAGTTTACAGGTACTATCTATGGGGCTGTGTCAAAACACCTTTAAATCAGAATATACACGCTCCAAAGGTAAATTATTCCATGGCATGGTGGATTCTCAATTGGTTCCAGAGTGTTAGGCCATGTGGCCTCATGCAGAGAGCTTTGCATGTTATGAGATTGTTTTTGGTGCTGAGCGCAAATTCCAGAACTAAGAATCACTGTGTTCCACCTTCCCAAAGAGCCTTCTTAAAGAGCCAGGTCTTAGTTTTATTACCTAAGGGGTTACAGTTAGAGAGGCATGTTATATGCTTCATATAATTCCAAAAATATGAGAAGTTGAGTGGAGACTCTTGTCATATCATAAGACCAACATGCAGAAATTTCAACACAGCTAACAATAAAGGCTTCCTAAAATTGGAAAAAGGAGACATTCTTAAGTTGTGTTTACTATAAAATCCTCAGCATTGACTAGGCATTACCAGAGGGCATCTAACAGGAGTGCTTCTTAAATGCTAATTAGCAATTAGCAACTTCAGTGCCAGATTCTATGCAGGCATGTCCCAAATTTAACAAAATTCATACAAAGCCCCCCCATTAATATACATATGGCAAATATTTTGATTGTATGGTTCCACTAATGAATCAAATCTATTCAAAAGCATTTCTGAATCATTATGGGTGTGTTTAACTGAAACATTGTTTAACCTTTCTGTGCATACTGGGATTATTTATTTATTTATTTACTTACAGTATTAGGATCTTTAAAGCATACTTATTTATACCTAATTTTATTCACCTTATAAGAACTACTGATTTGTACCCAAGTGACACACACAAGCAGACTAGAAACCCATTTCTTCTGTCTCCACTGATGTATGGAGTAATTTTCTCAGATGCCTTCATTGCAATTTGCAAACACATTAACCAAAGCTATAAAACAACAGCAATCCGCGCTATCCATAACTGAGAAAAGCAGGAAAGAGAAATTTAGCAAATATAACTGATTTCTGTATTATCTAGAGGCTGGAATACACTCTACCTCAGCACAGAGAATCAGTTTCTCAAACGTCTCATTAATCTTTTTACTGGACAAAAATAAGGTTTTACAAGCCCAGCTCCATGCATTTGTCAATTCCAGGTAATAGCTTTTCAACTGGCCCGTGACTCTTCTCTCCATTTTGCAAACACACAGAATTGCTATGGGCAAACACCAGCATGCACACAAACAAACAAACAAACAAACAGGCAGGTAGGCAGGCAGGCAGGCAGGCACGTGTATAATATTCACTCCACATGTTCAAAGTCTTGCAGATCTTAAAAATCAGCACACTGAATCAGCCTATTTATCCTTGTTTCTTCCCCTTGAATTGTATGTACACTTCTGTGGAAGTAAGTCCCATTTAATTCAATGCCGCTTACTTCCGAGTAGACATATACTCACATTGCTTCCTTATACAATGTCTTCTTCCCTCATCTTTGCATCCAGCAGCTACATTCTCTTTTCCCTCCTCTGTTCCCTTGGTGTCACTATTCTGCTGAATTCAAGCTTAGCATTTACAGCCCCAAACACTGGTACTCTATCCTTGGAGTGTTGGGACTTCCTGACTGGTTGTACATGTACATGTGTGTAGGGTGGTCAACATAGCTGCCAAGTTATCCCTTTTTTACAGGGATTTTATTTTCCCTTATGCTGAATAGGCTTCCTCGCGAGAAAAGGGAAAACTTGGCAGCTATGGTGGTCAAGCGAAAAAGAGGGCAGGGCGTTTGCATCTTTAATAGTTTCAGACTTTTCAGCTGAACTATTCTGCCCAACTTTCTACCCAACTATTAAAGGTACACAAGCTCTCTAATTTCATCTGGCCAGCTTACACTGGTGTGATTTGAACTCCCCTAAATGCATTGGGAAATCTGGGATAACAATGGCTTGATGCAATGCCATTTAGGCTGGGGAGGTTCCAACAAGACAGGTGCCTTAGGCCTTGGTGGTTCTCAGGCACATGGCATGTTCTAGACAGAGTTGCACTGCCCTTGAAAGAGCATATATGTTGTCAGTGCACTCACTGGAGGGTATCTTCAGTGTCTAACAGTGCTTTCTGCCATCTCTGGCTGCTTCACAGCTATGCCACAGTGACACATGCCCTGGTAACTTCTCATCTTGCTAACTAACTTCAGTGTTCTTTGTGGGGCTTCTTAGCTGCAGCTAGGACAAAATGTAGTGACTGGGTTGCTGAGTGGCTCAAAGTATTAAGATAAAATAATATAGATTTTGAAAGAAGAGCACAGTGTGCTGATTGGCTGAAGAGCCAAATTAAATGTGCTAAATATTATTTGTTATGTTGATACCCCACCTTTCCTTCATTGAGCTCAATTAGGTGTACCTGATTCTCCTCATTTACACAGTATCCTGTAATAAAGTTGTGAGATGGGTTAGGTCAGGCACCCCCAATGTTTGGCCCTACAATTCCCATCATCTCTGATCACTGGTCCTGTCAGCTAGGGATCATGGGAGTTGTAGGCCAAAACATCTGGAGGGCCGCAGTTTGGGGATGCCTGGGTTAGGTTGAGGGACTAACTGGTCCAAGATAACCCAACAAGCTTCATGGTTGACTGGGGATTTGAAACTTGTTCTTCCTGATCATATTCTGACATTCCTAGCCATTCCTAGCTATTGACATATAAAGTCTTATACAAATTGGGACCTAAATACTTGAAGGAACATGTTCTGCCATAAGAGAGCGATCTGGTCTCCAGAGGGCTTCCCTGGTCTCCACCTCTGACACCCACAATGGCACCCTCTAGCGTTCTGTTGAAGCCAACAGAACAGGTTGCAGCGAGGATGGGGTAGCCATGACAGCAGGTCCAGTTTGCAAACGACCCCCCAGACTCCCAAAAGGTTGGTGACCTCTGAGCCAGCTGCTCTGCTGATTTACGCTGTATTAATGTTTTGTATTTGTTCAATTAAAATAAAAAATCCTTCCAGTAGCACCTTGGAGACCAACTAAGTTTGTCATAGGTATGAGCTTTCGTGTGCATGCACACTTCTTCAGATACACTGAAACATAAGTCACCAGACCCTTATGTATAGTCAGAGGGTGGGGGGGGTGATGGGCTGATAGGAGTGGTAAACCTGTTGATTACTGTTAACGACTGTTAATGACTGCAATTGGTCTTGCAGGAAAAAGCAAGGGCTGAGGTGCTAAAGAAAGCTTGATCATGTATAATGAGATAAGAATCCTATGTCTCTGTTCATACCAGGTCTCTCCATGGTTTTAAGCTTGGTAATGAGTTGCAATTCAGCAACTTCTCTTTCCAGTCTGTTTCTGATTTTTTTTCTGTAATAAAACAGCTGCTTTGAGATCTTGTATAGAATGCCCTGGGAGACTGAAGTGTTCTCCTACTGGTTTCTCTGTCTTGTGATTCCTGATGTCAGATTTATGTCCATTTATCCTTTGGCGTAGGGTTTGGCCTGTTTGTCCAATAGAGAGAGCTGAAGGGCACTGTTGGCATTTGATGGTATACACAATGTTAGAAGATGAGCAATTAAATAGTCCTGAGATGGTATGTTTGATGTTGTTGGGGCCAGTGATGGAGTTGTCTGGGTGTATGTGGCAGCAAAGTTGGCATCTGGGTTTATTGCAGGCTCTGGTACCAGTGTCCATGTTTAGTCTGGTGGTGGTATTATTGTGAGGAGTTGTTTAAGATTGGGTGGCTGTAGGCAATGAAAGGTCTTCCTGCCAAAGCTTGAGACAGATAACTGTCATTGTCTAGGAGAGGTTGTAGATCTCTGACGATATTTGTTCAATGTTTTGCTTGATTTGTTTGATATTTTAGCAGCCCCTGTTTTATGATTGCTACTGATGTTGTCTAACTTATTTTTTAAAAACTTATCTTTTTCTGGGGTTGGCTTTGTGATGAAAGGCAGGTTAGGAACACTTCTAAATAATTAAATATGTCCCATTTTTAACCATCAAAAGTAGTGTGAGAGGCAAAGCCACATGGATTATGAGTGCTTATTTCTGTCTGGGACTTCACTGAGCAGTTGTTGCTTTCCCCAGTACCTTTTAAATGCTCTTCAGATGCGTGTTAGGTAGAACGAGTGTACCTAAAAATTACAATTCAGCATCTTGCAAAAGGGGAAAGCATCTGATAAGGGTGGACTGAAGAGTGGAAGCCCTTCATTTTAATTTCTGTAAAAAGGAAATTTAAAATTGTGCATCAATAAATCACCAAGGGCACTTTCTGAAGTTGACTGTCATGTTTGACATTTATATTGCTGCAGTAAATATCTTCAACTACAAAACACAACCATTTTAATGAATTTCTCCTATCAGCCTTGGAGTATGCAGACATACAGACATCCCCCCCCCCAAAAAAATCTCAATTTCTCAGCAACATTGTATATAGATAGTCTGCAAACTCAGACAGTGCCACATTTGGGACATTTTGTCCTGCTTGCCAAGTTAGGCTTCTCTCCTTCAAAATGCAAGTCAGTGGCTACTGCAGCTATGTTTCGTGGCCCAGATTCATGCCATATATTGCTGCATTAAAATCGGTCTCTCTGTCAGTTTCACATTAGCTTATACAGCTTAATATAGAGACTCCCAGAGAAGCTCTAAAGGAAAAATATGTAACACTCAAAAGAACTAGCAAAGCAAAAACAAAATCAAAGGGAGGGCAGAGCCCACCACCAGCTAAACAGAGACAGCTGGGCTTCTGATGCAGCAATTGCTTTGCTGCTCTATGCCAGTTCATATTGTTATTCCCATGTTACAAGTGGGAGCTGCAACAAAGTGTTGTGGCATGAAGTGCTCGCTGTTCAGAATTCCAGCCTCCCCATTGTATTCCCATTGTCTCCAGTTTTGACCCCAGTCAGCATTCTGTGGCCCCAGAGCACACTCAAGTCTTCACTGCACTGTTTGGGGACTCACCCCTGCACCCGCTTAAGTTTTACCTGCTAAAGAGTGATAGTATTTATGTGAGCTTTGGAGTTCCCCAGAGCCAGCCTGCTGATCCCTCTCTGGCGTGCTGTTTTGGCTATGTGAGCAATGACACACACAGCCTGAACATTGGAAATATAGGAATGCTTGAAGTATTTATTTTGAACACTGATCCTCATATTTCAGTTGCAGTTCCAAAGGTGTTCACAGCTCAGTTGCCAAAAGAGCAAACACAAAGAATGCACAAAATCAGTAACACACCCACAATAGAAGAGCAATTAATCAAGAGTTTTCAGTTTCTAAAACAAAAACAAGGAACCAAATAAAATAAATTACATTTAATTCCAAAGCAAGGCTTTTAACAGCAGGTATTTCTTTATTTGTTCACAAATCGTCTTTCATTTCCCAGTTCTAGGATGGGTCACAACTAAACCATAAAAGTCAAACACAGTGCAAAAAATACAATAAAACAACAGAATAAAAGAGCAAGCAGCAATATAGGCCACTGGTGGAATTTAAAATGTCTATGTGAATACAATTTTTTTTTGTCTGGTTCCTACAGGATAACGATGTTCACACCAGATGAATCTTTTGGGGGATGGTACTGCACCTCTGAGGCACTAGAGCCAAAATTGACCTCTTCCTTGTAGATGTCTATGCAGTATCTAGTGGGAAAGCTACACAGATAACAGTTTTAAACCATGGAGAGGTTGATACGGATTAGATATATAATCCCTTTGGGTGGTACATAAATACCAGGAAGAACAGAGACATCTAATTAAATTACGTTTATCAAACAGGCAGGGGGAACTGTTTTTAGCTGACACGTAAAAACAATCAAAGCAGAATTCCACCAGCTGAATGCAGTTCTGCTGCACCCAACTTTTCAGCTCCACTGAGAATACTCCATCCCTGGTAGTCAACCACCTCTGAAGTTGGCCTAGGCCTCTAACAGAGAGGGGGTAGTTTTTCACGTAATTAAAGCTTTTAAGGTAAAAAGCCAGTGCAACTCTATCATGCCTGGGAACAAACTGGTAGGCAGTGAAGTAATTTAAGTGTTGACAATAAAAGTTCCCTCTCCCTTGTTCCAGTTAACCATTTTGCAGCTGTGTTTTGAACCAGCTGCCATTTCTGGACAGTCTTCTAAAGTGCATTACAGGCAACCCCTCACCCCACAGTTATGGAGGGGTTATGTTCCAGGTCAACAAAGCATGTGTAAGCTCACCTCACTACCACCCTGCCCCAACCCATCCCGCCCTCTTCTGGTGTGCAAAATGGTATGCACAGTTGCATGTGCATTGAACATGTGCAAATTGAGGAGTCACCTGTACAAGGGTAGCCAATGCAGATGTTGTTGGATTCAAGCTCCAAGTAGCCTTAGTCAACATAGCCAATGGTACTCCTACTGTAAACTAATCTGGATGGGCATGAATAATTGTGGACAGATTAGGTTCTTTTGAGAAGAGCTGTAGCTGGTGACTGAACTTGCTTAAAAATACATTATGCTATGGAATACATTTCAACATACATATAGAGAGCTGGATTTAACACCATTCCAAAGCTGCTGAGTTGAGTTCTCAGGAGGTCTTTGCCAGAACATGCAATGTTTAAATGTGGGAACATTTGTCTCCACAGGCATACATCCCTATGTGCATTGCCTCAATTATTTGATGTTAAGGTTTGCAGGAGGCTTTTACCTGATTCCAAGCAAGCAGAATCATCTACACATTATGGGACCTTCATAAAACAGGCTCCCCATTGAACAAGATATTGTATTCAGGAAAATGCAAGTAGAAGCCTCTGCACTATAAAGTGCCTGATCACACAAGGCATTGTACTAGTGTTCAAGCAAACATGAGTAAAAACCCCATGGAGACCTTCACCACTCAACATGAGGAAAGTTGGGGCCACAGGAGGTAGATGCACACAGGGACAATGGGGGCGGGACTGGTACAGACACCCCTGCCTCCCATCCATGGAGGCAACGTTTGCATGTTGCCTTGGGTCAACCAATAAACAGAACCTCAGTCTTATCTGGATATATCAGAAATAACAGTAATACTTGTAAGAATAAAGGTATAGAAGGTATAGAAAACCACCACTATATAATGCTACACTAGCAAAATAATTTAAATGTCTCAATACAGACGATAGGAATTGGAACAGAGCCAATTTAAATAAGCAGCCTTCCTCATTCTGTATTTCTATATTGGCTGCCTAGCCCCCAAACTGTGCACAGTCTGTGCATCATTAGAATACAAACAAATAATCTTAAAATAATAATGTAACTGTCTGTTGTTGACTAGTCCCACAAGAGGCAACTTTTCCCATCAATTGCACAGCAAGGAGACAATGTATTATCCACCCAGCAGTATTCCATGCAGGGCTATTCATACAGCCTGCCAAAGAAATCCCAACTCCATATGCCAAGGGAACTCAAGCTCTGAGACAATTATTATTTTTTTAAAAAAAGCTCCATGTCTACATACAAAATAACTCAACAGAGCCAAAATTATGTATGTAAATATGTCTATTACGCATATGCATATACAAGTTCCTTGTGAATGCCTCATGGGCTATGTAATACTTGTGCTTTTGCAGAATTTGGAAGGTGTTTGGGAAAAGAAGTTGTGACAAATGTAGAACAAAGGCAAAAGCAGGTTAAAGGTGAACCAGGATAGGAGACTGTTGAGCAAGAAAAATAGCTATGTAGGGCACAGATCCCTAAATGTGGGAGGCTATTGTAGAAACCTTTTGCTGATTTTCAGATGCATTTGTGGTCAATAAGGTCTAGGGACATGCTGTGGCAAAAGTGGGAATTGGTCTCCACACTCAAATAAGATTGCACACTTCTAATGTTTACTGTGCTTTTTCTTAAATACATATACTGGCCTCCTGTCTACTCTTTGATCCAGCAGAAATTCAGTCCTGAACTTGGGGAAGTACTGTAGCTCAGTGGTATAGCATCTGTTTGCATGCAGAAGGGTTCAATCCCTGTTGTCTTCAGATAAAACTGGTTGAGGCCCCTGCCTGATACCCTGGAAAGGTACTGGCAGTCAGTGTAGACAATACTGAACTAGATGGAAACAAAATCAGTGAATGAACAGATCTTATGGTGCTTGAGAAATGTTTAAAGGAAAAAAAAACACCATCCATAGCCACCTCGCAATAATAAAGCAAGCTGAAATCCACCAAAATTCTGAAGAAATCTGAAAACTCACAGAAAATGAAGGAGAGAAAAAAAAATAGAAGCCTCATTCACAGGGGAGGAAATCTTTTGAGAAATTGGAGGTCAAGTTTCTGTATAGCAGGACTGAAAACCAGCATTTTCCATGAAGAATTTGGCAGAATTCCTCATACCCTACTAAAACTATGTCTATATTCAACCAAACAAAATGCATTCTTCAAATTTACTCCCCACTGACACCTCTGTGTTCAGTTTTAGATGCTAAGCTTCTTCAGGGATCTATCATCTTGCTATTCTGTTTATGTGCCATCCAACTAATGGAGCAAATTTATCATCATTGTCATCATCACCATCACCATTGCTTACAAGGAGTTGCAAATTATTTTCTTCAATTGTACCCATCTATCGCTACCACCTTACAGAACGTTTCATGAATCTGACAAAGTAGGCTGTAGACCAGGCTTTCTCAACCTCGGTCCTCCAGATGTTTTTGGCCTACAACTCCCATGATCCCTAGCTAGCAGGACCAGTGGTCAGGGATGATGGGAATTGTAATCTGAAAACATCTGGAGGGTCGAGGTTGAGGAAGCCTGCTGTAGACCCTGAAATCACATTCCACAATAAATTTTCCTCTTTAAGGTGCACGTCACAGGTTAGTTTATAATTTTATTAATTATAATTACAGTGGATGCTCGGGTTGCTAACGTGATCTGTGCAGGAGGCACGTTTGCAACCCACGTCCAGTAGGAACAGTAGGAGCTCCACCAAATTAATGCTCTACATGTTGCGCCCACTGATTCAACCCATTCAGTGTTTCTTCATGCTGTCAAGTTGAATGCTGCTGCAACATGCCTCTCTGCCAGGATAACATGAGACACCTGGGAGCCCATGCTTGTGGCTCCTGTCTATGTTAGCTTCATCTCAGCTTCCAGGAGAAAAGGCAGGTTCTACTATTAGGTAGAGAGAAGCAGTTGCCTCTGAGAGAAACAGCTGTGTGTGTGTGTGTGTCATGCAGCTTGCTCTGCACCCCCTAAGCTAGCTTACTGCCCTCTGCTATCCCACCACCAGAGCTGAAGTAAGATTCAACAGTCAGTTAAATTGGGCTTCTGAATATGGAACAGGGTTGGGGAAAACATCATCATCTTATCCTTCCTACAGGCAGCAAAATGTCTTAGACAATACTGATATGAAAAGACACCCCAGTGTGGACTCCTCCCTCATTCTCAGGGCTTCTTATTGTACCCTACTGGGGCATAAAGGATTTTTATTCGCTCAATTGTCTCTTCCAAATCCCTTGCAAGTAAGGCTTAACTTTCTTTAAAACCTATTTAATAAAGGGTTGTGGATCAAAACCCTTTTCTAAAGAAATAGTTTTCTTTTATTCCAATGTTTATTTTCAGAAAAGGATTTATTTATTTCCATCATAAAGTTATATCAATAAAGGCTGCAATAAGGAGGTGTTGATTTAAGCATTACATTTAGAGCAAAGATCCTATAAAATATAAATGTTGACTTTCATACCGGTATTAGCAAAGCTGGGTTTTCACCTATCATTGCAAACATGAATTTTGCAGTTGGATATGTTTGGCAACTGCCTGTGCCCTTATATTTGCATATTGCAGGAGCATCCAACATAGGTTTAGCAAATTCACATTAATTTGGCAAAGCACACTGTTTCAACCTTTGCTAAACAAAAATGTGGGTGGAGTGACTACTAAGAAATATAATAAAGGGCATAGGGGAAGAAGTGCTAAACACTTTCATGGAAGTAGGCAGAAGACTGTGCAGCTTCATCCCATTAATATCACCCATTCCATAAGTCCCCATCTTCCACGTCCACAGCCATTCAAACTTCTTATCACAATTCTCCCCTCTCCTCATATTTCCTAAGAGGCATTTCCTAAGATCACTGGTGTTCCTGCTCCAGCAGCAGGAACCAATAATTCATGTACAAGGGAAGGGAGAAACTTCACCATTTTTGTTGCTGCAGCCATAGCCAGGCAAGGAGAGAGGATGGGAGGAATAAATGGCTTTTGGGAAGTGGAAAAAATGAGTGACTTGGGGAAGGAGGGTGAGCTTCTGTGGCTCAGATTACCAGCTGAGCTAAGGAAGAGATGCAATGTTGCCTTGGATTGACCGCAAGTGTTCCTGAGTGTCTTGTTTTGAACTGTAAATTACAAACTTCAGCAACATCACGAAACAACATAGAGGGTCTGCTGTCTTTGTAACCTCAAGTCATTGACTGCTGTGATGCATTAATAAGAAACTAGTTTCTAAATCCCTTTGAAGCATGAACCACTGCATACTATAGCTAGACTCAGGTAAAATAAATGGGGGAACCAAGGATAAAAGAAAGTAAGGGAGTAAATAGTATGTGTCACATATTGCACACATATAGAAATATATCATAAAGTATTTATTTAATAACTGTATTCAAGTCAAAGTGAAAATCTTTACATTTTTTCAAAAAAAAATTTTGCCCTGGGCTTTGGCATGAAAAGGCATGAAATATGTAATCTGCAAGGGACAGAAGATGGCCATACTGTATGCACAAATTTCCTCCCATCTTTACAGGAATATCTGGGAATGGCTAATGGTCACCTAGCTGTGAAACTATAGCTAGGAAACTAGATTTTTTCATCCCTCAGATGAAAAAATATGTATTGTGTTCTTCTAAGGCAGGTTGATTGCCAGAGCCTCTGACATTCCAAACCAGACCCTGAACAGTTCCTACAGAATTTCCTCCTGCCAAATGAGGAAAATGTTGTCCCTACCAATGAGCAGAGGCATTTGAAGACTTAAAGAGGCTGCCATGGCCTTCCGTTTCTGGTGGCTTCACTTCCTTAAGAGAGCTGTATGCCAAATTTAAATGGTCCATAGCTGATTCTACCACTGCATCCTCTGGTGTGGCTGTGGAGTACGAGTAGCTTTAGGGGAATCATCCTCAGACTTTGACAACAATGGGAGAATCACACTGCCATGTCAGGGCAATGTAGAAGAGGTGTTGAGGGCTTCCTCTCAAGTCAACAGCTGTTCTGTCATCTGAGTTGTCCTCAGGCCATCACTGGGACTCTGAGTGCCTAGAACTATAGCCTTATTAGCCCAATCTTTAATCTGGCCCTGACTATAGCAGTAAATTTGCTCACTGCATTGGTAAGGTCAGAGTACATTTGAACAATTGCTTGTCAACTGCACTGGTTCCCTGTTAGCTCCAAGCCCACATCCAAGGTGCTGGTTTTGAACTTCAAAGCCGTATTTATCTATTTAGGCCCTTTAATCCCACCTTTGAGTCAAACAGTTCAGGATGGGAGACATGATCCTCCTCCTCCTCTGTTTTATTCTCACAAGATCGTGAGATAGGTTAGGCTTTATGACCTCGTCCTGGTAGGTGGGGGTGGTGGTGGTAATCACACCCCAGAGAGACTTTTCCACTCTCTGTTAGCCTCAGAGATGCTTAATGCAAAAATGAGCTATGTAGTTTTGTCCTTAATTAAATTGATTTTGGTAAATGAAAATTAATTTTTGAAAATAAATTGGAGTGGGGTTTTTTTTTTAAAAAAGGAAATTTTATAATAAGCTGTCCAGATAAAACGAATAAAATCAGGATAAAAAAACCCACAATAAATAAATAAATAATCTCACTGTCTGCCATGAGACTTACTTCTACTGAGCGTTCAGAGGTGTTCAGCCCAAGGCTGTGCACAGGTACCAGGGAGAATGTTGCATGAAACCTGGAAATAATTACATCTGAGTAAACATCGTTAGGATCCTGGTGCAAGCGTCAAGAAAAAATATAGTGTATCTAGGAGGTTAAGATTTATTTTTGTATAAAATAAATGAAATGTATATATATATATTTATTCTTAAAGAAAAGGAAACATAAAATATATGACTCTACCATAAGCCCAGGTTGCTGCTGCTGCCAGTTAAAAATTTAAATTGATTATTTTAGCTTTGCAAACTGGATTTCTGTTTACTTTCAAAGTTCATCTCCTATGTCAGGCCTTGTACTGAAAACATCCCTGCAATTATACCCTGTACAAAAGGAACACAGCTGAAAATACAGCAGCTGTTTAAATAGGAACAGTTCTACAAAAGGCCAAAATTGTGTTTAAGGAAACATTTTAAACATGACTGCTATTATCATGCACTTACACTGTGCCAACAGTGTGCTAGGTGACCTTAGATAACTGTCACAAGGAAGAAAGAATTCTGAAAAAACCACAGGTCTTATTTTTCCCCATTATGGAAATATCCTAGAAATTGAACACAATATTCCACTTTGATTATTGCATAAAATAAAGTCAATTTTAAGCTTTTTTCCATGCAGCTGAAGACAATCACACAGAGAACAAACATCAAGTAATTAAAGACTGTCTATAGTCCCAAAGCATTTACATTATTTGATGGAGTAACCAAGTTACCAGAGAGAGGAAGAGCAGATGACTTAATTTATCTCAATTTCAGCTTAGTGTTTGATGAAGTGTCTCACCCAAAGCAAGTGACAAAAGGTCAAAAATGCCGCCATTCATACGACACTGGAGAAATGGAACCACAACTGGTTCATTTTCCATGACTCACACTGGTAATGGTAAGAGACACTGCAGGATCCGTTGGACTCGATCAAATAATTCAGAGTTCATTGCATCTGTTTTTATATTTACAGTCAGTGAATATAAAGATTGATAGCATAACTTGCAGACAACTCACTGTTATAGCAAGATAATGTATTTGTTGGGTGGTAAACAGGTAATTTGCTGAATCCATTGCTTATAAATTAATATGTATTTGATTCCCCCCTCTTGTGATTTCCCCTATCTGTGGGTTGCATCCATCTGTTACCTCATTTGGGTTCAGGAACAATATACCATATTTTTCCATGTATAACACTAGGTTTCCTCCCTTAAAAATAATGTCAAAACCTAGAGGGTGTCTTATACACAGATACATCTCCCCCCATTTTATTAAATCTGAGCCCCCCCCCCAAATATACATGGGCACGTCTTATAGACAGAAAAAAATGGTACTTTACTACAGTTGTATAATGACCACAATCTGAGCTTAAAAAGTAGTTTAGGGTTTTTGTGCTAGAAAAAGTGAAAGAAAAACTCTGGTGCACAAACGAGATTCACAGTACTGAACGGCAACTGATTTCCCTCTGGTCCACAAGACAATCTACTAACTGAAGGGCAACCTTGACTAGGACAACACCTAGGAAACTATTGGTAAAGTTGTCGTCCACACCAATTATTAAAGCAATTGTTATTAACTTCTGAAAGTTAATAATGCAGATTGAAAACCTGTGTCGTATATACTGATAATGAAGTCAGATGTGGGTTGTGGTAGCTATGCAACCACAACAAGACTACTGAAAAGCAAGAGGGAGCATGCCTCGTGATAACTGAGGGTAGAAGTAGAAAAAAGGGGGGAACCCATAAGGGGCAAAGCCCTGCCTTATAAAAAAATATCCCTCCCCCTACACACACATGGTGGCATGTGAAAGTCTTCTGGAACCAAGCTTAACTGGAAACATGATTTCTGTAACTGGGTAATAAGAAACTGTTGCATGCCACCCCAATCTCCAAGTGGTGCACTATTTCAGGGGTTCTAGATGCACTTTACTTTATTTATTCATATATACAACCTGAGCCTACAATGGAGGGGTTTACAACATCATCACCACAAGAGGGTATTGCTTCCCTCTTCGTCTTTCTTCCTATTGCTGCTCCTGGGCCAATCCACTTCACCCCTGCCTCAAACTACAAAAATCCTGCCGCAAGTCTTCATCTGGAAGTACTTTTCTTAGGACCAGCTGGTCCAGCCCACCCAAACTGGGAACTAGGAATTCCCCTCTCTGCTTACTCCCAACATCTCTTGAATGCTTCATGGGCCCAAACAAAGGCAGATAACCCTTTCAGTGGCTCTCTCTCCCCCCAAAACTCATGGGACCCTTGCTGATGGAGCCTGCTTAAGGGCTGCACCCAGTATAGGAAGTGGTCCCTACTCTGCAAGGCCATCTTGGGGTGCCCAAGGAGCAAAATCTCACCTCATTAAGCAGGAACCAGTTGCTCTTCTGGTGCCTGCACACACACACACACACACACACACACAGCTTTTCCTGCATGTTCTCACATGTCTCCAATTCCTCCTGCTGCACCCCTTTTTCTGGCACCTCTGCAGGCACTGATTCGGCAGCCAATCCCGAAGTGGTGTTTTCTCCCCAACTTTTGCATTACAGAGTATCAGTCAGAGTTTTGGAAAATAGAAAGAGGGATTTTCCCCACCCCCACCTGCAAGCTATCATGTTGTGTAATTGGAGCAGCTGTGAGCTAGAAAGTTAAGAAGTGGATTGACATGTACTTAGCATTCAGCAATAATATTATTGGGCTTGCTGATAAGCAGGATGTTATGTTTAAGTAGCAGCTAGATATGGCAGGTGAATCAGTGCTTATCGTCATCATAAATGTGTGATGTGCAGCATTAATGGGAGTCAAGAGGTCTACTCATTCAAGCATGTTCATTAGAAACTCAGGCATACATAGCAAGGAACCCAGTCTGCATTGAATTTGAAGACTGCCAAGACTCTGTGTTGCTGAACATTTTAAGAGAAACCTGCTGCTCAAGAGTTGATGGCTTAGAAACATTTCTCTTGCACTTGTTGTCTGTACTCAGAATGATGGCTGCCAATTTATGACTTGAAAGTAATGATAGCATACCACAGGCCAAATAGTCTATATCGCACCAGGTTCAGGGAATCCAATTTCAGATTGATTTGCCTTCTCAACATTTGCTGGAATTTCCATTCCTTTCTCCCTATGGTGCACTTTCTCCTGTCTTGCAAAAATCTCTCAGGTACCATTGTGACATCTGGTTTCCACTTTGAATTCTCACTTCAAATCCTCCTCACACCCCATCCATTTTTAGAGGAATGCAGATTTTTGCAAGGAAAGCAGCTATCAATATTTAGTGTAAACATTTCCCAGTTCTGACTTTTCTTGTTCCCAGTTATTGACTATGATATGTACTGCTCTCTTCGCCAGCTTCTTCCAGCTGTTCACATATTACTCCTGGCTACACCATGCTGTCTGTACCTTTTGCTGACATCAACATCTCACTTCATATCTCATTAGAACACATATGACTAATATGCCAATTCTAAGCACTGTAATTTGGAAATTCATTCCACTGAAATCAATTCTATTGACACCATTCAAATCTGATCAGTGCCAGATTGAGAGAATACCTGGGTCTTCCCCCCCCCTTTTTTTAAAAAAGGAGTCAAAGGTTCAACTAGGGTTGCCAGACGCAATAGAGGACAGGATTTCTGTGCTTTTAATTGCTCTGCTCTCTTTTGAGTCTGGAAACCTTAAAGAGAAACCAGCAGACCCTTTGCTTGGAAATTAAACAAAGGGTCTGCTGGTTTCTCTTTAAGGTTTCCAGACTCAAAAGAGAGCAGGGCAATTAAAGGCACAGAAGTCCTGTCCTCTATTGAGTCTGGCAACCCTAGGTTCAACCCTCCATGCATAAACTCTTGAATGAAGCTCCTTGTCTACCTTTTCTCTAACTCATCCATCAGCAGTTCCTTGACCAGATGCTTTCCAATAATCCACCCCATGACAATAGCTTCCTGTACTGGGTGCAGCCCTTAATGTTTGATGTTTTTTGTTTTGTTTTTAATATTCTATTGGGAGCCACGCAGAGTGGCTGGGGAAACCCAGCCAGATTTGGTGGGGTATAAATTATTTATTTATTTATTTATATTATTATTATCATCATTATCATTAGTTTTAATAATTGCACCACTTTGAACTTTGGAGCAATGGACTATAAACTTAAGAACAAATAATTAAATTAGATACATGGGCAGACCAATAAATCTTTTGATCTCATATTATAGTACTTAAACAACTTAAACTTCATTAACTTTATATATTTAATTTGTACCTTGCTCTTTGATCAAGGATGCTTAAAATATTTTCCAGCGAAAACATCCACAGTGCTAAGTATTTACCAAAAAGTAAGTAAAATAAGCATACTTTTAACTCTGGCAGTACATTTTAAAGGAAGTGTGTTCTGAAAGACTAGCAGAACATCACTCATAATAATAGTTGTCATATAGTAATAAAGACAGAGGTGTCAGGAAAATACTGCCAAGATGCTTGTGGTGGGGGAGGTAAAAAGGACATGAAGGATGGATACTATGTGTGGCAACATGTAAGAGCTTCAGGAACTCTGCACTATGGAAGCGGTGGTGTTAGCATGCAAAGTACTCACATCATTTGATTCAACCAGGTGGGCACTCATCAAAATCATTACTAGAGGAAGCAGCCTTGCTGAAGTAGCATCCAAGATGCTACAATAATGTCAGAATAGTATCCTAAGGATCAAATTCCAAATGCACCCCCATTGAGGAAAGGGGAACAGGTATGCTTATACAAAAATACTCAAAAGAGGACCACGCTGGGGCAGGCAAAAATGTAGCTCCACCTCATTCCTAAGGGACCAGATTGAATTCATGCGGAAGCAGCACACACTGTCATTTGCAATGCCATGGAACTAGACCATAAGATCCAAATGAAACAACACAGTTAAAGCCATATTGGCCACTTCAGGACATTCCCTAAATGCAGCACTATTACTATAACTACTACTACTACTGTTATTATTACTCACCCTCACCAGCAGGTCCCTGAGTAGGTTACAACAATTAAAAATAGTTAAAAGCAATGGATTAGGATTAAATGTAGGAACATGCATGTTTAAAATGTACTGCTGGAAACAATTTAAGAAATCCTCAGTGCAAATGATGATGGGTTTTTTTTAAAAAAAACACGGGGGGGGCACACACACTTAAGGCACAAAATAGAAACAGGACTTTGTGCCATAGACTGATTAAAAGAATGTTGTCCTAATTAATTCTGGATAGTACAAAAACATGACACAAACATACTTTGTGTCATGTATTTAGCTTCCAAGTCTCCTTTAGCATTAATCTTTACTCCTTGTCTTTATCCCGGAAATGGGAACATTGTACATAAAACCTCACATTGGAGGCTGTGATCAATTTAGCTGCAAAACAGTGTGAATATGAAATTGAGTATGTGGTTTAAGTGAGCTGTGATGCACATCTAGACATATCCAATTTAAACTGAATAAGCTAGTGGCAGGAGTTCAGGGCCACGCATTATCATCTGCAGCATAGCTGCATTGTTTTTGAAATAGATGGTGAGAAACAAAACAATTCCAGACTAGAGGTGGGGAGCTGGAGCTGATAAAAATAAAAACAAAAACCATGAAATTCTGAATAACTTGAACATCTGTCTTCTGAGAGGATTAGATTTGGCATGCTTAATCTTTCATCTTTGAAATAAAAATGTCTTGCTTTATTATTCTTAGGAACCAACTGTCATACTGAGCGCACACATGGCAACATTCCCCTGATGAAAATAGGAACGTCCTGTTCTTCTTCTTCTATTATTATTATTATTATTATTATTATTATTATTATTATTATTATTATTATTACCCCACCCAGCTGACTGGCTTGCCCCATCCACTCTGAGCAGCGTCCAACATACATAATAAAAAATTAAACATTTTTTAAAAAAACTTCCCTATACAGGGCTGCCTTGAGATGTCTTCTAAATGTTGTATAGTTATTTATCTCCTTGGCTTGAGGAACACATAACTCCATACCCTCCAACATTTTTACACACACACACACACACTTTCAGTAACTTAAAATAGTTCATACCTTGGCTAGAGCAGCAACCACAGCTGTCACACATTGCTTAGCATAAGGGTGAGCATGTAAAACTGCTATATGAGGACAACAACAACACAATAAAATGGCCAGACCAATTTAAAGCTAGTCTGGGAGCAATAGTCATTATATAATTATGAGCAGGCACAATTTTGTTGCTATATAAGTCTGATAACTGGTCCCAGCATACCAAATAACTCACTACAGTTATAAATCTAGCATAACAAATTGTGTATCTGACTATCTGGGGTGGGTGGGGAAAACATATCTTATTTCCCACCAGGAAATTACCTGTTGACTAATGGAAACACATAGATCTCTGCCCACCACCTGCCTAGTGTGATTGCTTATTTAACACGTTGGAAGAGAGTAACACTTTCCCTCAGAATCACCTCTTGCTGAAGTTAATGAACACTTTGTGTTGTAACGTTAACGAGTCATAGATTTATTTCCCCCACTGAGTTTATTATTTGCTGGTAAGAATTACTCCTTCTTCTTTAAATGGACCTTCCTTCCTAATGCTGAGTGGCATATATGAGTAGCCCTACTTAAATCAATGGCTTACTTCCAGAGCACTACTTGCTGCAATTTTGTACAGTATGCCTTTGGGAAAGCAAATTTCAGGGTCATGGTTTCCAATCATTTCGCTTTTGTCTGTCATTCATCTAGCTTTAAAAAACGAAACAAAACCAAAAACCTGCTTAAGATCACAATAACTACCTTGGTGGATCAGATCCAAACTAGCATTTTGTTTCCAACAGTGACCAGCCATATGTCTCTGGGAAGCTCACAAACACAGCATGGTCATTTAAAGCCATCCTATGTTATTTGTCTCCAGCATATATATCCAGAGATTTCCTGCCTCTGAACATTGAGAATGTATTTAAACCAGGGGTCAGCAACCTTTTTCAGCTGTGGGCCGGTCCACTGTCCCTCAGACCATGTGGTGGGCCGGACTATATTTTGGGGGGGAAATGAATGAACTCCTATGCCCCACAAATAACCCAGAGATGCATTTTAAATAAAAGCATACGTTCTACTCATGTAAAAACATGCTGATTCCTGGACCGTCCATGGGCAGGATTGAGAATATGATTGGGCCGCATCCAGCCCACGGGCCTTAGGTTGCCTACCCAATTTAAACCATGACAATTAAGTTGTTGATAAGTCTGTCCTCCATAGGCATTGCACTAATGAGTAAGTAGAATATGTGCAATCTATACCTATACCATCTCTATCTATCATCTATCTATATCATCTTTCTTTCTTTCTTTCTTTCTTTCTTTCTTTCTTTCTTTCTTTCTTTCATCATCTATCATCTATCTATCATCTGCCAGCTAGAGGTCTGCATCAGGACAAGTTACAAGGCAAACATTCAGGGAATGTTCCCATGTTTCTAAGTAGGATTGCACCATTAACAAGGAGTCTCAATGTGGACCACTAATTCCCAAAGCTTCTAAGTGGCCCTGAGCCTTTGGCTTTTTATAAAATGTTTTGCCAAAACCAAACCAACTAGGAAATCAGCCAGGGATCAAGAGGAAAGTTGGAAGGAGGTGGGAGGGTATTTCATTTTGATGGACAGGTCTAGTTTTAAATCACAGTGAATTGTTTTCACAAGGCACTCCATTCACAATGTTTTGGGGGAGGGCTTAAAATTGGTGTGTGTGTGTGTGTGTGTGTGTGTGTGTGTGTGTGTGTGTGTGTTTAGGTGGATCTATGTTTTCCCCAATGCAAGTCAATGGAGAGATTGCCATTGTATCCCACAAAATCTATGGAAGGACAGAGGCCCTTCTCCCAACAACCGTTGAGTCAAAGGTCTACCACCTCCTTTCCCTATGCAAGTCAATAGAGAAACTTCTCCATGCTCCCTTTTCCACCCCTTCCCTGTATGATCCCTACTGTAGCTACTCCAAAATGATTAAGTCTGCCCTTGTGGGAGAACCACTACAGGTATCATTCTGAAATGGCCGAGGGGGTGAGGTGACCATGCCTGCAAATTGAGTAAAATTCTGACAGAAAATATAAAAGCTTTAGACTTTTATTTTGTTTTTAAAATAAAATATGCCTTGGCAAAAATAATTTTGCAAAATTAATTCTCTAGAGAGGGAAGGCTCGTCTTCCTCTAAATTTCATCCACTTTGGCAAAAAGTTATAAACTTTTTAAGATTCCCTGTTATATTGAGTGAGGAAACCTTGAGCTTGTTTATACTGTACAGAGTGGTGCAGAAGCTGAATTACAGATTGGAGCAGAGAGGTCACAGAATAGAAAGAAAATGGAATTCTTAAAAATTCAAATATACAGCTATAAATGGATCTCATGGTCTGTGCATACCCTTAACATCAACGACTGATTTAAGTCTCCTGAGTGCTGTAGAAGTATCAGCAGACTTGGGGTAATCTTGAGATATGTGCAAGAACAAACAAACAAACAAACAACAACAACAACAACAGCGCTTTCAGATTGAGCCAATTCAACCCAAATAAGCAAATGTTACAGCCGTGGCTGCTGTTTTATATGTAGTCCAAACAGCTTATCCAATAAACAAGAGAGAGGGATCAGCAGACTTCAGCGGAACCAAGAGATTTGCAAAAGTACAAAAAAAGCAACAACCCACCCTTCAACAGGGAAAAATCCAAACCCTAAGTGGGAAACAACACAACAAGAACTGCACATAATCAGGGACTAGGGAATGCTAACTCTAAAGGAGGAGGCAGAAAACGGAGTGAGGGAGAGAGGGGGCATGAAATTGTGTGTGGCTGGTTAAAAAGAAGAGTGAACTTTTATTGAAAGTTCAACACGCCCCCTTTTAAAAACCATACAAGATTGTCCACTGGTGCATCCTGTGCCAACTACTTAACACTTTCTTTTCATTGCTCCAAATGTACTGCCAAACAATTTGACTGGATGACCCAATGTTCCGAAAGAAATCAATTTGTCTCATTTTCTCTCTCTAAATGCTGTTCATACTTTTATAAAGTGTGATCATGTTCCTCTCTAGAGCCATAAAAATCCTTGGGTACAATCCCTAACTGTTGAGCTAGTAGGGTACAAATACTCCTATATAAAAATCTTCTTGCACTTAGAAAGCTGGAGGCAGATATGGTCCATCGCTCCTTGATGAACTAGTTATTTCAGATTTTCATGACAGCAAAATTTTGATGCCTGTAGCACGTGCAGACTGACTGGATATGCATTTTCTCTGCAACCTGCCCCATGAAACAAAACATGGAAAGTGTGTCCAGAAGATGAGTTAAAGTGCATTTCATGCAGAAGTTCCTTGGGAGACTTCCTTCTCTCTTACGGACCAGCCCGGTCACTGAGATCATCCAAAGAGGCCCTCCAAGTGTTGCCACATGCTTCTGAAATCAGCCGTTCTGTTAACCAGATTAGGGCTTTTAGAGTTCTAGCACACTCCTCATAGCAATAAGGCATGTACCAAAAATGTTATATTTCCACCATATGCTGAAGACTTTTTCTTTGTTCACCTAAGCATTACTGGCCACTTTGAAAGTGTGGAATTGTCACTCTTTGGTGCTTGTGTATTAAACTACTTTGGGATCCCACACTTTGGGATTTTTGTAAATATCCAGGTGGTTAATAAGTAAATAACATTTAAAAATGGAGAGAAAGATTTAGCTTTGCTCTTTAGTCTTTTTTTTTTTTTTGCAGGGAGGACTGCTGTGATTTCTCCAGCTCTACAGCATCCTGTTTTGAGAGAAAGAGCAGAGTAAATGCAAGCAGCAATCCAAACGTAGGTACACCACAGATTTATATGATGGCATGGTGACACTTGCTGTTTGCTTTCAGTCTCCTGTCTAATAATTCCTAGCACTGAATTTGTCTTTTCACTGATGCAGCTCAGAGCTGACATTTGCAGTGTGCCTCCTACTAGAAACACTCTTTCTCTCCCCCCCCAGCAGTCACAGCCAATTTAGAATATGAAATTTTATTATTTCTGTGGTTCTTCCAGTGTGCATTACTTTAACATTGACAGACTCCTGTCTGCCATTTTGCTGCCTGGTCGTCAAGTGTAGAGACTGCCTGGGTAATGATGCTTCATCTGTAAACTTGGTTATCTCCTATACTCTATTTGCTAACTTCTAACATCATAAATCAGCAATGGGGAACTTGTGCCCCACCATCATCCCTGATCACTTATTCTGATGTCCGGGGCTGACAGGAGTTGAAGTCCAGTTGTTGTTGGTTTTCTAAAGGCCACTGACTTTACACTGATGCAAGGATGCAGAACTTGGACCATGGCAAATGTAAGTTTACCTTATGCAGAGAGAGCCTGTTAGGAATCAGTTATTATAGCACCTGTGGGGATGTAGACCATGGTGACAAGCCCTATTTGGACATTCTTCTGAACATAGCTGTAGCAGAATGTGGTGGGCGAGAGTGTGGAACTGTGCCTACTAGATGTGCTGCCTACTGTCACATTCCCACCATATTTGTCTGCTCACCACTTACACACATGGGAGAACATCTGCAAAGTTGACTCTTCATATGAAAGTCTAGGAGTAGGAAAGATCATGTTCTCCCAGATGTTGCTGGATTACAACTGCCATCACTCTTGACCATTGGCTACGCTGGCTGGGATTGATGGACAATGTGATTCCCAACATCTGGAAAGCACCACATTAGGTGGTCTGGATGTCCATGCTCAGAGTTCCAAATAAAGGGAAGAACCTGTGCATGAACAGTGGCCATCCCTTTTGAGGCACACACACCCTCCAGTATGTGGATGGCAGGGGAGAAAGATCTGGGGGCAGTGCCAGCAGCTACAGACCTACTCATCACTGCCATGCAATTACAACTGCGTTGGGAATGCCGAACCAGGCTGGAGTTGAGTAAATGGGTTCTTTTTTCATTGGTTTGGGATATCACCAGTTTATAATGGCAATGATACTTACTGCACATCTAACATTCAACATGGAGGTATTGGGAGTTTCGCTTATTTAAATGCTTCTGAAAACTAGCTGCTGGGAACAGCAGGAAGAAAGAGTGCTCCTGTACTCGGATCCTGCTTACTGGTTTCCCAAAGGAATTTTGTTAGCCACTGTGAAAACAGGATGCTGGACTAGATGGGCCACTGGCCTGATCCAGCAGGCTCATCTTATGTTCTTATTTTAATGCCATCTCAAAAATGATCAAAAGATTCAAAAAACCACTCTATGATCTCTTATCCCTCTAAAAAAGCCCCATTTTAATGCCTTGTTAATGCAGCAATGCCAGCCGAGAGATAGTATTGCTCATTCTAAAGCTATGCCCAGTCCACAAAACTGGCTGGACACTGCAGTGTTGTTATGCCATATAATATCAGGTCTTCAAGCAAAGCTTGTTAAATCCAGCACTCGCCACTTAACTGCCATTGAGGGGTTGTTGGTCATAGCCATGTAATTGATTTACATCTCCATTGTCCTGCTTGAGTGGACACTTGTTAAAAATGAATATAAGGGGAAACACAGCTAGTATCTGGATGCAGGTAAACCCAGTGGTGTGGAACGAAAGAAGCCGTGGTTATTAAAAGCTGGAAAGGTAAAATGTCAGCTGTACGGATGGCAAAAGATGGAGCGCAGCATTATACTCTCATGCCTTCTCAACTCCTGACACCAACCTTTTAAGGATTATTCTGTCGACTGAACATCAATTGCTCAGATGAGCACACAAATGATAAATGACATAAGGGGGGTGGGAAGCCCTAATTAAACTGTCAATCACCATTAATAAGTTGCATTATCTTTTGTGAGAATTAACCATTTAAAGGTGACACCATTCGATTCTGAATGATTTAGGCCTGCCATTCTGCTTAAAAATGCTAACAGCAAGTGGAGCTTATGAGGCCGGAGCGTTTTGGGTCTGGCATTCCTCTTCCTTCCTCTTGCAATTTGTACACTATGGAGGTAGGGAGCGATGAATGCCTCACCAACTGTATGCAATTTGGCTTTCTCAATGGCAACATGCCAACAAGTGGGGGAAATTAAGTTGAAAACAGAGGAAGTCAACTTCAAATAATCCCCTTTCTCAACTAGCTTTAGAGCAAGCGTAGGCAACCTAAGGCCCGGGGGCCGCATGCAACCCATTCACCTTCTCAATCCGGCCTGCGGATGGTTTGGCATGTTTTTACATGAGTAGCAGGGCCGTCTTGAGCAGATCGCGTGCCCTGATGCTGAGGGGCGGAGATCACTCCGCCGCCCGCCCCGCCCTCGCAGGGCGCAATTGGTTTCCGTGCGGCTTCGCTGCGCGGCGCCCACCTTGCCAGGCTGGCGCCCAGCTTACCAGCCCCCCCCATGGTGCACTGCGCCACCGGGGGTCTATGTAGAGCTGGCCCTGATGAGTAGAATGTGTCCTTTTATTTAAAATGCATCTCTGGGTTATTTATGGGGCATACAGCTTCCAGGTCATGTGGCCAGCATGACAAAGCCGCTCCTGGCGAAGCAGAGCAGCGCACGGAAATGCTGTTTACCTTCCTGCCAGAGTGGTACCTATTTATCTACTTGCACTTTGACGTGCTTTCGAACTGCTAGGTTGGCAGGAGCTGGGACTGAGCAACGGGAGCTCACCCCATCGTGGGGATTCGAACCACCGATCTTCTGATCGGCAAGCCCTAGGCTCTGTGGTTTAACCCACAGCGCCACCCGCTTAACCTTTACCAAGAGGCAAAAATGTTTTGAAGCGGATTCTCTGGGTCAAAGTGAAAGATGAGATCTTATTGTTTAGTAATGAAATGTAGAAAGCAGCCATATATGATATGTAGGGATGGAATTTTCTGAATATTTCCGTGTCAAGGCTATTCACACAGATTCCCCCCTCCCCCCCAAAAAAAATCTGTTTCATTCTTTAATCCTAATGAACAGTGAGGTTCCCCCTTTCCCATTCTGTTAAAAATATGACCAATTATCTCATGTCATATGCAAATGTACAATGTTTTATGCATATTTACTCCAAGGTTCCAAAAGTAACCAGCACATAAACTGAAAGATATGATAATGCATATAACTGTTAAAATATGTATGCATTAATATATTTTTTAAATGATACTGTAGAAATATAGTACAGGATAGGGCTTGACTTTTTTATACATATTATATGTAAATGTTTGGTATATAATTTTGTGTATAATTAGTTGGTTTCTTAAAACAAAACAAAATACAAAACCCTACAATGCACATCTGGCTTAGACATAAGCAGTCACTTGATATAACGCTAAAAGAAAAGCAAAAAGCTAAGCTCCCTTACCTAAAAACTGTCAAATTCCATATGTAAATTCATTTAAAAGGGAGTTCTTTTCTATCCCTAGGAGAGAAGATAGATACACAGAGTGGTAATGAAGTAAGTTTTACTCAGTGTAGACCCACGGAAATTAATTGACCTAACTTAGTCAGGTTTAGTATTTTTAATGGGTCTACTCTGAGTAAAAACTGACCACCCATGGGCTAGAGCAGCCAAATGGCAATAAAAGTATATTCAACTGATGTTGACTTGTTTCTGCAAATTGTCCAACTGTTTCTAAAACATTTCTAAAATGTCCCTCTTCTCATTGGCCTGAGCTGTGAGCTGCTTCACACAGCACACTAAACCGCTTAGTCTGGCATGGCAGCAAAACGTACCAGGGAGAAGCAAAGCAGCTGCAAGCCTGTGCAGTCTTGTGAAATCCAAGTTTGGTTTACTGTGTCATATGAAAAAAGGGCTCGTATGTTGAGACTTATAACTTTGTACCTGGGGTGTTTGATGATACAACGTCCAGTCTGTTTAACACAGAAAGGGATTCCATTCATTACAGCCTTCTTCTTCTCAGTTGAAATAGTTCAAATTATGCTAAAGGAAGGAAATGTTCCATCCTGCCTGCACCTGCTCGCCTTTTTATTTGCAGGGAGATAACAGCGAACTAAAAAAACAACCCTCTCCTTACAAAGCCAACATACCAGATGTGCTTGATTGTCCCACCTGCTGTCCAGTCATAGAACAAAGCAATAAAAAAGTCATTTTCATAGCCCACACACACACCAGAATGCCAAAGAAGTCAACTCAAAGCCACTGCTCATACAGAACACAGTTTTCCTCTTGCCTTGCAACTACTTTGCTCAGCAGCATTTGCTCAGAGTGTGGCCAAAATGAAAAGGAAGAGGAGGCTCCAAGGGGGGGATATATATTTAATGTAATGGAGTGGGCTGCCCTTGCTCAAATCTTGACTGCTTCCATTTTCTAAAGAAATGCAAAAATAAAATAAAATTCACACCTATTAAAAGAGGTCCGTGCACCAACTTGCCACCTGTGTGTAATTTTGTTATAGAACAATTGCAAAGCATCCTGCCCTTCCATGCCCAATGATTTCAGTGTGACTAAGCAACCATTCTGATTAGCCCCACTGAACTGTATGATTAACGATGGATGTTTTGTTTAGGAAATGAATCCAAACGTAAATGTGCATGAAGGAATCACAGTGTAGACAAATGTGATAATTAACCATACATTCCAAAAACTTGCTCGGAAATGTAACAGGGAATCCCATGGGAACCTCTTTCATTTCCTTATTGTTTGGACCATGGTTTGTTTTGTCGGCATGCTGAAACAGTGCCTTGTGAACTGTGTTGCCTCGAGATAGCAGAGTATGAAAATAATAAAAGAAAAACTTAAGCTACAAGAAGCATACCACTATCCCCCCTCAGTATTAGCTTGATTTTGAAGCAAGGCTTTGAAAGCTGTCTGCCTAACCACAGCATCTAGCTGCTACTTGTGTTTCCTTTCTTTATTACATTTTCAGAATTAAAAAGGAGATAAGCACCAACACAAGCAACTGTTATCAATATCAAGGAGACACACACGAAAGATATTGCAACAAAATGAAATTTCCCATGTCAATAGCAGACAGACTGCATCTGGAAAGTGCTAGATAATTTAATCGGGGAAAATACTACAACTTTTAGACCTCTTGTAGGGATGTGATGTGTCTCAAACAGATAAGCATTTGCACTTTAAAAAACACACCAAGATGTAATGTCACATTATTTAAGGATACAACATGAGATACAATTCTTCCCAGTTTTGACATTTTGCACCTAGTCATGAATGATTGCTGTGGTCATTGTCATAATTACAGTGTTTGAAGGTTTTGTATTCATCATTATCAACCTCTGCACATTGCAGCATTTTTATTCAAAGAAGACAGGTCTGTGGGCTACCAAGGGTGCAACTCTAGACGTGTCTATTCAGAAGGAAGTCCCGTTGGTAAGAGTGTATTGGACTGCAAGATGGCAGAACTCTCTCCCTCTGTCGTGTATGAATGGATCAGCTGCACCCAGGTTTGCTCATATCTGCTTTAGGCATATGGCCCCTAAAGCGTTGGCCAAGACTGAATATGGCCAACAGGTTAGCCAGTAGTCACCCCTGCTATAACACTTTCTTGTGATAAAGTTCTATTGGCCTGAATGTTTTTGATTCCAGTGTAAGTGGAGAATCTAAGAATAAGGGGGGAATGTAAATCTAATTCTCATTAGTACTTTATAAAATTGCTAGACAGAAGAACAGTTGGAGACCACATTTTAATGAGCTGCAGTGTTTGTCATCATAGACTACATTCACCCCAAATGATATCTTTAAAGTCAGAAAAAGGAGCTGAACTGTTGCACTAGCTTTTCATCAGTCTATTCAGATCAAGGTGAAATCCTCTGTGGAACAGAAATATTCTGCAGAGCTACTTCGGTCTTGTACCTTATCTGTTGGATCTCTGAAATGAGGTGAAGCAGGCTGAGGTTAAGGCTAAAGGGCTGGTCACCCCCCCAAAAAAAAAACCACACAACTTAAGGCCGTTCATGGAATAGTTTCCTTTAAGAATCTCACAGGAACCAAACAGATTCTGTGCCAGTACAATTATTGCCACGAATAGATTTGGCATTCTTAGTATTGTAAGAAATTCAACACATTGGATACATATGGGTAGAAATTTGCACAGTGATACAGATTATGGGACATTCTCATGCTTCAGAGCTAAACAAAAGATATGTGGGAAATGATCCTAGTAAATCCAGGTGAAATGCACGCAAAGAATGTTGGGCTGTTTGTCTGCATGAACCTGCAGATAATGTAATGCAGACAAACAGCCCAATGCTGGTGTACACTTGCTCCCATTTCCACCACAAATGGATGCAGGACCAATAGTGCAACTATATCACAGATTTAGTCTGCTGGTCTAGACTTAGCACTCCCTTTCCAAGACTGAAATCCACTGGGTGTCACATTGCTGATGGAAGTCAACCATCAGCAGAATAGGGATGGAGACAATTTCTGATATATCTCCACCCCCATGTAGCCACATTCACCCTTTCTCCAAATTGCTCCAGAAAGATGGTTGGCACTTCAGAGAAGTTTTTGGGGGGGGGCAGTGGTGGGAAGGAATTGCCAAAATATTGCTTCCCTCCCCATTCTGTGGATAAGATGCCTTCTGTCAATGCAGTAACATTCGCTGGTTAAACTTTTAAGGAAGCCAGAGGTAAGAAAATAGCACCACATTGAAATCTGTCACTTGAAAGCACTGTTTCAAGTCACTCCATGGTAAGGTTGCCCTGCACTTGACTCTCATAAAAACCTCTTTGCAGATGCACCTTGAGAATCCAGTAGGGACAAACCAGCTGTTCTCAAAAGCCATGTTCAAGGGAGAAACCAGTGAGTAACTGAATGAGCCATCAGTGGAAAAGTTATCCCTGTGCTGGATCAATCATAAAACATTTGGATTCTCTGCTCCCTTTGCCTTTCTTCACACTTGATTTTTATCCAGGATATTAAAGAAGCACAATCACGGAAAAACATGTACAAACTTATCAACATCTGCAACTTATATACTGCCATATAATGGATTGTGGTGGTTTGGATGCCATACTGGGGTCCCCCCCCCAAGCCTATGGCTTTAGTTGGAATTCTGGAGCAGATGGAACAGCTGAAGTGATCAAACCAGCCTAAATTAATGGCCCTAGCCAAGCCTGCTAAGTATCTCTTTTCATATCTAAAGGGTTCGTCAAGTACAAGTGTGTTGCCATAAAAAGAAATAGCTTGTGATGCTTCCAGAAGGAAGGAGCAGGCCCTTCCCTTCTAACCATCCTAGGGGGTAGAACTTAGCTAGGGGCTAATCTCACCTGGAGGTGGGAAGACACAGAAGACACAGACTTGCTCTTTGTGCAAAGTCAAAACCTACGACTTTGCAGGTCCCCTATGAAACCTATTGGGGACGCAGGATCTGTAATGAGTGTTGATGCTGTGAGCCCTTCCGTCTCAATACCAGCTTGCATGTAAGTATAAATAAAACCACGTATCACAGAGAAACAGTTTCTAGTTACCTTCATTCCAGTGACCTGAAATATGAGCTGGCACCCTTGAAGTCTCTCACCGCTCAGAGTTTAGGGTGTACGTCACCCTAATCTGGGCAGTATCACATCAAATTCAGCAAGTCTTTCTGTACATCTATCTGTCATGGTGCCAACAAACTGAAATACTTATGCACCCGTACATTTCCGCTTTCCACTTCATCTTCTTATAGCTTAAGGGTACGTGTGAATAATCTGCTTAGTAGCACTTTGCCTGAGGATTTGAAACACAATTAGGTGTGTGTGCAGCACTTCACGCTGTCGTTCATAAGGGGACTTCGTGTTCAGATCCCAAAACATTTGCCAGTTTGTATATAAATGAAGAAGACTTATCGGCAAGACCAGGCTGAAACACAGGTGACTTATTTAACTCCCTGTCACGTTCATAAAATATGTCCCAGAAGAAGCTAAAAGGAACACAGATGAGTGCAAAAGAGGAATGCAAATTAATGCTCATTATCTCCATGATCACACACCTTTGGCAATCAACGTTTGTTTTCAGTGGGTGGGGATATTGAGTAAGTGATAAAAGAAAAGAAAAAACCACCTTTTCTCAAAACACTTAGAAAAGGACTACAGAATTTTGTGCTGAAACAAGGATAGAAAAGTAAGAATATGCGAAGGTCTGACTTGGTAGTGTAGATCTCTCTCTCCACCCTCCCGTTAATTATTTTACTGCGTGCTAATGACTTGAGTGAGTTCTCTCTATAATTGCAGCAGCAGAGTTGGACTCCGGCCTTAAGGATATTCTTTATTCAAAACTTAAACTGATAGTACATAGCTATGGACATGTACATCTCAGTTTTGCAAATGCACTTACTTGTAAATAATATTATGAATTCAAGGGGGATCATTGGCATATAAAACCTGAAATTTAAGAGGTCCATTCACTGGGCTTCCACTACCACTCCAGCCAATAATGAGGGCAAAAAGAGATGTCATGTTAAAGTATGCATTTGCATTTAAAGGCTGAGAATTCCTGCAACCACAGCAGGCTAAGAGGGGGCTTTTGATCCTTTCTGCTCCTGCTGTGGTCCTGGTGAAAGTTCCCCCTCTGAAGGAGCTAATTGCATTGGGTACTACACCACATCAACTTTGGCCTGGAGAGACTCCAGGGTTGCATTGATTTGTGAACCCAGCAGAAGTTAATTACGATGAGTACGGCAAGTCTCTTGCGGCTTATTAGTGGCAACCAAGTTCTACTTTGCTTTCAATGGGATTTAGTCAAAGTGCATTTTTCTGGGATGCATCCAAATACTTAAATGCTTAAAGCAGGCATCCTCAAACTGCGGCCCTCCAGATGTTTTGGCCTACAACTCCCATGATCCCTAGTTAGCAGGACCAGTGGTCAGGGATGATGGGAATTGTAGTCCAAAACATCTGGAGGGCCGAAGTTTTGGGATGCCTGGCTTAAAGAATACAACAATGAAATGATGATAGGAATTGCTGGATGTCTAGTGCCTTATTTTTAGGAGTTGTTCTAAGTGTTCTCACAACGCCCTTATATTTGGTTGATGAATAAAGAGCATATATATATATATATATATGAGTGTAGGAAGGTGCCTTACACTAGGGGTGACTGACAAAAGGAGCATAAAGATCAAAAAGAATTTGACACAAATGTTGCAGGCGGATAACTAAACTCACTGTTAATCTGGTCATAAATTTATATTTGGAAAAAACCCACCTCAGATTAAAATGCTTAATACATATAGGAACCAGGCAGACAGACAACCTTTACATTCCAGAAATAACTACGGTAATCACTAGTGCCTATTCAGTTGAGAATTAGGCATATGGATCTCAGGATTCGACTTGCAGCATGGAAATCTGTGCTGCCATTACCTACCCAAATACACTGCAACTTCTAATTTTTTTGAACATCTAATCACTAGTTGTCTGTAACCACTTGAAACACTCTAGGGAAAATAAGATTCAATTAGTTATACATGATTCTGAGTGTCTGGACATAATTAACTTGAATTAATATAATCATTATTAATACTATAAAATGTCAGCATTGTGGAATTCACTTACTGTTTCTGAATATTTAAAGATGTAAGAACCTGAATTAAAAGACACAGTTCATAATTCTATTACAACTAACTTGAGCAAGCTTTACCCCTCGTACCCCAAATCCACAGTATTCTCACTGACGGCAATTGAACAATTCTGGAAGAGATGCATTGTCTAACAAGGCAGAAGTTCTTTAAGGCAATTTCAGATACCCAAAAGCCCTATTCAGGCATTCTGGCTCCCATGAAGAGCAAAGCAATGGAAGTAGCCTCTAATGTCACATACGCTAAGAAACCCCTTGCCTGGTATCCAAATGCACAACTGGTTCCAGTTCATGAAAAAGCCTTTGTAAATATGACTGCACACTTGAAGGCACTCTCCTACAGACATTTGTTCTGTAAGCACGGATATCAGGAGAAGTGGTGTATTGGTGCACAGCCCAGCTCCTGTATTGCTCTTTATAGGATCTAGAATGCTCGAGGAGTGCAAAAACATTATCCACGAGATGTTCCCTGATTGCTCCCATGAACTCATTCAAATGGCAAAGGCAGAATATCACCCAAGGACACCCAGCATTGCCAGAGTGATTACTGAGACCAAAATAGCTGAAAAACATGTTGCCACAGTCTCAGAAAATGCCACCAGAAAGCTATCTCAATGAATGCCCCAGACAGCACATTGGCTTGGTTCATAATAAACCACAAACTAAAACAAACTATGGTTTGATGTGAATAGTGCAGTGAAATCTTCTGAAATGCTGCTGCACTCCTTGTCTGCTGTTGTTGCACCAACAAGCTAGGAATCTGACTCTTCATAATGCCCAGACTTGTGGTTCCGCCCCCCAACCCAAAGAAGAGTCTTGGGTTCCGCAATCCGAACAAGTCATATTATAGCTTGTTTTCCAGTGGTACAACAGCAGCAGGAGCAGGGGAGAAGTAGAGCAGGAACTTTTCACCAGTTTGCACTAACACGCTGCCAGTTCACAGTTTGCTTTTAACTGTGATTTGCGTGTCCAGACCCAGAGACCCCACCCCTAAATAAACACACATTTGACTAAAATTTTAGTTTTGCTTTTTGGCAGAATATAGGCCACAACTTTATTGATTACAGAAAAGTGAGTGGTTGCAGAGGCTCTGGTTCAACTAGCTCTCTGCACCCTTGCAGGTAGCACTGACCCAGAGCTCCATCATAGGTCAGCCAAGGGTGAACACCTGAGGTAGGTGAAAAGCCCGGGAACAGACTCTGTTCACTCCCCAGATACTCCCCTGGACTCAGGCATGGGCAAAAAACCCTTCCGGGGGTTGACCAAACCAAGTTGAGTCCCTGGATTCCTTTAATGGAATACCCTTCACATAGGGATGGCAAGACCGTTCTCCCATCCCTATCACCTGAATCAGTGCCTATCCGCAACCTTACAAGATGTGACGATTTGCTATGTGGCAGGCGAAACCCAAATGCCAATCAGCTGAGTAGGGAAAATTCCTGCCGTGCCCCTGTCCCAACGACAGACGACACACGAAGCAATAGCAAGGTCAATCGCAAAATGCCCTAAAAGTAGGGAGAGTTGGGTGGGTGTTCTGATGCACGAGCCGAAAGAGGAAGCTCTGGGTCACATGCAAAAGTATATATAGGTCCCTCGATCCATTTATACTGCACCCCATTGGCCAGATTAAACCCAGAACAAGGGCCCTACCAATCGGGTGTTGTGGCTATCCAATATACCCACCCACAACCAGGAGGTCAGTCTCCAGGTCTCACTGCAACATGTGCCCTCTTTTAGGGAGGACACAATTTAATGTGACATGTTTTGCTCTTTACATGAATGCAGACACAAAGTATTCTGAATGTCTGACCCAGCTCAGCCCATGAACTTTGTGTGGAACTGAATGGAAACACTCCAGTATATGAACTATATCTTTTGGGTTTATGCACTGCTCACACATGAATGCTGTTGTCTACAACTAACAATAAGTACTTTTAAAACAATTTGATTAGCCAACACAAATTTTGATTATTAAATTATATCTTTTGATATTTTAAAATATGATACTTGCACTATATGCTGTTTGGATATCAGCAAGGCAGGTTAAAAAAATAGAATAAATCTTTAGTTACAATCATTAAAAGAACCATTCATTATGAGACAAAAAGGCAACCAAAAACACGATTCTTGAATGTAGACATTCACATGTACAACCACAATGATGTCTTGCTTCTGCGTTTATCACAGGAGGTACATGCAGAAATCTAAGCAACTGTTCTGGGAACCACAAAACTTATTTCACAGAAGAAAAACTGGTGACACTCAGAAATTATACCCCAAAGCAGGCTAACAGTCACATGTCCCCCCCCCATAAAAACTAGATAAAAAAGCAACCTCCCCACAAAAAACCATACAAGCCCTCCAACCAAAACAAAAGCACAAATCCCTCATTTTTTTTTTAAAAAAGATAGGTGCCAAGAGGGGTTTCTGAGCGAGTGACAGTGCTGCAGGCACCACATAAGAGAGCCCAAATATATAGTGATATGCTTTGCTACTTTAGGTACAGCATAGCCCTTCTGTTTATGGTGTGTGTGTGTGTGGGGGGGTTAATCTTGTGTATAAAAATGAAATATAGAATGCAAATGAAACCAAAGAAAGTTATATTTGCTTTCAAGCAACATGTGCACTACCATGTCAAAACACAAAGTCAGATGCCACAGCATTTTTTTGTTCACGATGCAAGAAGGCTGAAGTTCATCTATGGGAAATGAACCATGAAAACATTGAGAGTGATCAAGTGCATGCTGATAGAAGTGAAAGGAGGTGGCGGTGAGGGTGAGGAAGCAGTGGTGTCTAAATAGTCTTCAATTCCTCATAGAGAAACAACAGGAACAACAACAAATGTCTCCATTGATTCAAAAATTCTAAAACCATTGGCTGCATTAGGAAGTTCCCTAACAGCTAACTGCTAAGTGAGACTGTTGGCCATTATGGTATTGCTGCTGGTGGCGGTGGGGCTCTGGCCCTAGTGGTGCCCCTGGCAAGAGGCACTGCTGCTCTGTGGTACAGCGCAAGTTTTGCATGCACAGGTCAAGATTCTATCCTTGGCATTTGTAAGTATAGGGTCTCAGTTTCCAGGTCTGGTGACAGTTCTGTGCCTGAGACCATGGAAAAAGACCACCAGTTGAAGTTGAAGTGGCCAATATTGAACTAGATGGAGAAACTGCCCCAGTGGTCCAACATGGACATTTATTTCCAGCTTGCTAAACCTGTTTTGTTAGTGCCATAAAAGTGATCCATAAATGATGTCCATTTTATTTGTATGCCTTTTTGACTGACCCAAGTATATAGTGAACTGCCCAACCTGCCTTAATACAAGAGACAGACCTTATCTGCCACATTCCAGTCAATAGATTAAATGCATTTAATTGCTTGATCATGCATTCATCATTCTGCTCACTGGAGAGAAAGGGTATCACCAAAATAACATGAAGCTGTCATTTTACTACCATGCTTTGATTGATACGGAGTCTTCTCTGATTCCAAACCACAGGGATCCAAGAGCCCCAGAGGTGTTTAAGATAAAGTCTCTCTGAAGAAAAGAAACATCAGTAGTGTAAAAGTTTTTTTTTTAAAAAAAATGGAATTGCAATTCACATGCTAATTCACTGAGCAAATCTTTACTTTGGGCCACATCTTAGTCAGCTAATGGGAGTCATTGTAGGCAGTTAACTTGAATGGTTATCTTCTATTGATGTTGTATTGCTACCTTTCATTTAAGTCAGCTAAATCTAAAAAGCTCTTTCAAGCAGCAGCTGCTCATGTAGTGGCATAGAGCCACAGAGCTGCCCTCCCAACAATGGAGCCCTTGCTACTTTCCTGGGTGGGGTGGTGATGATGAGAGAGATGTGCAGGTACCTAAAGTGGTTGTTGTGTTGGTGCAATTGTGGGATTCTGCCCTCACTGCCCAGCCCTGTCCACATAAAAACCCGAGACAGTAGTATCAGGAGGGCATCTGTGCAGCACCACAACACGCTGCCACTACTGCTTTAGCAGCAAATATTTGCATGCATGAGGCTTCTCCATTTCATTGAAACCAGCTCCTTGCACTATACTAGATGGTCTCTGGAGACTGGAGGCCAATTTTCAGGTTTTCCATTGATGTAGAAGAATACGATTGGAAGGAAACCTCAGAAATGCCTTCTGTCTGAGGGAACTGATCCAGGCTTGTATCAAGAAAATGTTTATTTGTGATCAGAGCCAAAGTGAGTGGAGACACTCTTCCCTCCCTCCCTCTTCACCCCCTCTACATTCACACATTCTCTCTCACACACATCCCAATGACACCTCCCAACAAACCAGCTTTCCCTTCATTCATTGATCAGTTCATATCTCCTTCTCCCCCTCCTCTTTCTCACACAATATGTACAAACATATATCACCCCAGGGGAGGTGTCTTGGCAAGGCTAGTCAGAAGGGGAGGAGGAATTCAACAAAGTCTGTAGAATTGGATCCAGCCCAGTGGCTGGATCAGATACTGAGCACCTGTGCCTCCACCTTCAAGGATATATCTATGGCTGTACCAACAAGAGTAGAGCCATCCCACTTGCAAAATTGCCCAAGGCTCAAGACACCAACTGTGTGAATGACTGGGAGTTCAAAGTGTGTGTGACGCGTTGGGACAATGACTTAGCTTATGCCTAGCCAATGAACCTTAGGGCTCTGCTAGAGCTGCTGACTTGCACATCTTGTTGCGTGATCTATGTTTGGGCATTGTGGTGGTTTTTGGAATAGAACCTCTGGTAATAATCAAGCTGAGAGTCTTCAGGTGGGAGTCAGAACAGGCAAAGTGCACAATAAACACACCCTGACATACTGTGTGGTTGGCCCACTGAGTGTAGCTGAAGCAACAAATATTGCACTTTAATTTCGTTCAGTTTTGCATGGAATAGCCCAGCTATATGTGAATACATGTATTCCATGAGTGAAGTTCTTAATAGCTGATATAGCCTTTGTAAGAGAACTGGTGAATTGTGAAGGGGATCATTTCATGTGGCAAAACACACTCCTGGCCCCTGAAGCACTGTATGGAGAACAAGGCGGTCCTTGAAAATACATATGTGTGCCATGCCTTTGTTACAATCCTGTGAAGACAATCCAGTAAATAATAACATGCTCTCATTGCTGGAAGCTGAGAGGAACCATATGTGAAATCCTGCTCCAATTTCTGGTTCTCCCTGGTTGGATTAGAGCAAATCTTACTGTCAGTAAGATCAATTTTACAAAACTGATACATGTTATTGTGAAATGTGACCTGTGTTTTTACAAGCTTTTGCAGATCTGAAACACGTGTATACAAGTCCCTTGGGATACAGAATGAACTTACCTTACTTATAACGACACATAATTCTGGGTAATGAAATAAAAGAAGATTGAAATCTGTGCAAAATGTAGCTAATGAGACCAAATGCAGGCAAACCAGCTAGATGTTCTAATTTTACCCTATAAAAACAAAACAAAACACTAACATCTTGCAAAAAAAAACACCATAATGATTTATTTTAGGGGACAAAGGGCTTTACATGTTGGTTTGTTTTTAAGAGTGGTGTATGAAATAACAATGCCACTCTCAGACTCAAACTATGCATTAGATGGAGTTATGTGTTATTTTTCTCCATTAAAAAAAATAGAAATAAAACCTGCTTTAGATGGTTATGAAAGATGGTTAGAGATTGGCTACTTTTCACTTGCTTCCCCAGACATTTTTCCAGGTCAAAATAATCCTCCCTGAACTTCCTTTTCACCCACAGAGGAGAAGAGTCAGGGTCTCATCGTCTTTCCTACAATGGGTAAAAATGTTGCGCTCATGCCTAATTTGCTGTGTTCCTACAGCTTTCTGTTCAGTCACTGTGAGAACAGGATAAGGGACTAGATGGGCCATTGGCCTGATCTAGCAAAACTATGCTTATGTACAGAGGTTAAGGGGTTAAGCAGCCTCTCTCTTCCCACCCTTTCTCCACTCCTAGCCCCATGCTGGCCTGGCTGGTTTTTTTTTTAATAATGTGCAGATGAAAATGAAATTGAACTCCATGTAATGTGTAGATTGGACCACATTCTGTTCTTCCCTCTGCTTACTTCTTTGCATACATAACACACATCTGTGACTCTAAAACAGGCATGTCAAACCTGCGGCCCTCCAGATGTTTTGGACTACAATTCCCATCTTCCCCAACCACGTCCTGCTAGCTAGGGATCATGGGAGTTGTAGGCCAAAACATCTGGAGGGCCGCAGGTTTGACATGCCTGCTCTAAAACATCATTGTCTATATCACAAGCAGCAGATGTCCCAATAAACCTAGAATACAGGCCCCAGAATGAAGCACAGCACACATTCATTCTGTCTGTAATTCTCCCTCCTGCCCTGGTAGAATCGAATCAAATTTGAGATTTTTCTCTTGGGAACACAGAAAGCTGTTCCTATCTCACTGAGTCAGATCATTGATCCATCTAGCTAAGTATTGTCTATACTGACTACCAGTAGCAGCAGCTCTCCAGGGTTCCAGGAAGGGAGTCTCCCGCAGCCCTATTTGGAGATACCAGGGATTCAACCTAGGACCTTCTGCATGTAAGGCAAGTGTTCTGCCACTGAGCTATGACCCTTCCCAAAGACTTACAAGCTCCAATGCTCTCCACACTTGCTTGGGAGTAAACGTTCCTTAGAAGAAAACCACAGTAGGGCTTATTTCAGGGTATAGCTGCAAATGATAGGCCTCTTAGCCTGATGGTGGCTTTCCCACCTTCAAGGAATGCTGGACACAGGGCTGAGACTCAGGTCATCATTTATCAGTTTTACTATAAATTCAAATTATGTAAGGAGCTGCTTTTAAAATATAGTTTAGTTCAGGGCCAGGCACTTACAAGATCTATTTTGTTTTGTAGAAGAAAATCCCAGGTCTACCAACCAGAGCAGACTATAAAACAGTGACTCAACAAGATGAACATACACTTAATATATGGGAATTGGGTATCTCTGAGCTCATAATGTCCACCTCAGAAATTTGTTCTCATTACTGGAACTGAACTCACAGTCCTTTCAAACAGAAATCTTCTCTTGGCTTTCTTCCCAAGCTATTTTTAAAATTCCTCTTTTCAGTTCAGCATTCAGTGCGTTGGGTGAGGGGAGGATTTTTTGTTGTTGTTATTTTTAAACAATTGACAGACTAAACCTTTTGACTATCTACAGCAGAACTGCCTAGAGTTCTACCTGCTCCTTCCCAGAGGAGGCTGATACAGAGTCTCTTTTTATACCATGAACTGCCAAAATACAACCTGAAATTGTGTAGGAACCACAGCAGCAGATGTATTTCAGTTCAGAAAATGTATCTCCACTGAACAAGCCTTCTGTCTCAAGGCTCTCAAGAGGTCAAGAGCATCATATCATTCCTTTAAGTGGACACACATCATATTGCATCAACAGATGGAATTCAAAATATACTTGTGCACAATCCAGTTAAAATTAAGCACTTAACAGTCAGTGGCGGAGGAATCCTCTCCGGCACCCAGGGTGATGCAGTCCATACGGACTGCGCATGTGCAGCAGCCCGTACGGACTGCGCATGTGCGGTGACTGTATGGGATACCACACATGCACAGTCCATACAGGCTGCTGCTCGCGCATGGCGGCCATACGGGCTGCTGCTAGCACAGCAACTGTACAGGCTGCTGCTCGAGCAGCAGCCCTTGCGGTCGCTGTGTGAGAGGCAGCCCATACGGCCACCAAGTGAGCGATGCCCCTACAGACTGTGCGCACCCTCGACTGCTCTACAGTTGGGGGGAGGCAGATGCCATCTTGTCACCCCTCCCAGAGTGGCACCCGGGGCGGCCTGCTCCTCTGCCCCCCTTTCTACGCCCCTGTGCTTGTCTACTCAGAGGTCCAACTGGGTTTGGTGGGACTTATCCCCAGATACACGTGTTAAATTGCAGCCTACATCACATGGATGAGAGTAAACCATTCAAAACTGTGCAGTATGTCCCCCGCCCCCCAGCAACTTTGGCTTAAGTTCCCAGGTGGGTACATGTCCAGATTATCACATTATCTTGGTTTATCACTGTGAAGCTGGCTGCCATTCTGAATGAAAATCACAGAACACACGCTGCATTCTACATTTTGATGACTACTAATATTCATGCAAAATCTGCTTCATTTCACTATTGTGCTTTCCTTTTCGCTTCCCTGGATTTCTGACATTCAATACAGCATTCAACTAAGATCACAGCTCAAATAGACCAGGTCTTCAGAACATAAATGTTTTGTTACGACAGGAATGTGATGTGCTGTAAAGCACATTTTCTGTGGCTATACTTTTGCAAATGATCTTGTAGAATGTTAATGGAGACAACATCTGATGCCTTATCTGATATACAGGCAAAGCTTTTAATTTTTTTAGCAGCTACTTTTATGTTTATAAATGATAATAACTTCCCCAGTATAATGATCTAAGCATTGCAAACTAAATATTGCTATGATTTTACACCAGCACAAAACAGCATTTCTCAACATCTTCAGTTCCCTATCATATATATATATATATATATATATATATATATATATATATATGCACAAATATGGAAGACATACTTCTTTATCCTGGCCTTTGACACCTGATATGTGTGTTTTTAGGACCCACCCTATTCCTGTGAATGTGATTGTTTAAACTGTTTTTAATACTGAATTTTCAATTATTGCGACATGCCCTGGGACCTCCTGGCGAAGGATTCATTATTATTACAACTAGTAGTAGTAAGGAAAAATTAGACAGAGGTATTATTATGCTTTACAGTATTGTTGATGTAAGCAAAAAATTAAACCTCAGTTTCCTCGACTTTCACAGGGTTAATATTGTACAGCCCTAAGTCTCTCCATCATTTCACATGCACTCATACCCACTGTTGGGAGGAGGAATTGTAAACATCTGTGGTAACAATTCACCTCTGCAACACCTTATTCATACATGGAGGTCAAAGGAACTTCTGCATTTCATTTCCCTCTTGCATTACTCTTTACAATAAGCAACTAGTAAATTCTAGGATAACAGCAGCAATATTAACAATCACTCAACATTTACAAAACAGGGCTAAACAAGTCTTCTCAGAAGTACACACCTGCAAGTCAATGTGTACAGGATTGCAATCTTATTTTTCAAGCCTTATTGTAAAGTGGCACACAATTCTCTCTCTCTGTGTGTGTGTGTATCCGAATTTCACAAACACACTAATTGGATCTTGCCCAAGAAAAAACCAACAACACACACACACATTTTATTGCCAAGCTGGAACACACTACAGACCTTCTTGCTTAGATGTTCCATAGACTTTATCTCAACACACACATGCTGGACAGGGGCGTAGCAAGGGGGGGGAGAGGAGGGGCGGGCTGCTCCCAGCTCCATCCTTTCAGAAGCAGTGCGAACGGCGTTGCCAGCACCCTGCTATGTAGCACGCATGCACAGCATTGCTATGTAACGACGCATGCGCCGTACGTAGTGACGCATACATTGTACATAGCGACACATGCGTCGTACGTAGTGATACTGCACATGCATGCTACATAACGATGCGACGCCCCCAGGTGCACGTCATGTTTGCCGCTCTGGGTGCCTGAGCGGCTTCCTACGCCAGTGATGCTGGAGTCCATAAAAATATGCAGGCCAATATACAGAACGCATATCAATTTCATGCTATTTTTGATATCACAGCAGATCCTATCACTGCTAAGCATGTCCCCTGCCCTTTTTCAGCAACACTTTCCCCCCAGGTCAACTCATTTGCTGGCTGCTAGAACACAAATATGAACACAGCAACTGTGACCTTCAGCTTCTGAGAAACATTTTAAAAACCTGATCAATCTGTTGGTGTGAGCCCTGTAGTTCTGTTAGAAACAAAACCTTGCACTCTCATCAGAAGAGATCAAAACACAGACAAACTAACAAGCTGCCATTTTAAAGGGCAAGTTCTCATGCTTCCTGCCTCCTCATTGGTGGAAGAACACAATTAGAAAATATGAAAGTGACCAGCTGACAAACTAAAATGCCAGAGCCACAGCTAATGCCTTTTGCAGATGCCCTACTTTCGGAGGAGATGCACCACAAAAATAACATATATGTTAAGTATTTTTTTTCCAACAGATGATAATAGCTTCTCCCCCCTCCCCCCTCTAAGCTCTGGTTGATACTGCCAGTTACTGAGATCCTACACTGAGCAAAACACAGTGCCCTGTGCCAGAAAGAGTTTAAATCAACAGCTAATTAGCTAGAAGCTGGAGGATTTTTTTTCTCCGAATCATCAGCTGGACCTGCACTGAACACACATAAACATCCCTCACCTTGTTTTGTTTTTGAGTACCTTTTGCCAGTCTCTACTTTCAAGTGGCTGTTCCTTCTGACAAGGATTTAGTCAACAATTTAAAAATCCTCCAGTAATGGGAAACTTGAAATCACACAATCAGAGAGAGAGAGAGAGAGAGAGAGAGAGAGAGAGAGAGAGAGAGAGAGAGAGAGAGAGAGAGAGAGAGAGAGGGAGAGGGAGAGGGAGAGGGAGAGGGAGAGGGAGAGAGAGAAATTGCAGAGACGGCGAACTTAATCATGTGCATCCAAGCAGAGATTTCTCACAGCCCAGGATCAGATTAAGAATTTAATTAGCTCTTCTGGAATCTATTCACACTAAGAAAGAGGTGGAGGGGGAGAGAAATAAAGTGACATCACCAGTATTTATGCCTTGCTAGGCACGGTCAAATCTTCTAACACACAAATGCTTGGATATGAGACTTTCTCTTTTATTATAATACAGTAATACAATTGTGTTGCTTGCAGGTATGCTGCTTTCCAATTAACTTTTGGTAGGAGTGGGAAACCTGTGGCCCTCCAGATTTTGCTGGACTACAGTTCCCATCCTTCCTGACCACTGGCCATGTTGGCTGGGAGTTGGAGTCCAGCAGTAACTAGAGGGCCACAGGTTCCCAAACCCTGCTTCACACAGGGTCTTTTAAAGGAGAAAGAAATGACCACCAAATGCATTGAGTTAAATTCAAAGGCCACCCCATGGAGCATTTTTCTGTGAAGTCCCTTCTCAAGCTGCATTCCCTGCACCACATCCAAAGCCTTTTCCAAGGGTCACCAAGACTTGGCAGCTAAGAGGAAGCAAAGAAGTTCCCTTGTGCAGCTAGCAGACTGCTGCATGTCTACTCATAAGTAAGTTCCACTCAGTTCAATGATACTTACTCCCTGGCAAGTGTGCATAGGATTATGGCTTTTCAGAAGCAATCAAAATACAGTATACACTGTGAAGAGAACAAATGGGCAATACTCAAATGAGTAGAACCCTTGCTTCAAATGGGTTCCTTCTGAGTATGGCTAACGTTTAATATCACCCAGTATGTAGCAGAAGACTATGGAGTACCGTTGTGCAAATATGGGGATGTGGTACCAGAAAAAAACCCTCTTTATATCAACTAAGGAGCCATTAATAACATTGATGACAATGTGGTGTGTGTGTGTGTGTGTGGTTGAAGGAGAAAAGGAACAGCTCACAGAACACAAATAAAGGCATAACTGGTATTTAGAAATGGATAACATCTATATTCTGTTATTTCATTTTTTCCAGTTGGGGTCTGGCAGATGGAATCTTCCCTTATTGTTTGAGATCAAGGGCTTACACCTTTGCTTCCTACAACAGGCTGCCAAGATTGTACCTACTTATTTCCAAAACTTTCCATGTACAGACCTTGACAAAATAAAGACACTGATCCGCAATTAGGCTGTGACATCTTTTAAAGTGTGTAGTTAAGGTGAAGTGTATAATTAGCCATGTAAAAGTGCATCTCACCTCCACCCACGCTGAGGGTGGCATGTGCAGCACTGAATGGGAAACAGAAATTGCAGAACAACGTTCACAAATGAAAACTTTCCAACAAACACAGAAATTATGTTAATTATATCCATACCACCAGTAAGTACTTCAGAGGCCATATCTTGGTTGATAATAATTATTGCAGTAGATGTCACAAATGGCCAACAGGGCTAGTACTGTGATTCCCACTCACAGTGAGTCTATGCCACAGAGATTTGAACTCAGGTGCCCAAACTCTAGATTGAAAACGGTTTGCAGATGCAAAAACAGAGACTCTTCAACCATTTTGCCCAAGGCTGCCTCACCACCAGCCTGATGGAGACAAACATCTTGGGTCAAGATGTTGCCAGCACTCCACACATCAGCTTTGGTGACCATGCTCTTGAGGTGGCAGACAATTTGTTCCACCTGCGCTCCACCATAACCGACAAACATTTGATTGACAGTGAGCTTCATCTGCCCTAGCTGCAATAAAACACATCTCTCCCATAATGGTCCCTACCTCTTCTGATGAAAGGTGGGTAATAAATCTAACACAGCAGTCAACATATCTACATGCTGTCTCCAGGATCAGAGGGAGGATATCTCTGAACACTAGTTGACAGCAAACAGCTGTGTGAGAGTCCCCTTGCTCTCATGTCCTCCTTGAGGACAACCAAAGACAACTGGTTGACCCCTGTGGAAAACAGGATGCTGGATTAGATAGGTGCTTCGTCTGTTTCAGCAGGCTTCTTCTGTGATTTCGAGGTAATCCCCCCACAATTCTCTTTTTCCAGCACCATTACCAATGCACTTCTATCCTAAAGCCAAATGCTCCTTTTTAGGTCCTTCTCCCTTTCATTTTTGCTGACACCTTTAGGATTTGCTTCAGTTCAAAACCCCTCTCATTCAAGCTGAGTGAACCTTGACCAACCTGGACTCCTAGCCAGGAGTGGGCAGCACAGAAATTTACCTGAAGTTTAGCAGACTTTCTAAAAAATATAGAACAGCAAGTGTCAAATGTCTAAAGCCAAAATACTTTGCAAAGTTGTGAGTCATGCAAAATTAATATGAGCAAAAGGTGATATTTGCAGACACGTAATTTGCAAACAATTTGGCATGCCGGTCTTCTGTTGAGAGAAAAAAAAGTAAAGGGGAGGGAGGAAAAAAGAAAATTATTCTTAAATTGCCTAACTATATAGGGTTTTCCCCCACCCTCAAGGAAAGGAGTCTTATTCCAATAATACCAAGGCATTACTGGTGACAAAACGTGACTTTTAGTGCAGCCGCTAAAGAGCATCAATCAAAATAGAAGGATGAGTCATTGCAATCTATACTGAATCAGAAACGAATAGGAAACAGTAATTTACAGTACAATAGCATTCACAGCAGCAGCACATGGAGTCCAGGCTCGTTAAATATTCTATAAATAATAGCTCAGAAAGGCACAACGGACATGGAGAAAGAACTTGATGATGAATCATCAGGTAGTTTAAGGAAAAAATTTGCTTGATTAAATGCTTTGTTTTTAAGCCACCTGCACACCATGTCTGATGTACCAGGACAGATTGAATTGTTCAGAGCCTTTTTCTAAAAACCAGACAAGCTTCCAAAATGATAAGTTTTATTATATTATGAAATTGATGCCAAAGTGAAGTACTGTGCATTGTGAGATTCCAATTATCTCTCTTATGTTATTGCCGAGCCTTTAATCCCAGCTACTGTTAAAGATGCATCTAATTCAGATTCATCAAGCTTCTAAATGGCTTCACGTCTTCCACATGCAATGTTATGCTTTGTCTTCCTGTCTCAGTGTGTGGGGGGGGGGGGGAATCTCCATCTCCGCTAAAAAGCACTTTCTGGTTTCCAGGCTGTTTGGAAACCAGACATGACCTGCCCTATTCTGAACCATCATTGCTTACAAAATGGTGTAGTTTGATAGCGCTCTTTTTCAAGGTGTGCCCTTCCATGTCAGCAAACATATTTGCTACTAGATAAAGGGCCCAAGACTCTGGGTCTCACCACTGTATCAAAGAGGCATCAACCTCAGTTTTCCTCTAACTGAACAAAGATGTCACATTCCTTTCTTCTCAGCTAGTCTGAATTTATTTGCTTTTACATTCAAAGGGAGAAGGGATGCTCCAAGGGATGCTCATAGCTTCTCTGAGTTATTCAAGCCCCTTTGCCATGACAAGGCAGTGATCCATGAAGGATCCACCGAAGAATTGATGCTTTTGAATTATGGTGCTGGAGGAGACTCTTGAGAGTCCCATGGACTGCAAGAAGATCAAACCTATCCATTCTGAGCGAAATCCATTCTGAGTGCTCACTGCAAGGACAGATCCTGAAGCTGAGGCTCCAATACTTTGGCACCTCATGAGAAGAGAAGACACCCTGGAAAAGACCCTGATGTTGGGCAAGATTGAGGGCACAAGGAGAAGGGGACGACAGAGGATGAGATGGTTTGGCAGTGTTCTCGAAGCCACCAACATGAGTTTGACCAAACTGCGGGAGGCAGTGGAAGACAGGAGTGCCTGGCGTGCTCTGGTCCATGGGGTCATAAAGAGTCAGACACGACTAAACGACTAAACAACAACAACAATCCCATAATTTTATGCTAGTTTCTGTTCACCCTAAATTCAATTTTAGTATTTTGTTCTTTTGCAAACTTTGGTCTCTTGTATTCAACCTATCACATTTATAACTTTCAAGGTATTAGCTTGCATAGCACAATAGATTATTCTCTTCTTATTTTGGCCATATAATTTGGGAGAGCAGGGGAAGACCAGAAACAATACAGAATTCAAAGGGAGACTACATTAAAATTCCTTCTGCATGAAGGCATTGCAAGGGGATTAACAATCTATTCTTTGCACTACTATAACACTTAATTCCTAGCTACAGTTGTTTTGCTCTCTTCTCTTCTAATCAATATGCAGTTAGTGCCAACAATATTATTTCATCTTGAAATTAACAGCCGTCTTCCAAGAAATAATTAAGTCATTTTTAATTACTCTCCATTATTTTGTTTAATTCTGAGTTGTCACTGTCAGTCACCGAAAGTGAATGCTTACTGCAGCTTCTAATCATGTCTGCATAATGAGAGGCTGCACACGGATATACTACCGTGTTTCCCCTTTTTTAAGACACCGTCTTATAACTTTTTTCCCTCAAAAAAACACACGGTGTCTTATTTTCAGGGGATGTCTTGTTTTTATTATATTTTTATGGTACCTATGGTTCCGGGCAGTGGGGCGGCAGGCCTCCCTGGCCAGGCCAGGAAGAGGTGATGCCTTTGTCTTGGTTTTTAAAAATCTTTCTCCCATCCCCCCCCTCAACCGCTCCAAGGTTCCTGCTGCTTTATTTGGGAGGGGGGTGTTTCGCGAAATACCGTAAATGCATAAAGATGAGCAGGGCTGAGGGATCCCGCCCGGCCTTAGACAGGCCACCCGCGCGCCTTCCACCCACCGCATGAGGCCGGCCGAGCTTGGCGAGGCGGAAGGCCTCCGGGGAATGCGGGGCCCGGGCAAGGCAGCACCGAGAGCCCCCACGGCCACCAGGAGACGTGACGCGGCCACCGCCCGCGCAGCCATCACCCTCGTCGCTGCGTCCATTTCATGCCTCTTGCTCAAAGCTAGGCGCGGCGTTCACTGTGCTTGGAAGGAGCCGCGTGCCCATGGCTCATGCAGCAAGGGCCCTCCCGACTCCTTCCCAGGTGCCCCTTTCCCCTCTTCCTTGCTGGTTCCGGGCGGTGGGGTGGCAGGCAGGAAGAGGCCAGGCCGCTGGCTCGGCGCTCCGCCCAGCGCTGCTGGGCGCTCTGAGGGCTCGGCGCTGCGGCGCGCTCTGCTCCGCAGCCGCCGGTTCCGGGCGCTGGGGCGGCAGGCCTCCTCGCCGTGCGGTCCGGTGGCGCAGAAGGGGCCAGCAGCGCTCCCGCCGCCACCTGTCGCCCCGGTGGCGCGGAAGGGGCCGCGGGCCTCCCGCCGCAGCTCTGCCTTGGGCCATGCGGCCCCAGAACGTTTCGGCGGCGCGGCTCCTGCCGCCGCCTGTCACCCGCCGCCGCTCTGCCTTGGGCCATGCGGCCCCACGTTTCGGCGGCGCGGCTCCTGCCGCCGCTTGTCACCCGCCGCTGCTCTGCTTCGGGCCATGCGGCCCCACAACATTCCGGCAGCGCGGAAGGGGCCAGCAGGGCTCCCGACACCGAGGGGTTTCCCCGTCCGGGCGCTCGAGTGTAAAAAAGTTCTGGGAAGAGTGGGGAGGCTCCCAGCGCGGCTCGCCTGGCGACGCCGAAAGAGGGCCGAGCGCGCGGTGCTTGTGCCTCCTCCTGCTTCTCCCCCCCCCTGCCCGTGTGTGAGGGAGAAATTAGCAGTTGAGGGCGAGGACGGATAGAGAGCTGCACGGCGCTTCAGCAGCAGCAACAGCAGCAACCAGTTCCAGGTGGCTCGGGGTATGGCTTATTTTCGGGGTATGGCTTAATTCCGCAAAAGTGTAAAAATCCTGCTACGTCTTATAAAATGACTACGTCTTAAAATAGGGGAAACACGGTAGCAGATCCTTTTGTAGCTCTGCATTGTTATCCCCTCTGAAAAGCAGAGCTTGGTAGCTGTAGGGGAGCCGATTCTGGCAAAAATCAGATCCACTTCAATTTAATTGTAGGCTTCCATTTTCAATTCAAGCACCAGTTTACAGATGCTCTTTGGCTAGCTTGTCTTCAGAAGTTCAGTCCCATCTTTTGATCATTTTCTTCTATCACACCAGTGTATGGAAACCGAGCATCCCATATTACTGTACTCCCTGCTCTCACCCAGGCAGGATAAGATTTGCTCTCCCTTATATGCTCTTATTGGCTAGGAACATGGGAAGCTGCCTGATACTGAGTCAGAAGTGAACATGAGTCCGTCTACCTCAGTGTTGTCTACATTGACAGATGAGTGCATTTCCCAAACCTGCCTGATGCTGTCATGGGCTGAACATGGGACTTTGTGCTTGCCAGGCATGCAGTAGCACATGATGTTGCTGCTTATACAGAAGGACAGCCTGAGGCACGGAGGCTGGCATGATGCAAACGCACCAATCTGGTGTTCATTTGCACTGCACCAACTTCCCCATTCCCTCCCACTCTCCTTCCTGGTAAGCAGCTGTTGAGAGGGCAGTGAGCATACGGTCTCCTACTAAGTCATACCTCATGATACGTCCGCTTCACATTGCGTCTTTTCAGGTTACGGACACGCTGAACCCGGAAGTCCCAGAACGGGTTACTTCCAGGTTCGGTGCGTCTGTAACCTGCGTGCATACGCAGAAGCGCTAAATCACGCTTTGCGCATGCGCGAAAGCGCCACATTGCATCATGCGTGTGTGCAAATGTGGCGCTTCATGTTGTGGCCTTTCATGTTGTGAATGGGCCGCTGGAACGGATCCCGTTCCCAACATGAGGTACCATTGTACAACTATGTAGCATTGTGCTTTGTCCCTGCCCTCAGCCGCAGCTTTTCCCCATCTGAATATTTTGCACAGAAGACCAAATTCACACCATTTCTACAACGTAATCGTATTGAACAGAGAATTTAACTTATAGGACTAATTGTCTTATTATCACACAAGACACTGAAGTGATGTTCAGTGGCAAAATGGGAATTTGTTTTGATCACCTTGGAACTGGGCAGGAATGGCCAACTTCCTTGGCTCCATCTCAGCTGTATTGTGCTGCAGGAGGACTAGGCACCTGCAGTTTCCCTTAATCTTCCCATAACTCCCCACTAGGTTTTCCTCCCACCCACCCCCACCCCCCACCCCCTGCATAGACAGCTATGTGCCTTAAAAGTAAAGGTAAAGGGACCCCTGACCATTAGGTCCAGTTGCAGACAACTCTGGAGTTTAAGCACTCATATTGCTCTATAGGCCAAGGGAGCCAGCGTACAGCTTCCGGGTCATGTGGCCAGCATGACTAAGCCGCTTCTGGCGAACCAGAGCAGCATACGGAAATGCCATTTACCTCCCCACCAGAGTGGTACCTATTTATCTACTTGCACTTTGACATGCTTTCGTACTGCTAGGTTGGCAGGAGCAGGGACCAAGCAACGGGAGCTCATCCCGTCGTGGGGATTCAAACTGCCGACCTTCTGATCGGCAAGCCCTAGGCTCTGTGGTTTAACCCACAGCACCACCCACGTCCCTCCGCTATGTGCCTTACTTAAAAAAAAAAAGTAAACAGCAACAGCATTCTCTCTCTTTCTCTGAACAAGCATGGTCTCTGGAGTACAGATCACACAACTGGAAAGAAGAGTATGTACCAACAATAAATGTATTCAGCCAAAAGTAGTCAGTGAGTGAGCAATCACTGCATCCAACCTTTCTGGACCAATGCCCAGGTTTAGCATATGTTGCTCCTGTCAGTTTGGGACATTGTTCCTAGGGCTACTTCATATGTTACATTACCCCAGCCCACCCCCCAAAAATTGGAAATAAGTTTCCAGGTAGGAAAATGCATCTGTACTGTAACATTTGAAGTGTTGTTGTTGTTGTTGTTGTTAAACCCTGCTGCAACTGCATGGGCAGGGCAACCCATATTTGGCTTCTGAAACTCGTGGCCAAATAAACCCAGATGCCAACTTTGCTGCCACATACACCCAGACAACACCATTACTGGCCCCAACAACATCCAACATACCATCTCAGGACTATTTAATTGCTCATCCTCTAACATTGTGTATGCCATCAAATGTCAACAGTGCCCTTCAGCTCTCTATATTGGACAAACAGGCCAAACCCTACGCCAAAGGATAAATGGACATAAATCTGACATCAGGAACCAGAAGACAGAAAAACCAGTAGGAGAACACTTCAATCTCCCAGGACATTCTATACAAGATCTCAAAGTAGCTGTCTTACTACAAAAGAATTTCAGAAATAGACTGGAAAGAGAAGTTGCTGAATTGCAACTTATCACCAAGCTCAAAACCATGGAGGGACCTGGTTTGAACAGAGATATCGGGTTCTTATCTCATTATACATGATAAGCGATCTTCAGCCATCTCAACCCTTGCTTTTTCATGCAAAACCATTTGCAGTCGTTTGCGGTCATCAACAGCTATCAGTCAGTCAATCACCCATTTCCACCACCCTTCTGAGTGATCCCCCCTCCCCATCCCCACCCCTACCCACCCCTTCTCTACATAAGTGCCTGGAAACTTCCATTTCACTGTATCTGAAGAAGTGTGCATGCACACGAAAGCTCATACCAAAATAAAAACTTAGTTGGTCTTTAAGGTGCTACTGAAGGAATTTTTTTATTTTACTTCGATCCAGACCAACACGGCTACCTACCTGTAACCATTATTTGTGCCTTCACAGAAAAATCTAAAGTCCCCAGGCAGTCTGCTAATTCCTTCTCATGGTCTCTGGGTGCTCTTTGATTGAATGGCTCCAGGCAGGACATAGCAGTCCAGCAAAGGCACATTTTCTAATCCCAAACTAATTATTCCTAGCATCAGGATGGTCCTGGCCCCTGCCTGACTCTGGTATATTACCAGGTTTTCTTTCTTAATATCTATGGATAATATCTATGGGGATTGCACAGTTGGAAAGACTATGTTGCTAGTCTTTGGCAACAGGACTGCAACTCCGGTTTAGCTTTGGTGGATGCTGACCCATGTCCTTCTGTTCCAAGATACTGTGCCCTTGCTGCTGACTATGGTGTCTGGTTTCTTGCTTGCCTCCTCTAAGCTTCCACAAAATCTTGTCTCCGCCTTCCTCTGTTCCCACACCTCTAAGCCAGGTTTGCTTCTTCTTCTTTTACCAACTTTGGGAAAGCACCAAGCAGTGTCTTTCTAAAGGAGATTTTTCTGCTTCAGGAAAACCCCATATAAGAAGAGACTACAGGAAAGAGGTGTTATTTTGGCCTCACCAAAATATTGGGAGATAACATGGGTCCCTTGAGCAGAGGGAGACAGCAAGCACTGTTTCCAGGTGTTTGTGGGTTTGCCAGGTTCTGCCAGTGATTCATAAGGTAGTCAGAATTAATCTGGCCATGGTGCTATGAACTCAGCCTTCTCGTAATTCAAAGCAAAAATCCTCTTGGCTTCCCCTTACTGCACGACAGTAAAGTAACGGCATCCATTTTATCTTCCATTTATTTCTATTTTTCCCTGATCTTGCTCCTCTTTCTTAAAATTATTGCAAAACCACCAAACTGAATTTATGTGAGCTCATTAGGTATTATTAGACGATCCACTTTCTGCCACCATCAGTCTCCCCCATCTGCAACATGCAGGAATATTGACTTACTTTGCAGGGTTGTTGTAAGGACTACAAGCAGACCAAACATGTGAAACACTAGAAAAGGCTGTACATGTTAAGTATTTTTATTTACAATTCTAACCTGAGCAGTATCTAGGTTGTGCAGGATGACTCCATATTATGCAGAGAACCAATAAAGCCTAATGGACTTTAGACATGTGCCAGTTCCACAGGGAATTGTGTGAATTGCCATTACCTCCCCATTCTTGGGGGCGGGGGGCGGGGGGGGCGGCCTCTTGTAGCAGTTTTCACCATATTTCCAATATCCCATGTCTAGTCTTTTCACACCTTTATCTTGGACAGCTCAATTAACATAATTGAGCATCTGATTGGAAGGCTACTGAATGCTTACTGTAAATATGGGGAAAGCTCTATAAACCATTTTTTTGGGTAACTTTTAATGCTAGGTTTGCTGCACAAAAATAATGAAGAAAATGCCTATATAATTCAGATCACTAATCACTTTGAACATTTGGCTTGCAAGTGTGATGCATGGCTTTGATCCAGCAAATATTAAACTAATATATATGGATATTTATTTGAAAATCTGCTTTGACAACTCAGCACTAAATTAACATTTAGATGAGATCCTCTTTGAAAAATCCCCACCCTATACTACTCTAAAACTAGCAAACTGTTTGGATTTAGTGCTTACCTTGCTTTGCTTACCCTTTGAATGTTAGCTCTGATAAATGTTCTGTTTTCCCATTTTTCTAAGTGTATTTCAACCGAAGACCAAGGTACCAACTGTTGAAATGTTACTGTTGGGCAATTAACGTTGGTAACAATAACAGGCTGTAGAGCCATTTCCCTTAGAAATCTTTGCATCAACACTTCTTTAGCACATTGGCTGCAGAAATATGCATTTTTCCAGTGCTACTCATATGTTCTCTCTTATTTCTAATCAGCTAATTGGTTTTACTCTCGTTAGAATCCGTAACAACAACCTATCGAGTGAGACACACAAAGAGAGCAGCTGTTTCACTAATGTGATTGTACATGGTTGCACTTCCTGGAGAGAAAAGATTTATGCCTCTGGGGCAATCTGTCCTCTTGGTCTGAAGGTTTGTTTACTCAGGAAACATGTAAATCACACCTAAGAAGAATAGTCTCTGAGTAAAATAATAATGTGACAAACTCTCCACACATTCCTTTTATTCGATACTTTGGTTCTATTGGTTTTAAGTGGGGAAGAGCTGAGGGGGGAGGGCTCATGTATTTCCTTCCCCAGCTGAAATGGAAAGGTGCTCTGCTGAAAGTTAAACCATGACAGAGTCTCAATAATATAATGAAACACCCAGGAAAGAAATCCAGTACACTGCCACTAATTCAAACTTCATGGTTGGTTTTCTTATCAGAAAAGCCACATTTCCCAATTTCTCTTTTCAACACTTCTTTATCCATATTAAGCCCAGAGGAACAAGCAGACTTTTAGACATGGTTTACTGACTATTGGCATGATTAGTACTTAGTCCCTGATGTTCATGCAAAGTGAATTGTTCTATCAGTGTAAAACAGTTGCACAGAATGCTCGTTTCCCACACAGAATAATAAGAATAAAAAAGAGAAGAAACTTTCAGATCTTAATTTCTGGATTCACAGTATGGACATTATTCTTAAAAAATAAAAAGTCACATGTTCTGTTTCCATAATTTCAGTGGAAGCCTCAGATGCTCCTTCCTCTAATTCACGCTGAGATCAGATACACAGTGTGATCCTACACTTTGTGTTTATTCATAAGTTATTCCCATTGAGTTCACTTAGTTTATTCCTAGGAATTTGGGTACAGCAGGGATAGGAAACCTGAGACCCTCCAGATGTCCCATTATCCTTTACCATTGATCATGTTGGCTGGGGCTGATGGAATACTGTCCAACAACACCTGAAGGGTCACAGGTTCTCCACATCTGGGGTACAGGATAGTAACCTGAAGCTGACTGAACACTAGTCAGCTTAAACTAATTTCTGTCTCCAAGGAAGTAGCTAGTAGAAGACATATTAATTTCAACTATTTCAGCACTTGGAAAAGTTATGCCAGGTGTGGGGGACCTTTGCCCCTCCAGATGTTGCTAAATTGCAAATCCCATCATCCAGGCCATCCACCATGTTTGCTGTGTCTGATAGAGCTGTAGTTTAGCAACAAACGGAATATTTCCCCACGCCTGAGTTGCTAAATGCAGGGAGGCATTGCTATTCTCAGAAGAGAAACACTAGCAAGGTTCAGGGGAGAAAAGTGGAAACATAGTAGGTGAGCAGAAATTTCTGGGGAGGGGGGAGTTACTTGGATGTTTTACAATGGGGGTGACAATGGATGTAGGTGTTGTTGTTTAGTCGTTTAGTCATGTCCGACTCTTCATGACCCCATGGACCGTAGCACGCCAGGCACTCCTGTCTTGCACTGCCTCCCGCAGTTTGGTCAAACTCATGTTGGTGGCTTCAAGAACACTGTCCAACCATCTCGTCCTCTGTCGTCCCCTTCTCCTAGTTCCCTCAATCTTTCCCAACATCAGGGTCTTTTCCAAGGATTCTTCTCTTCTCATGAGGTGGCCAAAGTATTGGAGCCTCAGCTTCATGATCTGTCCCCTTCAAGAAAAGGCATTGATCCCCTTCATGGATCAATGCCTTGTCGTGGCGAAGGGGCTTGAATAACTCAGAGAAGTTATGAGCTATGCCATGCAGGGCCACCCAAGATGGACAGGTCATAGTGGAGAGTTTTGACTAAACGTGATCCACCTGGAGAAGGAACTGGCAAGCCACTCCAGTATCCCTGCCAAGAAAACTCCATGGATGTACGTACTTGCCTCCTAATAAAACTGTATACCTTCGGAAGTTCTTATGCACCTAATAATAATGGCGTACAACATTTACACAACTAGGATTGGAGTATAATTTTACACGCAACAGAACAATGAAATATTTTTTAACTATTAAAATTTTACATTGACATTTATGGAATTACAACACTGCAGGGAGTAAGACCGCAGAAGTGCTGAAGATTTTATTCTGAATGCTGACCCTACCTTAAGTCTTATTCATATAGGAATTTTTCCTGCTTTCAGTATGCAGGGGTGGGGGGGGGTGGGGATGTAATGACAAATGGATTTAATGTGGACATGTCTTGTCAAGGCTTGTGGGGCCCAAGTCCTTTTAAGGAAACCTGAAGGCACCCAAATTTTGCGGCTCAAAATTTTCTCCGAAAATAAGACACTGTATTATATTTATTTTTCCTCAAAAAAACACCCTATGGCTTATTTTCAGGGGATGTCTTATTTTTTTTCCTCCTCCTCCTCCTGCCGCAGCCGGCATTGCTGCTGTGCCTATTACTCTGTCTTATTTTCGGGGTATGGCTTATATTCCTTGAATGCTTAAAAATCCTGTTACGGCTTATTTTATGGCTACATCTTATTTTCGGAGAAACAGGGTAGATAGGGATGATCACATCTGTCAGTTTGGTCCTTCAAGTTCCTTTTTAAATATAAAAAATAAAATCAGTTCTTAGCATTTCCAGAACAATTTGTCTTTTCATCTTTGTTAGCATTTTTGTGCTAATAAACCTAACCTTGTATGCAGTCTTGCAACATTTTCATAAACAATTTTCTCTAGTATACAATAACAGATTTTGTTTTTTTACTTTCACTAATAATATTCAATTTATGTGAACTTTAACTATGCATTTTGTGCTCATTACTTGACTGGAAAAGTGCACTGCAAAATTTGGAGATTTTGAAGGATGGCTGTGTGTTCAAAAGGTGTGAATTTAAATGCAAGCGGAATTGGATTTTTCTACCATCCCTATTCACAGACAAATTTAAATATTATGTTTATTTTTAAATGTATCTTTATGTATTCCAGCCCTACACTAATTTTAAAGCAAGGGTGCATTCTTAGGGATCAAAGCCAAAATATATTCTCTGTTCATGAATAATGATGTCACCTCTCTGTTTTATGTTTATCAGGATATTTGTCTGAGTTTCAAATCTGTCAATTGTTAGACCATGTTATGGAAGCACACAAAGAGAGCAGCTGTTCTCTCGATGTTCCAGAAATATATATAAAGCCTCCTTTTGCAAATTCTGTTCCAAGAGTTAACTAAGGGTAGCTGGTAAATCAGAATCGAGCCAGTTTTCCCAATTTTGCTACACTCACTGGTATAAATTATTCATCTCTCTAATCATTTTAAACTTACATACCATCATATTTATATTATCTTTTCCAGTCAGAGTGGGTTTTTTTGTTCATAAAAGAAGTTTCTAAAGCAAAGATTGCTTTCTGTATATTATTCCTAAGCATAATATAAATAAAAGGATTTTCCAGTATTTTAAGGAAGAGTAGATTATTCTCTTTCTTTGAATCTAGGCTCTGATCCAGTGTACTTATCAAAGCGGGTGGGGGATGGGACAGGTAAAAGGGACAGAAAAAGGGTTGGGTCTTACAGAACAGAAATGGGAATGAATCACACTCAATAATGGTACATGTGAGTGGGATAGCTGTGTGGTAAAATCAGTTCATACATAGGCAGCAGGCAGTTCTATTACAGGTGTATGTCTCAGCCTGCATGATCATAGGCTGTAACTAAATGCAGCTTTTAATTCACATTTACATTTCCCAATTTAATCATTGCCAACTGTAGGGCACATTTGTAGGGAAGGTGTGAGGAACCTTTGGCCCTCCAGATGTTGTTGAACTACAACTTTGATCACCCCTAGCTGAGGGGAGTTTTAGTTCAGTAACATGTTGTTGTTGTTGTTGTTGTTGTTGTTGTTGTTTGCGTACCATGCTTCATCCAAAGATCCTAGAACAGTTCACAACAGAAATTCAACTGAAATAAAAATCTATTTATTCTAACACAGTTCTCTAAAAGGGCAAGGCCTTATTTAAAGAAGACATTGTCTGAAAGGGTTTTTAAAAAACCCACTTAAATGTTTGCAGCATGGAAGCCACACACCCCTCTGTTTCACAATCTAGGGGGCCACCACATGAAAGGCCCTGTCTTTTATGCCTCTCAAGCAAATGTACCATAGGTACCAAATGTACCTATGGGCAAGGCCTCTGAAGTAGATCTCAGTGCCCAGGCAAGCTAATACACATGTTGCTAGCCCTTCAGATGATGTGGTCCCAAGCCATCCAGACCTTTACAGTGCAATCTTATGTATTGCCTTATTGCCAGGGTAATGTGAAGGATTACATCCTTAAAGATTAAAACCAATCCTTTGATTTTAGTCCAGAAACACTAATAACATCTTAAGTGGGATCTAGATACATCAAAGAAGCGTTTCAGTTAAACACATTGCAAACTTTGTATGAGAAATCGGGTTAGCAAACATAGAACTCCACAGCACCATCTAATGTTACAGTGTTAGAATGCTTAAAAACGCATATAAAGTGTTTTTTCTTTGCCAATGTAGCTTTCTATAAAGCAGGCAATATTGGTTGCAAAATTCATTATCTAGAATCTAGAACTAGAAGATTATCTCAGATAAAACTCTCTTTGGTCCAGTTAAGATGCAATGATTCTAGTTCAACAAACCATTGTTTATTAGCCTGAAAAGAAACTGCTCAGTCAAGCTATTTTAATTTTTAAAATATGATCTTCCATGTCAAATAAACTGGGAAAGTATGCTTTATGGGCTCCCAAATCCAGTTTTGGAGAGAACCCTTAAAACAAAATCTCCCCATCTGCATCTCTCACAAAACTGTAGCTTAAGAAATGAAGATCCTTTTTTAAAAACAATTTTTATTGGGCTGTTTTGTTTAGTTTTAAAAAATACAAATACAAGAACCATTAAACATTTATCCAGCAGTGCAGCTACTGGTGCTTGTTCTATCCATTGACTTTAGACACAAGTTTATTCATTCAATGTTCAAATGTATTATTTACCATAACCCCTCCACTGAGAAGATTGAGCAGTTGTTATTACAAGGTCTTTCTTGATTTTGGTCATAATTAAAGAGGTCCACATTCCTTGGAAGGTATCTCTTTTCATTGTGCCTTTAATTGTCCTCCTATTTCTGGTGAGACGTTCAGACAGTTCAGTCTGGTGAAGATTTCATTATATATGGGTCCATCAGGAGGGGCAAATATATCACATAGGCATGGCTCATTCCAGCCCAACAAACCATCAGGCCGAAACCATTTCATCAGCAGTATCATAGGAACATAAGAAGAACCTGCTGGATCAGGCCCATCTATGTCCAGCATCCTGTTCTCACAGTGGCCAACCAGATGCCTGTAGGAAACCCACAAGCAGGACCCCACCCCGTGGTTTCCAGCACAGAAACACTGTTTTCTAAAATGTGATGGAATGCTAATAGACAATTCTGGGACCCAGGTGGCGCTGTGGTTAAACCACTGAGCCTAGGGCTTGCTGATCAGAAGGTCGGCGGTTCGAATCCCTGTGATGGGGTGAGTTCCCGTTGCTCGGTCCCAGCTCCTGCCAACCTAGCAGTTCGAAAGCACATCAAAATGCAAGTAGATAAATAGGAACTGCTACAGCGGGAAGGTAAATGACGTTTCCATGTGCTGCTCTGGTTTGCCAGAAGCGGCTTTGTCATGCTGGCTACATGACCTGGAAGCTATACGCCGGCTCCCTCGGCCAATAATGCAAGATGAGCGCGCAACCCCAGAGTCGGTCATGACTGGACCTAATGGTCAGGGGTCCCTTTACCTTTAATAGACAATTCTATCAAGGAAATATTCTTTCATTTATTTATATAATCATTAGCCCCCCCCTCTTCTATATCAAAACATAGCATGGCTCTCAAGGCTTTAAAATGCAATAATAAATCAAAGCACTGCTGTAAAACAGGAATGATTTAAAAGCTTCCATCAGTTTAAAGAAGCACTAAAAGCCACATTTTTTTTAAAAAAAAAGCCCATTGAAATAAAATTGTTTTCAGAGTTTGCTTCTACCTGGAGATGCTGAATACTGCAAGGTAAATGCTCTACCACTGAGCTCCAGCCCTTCTACTACATTTCCTCAAATTATAGTACCTCCATTTTGTCTAGATTAACCTTCCATTTATTTATCTTCATCCACTCCATCCCCAGACACTAACCTCCATCCCTGGCAGGATCAAATAGTAGAAATGACAGAAAGAGCTGGGTGATATCATCACAGTGATGTCATCCAAGCCCAAATTTTGGGAGGGCCCTTAAAAAAAAGTTTCTGACATGAATTAGGTGTGTTAAGCAACACACACACACACACACACACACACACACCTGAGTATGGGGTGTGCACAATGAAAATGTGTTCCTTGTTTTCATATCACAATGAAAACAAAAAAAAGATGGAGGAAGTATCAAACCCCGTGCTACCCTATAGAAAGGCCGTTGGAATTGTCATTGTCATATCACAGTGTTCCCTGATCCCATTTAGGCAAGATGCTTCAGAAGCAAACCACAGTAGCATAATTAGCAAAATTAAAAGCTGTTTAAAGGTCCAGGAGTATTGTTACGGATGCTCCCCCTATCCAGCTTTAATTTATGCAGTAGTTTTTAACTATTCAATGGTTTTATGCTAACATCCAAAGTAAGCACACATATTGAATGCTGATGCTTTGTATGAAAGAAAATGCAACATTTCGTGCCACATTTGACTGCTAAACAAGTTGAGAGCTAAATTATGCATAGTGAATATTTTTTTAGCACATCAACAGTAGAAAGAGAATTCAGGACCACTCAAAAGCAATGTCTAATTTTCTATAATAACACAGGGTTGTATCCAGCATAGCACTAAGTTAAAGTTATTTAGCAGCACAGCTACTCTGCCGGCAAAATATTTTGTGCCAGTAGAATGCTGTTGCACAACAGAGCACGTAAGGAGATTGCTGGTAATTCTGTTGCACAACAAACTGCACAATCTCTTGGACAATGAGATTCCACTAGTGCAACTGTTGTTTGGATTCCTCTGTTCAGCAACTTGAAAACACACTCATCTGCTAGTGCAAGAAGAGGCCTTGCACTGGAGAGAGTAGTGGAAATCGCCTATAGATCCTTTACAATGCAATCCTAAACATATCTACTCTCTCCAATGTAATTTTTACTGAGAACTAAACTCTACTGAGTTGAGTGGAACTTACTTCCACTTGAATGTGTACAGGATTACAAACAACCCTATGTGTTGCACAGGATTATCAACATCAATTTAAATAGGTGATTCATAAACAAAAACAAAGAACTAAAAGCATACATTCAGAATAATTTCAGAAAGGCATTTCATTAAAAAACACACATTGGCCACGACCAAGAAAAACACACTTGAAGTTTCTATTTAGCAAAAGCCCGTTATAAGAATGAAGCCAGGTGTATTTTAAGAAACTTACAGTACCTGACAACTGTAGTTAATTTATGTTCAGCCAACTTGTTACACCAGAAGTACCTAGATTTATCACCTTTTGGGAGAGATTTACCAGGTACATAATTGTACTGACATATCTTTTATATGTTAACCAACTAAGAAAATTGCTGTATGGTTAGCTGCATGTAACAAACCTGTACTTAAGTATCTATTTATAGAGCAATTACTTTGGTGAGAACAGTGTAATTAAAAGCACTTAATATGAAGCGGTCAGATGTCACTGATGTTAATCTCTTCCTGCCTTTGTCTTATATAATCACAGTCATCATACAACTAAGCTGGGCTGATCAAGCCTTCAGGGCATATTCACTACCTCATTCTATACTGAGTTACATTGGATGATTTAATAGTGATAATTATTACCGTAGTTCCTACATACAAACGTTTCACCTGTGAAGGCCAGTTGATGTAATGCTGCTTTCAAAAAACGACTCAATCTCAATCTCAAACTATATTGCTTTTTTGGAGTATTGGTTTCATTTTGCAAACCTTAATTGTCAGGAACAATCTAGTACTTTTCAGGCATTGTTCCAAATATGCAAAGGTACTAGCAGAGGCTCCCCCATGATGACATGTTTGCGAGAGGTGACACTCACATAATCAGCCAGAGTTTTCAATGCTGGGATTAGAGCTCAGAGTACTTGTTCCTGTGTTGGAAGCCCTACGTGTGGTGGAGGTGGTCCCTTTCGGGCTCAGCCAATCACAAACTGGGTCAGTGCTATTGCCAGCACACATCGTGAGTCAAGGAGACAGAGCTCTCCATGCACATTCCTCTATGTGTGGTGCAGGTAAACTACAGCGATAGCTGTTGAGTTTGAAATGTATTTTAAGTTAATTGCTATCAGGAGTTCTTGCATTATGTTCTTAACAGTCTTTACATGTCACACCCTTCTTTGCTTTAGCTAACTAAAGCTTGACAGCAGTAATTCAGAATTGCAGTAGTTTCAAAAATGTATTTGTCCCAATTTTAAGACAATCCTTAGTTTTCTCCTGACTCAGTCAATAAGCAGGAGCGGATACTGAAGCCTGATTAATCCTTACCATTTCATTTTCAAAAATATTAGGTTACTTTTCCTCTTTGGCCCAGGGAGGGACTCCTACTTTTATGTCTCAGTTGCAGAATGTCCTCAAATCCATATCCAGAGATCCCATATCCAAAGGATCTATTTGCTATAGATTCCATGATACGGTGTGTGTGTGTCAACTTGAATAAAATATTGGGGGAGGGGACAGGTAAGTCCCACTCCACATAATCAATCACAACACGCAGTGCATGCACACCATTTGAATGGCAATGCCCATCAACTTTAAGGGACCAGCTCCTTCAAATATTTGATTGGGCTGAAAGGACCTCAGCCGCTAGGAATTGGCTCTTATGCCTTGATAGGCTCCCTCCTCTAAAGCCTATTAATGTTCTATTCATCCTCTTTTCTTGTTAAATTTCTGCATTCTGAGCCTTTACTCTTCCAGACTACAGAAAAATAACTTGCTACTTATCAACTTCAGTTTCCTGCTCCTTGATTTCCCACAGACACTCTGCCCACATCACACTTTATTTTGGTACAATGTTCACTGACCAGATGCAAGGGAGGATAAAACTTCTGTATCTTTTTTTTATTCTGCACCAGTATTAATTTCAACAGGTGCACTTTCCATGAAGGGATAAGAGAAGCTGCATCTGCTGAAACTAATCTCTTACATGATGCTAAAAGATAAAGGAATTATCAGATTGTCTTCTATTCTTTTCTTGATTTCTTCTTTCCCTTTCACATAAGCCACTTACAAATATTTAACTTATAAATATTTAACAAATATTTTCCAATCAATCAGTTCAAAACCAATAGTCTCCAGACCATAGACCACAATTAAAAATATGGGGGAGGAGAAAATATTGTCATTTTTTCAAACGCATTCATAAACATATGCCAAAGTCTCCAGGGAACATACAGCAAGACTGGTAAATAACACCAGAAACAATCAAAACAACTATTAATAAATGAAAGAAGCCCAATAGCCAGCAGACCAAATAAATTAAAAAGAAAACCTTACTTAAAACTCCACCCCTGTGAGCAGAAAAAACAAACACAGTGAGACAAGCAGAAAACAAAAGTAAATAACGTTAAAAGTATTAAACTAGCAAGAGATTATCTAAAATCATTAAAAGGTCTGGAAGAAAATAAAGGTCTTGACGCCAAAATGGTACTTAGGTAGGTGCCAGGTGATCCTTTTTGGGGAAAGTGTTCCACAAATGGGGGGGGCACTGCTGAAAAAGCCATCTCTCTTGCTGTTGCCCTGAATGCTTCAGAATGAGTAGGGAAACTACATTTTGTTGTTGTTGTTTAGTCGTTTAGTCGTGTCTGACTCTTCATGACCCCATGGACCAGAGCACGCCAGGCACTCCTGTCTTCCACTGCCTCCCGCCAGTTTGGTCAAACTCAGGTTGGTAGCTTCGAGAACACTGTCCAAACATCTCTTCCTCTGCCATCCCCTTCTCCTTGTGGGCCCTCAATCTTTCCCAACATCAGGGTCTTTTCCAGGGAGTCTTCTCTTCTCATGAGGTGGCCAAAGTATTGGAGCCTAATATGTACATGCAATTGTAAACCTATGAAACCACCTGTACACTAGCTCTATTTTAAACCAGTATATCATGGCACCTTGCCACCATGATTATTTGTGTCATCAACCCTTTTGAGAACAACTCATCACATTCTCAGCTGGCAGCTGGACCCTATGGAGCACTGTCCAAATCTGCCCTTGCTTCAACCCAAACACAAATATTCCTTTTCACATCCTGATATGGCGGCATTTTAAAAGCTATGCTCAAACAAAAACCTTTTAACTTTGTCTCTCTCTGTGCAACACTCTCTTCCCCCTGGAACAGAACCTGGCAACCTCTCCAGAAGCTTATAAACCTTCCATAAATAGGATCAAGACTGGGTGCTGCAGGCAATCAATCTCAGCCTCTTCTACTATGAAGCAAAAGTGGGTCAAGCAATAATCCTTGGGTGACCATAGAAACGTTTCAAGTTAGTACATCCCAAGAACAGTTGAGTGAAATAAAAGTTTTATTAAACATTGTAAAAGTTTAAAACATTTAAAGAACATTCGTGATTATTTAAATACTAATTTTAGACACGTATTTAGGCAGCTCCTTGAGAAAATCTCCCACAACTATGTTAAGGACACATATGTTTATCGCTGCATAATTTCAACTTATTCAAATTTGTAAAAAGAGTGCTTAAAAACAAACACAAGGTATGGTTTTAAACAAGCTGGGAAACAGCTGCCTTGTGTTGCATACATCTGCTACGTTGTGATTATTTGTGGTATAGGGCCCAGACATCCCTTCTGGATGGTCGAATCAAGCATGGAGGCTACATATCTCGCCATAAGATAGCTGCATTCATGGGTGAAACTAGTCATCTATTGTGGAAAGCTATGCAGTGAAGTCGACTTGCTGCTATTTTCTCTGGGGGGAGAAAAGTTTCACCAGTTGGCTGATCATAACAGACATCTAGTTCCTCATGTGGGTGTAGATGCTAATTGTAAAATTGGCAGCTTCCTTTTCTATTAAATAGATGAGAACATCCTGCAGCTTTGTGTTGGTCATTCTAGCAAGAACAAGACAGTTACAATTGATGAATTTACACAGAAGAACAGAAGAGTCTGTTCTTAAGATGTTTGAATGCTGAAACATGTAAATATTCTAGCCCCTTTTCTCTTGACCATTGATCAACCTGATCTCTCTTTTGGCAAGACCCCACAACAGACGACAGCCAGTCAGTGTGTGATAGCGGTACAGCATTGAGTCAGATGTGGGGTCAACTGAGCCCTAATCCCCCCAATGAAGTCTAGTGAGTGCTCTCAGCATCACCAACCTCTCTGGTTCCTTGTGAAGCTCTGGGCTTCTTGGACAGACATGGGATACAAACGTAACAAATAAACATTTGCTGTTGATGTAGTAAGTGCTGCTTACTGAACACAGACAAAAACCATAGGAATCTGCCTCAGTTTCTGGACCCTGATGGGACTTTTTTGTACTCACGAGAGCTGTGATAATAGGTAACTAATGTCTCAGGCTTTTGCCGTCTAACAAACTGCAGGGCTTTTGTATCACTGCTGTTGTTATTTCTAGCAGTAATGTTGAGGACAACAATGTTTATTAGCAAGCCTTTGGCTTCTAAAGCAGACGGAAAATTGCTCCATAGAGGAGCTTTCCCCAGAGAAAAGCGAAAGAAAAACACAAGACAGATAAAGTTGGCAGCAGAATGTGTTGAAATATGCAGTGTTCATGGGGGTTTTATTATGAAAAATCAAGCAGCAGCTTTCTCAAATTGGTGTCTTTTGGCCTGTCATTTCATGGGCATTATCATCATACACAGACTATCCAAGGAAGGCGACGATGGGAAGATGAAAGAGTGCATATGCTAATACGTAGATATGTCAGAACATAAGAAAGTTCAGACCACAACCACTGTTAGTCTTTTAATGGTGAAGCTTTTTAAGGAGTCTTCTCATTCCCCTCTATCTACATACACACAGTTTCTGAGCTGAACACAGATGCAGTGCAGCCAGCCAGCAGCTGACAGTATCCATATTTGTCATTGCCCTATTGAAGAGACTTAGAAGTCAGCTGGCAAGGAAGGAGTCACAGGGGAAACAATCATGCTAATATGTTATTCCCATAATGGATGGCCTAATAAATGACTTCTGTGGATCTAAGGGTCAGGAATTGTGCAAGTATGCATTTCAGACCATGAAACATGTTTATAAACTGACACTGCTATACACATCCATGTATTAGCTGCTGTTCCATGTGCATAACTCTTCTGCCAAAGTGGTGTGTGTGTCTGTGTGTGTGTGTGTGTGTGTGTGTGTGTGTGTGTGTAAAATTCATGTTTTAGAAAATACTGGTCCTTCTGTGTCCCTGTTTCACCTTTTGAATAATCAGGCCCATTATGAATTCAATAATCTGGAAGTCACGAATTGACAAATTCTGTACTTAGATGTGCCTTTGAAACCACAAAATGGCATTGCTATTTAACCAATGTGCTCTGTACTGACAATGCTTCATTTTGTATTACATGAAATAAACTGTGCTGAACCACTCAGGCACAGTAGTGTATAGGTTCTGGAATTTTATTGAGATTCTAGAAATCCCCTGAGGTTTGAGAGGCATTTGGATATGCTAGGCGTTCAGCTCTTTAATGATACTGTACTTTTACACCTATCTCTAGAACTGTATATCAAATAGTCAAAACAGATATGATTAGGTAAATTAAAAGTATGCTATGTATTGAGCAAGATGTAGAAGAGGTGTGTCCTAGTGCAAAGGAGCTGGATTGGGCCAACTGTAGTAAAGGGAATCTTGTGTGTGATTGATCATATACGCTATTACTTTGATGTAAGATTCACATGACACATAGGGCTGGTTACAGTGAGCACATGACTCCCTTATTACAACTCCACTGGCTACCAGGCTACTTTCAAGCACAATTCAAAGTGCTGGTTATGACCTATATGACTATTCAAATTCAAGGTGCTGGTTATGACCTATATGACTATCTGGGGGACTATTCTTCCATACAAACCTGCTGGGGCTCAGAGATCTTCAGAGGAGACCCTTCTCTCCATCCCATCACACTCACATGCTCACACAGGATTTAGGGCTCTGTGAGCAGTCCACATGCCCTGGGTGATGAGCTGAGGCGTAAGCTGGGCTTTTGGAAGGAGGCATGAGGGCTCCGACATGGTCCTAGATTCCTCCTACCACCATCACAAAGCTTAGTTGGCACTTTCCCAGGTTTGGAGAGGAGATGGGAAGGCTTCAGGACCCCCATGCCTCCTTCCCAAAGCTAGGTGCCTCCTTACCCACCTTTGGGAAGGCAGTGCAAAGGTTGGGAGAAGGTGCCAAATTCTGGTCGCACTCGGGGTGCCCTAGTACACAAGCTTGCCACCGCAGGCACATTAGGTGGGAATGCGGGAGACAGCCTTCTTGGTGGCCGCTCCCAGACTTTGGAACTCCCTTCATACAGAGGCTAGACCAGCTCCCTCCTTTTTGTCCTTCCACTGGCAGTGAAGACTGTTTTATTCCACCAGGTTTTGGGGAATTGAGTGCTTTTAGGGAAAGGGCTCTTGATAGTGCTGTCTGGTTTTGTTTTGGTTTTTTCTATCTACATTTTAACAGATATACGGTATCACTATGGTTAATTCCATATATAGTTTAATTGTTTTTAAACCATAGCCTTTCATATACTTTTAGCTATGTCTGTTTTGTATCTGTAGCTGTTTTAATTTTTGAGAGCAGTCTTGAGTCTTGATTCTTTTTAGGTTCTAATCTGTAACATGATTTTCATAGGTGGGTTATTATCATGTGCAGTGAGAACAAAATATATTAATGTTAGTAATAAAAACAGTTCTTACATGTTGCTATGAAACTATTTTACAGTTTTATATGCTAGTAATATAATAGAAGTTGCAAGTAACTCATAAGGTATTTATAACTAAAGGTTTTTGTTAAACCCCATAGAAGAATAGGTTGAAGTATTACTTAGGTTATTAATATTTCAGTACTAAATTGTGCATAGCTGTTTTCTAAATACTTTAGACATTTCAAGGTGGCACACAGTTTGGGCTTCTTCTGATTGCTAGACTTAGCTTCCTCCTACATGAAGTACCTAGTTTCCCCAGAATAAAACAAGGACTCTACCTCATTCCAAAATGAAATGCAGAAATGATAGAAGGAGGCAGTGTGTCTCAGGTGTGGCATTTTGGCTCTATTAGTCAAAGTGCTGCATTCCTTAAGTATACTTCTGAGAATAGAAGTCCACATAAAAATACCACATGTCAGTATTACAGCCAGAATTTACAAAGTTTTTAAAAATGGGACGTACATCAAGGTACATCAAGTCTAGGCTTGGAGCTGCTGCTGCCTCTTTAGCTCTCTGCAGGTGACTAGGCAGGTAGCAAAACATATGGCATGCAAGCTCTCCCGCTGCTCTTGCAGCTCTTGTTGCCTAGGTAAACTCTGGACTTAATAGCCTTATGTTAATTGCTTTGTTTCCAGAAATAAAATAAAGCAGTTCCCATTCCCCAAATGGCTTGAGTTCAAGATACTTAGAAGACCACCTCCTTGTCTAGATCTATGGTAAACCTCAGACATCCAGTAAAAATGCCTTTGCAACCAGCCGATGCAAAAGCAACTTGGATTAGCAGACGGGCAAAAACTTCAACATGCTGGCTAATATATGACACAGCATAGAAGTTTAGGGCATCCCCTATTCCATTTGCCAGTTGGTGCTGATGGGTCAGCTTCTTTGATATGGCTATATGTCATAGCCTGTGATACCATTATTTCAGTAATCAGCTGCTCTGCTATTTTCCTTGGGCTTTGTTTTTGCCAACCAAGTCCCTATCACTGATGTTAAAAAGTGCCACTACTGAGATTAAGGAATCTCCCTTTTAATCATCTTTCTGGTGAACTATTTACTTCAGAATGTTGCACAGTAGCCCTATTGCTTTTCCCACTGCCCTCAGAAACTCGGGGTAGGGTGGCCAAGGAAAGGGCATTCTCTGTAGCAGCCCCTAAGTCAGGCATCCCCAAACTGCGGCCCTCCAGATGTTTTGGCCTACAACTCCCATGATCCCTAGCTGACAAGACCAGTGGTTGGGGAAGATGGGAACTGTAGTCCAAAACATCTGGAGGGCCGAAGTTTGGGGATGCCTGCCCTCACATGAACTCTGGCATCTTCTTCATACAGCTTTTGGCGAATGCAGAAATCACACTTCTATACCTTGTGTTTGACACTTGAGATGGATATTTTTAGAACCCACCTTATTTCTGTGATTGTGAATTCTTTTAAACTGTTTTGAACACTGTGCTTTAATTGTAGTAACCTAATCTGGGACATTAGGTTGGAAAGGCAGGCAATTAACAACAAGAACTTGGAGCTAGCTGATGCTGTTTTCTGTAGCTAACCTGTTCAATTACTAGGCCATGTCACCAGCAGCTTACTCACATAAACAACAGCACTAGAGAAGATACTTGCAGAAAACCGCAGCACTGTCCTCATAAAAATCTCATAGCCCAGCATTTCACAGTACATTGCCATTATGTCAATGAAGCTGCACTAGTCAACATTATCCACTATAATTAATTAATATTGCTGTCCTAATAATTAGTCAATAGCAAACTGGGCATGTGTGTAAATGTTAAAATATTTTTAAAAGCCTAGGGGAACAAGCACCCTGCCATTAAGGTTCCACAATTTTTCTAAAAAAGCAATCTCTCAAAAAACAAACAAAAACCTCTAATAAGTAAATTCAGAGCCTACCAGAATTATGATTGAGCCTTGCAAATAGTTGTCGAATGTATTCTGCTCCTTTATTAACAGTGATTTTGAAATTTCTGAGAAAACTTTATACAGTTAAAAGTATGTTATTTCAGTTTTTTTATTACTCTTGCAGGTTCTTCTACCAGGATTGTAATAAAAACTGCTCTAGAAATAGCCAGGGTTCAACTTTAACAACACAGAATTGACACAGGTTAATTTTATGCTCTCCAAAGATTTTTGCATGATTACACTGAAGACAGAATCCAGACACCATAGCAAGCCATTACACCAAAAGAAACAGTGGCCTTCAGACACAGTATCTCTTAGTAGATTGTACAATATATCTGTCACTAGATGTTGCGAAAGGAATGAAATGGACTTATTTCACCAGCACGGCTTATTTTAGCCAAGCTCACATAGCCTGCACATTGCTACTATATATAGTATATTGATATTTTATGTTGGCCTGAAATGTCACAATTAATAATTGAAGGTTATTCCAATGTCATAGTGCATGGCAATCAGAGAGACTGTTTTTGAATAACACATATCATGCCTAAATTGTAAATCACAAGAGACTGTATTTAGTGGGAAATAAATGTTCTTGTCAGTATTTAGTCTATTTAAAGATTTTGCAATAAATGCTTTAAGCTGTGTTCAAGAATTGCATTATTTTAAGAACTGAGGAAAATCAAAGTAACATAATCGCTTTTAAAGAGGTGCTGACAGGCTCATTTTAATAACCATGAAGATGTTTGGAATATATTAACCATCTTCTCTCCTTGGTAACAGGCAGAAGTAGGTGGAAACCAGAATAATGGCATATCATACGAGTGGCATCCCATCTCAGTAATAATCAGAGCCGAGGGACGGTGTGGCAGGGGAGGATAATTTGGAAGATCTGGGTAAAGCAGGAATCAGTAGGAAGGAAAGCCACTTAATGCATTGCCATATACACATAACAGTTGCATGTGATAATTTAGATATATAGATGAAAATGTAGAAATAACTGCGACCATAGAACTATATTTTACCACAGTAGGGAAGGCTAAGGCTAAGTGACCTGTGTGCCCTAGCCAAGACCAGATATGGGAGACACACAATGAGCTGGGTGGAAAAGGCCACAACTTCCGTAACAGCTTCCATTTTCTTAAAAGGTGACGCCCAGACCTGGACACAGTACTCCAGGTGTTACTATTATTTCCCTTGAGTGGGACGCTATACTTCTGTTGATGCAGCCTAGAATAGCATTTGTCCCTACTGAAATTCATTTTGTTAGTTTGGGTCATCATCAATTCCGATTCTGTCTTCTGCAGCTTTAGCTACCCCTCCCAGTTTGGTGTCATTTGATGAGCATCCCAATTCCTTCATCCAAATCATTTATCAAGATGTTGAACAACAACCCTGTGGCACACCAATTTGCAAAATCTGTTACCACCCAATCCAGATACAAGCCATCAGCAATATATGGCCAAGCCCACCTGATGCTTAATAAACCTTTGGTTCAGTCTTTAGTCTTTCAGATGTTGGGGACTACAAATCCCACCAGCCTCAGCCAGCATGTTCATGTTAGGTAGGAATGATGGGAGTTGTAGTCCAAATGATCTGGAAGGCACTAGCATCACTTTAGTTTTACTGCCTACCCAGTGCTGGGGGAAAAAAACACAGGGAAATCATGAGGCACTCTGCCAGTTACAGTACTTGACCAGTGGTCTGTATTCAGCCTGGTGGGTCAAAGTGTGAAGCAGGATATAAAAGGTGAAGAAGCTATACATTCAGTTCTTACTTTCAGGAGAAGCTTCTCCTCTCCTGACACATAAGAGCAGTAGAGTAACAAAGTTTCCATGATTTCATTTTCTCTCTTCTGCTGTTATAAAGATGAGTCTGGCCTCCTTCATCTAATTTAGATGCAGAAAAACAATAGGATAGAATAAACGAACCTCACCCAAAGGCTTGGAATCTCCCAGGAGACCAGTTAGCTTGCTGACGGCATTATTTACGCTTCGCCATCCAAGAAAGTGTCGCGTGTAAGGAATGGATTCATTTAGTTAGATGAAGATACCTAGACAATAAAAACTAATTACACGTTTACTTAGTGGTGCTTACAAATGGCTTGCTTTTTTTAAAAGGGTGTGTTTCCCCACTCCCATCATTTTCCAGAAGCAGAATTCAGAAGCATCCCTTTGCCACACCAGCTGCTTTTGAGCAGAAATGAGTAAGACGTGTTAAGCCTTCACCTGACAAGAAATTTCACAGCAAAGAATAAAGGGAATCATGGAGAACGCAGCAGGTTTAAAGAGCAGGAAGCAAATCTGGTTGGCAGACAACACAGCATTTTTCAACACAGAGCAGTTTAGCTATCTGTTCTGCTGCTACGATCTTTTTTGTTATTATCGTGGCTGTACAACATTTAAATAGCTCTGCAGAAGAGACTGTTATTGGCGTGCGAGCTTGTTGAGAGCTCAGTACACAATGTTTGACATATTTCAGGGCCAAGCTAGATGTTCATCCTTGCATGGACTGAGGAGAGTTATAGTTCAGCAGCAGCTGGTGGGTGAAGGGTTCTCCATATTTGGACTTATGAATGGTGGATGGAGAGGGTTAGAAGCTGCTTAACCTGTTTCCCTTGGACGCTTCTTTCTTTCCTTCTCAAAATTCCTCCCTCCCCAATGACTTTTTCATCCACAGAGAAAAATACATGGGAAAACTGCTTAATGAAGCCTGTTTGAGCTTTGTTAAAAAATGCTTGGAGAGGAAAAGCTTAAGCTATATTAAATCTCTCACCCTCACATTCAACTGCTGAAGTGTTCAGCCTCCTTACAAAGTTTAGTCTTCATTTCCAGATTCATTTAAATATTCTGGGCAGCAATAATTTTTCACTGACAATTGGGAACAACCAAAATCTTCAGCGCTAATGAATTTATATTCCTTTTAATTGTTTACCTTTACAATCAGCATGAAGAAATGATATATGGAGATTTTGGCACCAAAAATATTACAGCAAGGCGAGTTTTCCTTCATTTCTATTTCTTTCTTCATTTCCTTCTTTTTTATATTTGAGGTTTGTTGGCACCTTAATACGTTTGCAGTCGGTCAATTCAAAGTTGTGTTCAATTTTCTGATCTTAATCTCCAAGGTTATTGTTTCCTCGCCTTGTCTTGGCTCCTCATTTTATTTCAAAACTACTTTTGCATTCTGGTCATGCTCACACAGACACACTCCAAAATCAGGTCTTTCCCTCTTCCCGTTGAACTGTTTTTAAAAATAAAAAAAACATTTTTTTGGGGGGGGGGAGCTTGAAAAGGGGACCCATTGGGTTTTGAGACCGTACAGTGTATATAAATGGAGACAAATAAACAACAAAACCTGCAGCAATATCCTATGCTGTCCAAGGGGGTTAGCTCACAGTCTAAGTCACGGGTGTCAGACCCAAGGCCCGCGGGCCAAATGCGGCCCGCGAGACCTCGCCATGCGGCCCGCGAGACCTCGTCATGTGGCCTAGAGCGCCAGAATGCAGGGGGCGCTGAGCAGCCCGCCCGCCGCCCGCTGCCGCCACTGCCACCGCCGCCGCCGCACTGTGCTGCCTGGGGCCGACTCCCGCGTCTGCAGGGGGGCGTAGTTGGCCCCCTGCACCAGCCCCTCCCCGCCGCCGCATCATACCCTCTGCCAGCCAATAGGGCTCAGGGGGGCGGAGTCCAGCTGCAGCGGGAGAATTTCTCTTTGCTGGGCTTCCGGCGAGGCATCACGGCGCGCGCCACGGAGCTCCTGAGGGCAGCCAGCGTGTTCGCGCTGCCCAAAGGGCTCCTAAGCCACTGAGACCGCCGCCGCGTGAGTGCCGGGGGTTCCTGTTGGCCCCCCCCAGCTGAACAGAGAGAGAGAGAGAGAGAGATCGACCCTACTGCGCAAGTGCCATTCATTTCCATGGGAGTTCGCCCTGCAAAGCCCCCTGAAATGAATGGCGGCGGCAAGAGTGGGTCGTTTCCTGAGCCATTGAACAAGGTTAGTGGCTGCTGGAGACGCAGGGAGGGAGGGAGGGAGGCTCTCAGAAGCAGCCGGAGCCCACCCGGGCAGATTAACCCTTGGGCTGCTGGGTACCATCAGCTCATTCACCCGCTGCCTTTCTTCCGCTGCTTTCGAGAGAAGTCCGGTTAGGCGGCAAGGCTGGAGTTGCAGGCTGATGCAAAGGAAGGGGCTTGAGGAGCTGGGGACGGGGAAAGAGATCTCTGCTGGCACCAGAGAGGGATGGCTGGTCTGGCAGTTTCAGCTCACGGAGGATTGTTTTCTGTTTGAGAAGTGGGGAGGCTATTGACAGGGAAGCGATCGCTCACTTTCCCTCTGGAGAGCTCAACAGCTGCTATCGGGCTGGCAGCGCCTTGAAATCAATTTTAAAGAGAGGGAAAGGGGAGGAGAACAAGCGGGGATGGATGGAAAGAAGGCGGGAGGGAGGGAGGGAGAGAGAGGAGGGAGGGAGGGAGAGAAGGAGGGAGGGAGGGGAGGAGGACAAGCCGGGAGCCTCTGAGGGGGAGAGCGAGAGAGCTAGGAGACAACGGGGAGCAGCCGCTTTGCAGCCGGCCTCAAGATCTCACATCTATACACTCTCCGATCTATGGCAAGGAGGGATAATATTTGTCAGCTGCAGTCCTCCCCCACCTTTTCCATTCTAACCCAAGAAGGGAGGGAGCTAATGTCTAAGAGGCATTTCCTCTCGGTTCCAAAAACAAAACAAGAATTAGCCCATTATAAAAGAGGAGAGAAGAACCCCGCAAGCGAGTAAAATCTAGTCAGAAAAGTTTAAAAAAAAGTTAATGCCTTGTGTTTGCCATATGTGTAATAAACAGTGTTTGGCAATATTTGTATGTTTTTTTAAAAAATTACTCTGTTACCAAAAATCATTTTTCAATAAATTGTACAATAATTGTACATTTGAATACCTACTTGCCATTATTCTGACTATGTTTTTGCTTTCAGAGCTAGTTATTACTTACATTATTACAAAAAACAGTAATAATTGAATGCAGTGACAATAATTTATAATAATAAAGAGTGGACACATAGTCCTACAGATACAACCGGCCCTTTGAGGGTGAGCAAACTGCTGATGCGGCCCCCCGATGAATTTGAGTTTGACACCCCTGGTCTAAGTGTACACAAGCCTGCAGCTCTAGAGTGCAACTCTATGCTTGCTTTGTTAGAACTAAGCCCCACTGAGACCAATAAAAATGACCCCCAAGTATATGATATACAGTGGTACCTCAGGTTTAGAACTTAATTCATTCTGGAGGTCCGTTCTTAACCTGAAACCGATCCTAACCTGAGGTACCACTTTAGCTAATGGGGTCTCCCGCTGCTGCTGCATGGCCGACGCACAATTTCTGTTCTCATCTTGAAGCAAAGTTCTTAACCCAAGGTACTATTTCTGGGTTAGCGGAGTTTGTAACCTGAAGTGTCTGTAACCCGAGGTACCACTGTACAGTATAAGATTGTAGGATGAGGTTCCATTTACAAATTCCCTGACAGATGGAGCAAGCCTGTTTTCCAGGGGGTAGGACTGAAACCAGCGGCTTCAATTTACAAGACAGGAGATCATGATCTGGAAGAACTTTCTGGTGGTAAGAGCTACCATTTGACAGTGAAATGGACTCCCTCGGAAGGTGGTGGACTCTCCTTCACTGGAGTTTTTAAGCATAGGTTGGATGGTCATCTGCCTTGCATACTTTAGTTGAGATTCCTGCATTGCAGAGAGTTGGACTATATAACTCTCAGGATCCCTTCCAACTCTACAATTCTATGATTCTATGACACAACCTCTATGTTTGCCACAGGCTACTTAGGGTGTTAACAGCCCCTGATGCTTCTTCACAAGAACCCTTCCCTTATGTCTCTTCCTCACACTCCACTGCATATTCTGTCTTCTTTCCTTCAGCCATCTTGTCATTGGCCCCAGCACTGTAGAGTGGCCATGTGTCGTACTTTAGTGGACAGCCCTATATTTGAAGGGCTGTCAGGGGACAGTCCTCTATTGAAGGCATCCTCTATCTGACAGGTTGTTTAAAGATAATCAGCCAGAAGAAGAAAGAGCAGGGACTGTCACATTGTCCATTGACACTTACCACTTGCACAATGAACACATGACCCCATGGTAATATATTGCTATTTAAGTATTATATTGCTATTTAAATTATATTGATTATTTCCTAAATCTAGCCACATAAGGCAGCACAGGGCAATTTTATGCAAATCTGTGACCATTTACTTTGGCAATATATTTTGTTATCTTTTTTGGGTGTATGTGTTGTGAGGCAGAACTAACTGCTTTTACGGCATTGCTGCCTCTTAGACACTCTATTTTTCAACAGCTTCTGATCCTTCATTTGCTTATCTCCATTTTCTAACCAGCCATCAGTCCACAACTCTGCCTGTCTCTGGGCTCTATGTCAACTTTTAGTTTCCTGGTAATGGAAAATGACCTTTCATTCTATCATTAAGGACACATTCATTTTTTTAAAAAACTGCAACAACCACCCACACACTGAAGAGTTATCTATGACGATCACTTCACAACATCAGAATAATTCAGCCAACCACTGACAGTCTCGAAGAGAGGCATTGATTCTAAGATTGCAGATCTGGCTTGGATATTAAGATGAAAATATTATCACCAATGCCTCCTAATTTCTCCTAAAGATCTAGCTCCATCTGTAATTTAAGAAATCTCAACATTCTGTTCTCTACCTTTTGCCACCCCTTTTTTGATATGTATTATTTATCAACCCTCTCAGCTCCTAAATGTTTCATATTGCTTTTAAATTGCTTCCTAAAAGCTTGACAAATAACAACATTTATTTCATGTGCTTGAGCCTCTAAATGATTTCCTGCTCGGGGAACTCAACACTTAGCACAGAGCTTTATTTGTGGTGATATTGTGGAAACAATAAAATAAGCATGCTGTTATCATAAACAGAGTATAATAAATATGCAAAATATATACCCAGCTTGAAAATGCCTGCCCCACTCCCCTGCTTGACCCCATTTCCTTTCATAAGGATGGAAAGGTTTCAACTTTCAAAGCACAGGATATAGATAATAACAGCATAGCAGAAGATATAGATATTTATTAATAGATTAAATTCAGTGAAGGGGAAAAAATTCATGCATTACTCTAATATGCTGATATGAATCAGCATAACCTAAACCTATACTGTATATGTGAATTAGAATGGCGTAAATAAATACAGCCATATTTCCTATAGCTGTCCTTCTTCTATTGCTAGTTGAATAGATTGATGGTTGGAGAATGTGCAAACATCTTATGAAACAATGATATCAAATGCTGGGTTTTTCTTCATGTTTTATCCAATTAGGGGCAGACTAAGGCACTAACATGGTGTTCCTGCTTTTCTTTCTGTCTATGGCAATGAACAGTGTGTCAATAATAGCTAAGCTGTTTTTTCCAGCAAAACTTAACAAAAGATCAGGCAGCTTAGACAAGCGTTCACAAAGAACCAATGTTTGTGTGTTCTCTTAAATGAGAAAGGGAGGGGAAGGAAGAAAGGAAGGAAGGAAGGAAGGAAGGAAGGAAGGAAGGAAGGAAGGAAGGAAGGAGTCAGTGGTCAACACCAGTGTTTCCCAAATCTGGGTCTCTAGTTGTGTTTGGACTACAACTCCCATCACCCCTAGCTAGCAGGACCAGTGGTCAGGGATGATGGGGACTGTAGTCCAAAAACAGAGACCCAGGTTTGGGAAACCCTGGTCTACATACAGACATTATGGTCCATCATTTTTAAACTTGACCCAGGCAGCTCTTCAAATAAGGTCTGCACTCTGTCAAATAGGACACATGGCCACCTGATTACCATTACTACCGCACATGCTATAGCAGCCAATAACTGTGTAAAATCAGACAGAAGGGCTGTTGCACAACAATCAACATTCGTGGCACAAGCTGAGCCCAAAGGTTGAAATGCTACAGTGCTGGTAACTGTCCCCTTTTACAGATTTGTGGCAGTACCCAAAACATAAAGTGCCATTCCAAAGGCTACCTGGTTACCATTAAGCAAGACATATCACTGTATAAAGGAATTGTAATTCCTGAAGATGCTCATCCACTCTGTGATAGGACTCCTATGCACGCCTATATAACAGAGTGCAATTTGTAATGGAAGTGCTATATAACACACACACACACACACACACACACACACACACACACACACACACATTGTCCTTAGAGACCAACTAAGTTTGTTCTTGGCATGAGCTTTCGTGTGCATGCACACTTCTTCAGATACACTGAAACAGAAGTCACCAGACCTTTATATATAGTGAGAGGGTGGGGAGGGGTATTACTCAGAAGGGTGGTGGGAATGGGTGATTGGCTGATAGGTGTGGTAAACTAGTTGACGACTGTTAACGACTGCAATTGGTCTTACAGGAAAAAGCAAGGGATGAGATGACAAAAATAGCTTTATCATGTATAATGAGATAAGAATCCAATGTCTCTATTCAGACCAGGTCTCTGAGTCTCTCCATGGTTTCAAGTTTGGTAATAAGTTGTAATTCAGCAACTTCTCTTTCCATGCATACATTTATATGCAAGCATGTGGCCATTATTATTTCAATATTTTTCTGCAAGTCTGACAAGCAGTATTCCAGCCATTAATATTTATCTAAAGACAAATTAATAGCTTACCCATGCAACCCTTTACATGTCTACTCAGAAGGAAGTCCTGTTAAACTCAATGGGACATACTCCCAGATAACTGAATACTGAATTGTACCATATTATGCCAATAAATAGGGCTGCCATATGTCCGGAATTTCCCGGACATGGCTGGGATTTCAACAGTGAAATTAGCGTTCAGGGGGAATTTTTGGGAAACTGGCAAAAAAAGGAAGTGTGTGTTTGAGTATCACTCTTTGCCCTAAACAACTTAGAAATTCAACCCCCCCCCCCCCAAAAAAAGGGCAACAACTTTTGTGGCTGGAAAGGGAAGATGCATTCCTAATGTGCAGCACTCTGCATGCTGAAATGTGTTGAGAAAAAATGTATATACTTTGAAGAATATTCCTCAGCTCAACCATACTTGTCTTCATATGCCCTTATAAACTTATTCATTAGCATTCTAATACACAGAGCAAAAATGGCAACCAGAATTATCTCTGGTTGGATGTTTTCTCTGGTTGGATAACTCTGTTATGATTTTCAGAGGGTATATTTCATCTTTATAAGAGTTAGATATTACTTGGGGTTATTGATGTTGAAACTGGAACAAGTGGAACTAATCTAGAATCCTGTGTTGCTTAATCTTTTGTACTGTAGATTTTAATTATTCTGGTATTTTATTATGCTTTCAGAGAGAAAACCAGCCTTTGGCATGAAGATTAGAAAAGATGCTTATATCTCATAATACATTTTGGGTATCACAGTAGGGAGTGTATGTCAAAAGTGTTATTACTTCTGAATTAGCTTTGGGATGCCTTCATTGCTTCATCAAGGTGATAGATAACAATCCAAAAATATTAATGTCATGCTGGGTTGTGGGTTGTTTTGTGTGTGTGCAAATTTAAGGTTTTAACATTGTTTATTTCTACAGTTGTTGCCTCTTCTATTGCTAACCATCTTTCTGGAGGTTAATGATCCTATACAGGAACTAAAAGCGACCCTAAACTTTCCTGATTTTGTTATTTATTTATTGTGTTTGTAAACATGAGTTTGGAATCAAAATGTTTGTGTATTTAGAAGAGAATAGAAGAGTATAGAAAGAAGGAATAAAGAATTCAGTATACATTTACATTGCAGTTCTAAATTAAGGCTGAGAGCATCCATGTTCTGCTGAAATTAATATGACAGTGAAAAACTCGCATCATTATCTTTTGTTCCCAGATATGCATTTCTACACAGTAGAACATACTCCAATTAAAATCAAATTCACAAACCTCTGATGCTGTAAGAAGGAGGCGCTGAAAGAAAGCCATTCCCATGGGCAAATTCATGTGAAAATATGTGGTCCAAGCGGCTTGTTCACATGGATTTTTCTGCAAGAGCTTCCTTAGCTGTGCATATTTACAGAAACAAGTTCCACTTTGTTTAATTGGGCTTACTGCCATGTAACTGTGAGTAAGATTGCAATCTTAACATAGCAAGACTATTTCATTTGAATCTCTCCAGTTTGATTCAGAAATATGCATCAGCAACCATGCCAAATTAGGTCCAGTCGTGACCGACTCTGGGGTTGCGCGCTCATCTCGCATTATTGGCCGAGGGAGCCGGCGTATAGCTTCCAGGTCATGTGGCCAGCATGACAAAGCCGCTTCTGGCAAACCAGAGCAGCACATGGAAACGCTGTTTACCTTCCCGCTGTAGCGGTTCCTATTTATCTACTTGCATTTTGACGTGCTTTCGAACTGCTAGGTTGGCAGGAGCTGGGACCGAGCAACAGGAGCTCACCCCGTCACAGGGATTCGAACCACCGACCTTCTGATCAGCAAGCCCTAGGCTCAGTGGTTTAACCACAGTGCCACCTGGGTCCATATATATATATATATATATATATATATATATATATATATATATGTATATGCACATTATAAAACATGTTCGAAATACAGTTCAAAGTAAGGCAAACAATACACTTAAATGAATATTCTAGATTCTAGAGCAGGCATCCCCAAACTTCGGCCCTCCAGATGTTTTGGACTACAATTCCCATCTTCTCTGACCACTGGTCCTGTTAGCTAGGGATCATGGGAGTTGTAGGCCAAAACATCTGGAGGGCTGCAGTTTGGGGATGCCTGTTCTAGAGCCACAAACCAAAAAAGGGGAAGAGAAAATTTCAGCTCCTAGAAATGTGGCAATGGAAATGGCTCCTATTGATACATTTCACACCTGGGGTGAGCAAAGGCATTTGCTAAGACATGGCATAAGCCATGTAGAGTTTAAAGGTCAAACCCAGCACTTTTAATCAGTGCTCAGAAACAAACTGGTAACAAATTATGATGTCTCAGAACTGATGTAACTTATGTAGAGTTTGTTTTTTTGCATTAAGCAGTATAACCATTTTATAACAATTTTTTAAAAATGTAGTATTAACACCTGCTAAGAAGTAGAAAAAGTCTAGATGATTTCATTGAACAGCTTAACAAACTGACTCTTTATACTGCAAAAGAAAAACTATTTTAAATATTAAGAATGTCCCTGTAGCACAACTCTTTCTGTAATGCAAAGCTAATGTTAAATCTGACTCTTCATCGGCTACCCCACTAGTTTTTTGTCTTTTGGGGCTGCAGATTTTCTTGGCTGTTCCTTATTTCATTCAGGCTTCACAAACAAGGGAGTCCCAATTCCCACAGCAGTGTGAGCTTTCATTAAAATGTGTGTTGTACCTTTTATCTCTTCATGCAAGACGAAAATATAAAACAGTACTTTTTGACAATTTATCACGTGGTCTAAATGAAGCCCATTGTTATTTTTATCTTAAGTGCTACTCAGTGCTACCCCAGGAAAATCCCAAACTTCTACCAATTTACTGATTAGTACGATGCAGGGGAGGATATTCTTGCAGTGGTCCCACCACATTTTAAACCCCAATGATAACTATAAAAGCACCAAGTAGTGTCCATTGGTTGTCCCAGTCAGATATGAAGTTGGTTTTCTTTCCTGTGGATTAGGAATCAGCCATCTTTCTCGATGTTTGGTGGGTGAATTTTGCAAGGTAGTCAAAGCTATTTTATTAGTGTTCTGTGAATTTTTCATGCAAGCCTCATGTAAATATGCCTTACTTATCGAGCTAGCCATAAATTGCTGTTTTAGTGTTGGAAGTCAGTATGCACAAACATCTACCATCCGTTAATCATACTTAGTCAAGCAGTACACACTGAAGTTCTAATCCTCCTTTATGGCTTAGCTGCCCACGGACACTGAAAAGCCTACTTAACCTCAAGGTTCACCTTGTAAAAGGAAAAGGCAGATAGTCACTTTGTATATCATCTACTTTAGCTCCACTTCCATGCACACGTTTAGGAGGGTGGTCAGATTAGCACTGCATGCTAATGTTTTGAAGCTGTCAAAGCAGGCCTTGAGGCTAACGGAAGCGAGATATCAATATCAGGATGTAAGTAAGTGTCCTCAGACATAGCAGGCAACAGGACAGCTCCAAGACCAAAGTTATAAATGTGTGTCCCAACTGTTTAACTTGGAATTCAGGACCTCAGCTTTAAGATGACTTCTTAATCCCTTGTAATATATATATATATTCTCCAGAAATTCACTGCTGTAAAACTGTGCCATACAATAAAAGCATACAGTGGGTTGTCATATCGTAGTTTATGTTCTCCCCCTGAACACTGCAGAACTTGGTACAAATTTGCCCCAATAAAATCTATACTGTACTGTATTGCACTTAGGACAGCAAAGCATTCAATAACCAACCAGTTAATCTGTTGTAATATCAGGGTATGCCCGTAAACATTCCAAATGCTTAGGGAACAAAGCTGTTGGAATTTTTTTTTCACTGTGTGGAAATGAAAAAAGCTGGGCTTAATCTAAGCCTCCTATAGGCCCCTAGGGACAGAAGTAGCTTTGCAGGACAGGCTCAGGACTGAAAAGAAATCTTGAAAGATAGAGAAGCTTTAGGGCAGGGAGACAACAAGTAAGGTGGCAAAAAGAATGGTGTTGGATATGTAACAGATTAAGAAAAGGAAACTCAGGGGAAGGGTAGGTGAAGAGCAAGGAGGCTCAAGAGAAAAAAAAGAGAAGTCATGGGACCATTGAAAGAGGGGAGTGAGGAGTGGGAGGCATGATGTTATTTTACATATTGTTTTGAATTAACCTGCTAATTCTTTGTCCACATGTTTCTACTGAGCAGGACATAGGAACAGCCCTGTTTGATCACTGCAAAGGTCCATCAAATGCAACATTTCAAAATGACCAACAAGATGCTTCCATAAAGCCCACAAACAGGGAATATAGCCCACAGGAGAATCATAGAGGCAGACAAGTCCTGTCTTAAATCCTGCCAGTCAATGCTGAATTAGATCAGGGGTCCCCAAACTACGGCCCCCGGGCCGGATGCGGCCCAATCGGCCTTCCAATCCGGCCCGCGACGACCCCCGCCGCCCGCTGCCGCCGCCCGCTCTCACGGCGCGCGGCGCAGCGCCAATCTAAAAAATCGCCAAAAATCGCTTGTGCGCATGCGTACGGGCCTCTCCCGACCCGGAAGAGGTCATTTCTGGTGCACTTCCGGGTCGGGGGAGGCCCATACGCATGCGCACAAGCGATTTTCGGTGATTTTTTTTACCGCCCGTGTGCGTGTGCGCATGCGCACGGGCGCGCACTCCCCCGCCCTCCGGCCCGCTGCGCGCGCACTCCCCTACCCTCCGGCCCACCGCGCGGTCGGCGCGGCGGGCACCGGCCCGCCGCGCGGTAAGTCTGGGGACCCCTGAATTAGATGAACCAATCTAATTTGAGTGAAATGACTCAACATATGGTAGCTTCCTCTTCCTACACACACACACACAAACAAACACACACCCCAACGGCCACTGCACTGAGAGTTGAAGTTTTCATTAAACTATCCATCATGCTCAATATCTCTTTCCTGGGGAGTCATATGCACTTTGATCCCATCAAAATATATGTGAAATTGGGGTTGTTTGCACCCTTGTACATCACTTACATTAAATTTCATTTGCCATTTTATTCCATGTTGATGCATTTCAGAGATATCCTTCTGGAGCACTTTGCAGTCTATTTGATTTTAATCATCTTGAATGGTTTGGGGACAGCCACTGTTGATGCCTAATTGCATTTGTTTATGAATAATTTCAGTACCACTGGTACCTAGACAGATCCTTGGAAGACACCATGGTTTACTTCCCTCCATTGTGAGAACTATGCATTTATTCCTCCACTTTGTACCCTGTTCATTAACAAATTACTGTACTATAGAAGTCATCTTATTTTATGGCTCATAAAGAGCCTTTAATAAAGGATTTCAAATTTGGTTTTTTTTAAGAATGCTAGTATACAATGTCTACTGGATCACCAATCAACATATTTGTTCACACTTAGGAGGAGGAGACACGGTTCATCTTGCAACACCCTTATTGATTTTTCCCCCCTCAGCAAGGCAATTATTCCATATAATAATTCCTTCCAGTAGCACATTAGAGACCAACTAAGTTTGTTATTGGTATTAGCTTTCTTGTGCACGCACACTTCTTCAGTGTATCTGAAGAAGTGTGCATGCACACGAAAGCTCATACCAATAACAAACTTAGTTGGTCTCTAAGGTGCTACTGGAAGGAATTTTTTTATTTTGTTTTGACTATGGCAGACCAACACGGCTACCTAGCTGTAACTATTCCATATAATAATGCTAGTTTCATAATGTCATCATATGCACATCTACTGAAAAGTCCCACTTGCTACTAAGTAGGTTTTAATATGGTTTTAGCCTCAATAATAGCTGGACTTAGGTTAGAACTATTTTCCTGGCTTCCCCATGGATTAGAATTTTAAAACTGGTATAACACTGGCTGCATGGTGGGTAGCAGATCCTGACAAGTTCCTGGCTGGTTTTGCTTCCTAGGATCAGGCTATTATCTGCACTACACCAGTGAAGTCATTTCCTGCACCTGCCCAGCAGCTACTAGGAATATTCTGTTAATATTCAGAATTGTTGAAGTTTGCCTTAGTTCATAGGGGAGACGATTCCCCAGAGCCGTTTTAAACTTTATGGCATTTACAGAACTGAAGTAGCCTTAAAATGGAATATTGTTAGGTGTATTTAAGGCTAGTGATTTCAGTGGGCTTAAGAATCCTTAATTCCTTCAACACCGATGTCATTTCAGCACTTGCTGAAAATACAGTTTAATTTCACGGGCCTTCACTGACCATATTCCTGCATTGCAAGGTGTTGGACCGGATGATCCTCAGGGTACCTTCCAACACTATGATTCTATTATCATTAAAACCGGTTGCTTGTAGCTACCCCGGTTTCTCCAAAAATAAGACGTAGCCATAAAATAAGCCGTGGCAGAATTTTTAAGTACCCTGTTTCTCATATTTTAAGACATACCCATAAAATAAGCCATAGCAGGATTTTTAAGCATTCAAGGAATATAAGCCATACCCCGAAAATAAGACATAGTGATAGGCGCAGCAGCAATGCCGGCCGCGGCAGGAGGAGGAGGAAAAAAATAAGACATCCCTTGAAAATAAGCCATAGTGTGTTTTTTTGAGGAAAAAATAAATATAAGACATGTCTTATAATATGAGAAACACGGTATTCAAGGAATATAATATTGGAGAATTATATATATATATATATATATATATATATATATATATATATATATATATAAAATCAGGCATGTCAAACATGCGGCCCTCCAGATGTTTTGGACTACAATTCCCATCTTCCCCAACCACTGGTCCTGCTAGCTAGGGATCATGGGAGTTGTAGGCCAAAACATCTGGAGGGCCGCATGTTTGACATGCCTGATATATATGATAAGAATAATATTGGAGAAAACTGGATATTGAAACCTGCTTAACCTAAATCATATATCCCAGTTTTACAGCGGCCCTTTAAAGTACGCTTCACGCAGAGTATACGCAGTCAGAAGTTGACCTGGCTAAGAAAACACCACCAAGAACGTAGGGTATTATTTCCCTTATATGAAACCCCTTACTAGCTGCACACTTGTAAAAGTATGCAGATGAAAATACAAACGGTTGGGTTTCTTTAACTGAAAAACAAACTGAATCTAAAGAGACTTTAAACTAAAGATAAATGCTTTCTCTCTTAGCAATGTTATCTACCCACTTTCCAAACCTCCCACAAAACTCCCACAAAACTACCCAAGAATTAACAGCAAACTAGCATTATAACTAAGCAACTCTCATACTAAGATTCAACTAAAGAATCTCTTAAACTGAGAACAACTGAGAGAGTGATCTACTTAGAGATGAATCCAACTGAAAGATCTAACTAAGAGATACAGAAAGCTTTCTGGCAGAGCCTTATATACAAGAAGCAGAGCCCACACCTGTGGGCAATTAACAGAAATCACCTGCACCTGTTTCTCTTAAACAAACAGTATTTACATTAGACCGGCTCTAAAGTAACTTGACTATTCAAAAAATCCAACATATAAGCCATACCCTGAAAATAAGACATAGTGATAGGCGCAGCAGGAATGCTGGCCGCAGCAGGAGGACGGAAAAAATTAAGACCTCCCCCAAAAATAAGCCATAGTGTGGTTTTTTGAGGAAAAATAAATATAAGACGGTGTCTTATTTTTGGAGAAACACAGTACAGTATTTATTTTATGTCTACCCTGGCCAATTGTCTTCTGCTTGTATTTGAATGTTTAAATACCACGGGCTCTTACGGTGCAATCTTATGCAAGTCCATTCCATAGCTGTCAAGTTTTCCCTTTTCTTGCGAGGAAGCCTATTCAGCATAAGGGAATTTCCCTTAAAAAAAGGGAGAACTTGACAGCTATGGTCCATTCAGAAGTGGGGTTCTGAATATGGTGGAGTAAGTTCTACTATTCCCATGGCAGAAGAGAGGCTAGATCAGTCAGGGCAGAATTCTAGTCTCGCTTCTGTGATGAGCTCAGTCACAAGATGTCCTCAAGCCACGCCACTATCTCTAAACCTTGCCACAAACCACCCTACCTAACTGCAATAATGAAAAATACAATGTTGACCTACTTTACAATACTGTTGTACTGATTACCAAAAAAGTTATATGTAGATACTTTCAACACTCAGAAGAGCTGTATAAATGGCAACGAAGGGGGCAATTCTGTTTACTTGCCCTTAAAAATGAAACCCTCTCTTTAAAGATGAATGGTTTAGCTATCTGTTCTTTAAACTGAGTTTCTCATTCTTATTCATACATTCATTTCCAAAACCACTCAACAAAGTGTGATAATAGCAAGTATCGTTTCCATGGGTTTATACATGCCCCAGGAATATACAGAAAGGTTTTCAGTGCATATGTGAGTAAGCTTATCTAAAGCAGTACCCTGTGAGACTCCCCCCCCCTTAGATAGTTTTATATTTCACATTTTTTATATAGCTCAACAATTGCTGAAGAAAAGAAGGATTAGCTTTGGGATCTGAAGAAACTGACTCTAAATTAAGATAATGCTTTCACTTATTCATTGGGATAGATGTAGGCTTCCTCCCTTTCCTGTTAGCCATCAGGCTAGCTGGATATTTAAAGGCCATTTCAATGGTTCAACAGAAATGGTTCTCCACACACATCTGATTAAACCAGGAAGTAGGAAAGGAGACAGGGAAGCAGGTGATATCACCTCAGAGCCTCTTCAAGCAGGACTATCTCCTCCTAACCACAGGGCCACTCTGCCACCAACTGCCCAGTGGAAAGGATCCAGGTAACTTATTGAAAGGGTTTTTTTTTTCAAAAAACAAACAAACACCTGTAGGTTTTTTTAAGTGTTCTTTATCTTGTATTTTATGCCACTCAGAAGGATTTTCAACATGAATGGTAGGCTATCTATCTATCTATCTATCTATATGTAGGCATTGCACGTGCGGAAGTCACAGCCTTTCTCCGTAACTGCTGAACCGTAATGTAACAAATCTGGCCACAATGTTCCATGCCCATCAGGGAGGGAACTGGCATTAAAATTTTTCCAAAAAAACACACCTTTCACACCTAAAATAATGACTAAACACACACAAAAGTGGCGCCCAAATTACACGTCACCACCAGAAGCTCTGGAAACTCCAGCAGCCTCCAATAGAAAGGCAGATCTCAACCTGCCACCTCCAAAGCTGCACCACCAGATGACATCACAAAATTCAACAGCAACCAACTTTTGCACAAAATTCAACAGCAACCAACTTTCCCTTCCTGTTATTCTTTAGGTGGAAACTGCAAGCCTTTCAAGTAGAGGACTCCTTCAAACAGAGGACTGCCCTGCAGACACCTTTCAGAAATAGGTCTTCAGAAAGCCTGGTCAGAAGATTCGCCAGGCAGATGAAACAGGAAGCTTTTGAATCGGCGGAGGAAGTTGGATTTACAGGTGGTGGTTGTTGTTGTTTTTAACTTGGGGAACATTTGCTCTCCTTTTATTGCAGAGTTTGGAGAGCTTTTTCAGAATGAGGGCCACATACCCTTATGGGAAATGTTATGGGGTCCACAAACCAGTGGCAAAAGTGTACAGTAGGCAATGTTTACAGAGACATCCTTTCTCTATCCTCCATGCAAGCAAGCAAATAAAAGGCATTACCATAGATCAATAACACATTTCAGCTAGGAAAAAACATTCAAGGAGGTTGCAAAGACCAGTAAGCAAATTCAGAAAGGCAGAGTCCCTTCATCGCACCAAGACCTCACAGACACACCATCTTCGAGGTTATGCAACCTTCCAGGATTCTACAATTAAAAAAAAAATAGCTCTCAGTCTCTTTGTATGGAGTTGCCTTGAGAAACGAAGAGCAATGAACTCAATTAGCGTACATGCAGCCTCCTGTCCCTCCCTTACACCCTTCTCCCAATGTTTACTGATCTCCTTTGGTTCTAATTGGCTCCAATCAGCACAAAAGGAGAAGGAAACATTTTAGATAAGTGAGAAGACCTCTCCACACATGAGAAGTTAAGTGAGAAGACTAACACATTCTAATTTCATGCTGAATAGCTCATAGGATGCTGACGTAGTGATCTAACTGGAACCTGCCTCCCCAAAAACTAAGGTGTTGATTATCCCCACCCAATCCCTGCTCACAATCCCACAGGACTATATTCATGCCAGTGCAGTGTTTGGCCTGAGGAGAGAAGGTATAGCTGACGAGGAGGCTCTAGCCCAGGCATGTCAAACCTGCGGCCCTCCAGATGTTTTGGACTACAATTCCCATCTTCCCCAACCACTGGTCCTGCTAGCTAGGGATCTTGGGAGTTGTAGGCCAAAACATCTGGAGGGTCGCAGGTTTGACATGCCTGCTCTAGCCTAAAGAAAGTTCAGCACTTGGACCCCAGACCTGAAGTTTCCAAGCCCTCTTTCATGGCATGTTGCTGTGATCTGGCACATAGCGGGAGGATTATCTGCCAAGGCACACAATCTTATACGTTTCTATTAAGAAGGATGTCCTGCTGTGGTTTTAATCCAATGTCTGTGCGCATAAGATTGAAGCCTTAGACAGATGCTTCTCCTGCTTTTGGATTAAAATCCATTTGCAAATGTGTTCTGTCATATTTCCTTTCTAATGAAGTTGCAGCACTCTCTACTGTACTTCCTATTACTTCTGCTTATTATGCTTCCATTAGATTAGCAGGGCTGAATTAACAAGATAGCACGTCAGACTAATGGAAACCCAGAGAGCCCGAAGAGCAAAGTGGCATTGTAACTTTGTTTTACCCACTGTGAGACGCTCATAAATTTGCCAACTGAGTCAAAATCCAGCTGCGAGATAAATTCCAGTCGTGACCAGGAATTCCGAAGTCAGAATTACTCTCCTGACAGTGCTATGTATTTTGCTTGAAGTAATTACTTCAGAACATTAGTAACTGGACAACTAGACATCCAGATTTAAAACGCAAAAGTAGCTCTATTAAGGACAATGGAAATAGCTTCAATAAAGTAAGCATTAAGGCAAATCGTTTAGAGTCTACAAGCAGAACAAGGTTTTGTTTTTTTAAGTGTTTCTAAAGTAAAAAAATTACCTCGATTCTGAGATAATGTAAAGTGTGTCTTATATATAAAGGCATCTCAGTTTCAGTTCCAAGAATTCTATACTCGACACGGGGTTAATTTTACAAGATCAGCACTCAAAAGTTCACCCCTCTCTACACTGTCCTTTGCATTGCTCTGATTTTCCTTGATGAAAATGTTAACCCCACAAGTTGTAATTGTGTGCCTTTCTTTAAGCTTCACAGAGATAAAACAGGATTTAAATACCATTTTTCAACTAACCTTCTAATATTCCAAAAGGTCACTTGCTTGTTCTACTAATTCTAACTTTTAAAGTGATTGGCTTATTTTAAAGGCCCTCTGCTCAGATAGGATTCCTTTGAAAGAACAAGGAACTATGTTGAGATTTTAAAAAATAAATCCCAGGAAAATGCCTGAAATTTTTCAAAGTGATGTCCACGTTCGGCTCACTGAAAACTACCTGGCAGCATGATCTGTGTGAACAGTATCATGGATTAGATAGCCGGATCCAGCCATCTTGTATGTTGTTGTTATTTGTAGTATAGATCAGGAACATAGATTATTCTCCTCTGCTGTCAATGGCAAATGATAATTTGGTCCTTGATTTGAATGCAAATTACTGCAGTGTGACTGTGACGCACCCTTTCATGTGCAGTCAACTTTGAATTTGGCTCAGTTATGTTGACTTAATTTCTATTTCTCTGTGTTGTTTGTAAAAACTGTGGTGGTTATTCTTATATCAAAAGGAATGATTAACACTTCAAAAACAGCATTTTAGAATTATTCTTGCTTTCTTTTAAAAATGCTTTTGTAGAAACTGGGAATCTGTTTTCATAAACTCAGTCACAAAGACAGGAACCACCAAAGGTAGAAGCTTGTTTCAATAGAATTCTCTGGTTGTATGAGAGTCCTATTGTTCCATTAATTAACTTCATTCCTCTTTGCCTCTTACCTGCTATGGAGTTTAAGATAAGCAAGCACTTTTTATTAATTTTTATCAATTACTTAGTGGAACATTGGGCTATTTTTTTTATAAAAAAAAATCAGGTCACAAGAGAGCAAAAACTTAAAAGTGCTGTTAAAAACCACCAAAGGATATTTTAAAATAAATCTGAAGTAATAATTCTGTGCTCAAATTAAATTATATATCAAGAAACCAGGAAAACAGCTCTGACATATTTATGGCCTTAAAATGTGTCTGTTTATGTTTGGTTACTGAGTACAAAGAAGTCAAATCAAAATACAAGCAAGATCCTTAAATCCAGATTGAGGTAGGATGGGGAGAAACACACACACACACACAGAGAGAGAGAGAGAGAGAGAGAGAGAGAGAGAGAGAGAGAGAGAGAGAGAGAGAGAGATGCCTCCAGCATTTGAAACTCATTGTTCTAGGTGCATTTTGCAACAGGGAATTTCATTAATGCAAGCAGTTTCTGAGTTCTGGGTGCAGTACTGCGCCTAAGACTTCGGATTAAAACTGCCACTGCTGGAAGAAAAGGAAGATTTTTTTTTCTGCCTCTCCACTTCCAGCCACTCTCTGAAGACTGGAGAAGGGACTCTCATAAGAATATTAGGGGGGCAGGCAAGGGAAGTATGGCTTTGTTTTTTGCAGTCTTCAGGTGAGGACTAGACCATGTGAAAAAGGAATATAAGATTTTAGCTGCAGTTCATTCATTTTCAGCTTTGCATTCTTCTTATAAAAAAGCACACCTAGACACTCCATTGCAGCGGCCTTAACTTCGGTTTAAGATGGTGTTTCCTGCTTGGTAGGGGGTTGGACTGGATGGCCCTTGTGGTCTCTTCCAACTCTGTGATTCTATGATTCTATGTCATTTAGCTACTAGCTTTCATATATCAGTAACTAACACTGGTTGCCAATCCCACCACCACCACCAATAAACAGATGACTGGGGAAATGTTTCTTTGTACTGTACTACGTTTTTCTTCCTATTGCAGTGCTGGGCTAGGAGGAAAGACAGCTCTGTCCTAGCCCAGCACTGCAACAGGGTGGAAAAACAGCACCATTGCAAGAAGGTAAAAGCTCTTTCTTGCAATGATGCTGCAGCAGCCAGTGAAGAGGGGGGTTTCTAAGGTGAGAAGAGGCATCCTAGTTTGATAGAACCTACTAGATAGATAGCCTACTAAAAGTGTATTTGGCAGCCTGTGCAATCAACACTGAAGATGTGGGTGAAAAGTGTTCTAGAGTGGTGCATTTCCTCTTCACATGTCTGTTAGCTAATACTGTGCGGTTATAATGGAGAAGAATAATACTTGCAAGCAAAGCATTGGATGTCAAATATTCTGGAAGAAATGCGTGACCCATTCTTTATGATTAATGTTTGTAACCTACCTATCAAATAGTGCATAAAGCAATGCTTGCTGTCAGCACTTCAGATAGGTCAGAAAAACTAAAGCAACAGCTGTTTAGTCAGTCTAAATAAAAGCGCTGCAAATGTGCGCTGGTGAGCTCTTCTGTTGCCTTGAATGGCAAATGATTGTACTATTATTGTGACTGTTGTTCTGTGACCACCAAGGACCTGTTCTTTCATGTAAAAGAAAACAGACTCACCACCTTTACTGTTGATCAAGCTGTTCCTCTCACTATATTCTTGGGCTAAGCTACATATTTGCCTGCGATTTACGTTTTAATCAACACACTATATAGAAGTGTTTCCAGCTGTAACGTTTAGACACTGAAGAAGTGGTTACCGTAAGTGACTGACCTCAAAGCAGTACTCAGCAAACTTTCACTGAACGAGGAGGTAAAATTGATTTCCTGTCCTGAGCCAGCCAACTTCTTTTGTTACATTGTAAGAACTTAGGTTGAAATCTAACACTAGCCATATTCAGAGCACACTGCAATGAAATCAATGGACAGATGTATCAGCAGTTTGATACAGCTGGATTTCCCACTAACTTCAAGCTTGCAGTAACTCTTCCAACAGGAAGAGTGTTCAGCCTGGTTACAAAACCACAAAAACTACATAAATAAAAGCCTAAAATTGATCTGTATTTCCCCAGGTTGTGCTAGAGCTCATCCCTAAACTTCCCCAGGTTGTGCTGAGGCCTTTCTGTATGCAACGAAGATAGGACCTTTTCTGCAGTGGCTTCCTAATTGCAGAATGCTACCCCCCCCCCCAAAAAAAGAGACACCATCAATGCTACAATCTTTTCAGTGTCAGGTTGGCATTTGCTCCGACATTTGAAAGAAGTATGTTGCCTCAGTATGCTTCTAGTTTCTATATTTTTGGTGCCTCGTGGCCTGTAGATTACTATGAAGGATATTATAGTATTTGTATTGTGAATAGTGTTTATATCCCTTCTACATTGTCTGGAATCCACTGGATGAAACTCAGTGAATTGCAGAGAGCTTGATTAAAGCATTCTGAATTCTGGTAAAGCTAAAAGATTTAAAGAGTCCTTTTTGTGTTTATTGCCCATACATTTTGGCATTTCCAGATTTCAGATCCTAACAGAATGTATATTCAAAGTAGTATTATAGAAAATGGAAAGAATTACACAATATAATGCCATGAGGATCCCAATAAAGACACCCAAGAATATCTACCCTGACTTTGGGGACAATTGGCTAACACAAGGATAACAGGCTAACACCAAATTCTTAATTCTATTTTTTTTAAAAAAGACAGGTGATTCAGAAAGTACTATTTCTGAGAGTTGAAGATAACTGCACAGTTATCACTGAAGGAAGTCTCATTGAGCACAGGCCAATTCAGAGTACAGTAGAACTTCTGTTTACATCCCGCTCTACTTAGGCCCGTTCCAAGTTGCAACAGTGGCAAACCCAGAAGTAAACACAGTGATTCGCGCACACACAGAAGTGGCTGCCGCCATCTGCACATATGCAAAAGTGGTTGCTGCCATCTGCACATGCACAGAAGCAGACTGCCACCAAATGCGCCTGTGCAGAAGCGGGCTGCCGCCGATTGTGTCTGCACACAAAGTGTTCTACCAGCGACCCGTTTCGCCATAAGGATGGGCCTCCGGAACAGATTGTGGTCATGAGTAAAGGTTCCACTGCATATATGTGGAGAACAGGTGTGCTAATAAATGCTTTGCCATTGTGTTTAGTGATGAGAATGGGCCATGTGTGGTCAAAATTTGCACATCTTTATAAACAAATTAATCTGAAATTTCAATTAAGGTTGTACAAAGACACTCAGTGAAGACATTTTTGCACTTATTCAAGTGTAGCTAGATTATTTAATAGTCATTATTAAAATAATTGATAACTATATTTTTATGCCTACATTTTGCTCTTGCTGTATTCATGCTTATTTGGCCTTGCTGCTGTTATATGTCCAGATAAAACACTTTTAATTTACTCTGGCTACAGTGTCAAGTGTGCACCCCTCACTCTCCAATTAAAAATGCCAATACATTATTGTATTTTTCCCCCAAATAATATAATGTTTCCATGTAATGGAAGGTGCAGGAATTTAGAACAGGATGGGAACTTAATGAAGAAGCAGGCATTCATCAATTATGGCCATGATCTTTACATAGTATTCTTCCTCTTAGAATATAAGCAGGTAGTGCGTTTCAATATAATATGACTGAATCTGTAACTGGGCAAGAAATATAGAAAGCATCAAATTTCAAGAACACAGTTTATTCTCTGGTATTAAGGAAATAATTGGAACCACTTGCTCAACAGTTAACCTTTAAAAACGTTTCAATAATGTGCTGAGCCGAAGAATTCCTTGCAATAAATACTTGTTGCTAAAACTGTAGTATGATAGGGGAAAGGGGGTGGTCCTTTGGCCAGGAGATAATTCCTTTCTAGGAGTAGGAGACATGTATTGGTATGTCAGATAGAGTGACAACAGCCTCTAAAGGGAGGGTGGAAGCAGACAGCAGGAAAATATTAAAAATTAGAGGCATTGTCAAGCAGGAAAGAGAACTGCGATTCTGCTGGCAGCCCCACAATGGTCTTCACTTGGTCTTCTATCATGGATGCAACATTAGCACACACAGAAAGGCAGGTATTGACCTTTTTTTTGGATACATTAGTGATAGCTATGCAACAAGTCAGGGAAGGAGATCTGGCCTGAGCTATACTGTCTGCAAATTCCCCTCTTCCCCTTCTAGCATTTGAAATCATGCAACACTTAATTGCCCTACTAGTTTATCATCTATTAAGATTGCCATTATTTCCTTCTCTGTTCTTTCCCACGTTTTGCCATAAGTATAGATCTGATGTTCAGGGATTACAAAGTGCTCTGGAAGGGGCATTGCATAAAACTTTGCAGGTAACACAGCAACTGATCAACTGATCAGCAATTCTACAAATGCCCTTTCAGCCCAGCTGCAGCTTTACATGCCCCATGTTGGGTATAGGGAAGGTGGGTGTGGCTTCACCAAAGTGACCCTACAGGTCATGGGCTGGAGGTTTCTCACCATAGACTTTGGACTATAGTTGTCCAAATATAGTTTGCCATCCCCTACCCTCAAAGAATATTATATGCATAGGAGCATAGCTGCCAAGTTATCCCTTTTTTACAGGGATTTTCCCTTATGCTGAATAGGCTTCCTCGCGAGAAAAGCGAAAACTTGGCAGCTATGCATAGGAGGCATTATATAGGCTTTTTCTCCCCACTCAAAATCTAATTACTGCTACGGTAGTTACCAATTGATTGTGGAAGTCATTGGAATGACTACACAACTTGCTTAGACATCCAAATATATCTAAAGATATATACTGCTCATCTGGGTGGGGAGGGGGGCTGCAATCTTTGTACAGATGTATTTAGTGACAAAATAGCCAATTAGTATGCAAATACTATGCATATTTCATATACGGTAGCTTTAGTCCAGATTTCAGCCTGAATTTTGCTGAAGAGTAAAAGAAAACGGAGCTAATTCTCTTGCCTTGCCTTTCTAAATAACTTCTCAGGTAGACATTTGGATCAGTATTGAAAGATCCTCAGGAAAGTTTATTAATGAGCACTTTGTACTACATGGACTTTTGATTGTATTTGTTGCTTTGGGAGAGTCAGAAATCCAATATACATAGACAAATTGGGTCATATGTAGAATTAAAACTCTAAACAGCAAAGGAAGCACCTTATCCAATACAATTAAGAACAGTAGCAAAACCTGGTTGGACATATACTTTAAAACCTACTAATTTTATCCAATAGTGTAAGTACATTATTAGCAAGAGGGGTTCCCAATGGCACCATAATGGTCAGAGCAGGACAGGGCCAAATCCTACCGGTCAGAAGCACCTGTAGTGGGATAGTACACTGCACTTTCTGAAGGCCAAAAATATAGTTAAGCAAGCTGGTAGGGCTGGCAAATTTCACCTGTCTTCTTCCCTTAATATGAATATGTTGTTTGGTGCTGTATTAGTTTAGCAAACACAAAAACAAGGTGGGCAATAGGACTGCAGAATACAGGTAATGAGCATCTTACATGCAAGGTACACTCCTGGTCATAATGTATATAAGCAAACAGTATATAAGTATACAGCCAGAATGATCCCTATGAACCATTTTAAAGCAGATTTTAAAATTGCTGTACTTACAAGTGAGGGAGAAATGCAACTCTTAAGTCTTCCTCCTTCTTGCCCTCTCTGGATGATGCTTCAGATGATATGAGGACCAGGAGAGTTGATCAGTAGCCAGAGGTGTTTGGCTGTGGTCCAGGTTCCAGAGGTGGGTTGCATGGGCACATCTGGTGCTGCTGGTTCCTTTGTGAGGAATATAGTAACAGCTGCTGATGTTGCCTCCTGAGCTCGTCAAACATTTCCTTGTACAGTGTCAAAATGTCCGTAATACCATAGATTATCTTGAGGCTGTGTTCCAAATTGCAATCAGATCATTTGCATGATTTATTACTTGGATGAATTGAGAAAATTTCTGCAGGTTCCAGCTTCTGGATCATGCTCACCATCCTTATCCTCATCTTCAGCCTCACATTCTGTACTTGATCTGACCCGTTCCTCCAGTCAATACTTGTTGGCCTTCAATTAGCTCTTCCACTTCTTCCTGGATGAGATCAATAAAGCTATCACCACCCATTCGCCTGGCTATCTGCACAATGTCCTCCACCTCAGTGGCAATGCTTGGAAATCCCTAGAAATTGTGCATGCATTCCTTCCACAAGTGCCACCAGCATGCATTCACTGTTTCAGGCTTGATTGCATCCACTGCCTGATTGACATAGGCAATGTTGAAGGACTTCTGAATCAGCATTGTGTTGATCATCCAGAAGACGACCTTTGTGTAAGCAGCCCTGAAGCAACACATCACAACTTGATCCAGAGGCTGAAGTAAGTCATGAGGGGCAGGGAGGAACCTCTGTTTTGCTATGTGCGAAGTCCCTTGTGATGCTCAGAAGCACTGTCCACATGCAGTATCACTTTAAACTGCAGGTGTTTCTCCTCATCTCTAGAATGAACCAGTCCAGTTGTGGAACCAGTCCAGAAATGATGAAGAAGTCACTCTGGTCTTTTTTGCTGGATGGACAAAACACAGAAAGCAGATTCTTGTTCTTGCCTTTTGGGGCACATGGTTTATCTGACCTGGACACTGACCCTGGCTTTATTAAATGTCCAGCTGCATTGCCACAGAGCAGCAGAGTTACTCAGTCCTTTGCATCTTTAAAGCCAGGGGCATGCTTTTCAGCTTTGGCCACGTAAGTCCACTCAAGCACTTTCTCCCAGAAAAGCTTCATCTCATCTGCATCGAAGACTTCCTCTGAAAGATAAGCTTTGTCATCCAGCAATTGCTTTAGTTGCACAGGGTACATTTTCGAAGACTCTTTGTCTGCAGTTGCAGCCTTCCCTGTCATTTGGATATTCAAACTACCACTGCTCCTTTGGTTTCTCAGCAACTGATGGTGATGATGCTTTGCGTTTGGGGACCATTCTGTAGTCTGAAGCTCTGCCAATCACCTCCTCCACACTCCAAACCCTTCTGTTCTCTCTCCAAACCCTTCCACAAGTCTCTCTGGCCTCCTCGGATCACCCTCTCCAAGCACCTCTTCTGCACTCAAACATTCTCATGAAGGCTGCTGGGATTGCTGGCCATTTTTGCCTGCTTTCCTGCTCTCCCCCCCCCAACAATTTTAACAATATTTGATATATTATTTTTTATTATTATTATTATTTATTTGACAAAATGCATAAAGCTGCAAGAATTTGCTTAAAAAGCATAAATCTGTAAGTTACCTGTACAGTGGTACCTCTGGTTAAGAACTTAATTCGTTCCGGAGGTCCGTTCTTAACTTGAAACTGTTCTTAACCTGAAGCACCTCTTTAGCTAATGAGGCCTCCTGCTGCCGCCGCGCCGCTGGAGCACGATTTCTGTTCTCATCCTGAAGCAAAGTTCTTAACCTGAGGTCCTATTTTTGGGTTAGCAGAGTTTGTAACCTGAAGCGTTTGTAACCCAAGGTATCACTGTATAAAATTATGACTAGCAAAGTTCATGTGGATATTGTTTTTGGGGTAACCAGTTGTCAAAACTACAAAGATATTGTAATTCCATCCCTGAAAAACAATTAGTCCCTGCAGCACATAGCAGGCACCCTGATTTAGGACAATGATCTAAGACTACCAACTTCAATACTAAGTGAATGGAATTATATGCTGCTCTTTCTTTTGCCGAAGTAGAATCAGAAATACAAAAAAACAAAACAAAAAACCATACAGATGTTAGTTTTGGCTAAAGCGAAAGGAAGACTCTAATTTGATGGTTAGTTCCTTTTGTATCTTTTTACAACAATTTATTTAATCCTCTCTATTTTCTTATAAACACAAACCATTAAGGGGAACAGACAATGCAATCGTGAAATGTTGAATGATCTGGGCCCTTTTATGCCAAACACTAGGACCATGACCAGCATTGCTCTTTGAGAGGCCAAGATTACATGAGTAATGGCAATATTTTCCACATGGGACCTCTTGTTTCTGCTGTAGTTATCTGATGTGATAACCATCTGAACCAATACATTTACAGCTATTATTTTTTACAACTCCTGCTACATGGCTGACATACTAAATCCTTGATTCAAAAACGAAGTCATGCTGTAGACAAACTTCAGGGAAGAGTATAGAAAATAATAAATAGATCACTCAAGATTTAAGGGAGTCTTATATAGGTAAAAAGTTTACTTTTGTTTTCATTATAAAGGATTTTATTTTAAAAGAGGCAGGGCCTCCCAACAACATGAATCCAGCTTGATGTGATGTCATTTATTGTGTTTCTATTCTGCTTTCCATGCAAGGAATCCCAAAGTCACTTACCAACAATAAATAACAATAACGTAAAATCACAAGTACAGCATAAATCATATAATTAGCAAATCATCATTAAATGATTACAATCTATAAAACACTATTAAGAAACCAACTAAAAAATAAGCTTTAATCTGTTAGAGAGGCAGCCATTTCACAGAAAATAGTAGCTTAATCTGGTTCAGATGTAATGGCCAGGCTATGGCTTGACTATCATGAATGACCATTTGGTTATCCCCTTGTGTTCTCCATCCCTTCTCCTCCCATGCACCCTTAATTCCCCTCCCTCACTTCCTGGTTTGAGCAAACCACAGTTTGTCTGATTTGAATGTCAGATCAATCTAAAGGGTAGAGGGAACTGGAGTGTGTGATTGTAGGAACAAGGACATATGTCCAAGGACTGTTCAGAAATATTCTGAATTGAGGGTTTTAAGCATCACAACCTGTACAACAGAGGATATTTTTAAAAGATAAAATGTTAAGTGCATACTGCCTGTTTCACATTTCCAAAATTCAGTCTTCCAGCTACTGACTTAAGCAGGGAATCTGTGCCCTCATATGGATTACTATGCAGGAAAGGAACCTTCAAATCATAGGGAATAGGGAATCATTTGTGACCATCAAGGGACTTTAGTATCAACAATGAGAGGAAAAACCACATACTTTAAGAAGCAAGTAGCTACCCTCTGAATTAACCCCCTGAAACAGCATAATAAACATGAAGGGTCAACAGTGTCATATATAATCATATTGTCTACTATATTAATGGCAGCTATGTTCTGATTATTAAACATGACATCTTTTAACCTTTCAGCCTATTGAATATGACACAGCTATTTATTGGCAATCATATCTTATTGCATTCATACTTGTTTCAAACTCCCTTCCCCGAGCCATCAAGCAAATGGAAAACTATTAAACTGGCCAGGTACCACAAAGCCAAGAATGAATAAAGCAGAAATAAACCAATGTTCTACCTCGTACCTTTTGCTCATGAGAGAGGGAAAGGAGGAAAGAAAGAACAAGAGAGACCAATGAGCCATCAGGTGCCTTTCAAGAGAACTTAAGTTTCCCAACTGGTGGGAGATACAGGTGAGAGCATCTCAAAGGGCAGGGCGATCTGATCTTTAGGGTGTTTATGAATGGAGCTTGGAAACTAGGTAGCACAGGGTGGTTTCAAAATTATATCAGGAAGTGTCCATATACAGTGGTACCTTGGTTTATGAACACAATTGGTTCCAGAAGTCTGTTCATAAACTGAAGCGTTCATAGACTGAAGCGAACTTTCCCATTGAAAGTAATGGAAAATGGATTAATCTGAGGTGTTCATAAACTGAGGTTCCACTGTATCTAGAGTCCTTCTGAAACACCTGAAACAAAGATGTGTATTTTGTTTCCAGCCACAAATTAGTATCTTTGCGACAACATGTGTGACACTTTTTTTGTTGAGCTCAAACACCAGGAGTCAATCTCATTTAAAATCATTCCCTATGCTGTCTCAGTTGGGATGCTACATTGATGGGAATGTAAAAGGATTTGCAGACACAACAGAGTAAGAAAAAAAATTGGCCACAATTTCAAGGAAAGCTTGCAGTCACAATCATACGCTGGCATGAGCATGTTTGCAAATGGTAATAAAGTCACCCTCTATAGGAAAGCGCCAGGCTTTTCTGCATTTGTGCACTTCTTATTGGCTGACCCTTGGAACAGTATTATCGCCGACTATGAACGGAAGCTACTCCAAAGCCTTTTTAGCTGGAAATAAAAGCACCATAATGAACAGATTTGCTAAGGGATGGGCTATTGAACCACAGTGAAAAGGCTAGCATCTCCAGCACCTAAAGATGCCTTTCAGGAGGGAGCCTGCAGCTGAACAGATTGGGCTGTGCATCTCCGTCCTTGCATACACAGGAGCCATCTGGAAAGAAACATCTTGTTCTTGAAAGAGCAAAGGATGAAAAGGAAAAATTAGAAATGTGGGCTCCCTGATTAAATGTAAAATGATAGGTGCTTATCTCATTATTGCCCTTGTCTTAAGCATTGCTAAGAATATACTGTTTATCTCACCTTCACACTCATAAAGCTTTCTCCTCCTTCTAACTGACTACCTTAAGGGAGCCACATTGCAAAACAGTGTTGGTTTGCCTTCATGCCTATACAGGCATGATCCTATACAGCATGAATAACTGCAGGAACAAAATAATGCAACATATGGTCTATCCAAATCTAGGGAAGTTTTAATTTTTCAGGGGTTGATAATATTACAAAATGATCCCACATATTTACAGCCTATGGCAGGCATCCCCAAACTTCGGCCCTCCAGATGTTTTGGACTACAATTCCCATCTTCCCCGACCACTGGTCCTGTTAGCTAGGGATCATGGGAGTTGTAGGCCAAAACATCTGGAGGGCCGCAGTTTGGGGATGCCTGGCCTATGGCAATAGAAGGAAAGCGGACTGAAAGTAATCTGAAGGTCACCTAGTCTTATTTCTGTGCTTGGAAGAATCCATCACATGCTAAACCTCACCTTCACACACATATATAATCTAGGTAACAAGGGGTGGAGGAAGGGGGTGCGGTGGAGGTGGTGTGCCCCAGGTATCACCACTGAGGGGGGTGACATTCCCGCGCCCACCCGCAACTCCCAAGCCTACCCCGAGCCATCAGGGGAAAGGGTGGAGCTGTGCCACCTTCCTGGCAGCCTTCCCCCCTTCCCCCTTTGTTTTGACAGCTTGGGGGAGGCACGCCGTTGCCCCCCACTCCTGGGGTGCTTCCTGGGAGGGGGAAAGCCTCCCCCAAGCTGTCAAAAGGAAGAGGGAAGGGAGGAAGGCTGCTGGCAAAGCGGTGTGGCTCCCTCCCCCCTCCCCCCAGGAAGCAGCTCGCCATGGGCATCTCGCCCCCTGGAACACTCACTGCAGTGCCCCCCTGGGAAGCTCACTGTGGGTGGCACCCCCTGGGACGCTCACCCCCCTCATGGCCCCGCCCCCAGGTGCACGGCATGTGCACCGCTCTGGGTGCCGGAGCAGCTAGCTCCGCCTTTGTAGGTAACTGAGGAGATCATCACAGAGAGAAGGACTGAACCACTTACAGGAGATGTTTGTAACAAAAACAGCTCATTTTAAGCATGTAAAGTTTGCTATGCACCTGAGGAAGGTGGCAAAGCTCTCTAGGGTCATGCAAAAACCTGGGAGAAAAATGCAGAAATCCCACTTGGCCACAAAAATAATGATCAGGACCAGCAGTGAAATCACCAGGGAGTTTTAACCAGGTCAAATTCTATACTTTAGAATTTCAGGAAAAACTTAAGAAACAATACACTGTATTCATGCTAGCTGAACAGATATATAGCAGCTTTCGGCAGATTGCAAAAAGTTTTTAGTTAGTTACTCATGTAGTGTTTACTTGAACTGTAGGTCTATAGACATGTACCTGGGGGAAAGTCTCATTGAACACCCACCCAGGTTTACTTCTGCATAGATATGCATTGAATTGCACTATCAGATAAGCATTTAGGAGTGTACCTCCCCAAAGCCAATTTAAAAGGTGATAGTCATATACAAATGGTGACCCACATTTGTATATTTCTCCAGCCCATGGCAAGAAGGCTCCTATTCAGGAGACATGCCAGCCTGGACTATGGTAGGTTTCAGGAGGGGTCGAATGAAATATGCCCCACCCCTCATGAAAACCTTTCCTGCTATTAATGTATTTTTAAGACTAATACTTCATCTTGTCTGAATAATCCTTAAAGCAGTATGCAGTATGGGATTTGGGGGAGTTTGTAGGCTTTTTAGTCGGTGTTCCCCACTATACATGATTTCACATATATGTACAGTATCCAGGAATGTAACTCCTGAATAAGTTGGGAAACGCCTGCAGACCACAACTGCAACATTTATACATCACTTGTGAATGTTCAAAGCTGTTCACAGACATAATCTGAGCTACATTTCCCCCTGAATCTGGTTGCTGGTGGCAGGATTCTGCTAAGTAAATAAATATTTATGAAGTCATCTTTTTTTGTCCATGAATCAAAGCTCAACAGATCTCTTGTAAAATAATCACACCAGAAGACCCACAGCAAATATGAGAGACTGAGTCAATGAAAGACACTGGAATAATGAGAATTGTGGTGACAGCCTGACAGACTCCCCAGTTTTATATATATACCTTAACTTCTTTTCATATGCTTAACTACCAAGACATTGCATTTATTTGAAGGATGCGGGAAATGAGTGAGAAAATTTAGAGGCAGATGACCATTTTCGTATGATGGTATTTCACAAGCTACATTGAAATGTTCCTCACAGACTGTTCTAATTTAACACTTCACTATAGGCCTGGTGCGAAATAAAATCCTATGACAAAACTATCAGTACCAAGTTTAAGAAGATAAGCCTCCAATACACTTGGTGCCTTATTTTCCCCACAGCAAGCTTCCCTGCTTTATATTTTTATAGTCAAACTCTTTTTCCTTTGCATCTACCACCCCACCCCAGTGCTACATTTAAATGTACTTTCACACCCTCGGGCTTTAACATCACAGTCTGTTGCCATTTAAAGAACTGAGATGCCACGAGTGTGATGGGGTCATGCATTACCAAAACCATGACTGTCTATTAGTGTTTAAGTTCTGTCCATAAAAGGGATTGGTTCGCCTGGATCAGCTCTGGGAGCTGTGTCTTTATCCTGGCTTGAAATGCCCTCAGATCCTGAGAGCTATGAGAAGAAAGAATTGTGACCTATAGGACCTCTGACTTGAGGTCTATAGTATTCAACGACATTGTGCCTGCGAGAAAAGTGGTCATCCAGTTAAAGCCGCGAGCTCATTCCCACTTATCTGGGAGCAGTCATGCATAATATTGCACTGTAAGTGAAAATTCCCAGTTTTCCCCCATAGGTCTATGGGCCAACTTAAAACAAACCATCTAGTTACCCCGTACAGTGGTACCTCGCTAGATGAATGCCTCACAAGACGAATTTTTCGCAAGACGAATGAGTTTTGCGATTTCAATGGAGACTTGCAAGATGAAGTTTCCTATGGCGCGCTTCCCATGACGATTATTTCCGTCCCATAGGGTGCCTCGCAAGACAATTTTTTTTTTATTCGTCTTGCGATGCACCCAATGGGAAACCGCACTTCAATGCGTTCCTATGGGAGCCGCTTGGCAAAACGAATTTTTCGCTATACAAAGCAACTCGTGGGACGAATTAAATTCATCTTGCGAAACACCACTGTATTTGTCAATGAGCATCTGGCTTCATACAAGACAGAAGCAGTTTACAGAGTTTTTACCCTAGGCCTATTTAGAACAAATTTGTGATAATTTATGCTCATAGTCATTATGCTCAATTGCAGGATATTTTTAAGATACGATAAGATGTTGTTGTTTTTTAAGGGCCTACATTTTAAGTTGAATCAGCTCCAACTTTTTGACTTTCTAACAAGCTCATAGTAAAAAATTTAATTACCATTCAAAAACCCAATTCAGGGATCTGGTTTGCTCATTTTTGACAGCTCTGCAGGGATTTCTTGAACAGACACGTCATTTTCTCTATAATAAGGCAAATCTGCACATAAACGCTCAGCTCTGAATAATGTGATTTATTTTAAACTAGCTAGAACCTTCCATCACTAAGACCCTGAAAAGATACCAGCAGTCAGCTGTGGACTGAGTAAATAAACCACAGTGTCCGACAGGCACTCAGATTGCTGACATGAGAGTTAGTGAGTTGCATTAATAATGCTGGGTTTGCCATTGGCTTTGAAAGCCCCACTTTGCCCTTAAGTGGCTTTGAGCACTACTATTTCACAGCATAATCTGCCACAACACATTGTTGTGAGAATAAAATGTGATGAGCCCCACTGTAATTGCCCCGATGGTTTGGAGGAAAGGGTGAGATGAAACTAGAAATAAGAATATATGGAGGGAAAGGAACGTTGGGGTGAGAATAACCCTCCTTGATGTGCCTAGAGTTCCATCCAAATTCAGTTCCAAAAATGGGCCGTTTCCACTATTTCCCCTCTACCATGGGATGCTGTTCTCTCTGCCACAATTGAAACAGCAAACATCCTTTGCTTAAGATGCCTTATGAAGACATACCAGGATGCATAAGATCAGACCCTGTTTTTTTGTCTGCATGTATTTGTCTGCATGTATTTCTTGTTTTATTTGTCTTTAAATGTTTTTATATTGCTGTTTTAGAGGTTTTTGTGTAGTATTTTTGTTTATGATATTGTTTACTGCTTTTCTGTTGTACATTGCTTATAGGTCTTTTTAAAATATTAAGCCATTTATAACTCATCATCTTGTCTCTAGCAGTGACCTAGTGAGAAGCCCCAGCAGCTGGATACCTGGGGATGTTGCAGTAGTTAGGTTCCTACAGAGGGATGCACTAGGTGACCTTGAGGTCCTTTTCAACAACTGGCATTCAGCAGCATTCTTCTTCTGAACACAGAGGTTTCACTTAGCCATCATGGCTAACAACTACATACCCATAGCTGCCAAGTTATCCCTTTTTTTAAGGGATTTTCCATTATGCTGAATAGGCTTCCTCGCGAGAAAAGGGAAAACTTGGCAGCTATGTACATACCAACTACAGAACAAATTAATGAAGATTGAAATGTAATCATCCTTCAGACTTAGCACTTATATGAATTTTGCAATATAGTTATTGGCTCAGGAAACATATTAATATACATGAAAAGAGCATATTTAAGCACATATGTTTTAATATTAATTTTCATATGGATTCATTTCTAAAGATTAATGTAGAAACAGGATTAGAAAGACTTGACCACACACACACATTAGGAATAGAGTGATCAATTCTTTCCTACCTCTAATCTCGAGCAGGAATTCACAAGAAAGTCTGGAAACTTATGTTAGAGTTGAAGAACTCCTTGTTGATTGTCTAACACTTGTGCTCTTGCAGTGGGGCCCCAAGTGAGAAGATATGTGAGTTTCCTGGGGACCACAGGATGAGGGATTGGGGAAACATGTTCAGAGGTATCTTGGTGGATAAGCATTGGCTCAGGTCTAGTTTCTGGGGTGCTTCCACATTGTGGAACAGCTGTTTTCATTTATAACATCATCATCATCATCATTATTTGCTTTTTCAGAAAATTGAAACTCGTAGCAACTTACAAAAATGAACATTAAAACAACTATAAAACCAAGCGTTTAAAAAGATCTTAAAACACACATGTAATATATCTCAAAAGAAGATCCAATTCAACCCCACTCCACTAAAAAATAAGGAGGAAACAAAGATCCAATAACCTGGGAGGGTAAGTATATTTTGCCTGGTGCAGGGTCTGTTTCACATTAGGAGAGGCAGGCCTTGGGCTATTGGGATCCTGAGCCTTAGGCTTTATCAGTCAAAATCAGCACTCTGAATTGGGTCTGGAAGCTAGCTAGTAGGCAATGCAGTCATTGGTGTCTTGTGCTCAGACCATCTTGCCCCAGTGAGCAACCTGGTTGAAGTAAAACACAATGCAGTAATCTAACCACAGCACAGAGAACATATGTTAGGCTATCACTATCTTCATAGAATTCTAGCATGAGAATTCCAACCCAAATCCCTGCAATGTTTTGCCCAAAGTGTGGCTTGAACCCATGACCCTGATATTAACAGTCTCATGCTCTACCAACTGAGCTATCATGGCTGGGCCACTAGCCAAAGTTGATGGAAGGCACTTTTTGCCACCAAAGCCACTTGAGTTTCAAGCAACAGTAATGGATGCATGATGTAGTGATCAAAATGTCCCATTACTTTTCAGCTTCCTTGCCCCCTTCTCCAGAGCCCAGAAAACCCAAGTTATTGTTGTTGTTTTTTACACAGTGGAACAGCTTCACCATTTTCTCCAGCTGTGGACAGCCCATCATGGAGCTGTTCTGGCCTCTTCAGGTTAATAATGGCCTGTATAGATTGTGCTGTAGCAATTTCCTTCACTGCGGTTCATAGCTCTTCTCTGGGAATCAGTTCTACACTACTTTAACCCTTCTGTTTCTAATTCGCATTGCCCTTCTATCCATTTTCCTCCTCTCCCCCCCACCCCAAATGCAGCAGGGGAACAATCATGTCTGGGAAGACAGTGAGGAGAGTAATCAACCCTCATAATAAGTTCCCAATTAAAATTGTTCCATACACACCATCTGGGGTTAGGAAAAGGGATATTGATAATTTGACTATGCTCTTGGAATGTTATTTGGATTGCAGAAGTATCAAAGAGAAGTGACCGGCTACTGCTAAATCATTCACATCTGGAAGTGCCCTGGGTCGAGCTCTTCTGTGACCTTTGTTGCTGATCCCTTCGATTTGACAGGCCCCTCGTCATTAAAGTCAGTCTGAATTGCTGCCTAGGGTAGGAATCATGACTAACAGTCCCTAAGCATGCATCATTTTGCAAATTGTCGAGACTCAAAATGGAAGGAGCTGCTCACAGGCAAACAGAGATGGCAGGTTAATAACATTCAGTCTGATTAGGGCCTCTCTGCAATGGCTATGAAGCAAGTAAGAAGCATCTGTACAAAGTATACACTAGTATGCTGGACTTATACTGAGGAGTTGTTGTTTTCTTTCATCTATCACCTACTGCCCTCATTCGTATGATGATAATCCTGGAACCCTGGTGATGGATAAAAGAATTGGAAACTGACTTACAAAACTGAATTGTTCTGGCTTATGAAACAGATAATGGAGGTACTTCTAGTGGGAAACAGATATAATGGGTCCTTTACATAATTGGATTTCAAATGATCATGACAGTATTTCATTAATAAAGGGTCTATCCAAGTGTACAGTCATACCTCGTTTTGTGGCAGGATCCGTTCTGGATCACATCATTTCCTATATGACTGGAAGAAACCAAAGGACAGGATCTGATGCTAACTCATATCCATAGGACTGACACAAATATACAGGTATAACTGTTTGGTAAAAGTTCTCTCATTAATTTGGACCCTTTCTCCAGGTGACCTGAGACGCAAACTTGCTTCCAAAAACAGACCACAGTTCCAGTTTTCTACCCTCCCCCCCCCAAGTCACATTGCCTACTATCGATCAAACTCAAATGCCTTTTGGTATCTCTGGCATTTTCTACCAATTTGGGAGTTTGTCTATGAAAGGTGTGGGAAACATTTTTGAGTTCGAAGGCCACATACTCTTCTGGGATACTGTCCAAGGGATGTATGCTAGTGGCATTATCAAAATCCAGGTAACATTACAGTGAGGCAGGACACACAGGGTGTGAAGTAGAGTCCATGAGAGGTGTGGACTGAGGAGATGGGGCATGACCATGAACCATGCCTGTCCAGGTCACACTTCCTCCACTCATCTGCAAAACATTTTGAAAGTGCTTGATTGTTCTGTGGCATCTCCAGAAGTTGAGTTTCCCCACCCTGCCCTGCATCTTTACTTTCCTCCCTGCTTGCTGACTCACTTCATCTTTTGCGTCTTCCCTTCAGCTTTTGCCAATGCTGCCACCACATGATGGCCTTAACAGTCTTAGCAGGGGCTAATGTGTTGGCTGGACAAGGAGCAACAGAAAAGGCAAGCCATCTTTGTGTTTTGTCTAGCTGGTGCCATTCACAAGCTGTAGACCACATGCTGCTCACCCCTAAGAACCAGTCGTGCTTCCACAAATGTGGAAAAGTTACTAGCACAATTTTGAAGCCAAGAAAGCCTAGTGATAACTGTAAACTGTCTTAATGAACAGGCCTCCAGAAAGGATCAAATTCTTGAATAGATTGGCCATTTTAATGGGAAGCTCTGAGACAGCTGAAGCACCATGTTTTCAACCCCCGTGTGTTTTGGTGCTGAAACTGGTCCTCTTGTGAGTATTATAATATATGCCAAGCATTTTGAAATATGTTTTTAAGGCTAACCTTCTCAATCACTTGCCAAGTCCTTAAAACCATGACAAGAGAAGGAACATAAAGAAAAATAATACCTGGTCAAGGCATTTAAGCCTGCCCTGTCTAGATGATTGACAATGTAAAACTTGATTTGTAAACCTTTCTTCACTATTTATTGAAATTCAGTTAAAGGTATGCTAAGATTTAGAGCAATCGTTACAGGTCAAATATATTTAAATGCATTGACTCCAGGGATCACTTTCAGAGCTGTGTTTTAAAAGTACAAAGAGAGAGAGAGTTAGGCAGAGCTAGAGAACCAAACAGTGTCAAACACCAACTCACAACATCAACAGCCAGCATGGCCAATGATCGAGGATGATGGGAATTGTGGTCCAACAAGATTTGGACAGCCACTGGTTCTCCAGCTCTGGTATTGGACTTAGCGGGTTAAACCACAGACCCTAGGGCTTGCTGATCAGAAGGTCGGCGGTTTGAATCCCCTCAACAGGGTGAGCTCCCGCTGCTCGGTCTCAGCTCCTGCCAATGTAGCAGTTCTAAAGCACATCAAAGTGCAAGTAGATAAATAGGTACCACTACAGCAGGAAGGTAAACAGTGTTTCCGTGTGCTGCTCTGGTTCGCCAGAAGCGGCTTTGTCATGCTGGCCACATGACCTGGAAGCTGTATGCCGGCTCCCTCAGCCAATAACGTGAGATGAGCACCGCAACCCCAGAGTCAGTCACGTCTGGACCTAATGGTCAAGGGTCCCTTTACCTTTACCTTTATCTAACACCACATTCCAATTGTTGCAGGGCTTGCAGAGAGACACTAACACCTAAGCCAGCAGATACAAGCAAATATCTGCTTACACACAAGTGGTTTAATAATTGGAGCAGTATTTTTGGTCTACTTTTAGACCTCCCTCCATCCCATAGGATCTCAGGGAAATGGCACATCAAGATCAAAGAGGATACTTCCATAACCAGGTACACTGAAAACTGATGCAATCTTCTGTGAGTGCAATCACTGAGTTAAACAAGTGGACCATTCCCTTGAGATGCCACTTGTATATATGAGTCAATGCAGGTAACATATTAATCAGTATACTGGGGTCACTAACCTTTTGATACCCATGGGCCTATTGGAAAACTGGAGAAACTGTCATGGCCACCATGCACATGCCATAACTGCACATAACCCACAACTGGTTTCCACTGTGACCCATAAAAGGTTGCTGAAGCATAATTGTGAAGTGGGCGCACAGCTGAAAAGGAAATAGTCCACTCACCAAAATTGCAACCCAAGACTAATTTTAGCAGGGGGAGGGAGGGTGTGATAGAACCCTGCAGGTGCCGGGGAAGGACCCATTTCTTACAATGCAGAATTGTGAGAAACATAAGCAACAGCCTGGTTGAGGAATACAGGGAAAATAGGAAGCTGCTTTATACCACACCAAGCTGTCCATCTGTCTTGCCCAGTCCTGCCTACTCTGATTGGCAGTGGCTCTTTGGGGTACTAGGCAGAGAGGTCTTTTGTATCACCTGATCATTTTAACTGGAGATGGCAGAGATTGAAACTGCACATCCAGGCTAAAATAGTTTCCTCTGAGACCAGTCATGCTAAGAAATTAAGCACAGAGTTCCATTTGGGACATCTGAGAGCAAGATTACTATATACACCATTCAATAGTGCCTCTTTTGACTTCCACTAAGAGCAGCAGCTGAGACAGGAAGCACACCCAGAAAGATAGTTGAATACCCTCCAAAACAACTCATCCAATGGGGCGGAGCTGCAATGCTAGCTTCCTGGCAGCAAGGTTTTTTGCCATTTGCCAGGAAGAAAAAGGAGATGGATGAGGTTTCAGCGAGGTTGGTGTGGTGCAGGCATACCTGTGGAAGATCAAGATAAGCTCTGGTCTGTGCCAGCCTCTCCACAACCTTGCACTTCTCCCCTTCTCTCCTGCTGAGTGGCAGCAATCCTGCTGCCAGGAAGATGGCATTTCGACTCTCTCAAACAGGGCAATCTGTTTCTGAGTATCCTCACTGTCCATTTTGTTGTGGACAGTAGGCATGTTGTAAAATAGTAAAAACAGAGATTTCAAATAAATCTCTAATATTAAATAGCGATGACACAGCCAAAATATCTGTTCTGCATTAGGCACATCTCTATCACTGAGTGTGTGCCCATTAGATGGAGAAAAACGTGAATTCATTTTTTCTGGATGTTTCATGTGACAGTACACTTCTGCCAGGAACCATGTGAGAATGAGCAAATTCCAAGTACCGCAAAGCATTTAAAGTAAAGGCTTAAAGTTAAGTTGATGAGCACTGCTTGTTAAATCAATGGGATATCTCACGTGAAAGGAGATATTGGTGTTTAGAAAAGACTAGAGTTTTCCATGTGTGAAGCTCCAGGACTCGGCCTGTTTCGTGTAAAGTAGCAAGGCTCTGGAATATCATTGCCTATTTAACCTGAATTTTGTTCGTCATCACAGCTATGCAAGGATCAATGGAGCTCTCCGTCTTGGTTTTCTGTTTTTCCAATCTTAAATTCAGTGAGAATCTTAAAAACTATGTGAGAATGAGCAAATTCTCACACTTTTATTCTCCTAAATAAGCATGCACCTGAAGCATTTTAAAACCTACATTAGCCTCCTAACGTCAAACCTAGACATTAAAAACATTTTTAGGCATCAAATCTTCAAAAGGGAGGAAATGCCACTTTAACACTCTTAGCAAGAATGTTAAAAATAGACCCCCAAGCTGAAGCAATTATTTTGTACATCAGCCTTCATCAACCTGGTGCCCTACAGATGTTTCAGACTACAACTTCCATCAGGCCCAACTCAAAATATCTGGAAGGCGGCAATTTGATGCAGGCTGTTAAATATGTAGGCAGCATACAACAGGCAAATATACCTAGCTTCTTGTTTCTCTTCACCCTTGAAAATGTGTAATGGTAATGGATTTCCTGTCTTTATATTGGAATGCTTTTAAAAGGCTGAATTGAACTTCAGAGAAGGACACACATGAGACATCAGTAACAGCCAACCCAAGTATGTTGGGAGGAACACCCTAAGAAAAAAGGAAATGATGAGTTATAGAGATCCATCAGTGTAAATCTGTCCATTTGTTTGTGAAATCTGAAAAAAAAATATTTTATGCCTCCAAAAATTAGAATGGCTGCTTTGCTAGCAAACAACCACAAAAAGCCCTGCTTAGAACAAAGATTCAGCCTAATGCAAATTAAACTGGATTTATTATCAATCCCTCAGAATCGGATGTTCACATTAAAAATGAGAATTACAATAGGTCCTTGACTGCAGAGCAACATTATGCCAAGAATTAGTGTTCAGTTTTGTATGGGGTTATTAATATATTTTATTCAGAAATTTAGCAGGAGAAAGACCAAACAGCTGGACAAAAAAGGAGAAAGACATTTTGGTGGCAGGGCTGAACCCTTCCAAGCACCGCAGCCACGACTTCAGGAATTGGACAGATCCCTCTTAATGAACAGTTTGTTCCTCTACAAACCAGCTGGTGTCATCTGGGTGAGCAGCATCCTTTTTTAAGGTTACAGCTTTTAATAGCACTTTTGCGTTAAGCTAACATGCTCGGCACTTAACTCCAATAGTCACGAAACATTTTTACAAAGAAGCCAATGCCTTTTCTTCTAAGCTGAATAATATGTTTGTCAATATTTATAAGCAATGATTAATATCAAATGCTATACATTTATTTCTGCAGCTATTTTAAACAAGCAAGGCCAACTTGGGGGGTCTTATTTTCAGTACATTTAGTAAAAACAAATTAGAAGTCTGGAAAATCACAATCAAGCCAGATGGATTAGGTCCCTTAAAGCCTTTTCCCCTCATCTATGTGGCTTTCTTGGAATACTTTTATTTCAGCACTTAATCAGGAAACTATAAAAAAGGAAAGACTTGTATATACACATCAGTACAGAAAATAGCATTCTAATTTCACTTTGTAAACCATTTAAAAAAGTGAACCAAGATGCAATACAAGGCTGCTGAAAGCCCTAAGCAGTTTACCATGAAGATTTATTTGACCTCCAAAGAGGTCTTTGACCTCCGTTTCCCCCTCTTATGATTTTGTTCTTTCCACTAAATGCTTTACAAGTTTGAATGAAATAATGGTATTTTCAGCCCAGTACTATTATTTACCAGCTTTGAAAATTAAAAAAAAAAAAGGTGCAGGGGATGATCATCCACTCCCTGCTCCCTGGAGTGCCACCTGACCCCGCTCACCTACTCACACAAATGCACACATTCCCCTTCAGCATAAGCAGGACTGCACTCTGGAGCACTTAACCCATTAAACATTAACATCAGCCAACAATTTCAGAAACTTGGAATATATATTGCGAGCGTGGCTAAAGTTCCTGGTTTGTATCCACCAGGGTTTTGCACCAACAAACAGCATGTCTACTTGTGCAACTCAAGGCACCTGAGTTTTGCTTTTTTTAAAAAAAAACCCTACTCACTGCAGCCCCCTGGAACCCCTTAAAATGGCTCTAGTTGGGAGATCCTCTGGAAGAGTGTGGATTAGGGTGTAAACGACTGCATGCAGCAGAGGGGAATCAGCAAACACTAGGTGCTATTTGTCACATTAGCATAAGCACCTCCTTGCTAATGCAAAGCCTACCATTAGCTTCAACCCCCTAAGTCTAAGAGGTACACCTCAAAACCTGCAATCTGTATAAAACCAAGAACCCCTACATCACAATGATGAGTTCTAACTTTCTATCTGGCCAGGCAATGTTTGTGCTAGGTTTGTGAGTTTGTTATAGTTACTTACAGAAGAGGTGAAGTAGCAAACATATTAACATAAGACGAGCCTGCTGGATCAGGTCAATGGCCCTTCTAATGCAACATTCTGTTCTAACAGAGGCCAACAGGATTCTTGCAGGAAGCCGGCAAGCAGGACAGGAGTGCAACAGCACTCTGCCCACCTGCGATTCCCAGCAACTAGTATTGAGAAGAACACTGCCTCTAATAGTGAAGGTAGAACGCAGCAATCATGGCTAGGAGCCTTCACATCAAAGGGCAAAGTTGACAGACATTACAGCTTCATGACTATCCTATGGGTCCAGAGACCTTGCTCAACTGTATCAGCTGGCAGCAAACACCAGCAATTATATAGCTTACAGTATAAAACAAAATACAGAGCTTCCTAGATCTTATACCTCCATGACAGCAGTGGGAGATTGGGGAACATTTATATTTCAGGAGGTCCTCAGTAGCAGCAGCAACAACAAAAAATAGTCTCGTCCTTTGGAACTGTTCACCAGTCTTGCTCTCCTATAGAGAAATAACATAACTAATCTTTGTATAAGGGGCAAACACAATTGTTGTCAATGTAGATGAAGTTGCTATCATCTATGAGGAAAAGATAGGCAACAAAGGACGTTGTGGGCATCCTTTTGTCTCGAGAGATAATGGAGTGCACCTCTGGGCATGAAGTCAAACTGCTGGAGAATCACAGCACCTACTGTAGCTGCAGAGACCTATCCTATCTGCTTTTTTATTAGGTGGGATAACAAAGGAAGCATCCAACCTATTTTTTTTAAAAAGCAGGTAGGATAATTATTCCATGGAAAGCAGTTAAGAAAATTTTTCACTGAAAGAATTAAATTTCAACCCCACTGTCTTTCTCTATTTTGAGGTTTTCAGGTGGTAATTTATTCTCATTACACAAGAAAGCTGTTGGATAGACAACATCAAGCCTGCACCAAAGTTATTTTCCAACCATATTTGTCTGAGTCACTCAGTCACACAAGTCAGTTGCGTATCCCCATTTAACTATACTTCTCACTGTCTAATGTGTGTATACTTTACTGCTGCTTGTCCAAATGTATGGCCTCATGACATCAGGATTTTTTTACTGGAGTTTTACAGCAGATGAAAAAGACAATTACATATGTTTCACAAGCACACAAACAAACTGTGTACATCTTGTCCCATGTCCCACTGAATTCTTTATGACCAGCTGAGAATACCCACTTAACAATGTATTCATTGTACCTAGTGAGGAAATCTAAAATACGTGAATAGGCATTCTGGGTGCTGCCCCCATAATCCTTTGGATGCTTCCAAATCCTGAGTACAGAGCAGGAAGCACAGTAAGAACTTTTGTTGGCTGCAATCCTAGACCCACCTACTTGGAAGCAAGTCCCATTGGATTCAATGAGACTTACTTCAGAGTAGATGGGGTTGCATTGCATGGTTAGCTGGGTTAGCATTTAATAGAAAGGATGCAGCTGTTCAAAAATGGGGCTTTATTATTATGTTTTATCAGTTATATTGCTGACTGCTTGACATGTGACTAACACCTACTGCAGTGTCTGTACCAGGAAAGGCAAAACGTAAAGGTGAGTGATATAATATAAAAAACTAAGATGTTTCCAAAAGGCATAAGGTCTGTATACATTTGCAAATAACACTATATATACTCTCATTCTGTACTACAGATATGAAAAAGCTTTTAACTGAACTTTATAAAGATTTTAATAATAGCAATCATAATACTACATTTGCCTTGATATTAAATATGTTCCCTAGTTTGACATTGGCAAAAGGATATCAGTGCATGTGTGTTTGCGAAGCATTGGGGATCCTAAAGTATCAGCTATTCAGTAATTAGCCAGTTAAATAATTGTACTGTGTGCTGCTTTATTACTTAAGCATTTTTCTCTCACTGGCAACTGTGGCTGAAGGAGAAGTGGACTACAGGTTTCTCAAGTATCTACACATTCAAGAAGTGAGAGGTAGAGCTCCCTCTAGAAGAGAAAATAAGTAATTCCCCATGGATGTCACTTAAAGGAACTGGTGAAAACCAAACAAAAACAAAAAATGACAGATAAGGAATGCTAAAATCCCAGGGCAATTTTAAACCAATCTACTTAAAACTGATATTGTCTGAGGGGTTTGGGTCGCAATCCTTAAAGCAGTTTTTTCTAGAGTAAGCTCACCATGGTCAATGGGACTACCTCCAATGAAAACTGGGATGGAAAGCTGAAATGCTTTTATCATTGTATGGTATGTTACAAAGGGAAAACACACACGCAAAGCCGTTTCAAACTGAAATGCCCATAAAATCTGTGCATTTGTAAATCTCCCACTTCTGCTATGAACTCTGCAAAAGATTACATTTTGTTTGAGTGATAACTTTTTCACACAATGACCGCTCTTCAAATACAAGGCAATAGGAAGATAAAATTTAGATGGACTGCATATTAGTACTGTGTCTATCTGGTAGCTTTGCATCAAAATAATCGTTGAAGGTGCCCTTTAAAAAATCATGCAGACTCCATATTTTTTGGCAAGTGCTATGCTTCTGTACAAGAAACAATATTATTTGATTTTTTTAAAAAATCCCCTCCAACTGACTGACGCATAACATGAAAATAAGACTTATCTTCAGCAGTTCAGATTACGTTTGTACATAAAAATCCTCAAAATATTTGCTTACATAATACTGTATTTAGTCACTTAAACAATTTAAGGTGAAGCATTCTTTATAAATACCATGGGTACATACATGTCCACGCATTATTTCAAAAGCTTTTCGTGTACATATTTCTAAGAAATTAAGCTGTTCTGGATACAGAATAATAAACAAACAAATCTTTTAGAGGATCAACAAAATGCAAATTACCGCCATTCCTATGCATGCCTACTCAGAAGTAAGTCCTATTAAGTTAATGGGGGCTTACATTTCAGTAAGTAGGTAGAGAATTGCAGCTTTATTCATATATATTTTTACTTCTAGAATTGTACTCTAAGGTCACAGAGTCTACAACTCTGAGAAATATATATAGTATTATCAGAGTGGGGGGAGTCACCATTAGAATACTAGACATAGTGCCTTGGCTGGAAAAAAATATATACCGTAGTCACCACCAATATTCAGCAAGACATAGAACTCAACTTTTATAATACCTGTTGGGAGTAATTGTACACTTGCTTGTCAAGTATTTTAACACTTCAAGTCTCAGAATACTATATGTCTCAAATAATAAAATTGAGTTTGCTGATTTTTAATTCTCATTTATCATTGTATAAACAACAACAAAAAAGGCTACAACATGAACAAATGTTTCAATTTCCATCTAAAGCCACATCAATCATATTGGGGCTTTGAGAAGGGTAACTTGTAAAACATGTATTTAAATCCTGCACAATATTTGTAATAAACTAACTGTATAAATCCATCAATTACCATTAACCTTGATTTGGTTATTAGTATTATTCTAGTAACTGGACAAATATGTATATATTTTTCTCAGCTCTCCATCAAGTAGTCCCCTTCTACCTCTGTATCTCTCCAACAACCTTTGCTACAAACTCCAAGCAAGGTACTTATATTTGGAATTTCAGCAGTCGTATGAACCATCAACATACAATACTGCTTTATCCCATAATTCTTGTTATATATTTGATATGAACAACTGTCAGATGAGTTAAGCATGACATATTTTGTATTCATTTAGTGAGTAGGGGGAGAGAAGAGTCAGGCTTTGAACTGTGGAATCAAACTCCCAATTCTAGCATAAAATCCCTTAAAACAGAGCTAGCAGGTTGTCACCATTTATTAACAAAGCTCACTTAAGCGCTCTTTTAATGTGTAGGAAGATTAGGTTGGAATGAAATGGCTACAGAGAAGCATTTCATGCTATTGCAACTGCAACAGACTCACAATTTCCAACAGCATGCCATTATCCTATGTCCAGTAGCTCTATAGCAAAATTTGCTCTATTCACAGTATCTGCCTCCTGTTATGGTTTTTACTAGAAACAAATTCGGTTCAGAGACTTCTTACAATGGAGTAGACTCATTGACAATTCAGTGGAAATACACCAGTGCGGATGAGTACTGTGGGTGACTCCCCACTCTACTTCTCAATTCTCAAGTCATGTATGTTTCATACATTCCAAGGTACCAGACAAAGTAATATACTACCTTAATCTAGATCTCACCCTAGGCAGACACTTCTTTCCCCAGACTAAAACATCAACAACTCCTAAATGTCTCCCTAGACATAAAACTAGGTCAGATGTAAATAAGAAAAAGTCTTGCAGCACCTTAAATATTCCAGCCTTCACGGTGCCACAAGACTTTTCGTTGTTTTTGCCACAATAGATGAGCATGGCTATCCCTCTGGAATAGATCAGGTGTACTTATTCATTTGAGACACTGTATTTCTTAGCAATCTGGAGTCTCCTGAAGGTTTTGCTTTCTGTCTCCATTCCAGCATAATGAATGGATGTCAAACATACACATATTTAGCAGATATAATTCATTGCCAGCACAGCTAGATGATATCTCTTTAAAACATCAAGTTTCAGCTGCTGTGGTTTAAAACGTAGGATTTAAGATTAACCCTATGAGGCTTTCCGTTGACTCAACCGAACGTCTGTCCTTATAATCTGTTTGTTATATCCGATTTAGAATTAAAAATAACTCTTGCCATTAACAATAGTCAAGAAGACACAGAGAATCTGGACAAAACTAGGACAGCTTTTCATCGGCTCAAAATGTGGTTGCACAAATAAGGGTCATGCTATGGGGTTAAAACACCTAAGTATCAAAAATGACTATGTACTGGCTGACCTCTGAAGAAAACCCAGTGTTTGAAAAAACATGGAAACAGCTGCTGAAATATGGCATTTTCTACTGAAATTCACAAGGTCAGAAGCACAGAGGTCCGTTTATCTCCTCCAGTCACAAATCAACATTAAGAAAACAAAACTTGACATCTCCCATGACAATTGGAAGGAAAGATTTATTAGAATCCTGATACCGTCTACAGATTGTGGCTGTGTATTTTTGTTCTCTGCTCATTTAGAACTCTACTTGGAAAGCTTTCCAGTTACATTTACCTAGAGACTTCTTCCTACCACTTCCCATCTGACAGAAATCACTCAGCTGGGTCTGATGAATAATGGTAAAAGGCAGCTTGTATCAGCAATGATTGAATTACAGAATGTTGAAGATTACAGAATGCTATGAAGCCTCATTCCAATGAGTTTGCTTAATTTACGTACTATACTCCAGTAAGCAGCTTGATGTCTTTATAAGAAAACATCAAGAGACACTGTATTATTAAGGGAGAAAATAACAACGAATTCCATAACTTTTGTTTTTACTTCTTTAACTTTTTGTTAACATGCAAGTAAGCATACATGCATTTTGTTTTTAACCACACCACTAACACCATATATGGATATATTATCAATAGGCCATTATAAATTGCCTCAAGATGAAGCAAAAAGACTATGAAAACTATGAAGGAGAAATAAAGGGGGCATGCTTAATGTAAATACAATTTTTAAAATCTTACAAGGAATGGTAGATCAGAGATCCATGACCATCAGTATTTTCAAAAGCATCACTTTAGTCATGTGCCATTACCACAACCATCACAACCAAAACCTTGCCCGTCCTTTAGGGAATACTGCCGGTGAATAACACCTATTTCTCTATCAAAGCTTACAATGCTGTGCATCAGTAAGGATGCAACTGAAATCTTAAGCTGCTAATCAAACATATTGGGGGTTGAGGGTTGGTTGGTTTAGTACCTGGTGTTGGAAATTGTTGATGCAGAAACTCTTTCTTTATCAAATAATCAATGGTTAGGAGAAGAGATGTGAAATCAGAGGGGTCGACACTTTAAAAATAAACTGCAATTAACTTTCCCCCCCTCAAACACCCCCTTTGTTGTTGTGGTTGTTCCCTCGGGGAAAAGGAAAACAAGTAGCAAACAGATCCTTTCAGAAGCTGATTCCCCTTCAACCCGTCCACAGGAGCTTTGAAGATCTGCTTCCTGCCTTATAAGCAGTTTCGTTGCTTTGGACACAGCTTTCAGCCTGTTTCCGTCACTGGGTTGCAGGCAGGATTCATTCCCCCCCCCGGCCCCCGCCCCACCCCTCCCCCTCTTCCCATTTCACCCCATGTCACCCACCAGCTGACTTTTCCTCCAGAAGAGAAACAGTAGGTGGGTGGAGGGCTTTTCGGAGCAGAGTGGGTGGAGATTGTCAGGCATCCACCCAGCCCAGCTTCACCCCACCGTTATCACCACCCTTGCTTCCCCCAAGTCAGCAGCCACTGGCCAAACTGCTTTCCCAGGGTCGGAGGGAGAAACATGTGCTGCCCCCCCCGCCCCAGAGAGAGGCCACCCGGGTGCTCCTCCTCAGCCTGGCTCCGAGCTTCCTTCTCTCTCCACAGACACGACACACTCACACACACACTCACACTCCGAGAGACCCCGGCCGAGCCATGAGACGGGAGGGAGCCGCCGCCGCTGCGAAGCCCCTCCAAGCAGCAGCAGCAAGCAGTGCCGCTTCACGCTCGCTGCCTTACCTGGCAACCGGCGAAGCGGGCGCGCTCTGTCCTTCAGAGCCTTTCTTTCTTTCTTTCTTTCTCTCTCTCTCTCTCCCTCGCGCGCTGCGCCTCTCCCGGGATGGCAGACTTCAATAACAAAGCCCCGCCAAAATAATAATGGCACTCAAAAGTGTGCGGGGACGCCAGCCACCTCCCACACACACCGCGCGCGCACGCACGCACACCGGCGGCAGGAGCAGGAGCAGGTCCGCGTAGTGTCCCCCCCTCCCTCCCCTCTCCGGCTCTCAGCGAGCTGGGCTTTGCGTTGGGGGTTAAGTTTCAGCTGCTGCGGGCAGGCAGGCAGGCTGGCTAGGAGGAGGGGGAGGAGAGGCGCCGGGCGGGGAGGGGGGCCGGGCCGAGCCGAGGCCGGAGCATCACGGGCTCTGCAGCTTCTCCAGGAATCCCTCCACAGCGAGGCAAGAGCATCATCGCCCAGCCGCTGCGGCCCCATTGGCCGGGAGGCGGGGCTTGCGCGCCGCGCGGCCAATCCGCCGGCCGGATTCATAGGTGGGGCTTTGCTTAGGCGGCAGCTGCGCCCATCCCATGGCTACGTTCGCCTTTCCATCTCTCTGCTCTCGCCTCCCTCTGCCTCCGCCCAGCCGCCCAGCGCTCTCTTCCAGCGGGGAGATTGGGGGTGGGGGATGGGGAGGGAGTTCCCTGCGAATGACAACCAAGGACACCAAACTGGTCTTTGGAATTGTCAAAGGGTGTGAGAGAGAGAGAGAGACTGGGTGTTTGTGTCCCAGCACCTCTCTCTCTTTCCACCTTAAGCTGAAGCTCTGCAATGGAAAGGCAGTCGCCCGGGTGACATGATTCTCATTCTCGCTCGCTCTCGCTCTATCTCTCCCTACGTCCCCCTCCGCCCTCCTCTCTATCTCCCACTCCCCGCCCCCCTAAATCTCAGGCAATTTACAGTATGGCATTTTCAGACCAACAAAAGAGAGGCATCGAAAGGGAGATGCAGGAGCTGCGGAGGGGAGGGGAAGCTGGAGGGAGAGACTCTCACAAGCAGTCATCAAATTGAAAGCAAAACCTCCTCACCCCCAAACAAGTAAGGGGCTACCTCTTTTCCTGTACGCTGAGGCTACTGAAGCTGATCATTCATTCATTCATTTATTAAAAGCCATCTTTTTCCTTTGCAATGCTACAGGGATTTGCCTGAGCTAAGGGGGAAAACACCCTCTCTCGCTCTCGCATTATCTTTCTCCCACATTCTTTCTCTAGCCATAGTAAAACTAATCTCGATCTCAATTGTATGGACTTTATAGCATTAAGGGTTGAAGTAAAGTAGAAAGCATAGTTTTCAGAGGTCTTTACAACTTGTGTTCATTATGAATTGGTCAGATAATAGCTCTGTAGCACAACACATTCTGTTAAGCACAGTTCTTTTTTCTTTTTAGTGGGTTACAAGTACAGTATCCAATTAAGCTATGAACCGGAGCTACCCTGAATCTCTGAGGAAATAGGCAACTGTAACTAGTAAAAATGACTACATAAACTAAAACATTTACTGTAATATGTTATGCTATGCTTTTGCCATGGGGCATCATAGTCAAAACTGTCATTTGGGTAGCTGCTACTAATCTATCAGCATCCAGAACAGTATCATCTGGGGCTGCATGTGTGAATGCACACACTCTCCTACTTAAGTTCTGCCACAAAGTTATAATCTAAAATTAGAATTTCTAGTGTTCTACTTTCTAAAAGCTGTGACTAGTCAAATGTTACATGCCAGACACATGAGTTATATTTTGGAGGCCACCAACCTCCTGTGTACTATGTCCATCCCATTTCAATGAGAATTTGCAACATGTGGACTGAGGTGTATAGTGGCAGTAGAAATTTGAACTGTTTGATAGCCTTTGTGGAAAACCTTCCATCTACCAACAGTGATAAGGAGCTGTCCTATAAATCAAATGCATGGTCCATGTACTGTATCAACAGCAACCTCCAGGGACTTTCTGGGTTAATTTTTCCAACCCTTCCTAGCTGCAAATACCAAACTTTAGACCTAGAGGCAAACTTGTGTGTGACAGGAGCCTCTGAGTGGATGCTCATCCCTTTGCTCATCTAACCCCACCTGCCCCTTCTAGAGAACACTATAAAAATAGCTAATTTTGAACATGCTTTATTTCTGACTGAAGAGTTCTCCAAGCCGTGCCATAGTGGTCTATGCACCACACTGCATGTAAAAAGGATGCTGTCCACTGAGTAAGTGCTGAAAACTCACTTTGAATTACACTTTTCTAGGATCAGTTTGAATTACACTTTTTCTAGGATCACAGAACTCAAAAAACCAATACAGTATACCTAAATTAATTAATTGCATGCACCTATTTTTAGGAAGTAATGCAGACAGACATACCAGTATATACTTTCTTAACCTGGTGGTGTTTCTCAGTATATTATACCCTGCCTTGAGTAATATCATAATGGCAATCAGGATCCTTGGTGCTGTTTCTTAACAGGAGTTTCGAGAAGACCTGTGGCATAGTTTTCAGAAGTGCTTATATTGAAGCAAGTATTCAATATTTCAGCATAGTTGCAAAAGTGGAACATGGATTAATTTCTCAGAGGAAAGCATTGAAAGTACGGTTTATTTTTCACAATGGATGTATATTGATGATTAGAAAGGTTCAGAGTGCCTTTACCTTGATTCCCATGGAGCTTTCTTTGATAACTGCCAGCAGACTTGTAAAACACAGTCTGTCCATTTGCATCAGCTGTGTTCATTGTTCTTCATTTTTCTGACTTTATGTTATAAAAATCATACTTTTGATTTTGCTACAGTGTCTATTACCAATGCCAGCTTTGCACTGACATAATGTGCTGTACTTGTGATGCTATGAGCTCACAGAAGCACAACAGAAAACAACACCAGCAACCCATCGCACTGTGTTCATGGCAAGACCCCCAGAGCCCAAGTGTAGTCCTTGAGCCAGATCACAACACAGGCATTATTGTCCCCAGGGAATTAACATTCCCTTGAGCCTGCTTGCTACAGAAGCACCAGTTCAGACTGAGCCTTTGATGGAACAAGTTGTCTGGCTCTGTCCAGGGTCCTGAACATTCTGCATCTGACTTTGTTCACCAGCTTAGGTTGATATGTTAGCTGTAGCTAGGCCTGGAAAACTGATCTGGTCACAGCTATCCATGTCCAAATCTCATCTAGACAGGACTACTGAAAAGTGCTCTGTGAATGGCTGACCTTGAAGGCTATGCAAAAACTACAACTGGTGCAAATAGCATCTATGTCGCTAACTGGCTGAAGCATTGGGGAGCATATCTTGTCAGTTTCCTAAAAGAGCTACACTGGCTACTAATTTTAATGTTTAAAACCCTAAATGGCTTGGGACCAAATTACCTTATGAACTGCCTTCTTTACACAAACTTGCTCATATATTCAGATATTATCTTGGTTCTCCTGCCATCAAAGTTGAGGTGTGTGCTTTTCTGTTTTGTCCACACTTCTGGTCCCTCAGCTCGGGAATTCCCCCTTTTTAGTTTATCTTATGTTGGCATTTTGCCCCTCTTCTTCATTGCCAGATTGCATTGTTCTTATACTTTTATTGGCTTTATTGATTTTTAATTTATTTCTCTGACTTGCTCTGCAAATCCTGGTGGGTTTGAGCAGTGGGACATTAAAAGTTCACATAAATACAGCCCAGTGCCTTGAGCAGTGTGTTCCCCAGTTGGCAATTATATACAGCTGTTCATATGCTCTCATTGGCTGCAAATGAAGAAGGGGGTGAGGTGCTGGGCAGTCACTGCCGACTCTCCATTAAAATGGACCACCTCTTTTGAATCATATAGAATCATGGAATTGTAGAATTGAAAGGGTCCACAAGGACCATCTAGTCCAACACCCTGAAACAACTGTCTAACATTACACTATCTCTACAGATGGTGAAGGAGCAAAGGTTTCTAAGTCCCATTTCCCTACCCCACCCCAACTCCGGGAGCAGGCTGATTAGGATCAGGGCAGCAATGCATAGGGAGAAGTTTAACTCTTTCAGTCTGTATTGTGGTCTCAATGAAAATTACTTCCCATTCACCCTGAAGCTGCTATTTGCCTCAGGAAGAAATCTGCCTCTGGCACTGAACACATTCCGATCTTTTGCTTCCTACCCCAATTCCAGGCCTCTTTCTCATTTCTGTGTTTAACTTTATTTCAAGGTTTGTGTGTTTGAAAGCTGAGAGGCCTGCTTATTTCATAACAGCAGTGCAATCAGCTTTCAGCTCAGGAAGCAAAAAATGCAGGAAAGATAATATATGTGTGTGTTTTCCTGGAGTTTAGACAAAATGATATTTACTGATGGAATTAAAATGCAGCATCACCCCCACCTCTACCCTGTGTTAATGAAAACTTGCAAGCTATTTTGTTTTCCTCAGGACTATCTTCAAAGAGATCTTTTTTTGCCAAATAAGTATGCAATAAAACTCTGGGGGATGAATACCAAAAACAAATACCATGTTAAAGTGATAACCTCAGGAAGGATAGTTATTTGTCTACTTCCTAGCGCCGATCTGATCTGTGCTCCTTCCAGTGCATGTTTAAACATTGCTGCAGGCTCCTATGTTACGATTCTTGGCTTAGCAAATGAGGCTTTAATTTTTCTGAGGACATGATAGGACATAGTTTAAAAGCTATCAAACAGGGGTGCAAAAAGCCCAGGCTGTTTAGCTCTTTTTATTTAAAGACTGTGCTATCCATAGGACAAAGTTCATAGGTAATAAACTCTCCTAAACTGTAATAGTACTGTACAAGTATAAAGAACAGGAAATGAAAGATACAGCTCTTATTCAAGCCTTATATAAAAAGTGAGGTTTGTATTATGCCAAATAGGATCCCTTGAGGGTATTATGATTTCAGTGAATATGTCATTCAGACAACATAGGCATTGCACACATTGCATTCTACCACCAGCTCAGATTCATGCTGGCCAATAGTAAAGTGACCATCTCCACTAACTGCTCCTGAAATGAGATAGATAAAGAAAGGAAGCCATGCTCAATGTGCAGATGTCTAGGGCTGGTGAAAAGCACTATTCAGCTTTGTAATGGAGCCCCATCACAAAGATAACAGTCTGGGATAATACATCTGTTATCCCCTTTCCAGAATGCAAATTACATGTAAATACTGTAATAATGGTGAAGGTATGAGCCTGTGTTTGCCTTAACACAGGCATCCCCAAACTTCGGCCCTCCAGATGTTTTGGACTACAATTCCCATCATCCCTGACCACTGGTCCTGTTAGCTAGGGATCGTGGGAGTTGTAGGCCAAAACATCTGGAGGGCCGCAGTTTGGGGATGCCTGCCTTAACACAAAGTATTGGTCCTGAGACCAGGATTTGCTTGGGTATCAAGTTCATCCTTTCTTCCTTTGGATACATAGGATGATAAAATACATAAGGTGGAATTCAGTGCAGCATTTCTGCTTACACTGCAAAATGATCTCTCCTCTCCTTTGGCATGCACTGTTCTGGGAGGTCTCCCAAACCTACAAAGTAGATCTAAAGGCAGGCATGGAGTGCAGGGGTGGGGAGAGTGGGAGGATAGCCCCATGGAGCTAGTGGGAGTCCTTACATTGGTTTCGGCTAGCAGAATGGGGTGGTTGAACCCGGCCCTACAGAAACACATTCTGGGAATCTCTGAATTTTCAATCCATCAAGCAACAAAATGAATAAATTCTACTTGACAGGTAACTGATCAGATAGGCCACTTCAGTAAGGGTGTTTGTGATAAAGAACAGGCAATGAATATTCATAATTAAGAATGGGACACAGTCACAAATTCCTATTTGTGAAGGATAAAAATGTGTCTTCTGCTTGTCTTTTAGAATCTCCACGTTGGTACTCCGAGTCTGTTTTAAAAGGCAAATTAATATAACCCTGCATAAATATTAATGCATAGATGTCAGCTATTGCTATTACAATTACCAGAAAACCTTCATTTTGAGAGGCAGTCAGAAGCACAATTACAAGGACAGTACTCTATGTTTGCCTTTCTGTAAAGGAGAACACTCAGAAGGGCAATGTCTTATCAAGGCCTTAGAGTCTCTAGATCCACAGTACGGTAACTGGGCATCATTTAGGACAGGTTTTCTAGTTTAGTTTAACATGCAGACTGGTTCCAGGAAAGAAGAAAAAGAAAACAAAGGAAACAAGTTATCTTAGAACATGATGGGTCCATTGGGTGGCCACCGAGCAAGGCAAAAAACCTCAAGAAAACCAGAACGTCCACAATGATAGCCAGGCCCATCAATGGAAAACAAATGATAGGATCTGCAGTTCACATTCTGGAGAGCCGTATGCTTCCCACAATGGGCCTGTCACTGAATAAGATCATAGATAATCCCATGGACCATTTACAAGTGCTGTCAATAGGAAGAACTCCATGAGTTACACTGTAGCTATAAAATGAGTGGAGAAACATTTTTTTCCCCAGTCCAAGGGCCCCATTCCATCATGGACAATATCTGGGGGCCATGATGCAGTGGTGGGCAGGATCAGAGGCAAAAAGTGGATAGACAGTGGGTACGATCTCTGTACAATAGGGTACAATCCAGCCATGTAAAGGCCAGAGGTTTCTCTCTCAAGCTCATTCCTTTATTCTTCATCTAGGCAAGCAAGAGGTGCAGTTCAATGATACATTACAGCCAGGCAGAACCACTCAAGAAGATTGCAGAGCTGGGGCAGTGAGTAGCGTGGTGAATGGATGGGCCAGATAGACATCCATGGACTGACTAGAGAGGCCTGGAGGGCAAAACTTGAACCCCAGGGGTGAGGCTTCCCACTCCTGCTACAAATATGTATGGGAACTATCCCTTCTCTGAAGAAATTGTCGTTAGTTCTTCCTCCATTTACTGCAAGATCTTTCAGGGCTAGGGACTTTTATTCTATTGAAATTTTCCACTACACAGATCTTAACTATGTGTGTCCTTTTTGTATGATTTAACTTCTTCAAATCAGATTTTTATCTTCTGGCGGAGATCAGACAATGTGGGCAAGGTAAGTTATCCCATTCCTATCTAAGTGCTTTCACATTGACCCTGTTTGAACCTGCTCAGTTGGCCTATCAACCCAGAGATCTGCTTTAAAGATATGTACCCAGCCTTCTTAACCTAGTGGTCGATCAGCTGTCTAAGGAGCAGGCTACATAACTGAACCAACTTCACACAACAGGCATTCACATCATCATCACGTAATACAGAGTATGCTTTCATGTCTGTCTGAATCCTGTTGCATTCTGGGAACTCTTCAGATCTAGGATTACTTTAAAAGCATTTTCTCTTCTTGAAAAAAAAAAGGCCCTCCGGGCATGTTCTTTTTACAAATAATTTCCTACACAACATTGCAGAGCTGACACAGTAGACTCTCCATTACGAGGAGAGGAAACAATGTGCTTTACACTTAAAATGGAGCATTTCAGGAACATTTTTCTTGATATTTATACCGTAATATTGTATTTCTTTTACACATGATACCATTTTGACAGCATGAAACATCCTACAAGGCTGCTTAATTACCTGCAAGTATTGCTTTTTCTTATATTCAGCATTTGTATGAAAATACTATCTCCAATGTCTCCAGCACATATTTTGTACCACAAAGAGCCGTAAGCCATCTAACTATGAAAATATAGCACAGCACTAAGCTTCTCGTTAGCATTTGTTTTTGGAATTCAGGATTACCATGTCCTAGCTGCATGGACAGCATTTTTTTTCTACATAAACTGATGTGTTGTTTAGAATGCTTTTAAATAAATACATAACTGAGAGTATGGAATAACACACACACACTGCCACAGCTGAAATTCATTGGAGGCAAAAGATTTACTACATCTATTGAAGTAAATGTTCAAATGATGAAGTATATTGGAATGCACATGTTGAATGGCATTAGTATCAAGGGGAGTGGAATTGTGAATATCTGAAATCTTAGAGACACACCACCTGACAATCACCTAGCTATAAGTATTCACAGTCACTTTTATGTGCTTAAAATTAGAAAATGGATATCTATTGTTGCACATTCACACAATGTTGCACATCCACATCCAGGATCTTCTTAACCTGAATTTATGCAATACTGCAAATCCCCATCTCCAGGGGAATACCTGGATAATCTTTTTATTTTCTCTCCCATTTTGAAACCTTCTCACTGTCTAATGCCAGAGACTGTGATTCCTATTTCACAATCATAGGCTGTGTGTGAAGTCAGAGAGCCCCCATCCCAAAGGAACACCAGTATTTCTTTTAAGATAAACTCCTTCAAGGCTGACTTCAGCAAGTAATCTAAGCTATCAAATACATCAGCTGTGGAAAATCTCTGTACTACTCAGAATGAGCAGGTATCCCTGATAGTGTGTGTGTGTGTGTGCGTGTGTGTAAAATATATATCATTACTATTTCAGTGAGTGCTGGTATTATAGTGTCAGATAAAAAAAAACACTTAAAAGTATAAATGCATACCCCATGTGAATCTGTTTTTTTCTTTGAACATAGTACAAGTCTCAAATTTTATCATTGCTTGGTGTTATTGAATTACGTGTTATCTAGTTAATTATTAGAGGTTGGAAATCGGTGGTTTCATATAACATTGCAACAGACAGTCAAGAAACTCATTGAATCAGATTTTAATTTTACAATATTCTCATTAATAATGTCTATTACAACAGCCATTAAAAGTCCATCATGTTAATTTAACTGGGAAAATCTAATAGAATGCCAATGGAGTGCCTCCATTAAATTAATGTTAGGGACTTCTAACTGATCTCTTAAATAGATGTTGTTATTAGGAAGAGTAATATAGTTTTAATTAAAAGAGGGCAAGGGTTTCATTGATGAGCAAAGGCTTTTTTATATAAAATACTGTGAAAAATTCAATGACAGCACATGCTGGAAGACCTTTATTGGTTTTAGTAGTCTCAGTATCTTTTGAAAATATACTTGTATTAGAAAAGATTGATTGCAGCATGCCATTATAGGAAAGGTTCACACTACATGCAAGTATTAAGAGCAGAGATCTGACTTTAGTGATCTTGATCTTTGTGTGTTGCGGGGCAGGGTTAACTATGACAGCAATCCTAGATACATTGGCCTGGAAGCAGGTTGAAGGAAATTCACTGGCTCTTCTATAGCCATACACAGATCACTCTGCCTAAATAGTATCTAATCAGGAAATCATTCAGAATGAAGGTGGGAAAGGCCTTCAATGATGTGGCTAGTTCGCCAGACTGTGGAATCTTGACTCTGCAAATTAGGCCTAAAAATGTTGGATATTGTTCGCAGTCAGCGACCTCAGACATGCTCTTTCTGTGGGAATGTGTGAAAATGATACACAGGGTGAGGAACGACAAGTGCTCTCATGCTCTGCTCCATGCAATGGAGATTGACCAGATTGGCTCAAAAATATTGTCTGATGCTTCCCATAACTAAGCCATTACTACTGGAGTTGTGGTCACAACCTTATCCAACATAAAGGGATTTAATTGTTCAGTACAACCCTTGCTATTTGGGCCTAGGCTATAAAATCTCCCAGTTGTCCAGTTTTATGTCTTTCCACACTTACCATTGATGGCATAGTCATTTGCTTGTTTGTTTTTGGCACGCTGTCACATGACATTGTCACTCTTCAGCTAATATTCTAGAATAATGTATTTAAGAAACCTACTTATTATTCTATTGCAAAAAAATAATAATCCATTTTTTTCTGAAAGATCCAAATCGATCCTCAGCATTTTCATTTGTGTGGCATGTGTACAAGCATCATTCTAGTTTCTGTGTGAAGATTGTGGATATAGTTTACGATACATCTTTTTTATGCCACTTCCATCTGCCCACTGCAAATTTCTGAGCTCAATTCAGAGAAGAGATATGACAGATAGAGATGATGATACTGATTCAAAGTTTTGCCCCATGACAGCGATCATTGGCTGCAGGCAAAAATTCATTTTAATAACCAGGTTCACCATAGCTCAGGCTAAAATTTTTGGAGGTACTCTTATTTTGACTCAAGAAAATTAGCATTTTATAGTTCAAATCAGGAAAAATAAATACAGTAAATGGACAAAAGGCCACCATTGGAACTAATGACTCACTGGGCTAGAGAATAAACTATTTTTTAAATAATAAAAAAAGTTTCTTCTCCCGATAGGTTCACAAAATGTTTAGGGGTATGCATACCTTCAGAAAAAAAGCACTGGATACCACAATGTAGAAGTGAAGGCAAAAGCTTCTCTCCATCCTAAAACTGGATGTTCTGGTCTCTGGAAAAAATTCTTCAAAGGGTGGCAGCAGATATACTGTTTCCTTGTGTCCATGATCTTTGCAGTATACAAGTCTTCCTTCCACACATATCATATCAATCATAATGGCAGGCCTTTCATTACTACATGCATTAACTCATACACATTAAATTATGGGAGGTACATAGGGTTCTCATCCAGGGCCAATCACATCATTTGGTAGTTTGGGAAGCTACATCAGCTGCAAGAGTGTGGGTGGTGATGGGTGGGAGCAGAAGTGAGATTTCGGAGACAAGACTGTGTGTCCTGTCAGATGCCCTGTGTCTCCTGAGATAGACTGCTGCCCTCGGGTGTGCTGTCCAATCGCTAAGTCTGAAAGAAGATTCAGCTGCAAGTGCAGTTATCTGCCAAGTGTGGAAGGGAGGAGATGCCACCTTGGTATTCATCTCCAGGCAGCAAAATGTCTTGGGCTGGACCTGCTCGGGATGAGTGAGGATGCAATGTGTCTTTGTATACAATATCTTCTTCCACACATACCCCATCCATCATCATGACAGGCATGCAACATTACAAGTTTGCTACAGTACAAGACTCCATAGACCATGCTCTGAAATATTGTGTATCCTTCTATACATAGCATACACCACTTACATTGGTGACTCACATAGTAGAAATTCATTCCCTTTTTTTCTGTTTTGAGAGATGGATGACTTAAAAAAAGGTAACATGAATTGTTGTCATCTATAAAAAGGCTTTTTGCCAGCATTCCTCCATTATAAACAGATGTCTATAGTCTGAGATCCAAAGTTTCTTTGTGCACACACAAAGCTTGGCTTATTTGGAGAATTCCTTCAATGTCAGGAAAATCTCTGAAAGGACATTCTTTTGGGGTGAGTCCATCTCATGCAAACATCTCTGTGGACCTCTGAACCCATATGAGCTCACTGAAGCCCCTGGATCAAGTTTGAAACAATCCAGCCAAAATTTAGCACTGCTCCGCCACATTGATTTCAGCATTTGCTTAAATCTCTTCTATTAAAATAATTGGGATTCTTTTATCTTTGCCTGGATCGTGCCTTTTCTAAAAGTAAACACAAATATTTAATAAAAAAATTCCTCCCAGTAGCACCTTAGAGACCAACTAAGTTTGTCATTGATATGAGCTTTCGTGTGCATGCACACTTGTACTGTCATTGGTTCATACCAATGACAAACTTAGTTGGTCTCTAAGGTGCTACTGGAAGGAATTCTTTTATTTTGTTTTGACTACGGCAGACCAACATGGCTACCTACCTGTAACTACAAATATTTAACCAAGCTTGCTAATTATAAAAGGGGGGGGGTCATGCTTGCAATAGGTTTATAAAAAGGTCTCAGTACCTAGCTACATATATCCAAGACAATATTCTATGGCTCATTTTAATAGACTTCTCATCCATGGCAGCAGAGCACGATATGAAAAAACAAACCACCCAAAAACCTGAAGCCAATTTCAGTGATTTATTAAAATGCTTTCCTCCACAATGAATTGTAAGGCAGAACAGTCTTTCCAAATGCTGAATCGGTAAGTGGGAATCTCACTCTTAATTTAAAAATTGCCATTCAATGTCACTATGAAGCTGGAATAAATAGTAGATGGAAACACGAGGACGAAATGAAATGTTCATAGTTGCTTCTTTAGTAGAGAACAAGTCTTATATCACTTTAAAGGCTCACGTATCCTGATATTTGTCCCGTTGTGTTATGATCAAATAGTGTTTGGGAAAATATTACAGAAAGAATAGGCTTTGATGATTATGTAAACTTCCCAGGAGAGACAACTTCCATTATGCATCCTGGCTTAGAGGTTGCATATTTCTAAATATAACAGGTTCTCATCTGGCAATCCCCTGGAGCTTTTAGCATGTTCCAGTCAGTGCACAGCAGTGTCTGCAGTGGCAAGCTCCTGAAAAGGAACCAAGCTGCTGCGCTAACAACAGCCGCATGAAACGCATCCTCCACTGCCAGCCAGCCATTTTCTCACAAGCTGGCAAGGAAGGGAAGCCTCACGTGCACCTGCAGCATTGAACAGAGGCATGCTACACAACTCTTGAAAATGACAGCATTGTTTACGTAACCTGGTGCATGCCACGCACCAGCTGATGCTGTGGGACTGCCACTGTCAAAACCACTCATAGTGAAACCAGCATTCGGAATGCAAGAGTCGCAGCTACAGTCTGCCGACGGATATAAAAGCAGTAGAAGGCCAAAGACAGGCCACTGGCCGGCTCTTAAAACAGGCTGCAGAAACGGAAGTCGGTGAACCTAAGCAGCACAATCCTGCTCTCATCCCTTGAATTGAATAAAAAGAAATCGCTTCGCTTACACAGGGTTGCAGGGCACATCACGACAGACACGGTGAGGAGCTTGCATTTCAAAGAACGTCAAGATTTAAAAACCCCGTAATCCATCTTGATATGATGGGTCCTAAATCCAAGAGCCAAAGAGAGGTGTCCCCCCCTCCCCCTCCCCCGTGTATGTAGGTTAATTTAAGAATTAAATGGAAGAGGGAAAAGACTTCTCAGCAAAGACGTCTTAACGCAAATGAAATTGGAAATGGCAGTCAGAGAAAGATGTTAAGTAGGAACAGCCAGAAGTAGGGAAGGGAGGGGGAATGTACTTCTTTTCTTAGAAGCAAGTTTGCAGGTGGGATGTGTATTGGAAAGTCTTATCCAGAGTCATGGGTGCCACTGGAAAGCCACTGCATTGATTTAACCTTTCACTTAAGAATTAAATTGTAATCATGCTTCAGAAATTAACCCACCCACCCCACCCCCCGAGAAAGTTATGCAACTCAGATGCCATGAGAAGTGTAGCAGCAGAGAGGGCAGTTTCAAACGAGAAATTAAAAGGTGCCCCCATTTCCTGCTTGTGGGCTTCCTATAGACATCTTTCCTCCCCAAAAAAAGTGGTTTCCCTACAGTTCAGTCAGAGAGTATTATATATGGCAATATAAATGTGAAGGAAATAAATGCAAAAAGCAAAAGATGCAATGGACAGTTTCATCCATCAGCACCATCAAGGCTATACAAAGAGAACGAGAGAAGCAATTTATATGTATTAGATGTCTTGGTCAGGGTTGCTAGTAATGTCAACAGCAACTGTTATAGTAAGATCCAGGAGATCCAGGCAAGTGTAGGTGACTTTGAGACTATTAAAAACTTCCCAGCTTGACTTCAGCTTTTGTCTTGATTATAGGGAATTTAGTTTTGGGGGTGGCGCTGTGGTGTAAACCACTGAGCCTTGGGCTTGCCGATCAGAAGGTTGGCGGTTCGAATCCCTGCAACGGGGTGAGCTCCGGTTGCTCGGTCCCAGCTCCTGCCAACCTAGCAGTTTGAAAGCATGTCAAAGTGCAAGTAGATGAACAGGTACCGCTCCTGCGGGAAGGTAAACAGCGTTTCCGTGCGCTGCTCTGGTTTTGCCAGAAGTGGCTTAGTCCTGCTGGCCACATGACCCGGAAAAAACTGTCTGCAGACAAACGTCAGCTCCCTTGGCCAGTAAAGCGAGATGAGCACCGCAACCGTTCGTGACTGGACCTAATGGTCAGGGGTCCTTTACCTTTTTTATTTTTTAAGTTAATACAGGATTAATATGCTAGAGTTGGTACCAGCTCTCTTAACTCACTTTTTTAAAAGAATACATTTACTTCACTAGGCAGCTTAGGGGTACCTGTGAATCTTCACAGATACTCAGGCAAAACTGCCTCACATGCCGTAAAAGCCACACACACACACAAACACTCAATTATTGCCTCAAATTGAAAATTCTATCAATTCAGTCTTCTTAGATAGTATTACTTTGCCGACTGTCTTCCTATAACTGTCTTACAGGCATAGGGACTGATGTCCTGCCAACCACCTTCTACTGTAGATATGACCTTGCTGCAGATGTGGTGGCTCCACCTGTCTGCAAAGCCCTACAGGTAGTAAGAATGGCAGGTAGTTTGCACCACAGTCCATTCCTGAGATGCTGAGGCTTCGCTGAGACATGTTTGTAAGCTACTTTGCACTCTGAGAATGGTTCATTAAAAAGTAAAAATATGTACAGACATGCAGTCTTTTTATTAACACATATGAGGTGCTCTCATCTTCATCTTGAAGAGCTGTCAAAAGCAACTGTGCTTCTGCTTAGCTAATGAAATATTGAAAGCTGCTGGAATCGCTCAGCTGTCCAAAAGATGCAAGGAGGTCTACACCAGCCCAGAGGACCCATCACTGCTCTGACCATTGTGTGGCTATAGGCGTAGAGGAAGTTCTAGTGCAATTAACCCAATGACTATTGCTGCACCAGCCCAGAGGTTGAGTCCCAACTTCAAGAGCATGGGCAATTCACTTTCAACAGAATTAGAAACTAATACATAAGCCTAGACATTTCTGTGTGAGCACAACACTGAGTCATCTCATAATTCTCAAACATCATCTAAACATGACAGCAATCCACCATTAACCTTTCATTTTAGTTTCCATTCCACAACCAATGAGCTGTTATTGAATTTCATAGCCAATAATATTCTAGCTTGGATGCAACAAGCCCCCTGCACATTCACTTAATAGTCAGCCTCCATTTTTACAGATGCTCTGGAATCTGAAAGACTCTTGCACTGCAATCCCATGCATTTTCATTCAAAAACAATTCCTACTGTGCCCACTGGAACCTATCTCCTGTTACGAGTAGGGTCAGGGTCAGCCCACCCAGGAGACAAACTGGGGCTTACATAAGAAAGTGTGACAAATAACATCATTTTGCAAGGAAGAGAAACTGCAGCAGAACAGAAACATTGCTACATGTAACAATTTCAGGGTAGAATAGAAAATGATGCCTTCTTATATCTCTAGTTGGGATTGGGATCTCTAGTGAGGACATAGACCTAGCATAGTATTCTGGAGTTTGGCCTGTTCAGTGTATATTACATTTATTCCACAAGGATTTAACAGAGCACTGTTAATCTGTGTTCGAGCTGCAAGCGAGAGCTGCCGTTCTGTGGAGCTTTTCAGCAGCGTACCCTGGGAATAATATGTTTACAGCAAGTTACAGCAAGACAGCAGATCTTGGGGCAGGTGGCCTCGAGTCATGGGAACAGCCTGGAGGGTTTTGAGCAACTCCTGTTATTTATTGAGCAGGGAAGCATTTCCAGAACACAGCCAAAATTTTGAAGTTTGAATTTCAAGAGGTTTCTTTCTTTTTCATTTCTGTTCTTTTGAACCTGTCATAAATATAGTATCCTATATTATCTTCTATTTCTGGCAAAGCTTTTCTCTCACACAAGGTTCTAAATGCAATACCAACCCAACTTACATCTTGCCTCTCTTATGCTTCCTCTCTGTTCATAATGTTCAGCCAAATCTTCCCACTTCTTTAAACTCTGCATCTCTCAACTCCCACTGAAAACTTTTTGTTGTTCATATGGATTTTGATAACTTTTTTCTAGTTCTCTATAATAAATTTCTGTATGGTTCTACATTTTAGTTCAGTGGAAAATCGAACTCTCTGTCTCTGTCTCTGATGAAGAATATTCATATAAATGTTAATCATTAAAGATACATAGATATTAAAAGAATCACAAGCTGAAAAATACAAAATTATGTCCAACCTTTCAACATGCCAGTCATATTGGTTCAATAGTACTTTTCTTCATTCCAGCCATTTGACTGATGGACTGATTGGCTCTGAAAGCTGGTGCAATTCTCCGTAGATGTAAAGGTTTCTGCAGATATGATTGCAGCCAGTAATATCAGCTCACATTCCCAAGGCCCACGAAGAACTGGGCTGAAAGAGGACACTGACAAAATGGATGAATTAGGCAAGAACAAGAACAGAAGACACTGAGACTGCAGCATTGAGATCAACTCAAATCACAGCAAATTACGCAGCAGAGAAATCCAGTGGTGACACAGCATCTACTATAAAACCACAATATCCATTTAAAAAGATGGGGGAGAAGAAACAAGGTTCAAATAAAGGGTGGATCTGTTAAGGAGACATTAATGGGGATGGAGTTCTCAGGAGAATGATGCTTCATGATGGTACAGGAGAACACGGTTCTGAAATTCAGCCAACGTCAAATGATCTGGTACAAAGTTCTTCCTGATTTTTTTTAAGGAGTGAAATCATGCATGCATTTTCAACAATGACTGATTGCATCTCAGAAGATGACGCAGATATACATAAGGGTACATTGTTGAGTAATGGGTGTACTTGAGATGTTCATGCATCTGTGAGACATCCATTAGTGATTGCTAGGTGACTGGAGCTAACTTGAAAAGGCCACAACTGCAAGTAATTATGAAGGAATGAACTCTGACCGATTGAAAAGCCCAGATAAAATATTGGTTGTGGAGGACAGTTTCGCTTCTCTCTTATCTATGAACTGCATTCTATTACCAACGTAATTTCCAGAGTTTACAATCACATGATAATATTTACCAGTGATACGATAACACATGGTAAAATCAAAAGTTTAGTGATTTTTCAAGTTATGGCAATCTTTTATTCTGTTCTATATAGTGGTGGCAAGAACAGTGTACAAACATGAAAATTATAAACAAAGATAAAGACTGAAAGTGGGCATAAGAACTGAACCTTCAATTTCATGTGATAGTACTTATTTTACATACAGGGAAGTTGAATTCAGAGAGTGAGTTTTCATCCCTGCATTACCAAGAAACATCATAGGAAGATTTCTTTAAAAGTAGGTCACTCTCTAGCTCTCTGTTAAAGAATGAAGCATCTATTGTCTTTCTGGACACAATAAATAGTTTCAAGATAGAAAGGAAAAATTGGCCAGCTTCTGTAAAAAAGAAAAGGCACAAGCTGCAAAATATTCAACAGAGTACCGGTATTTCTCTCTCTCAAAATATCTACCCTGATGCTTCTAAAACAGCTACCTCCCCCACCACCCATGCTCCTTTTGCTAGTTGACTTATTGTTATGCAAAATATATTGATGAAATGCTTCTACATGGTGGGGGAGAATGTCCTTCAATTCAGTTTTATCCCCTAACAAAACTCTGGGATGAGACTGGGGGGGAAAGGATAAGATTTCCCCCAGAAAACCATGATATTGCTTAAGAGGTGGAAATAGGTGTGGGGGCTAACAGATGGCTGGAAGTACAAATCTGCCTCACTAATAAGCTAGGGAATGTCAACCAGATGGATGAAAAGCCAGTTGTCATTTCCCTTCCCATCAACTCTTTTTAGGATGCCACAGAACCCCTGCCCTTCTGGCAAGGAACACCAACATGGCCTTTTGACAGAAAGTGGTTTCCACTTTCCGATTGTAGCCACAGAAATCCACTGCAGCCATCACCCAGATCTGGCAGTTCGGAGCAGTATAGCTGATACCAGGCCAGTCCAATCAACCCATAGCACAGTGGCAGAGCATAAGATTTACATGCAGGAAACAGACAACAGGAAAGACTTCCAGTTGAGACCCTGGAGAACCGTAACCACTCTGAGTAGACAGGACTGGGCTAAATGGACAAATAATATGACCTGGGATAAGGCAGCTCCCTAGTTGCTATGCTTGTGGATAGTCCAGATAGCAAAAGGAGACACCCCAGCCATTAGTAATGTCTATTAATAGGGCACCCTATAATCCTTGATCATGCAGGAACTATGCAGGCAAGGCCCTGTGAATGTTGCACCAATGTTGCACTTTATTAGAGCATATTAATTCATAAAGCATTTGAAATGGAATAAGAACTATAAGTGGAACACCGAGAACATGGCAATATGCAGCCCAGAGTGAAATAGTTATGGTAGCAGAGCATCAACATGTATACAAATATTTATTCTGTATCTGGAATCTGTTTTGCATGTCTTCATTCAAAATGCAGTTTTTAAATAGCCCAGGCCTACCTTGGTAGGTTCCCATCGCTTTTTTTTTTTTTTGCTTTCCTTTCCCTCTTAATGGCGTGCTGTCAAACGGGGGTGGGGTGGGGGGACAGAACTGTCCGTAAGGAGGTAGTTTCAGTGCAATGCACTGCTTTCATTGGGATGTACATCCTTATTCACTTTACGTCTCATCTAGTCGACCGTAAGTATATGTGACTGGAGAATGACTATATGGATTGGAACAAAAGACTCACATTGCTAGGCTGCTGAGCACTGAAGCTACCAGTGCAGCAAGTCAGAAAATGAAGCCCATTTGTCTGGGAGAGGGAGACATATTCTCCCCCACACACACACACACAAAGAGGAACGGGACCCTATGAGCTGTCAACTGCTTATTGGCTGACAAATGCCACATCAAGAGGTAGGCTTTTTAAACCCCCCACGACAACATGGTAAATATAAGAAGCAAGTGGCATGGATTGTTCCTTCACCTGTGCTGGTCCCCTAAACCCCTCTACCATGTGGGTCATCAGTGGCCTCCAGATGCTGCACATCTGAAAAGTGGAGAAATGCTAATTGATAGTGATCCCCAAACATGGAGTGGTGAAATTAGCCTTTTCAGGAAGCACAGGGGTGATTGGTACACCCAGCTATTACAAATTGAAAAAGTTCTTCTTACAACTGTGCAATTTGCTTAACATTTCTGTACCTTTACCTTGCTTGCAAAAAGAGGCAAAATAATTAACTTTCTCCTAGGTCTCACTGAGATTAATTCATTAGTTTCTGCAAAATGAGCAATGCAGAAATGCAAATGTTATATATATTCTACAGTATATATGCAGAGAGAGAGAGAGAGAGAGAGAGAGAGAGAGCACTTGAGCAAGCTTTAAATAAATATTAGCAGAGTGATACAATGTTCAGGGATCAGAAGAACGCAGTGGGGGAATTGGTTGAAAAGCAGCAAATCTATATGCATATAGCTATACCAGCTTGATATAACCAGAACCTTGTAAGCACTTGTAAGATTTCTCCCTGGAAAAACATGTTGCTTTTGTATATTTATTTGCACCGCGGTGAAACAACACTAGGATTCTGGGATTCCTTTTGTTTTTGTTAGAGCAATTAAAGTGTATTCGCTTTTGGAATTAAAGTAGCATTTGAAAGGCTGACAAAAAAGAGATGCAACCTAAGAATGAAATTCACAGAAGAACAATGTGGTTGCTATGTCTTTTGATAAAGAGTACAGACAACCCTTTGCAAACCAGCCCATAATAAACACCTTCCATTTGCTTTGCTTCGGCTGGAAAAGGGATGATGGCTTAGCGCAGTCTCCACTGGCATGGTGCCACCTAGACGTTTTGGGCTACAACTCCCAAAACCATTGGCAATGCTCCCTGGCAATTACAAACATATAATTGGCCCCTCAGCTCTGGGTGGTAACAAATGCTTAGTAACCCATATGCAGTTGATGAAGCAAAAGCAGTGGAAAAAACTTCCCACACCTGTCTGGCAGGAGTTGACAAAGCTGCAAAATGCCCTGTGCCCCCCACTGACCAGCTACGATTGCTTTATTACCCTGCCAGAATACAGACACCCAAGAACTTCAGTCTTATGCTTAATTCCCCAAGCCATTAAAATGGGCCATTTATCAGAGTATTCTCAAATTCCATTTCACATTGCCCTTGTTAGTATTGTCAGATGCCACCCCATCTCCAAGTGGTGCAAGATTCCAAGGGCACCAGTCACACTTACCAGGGTTTACATTTCCTTTCTTTATGATACATAGTCACTTATGTACAACCTGAATTTAGATGGAGGGAGTGCAGAGTGTTCACATCCCAAGAGGGTCCTGTTTCTTCTATTGCTGCAGCCTCCGATTCCAGGAGACCCCAAACATTGTGCCTGACCCTCTCTGCAGCATAAAACAGACAGCGTGCCATCGGTTCTGGCTCCCCTGTCCCTGCTCAAGCTGGCAAAACTGTGGGCAGTGCTCAGCACTCAGAGGTAAGTGGCATCTGTATTATGTGACCTTAACTGAGAAGTTTATACCTACTTTGAAGTAAATGGTCCTGCATTAATCATCAGCACAAGGAGTGTACCACTTGGTGGCTTGTTGGAGTCCCCCTGCCTTCAGAATTCTTCAGAAATTCATGGACTGGATATTGAATTTCAACAAGAAGTTCATGAATCACTTAGATGGAGGACTGATTAAATAATAACAAGTCTATTTCCATAGAAATTGGCTCATTATTATGGCAGCTGAGTGTGTGTTGGGAAGTCACCTAGATTGGGAGAAAGACTCTTTGTAGGGTAACCCTCCAGCAATTCTGAACAAACTCATTTCTGAAAGGGGCACCTGCATTGTATTGTTTTCAAGCATTTTTATGTACAGCTCCTGAGTTTCAGGATTCCCCACCCCAGCGCTGCTGCCCAGAAGAAAGATTGTTAGATGTGCATAGATATATGGAAACTGTCAGCAGTATTTTAACAACAGGCCTTGCTTTCCAATGTGCATCTCTGATGCTTTGGGCAAATGGGGCGGGGGGAGAGAAACAGAGCACTCTTTCAGAAAACCTTTACCCCAATTTATAATTCTTGACAGTTAACAGAGAATTCATTTACTCTAGTTAGGCTGGGTAGGTGGGTGTCACTTTATTGCTATCCTGGCAGAATAGCAACTGTCAGGAAAGGAGGGGATAAATCTTGTACCCCTGGCCTATCTGGTAGCAAGTCAGCATGCCAAGTCGAAAACTCAAAGTCTGAGGGTCAATCACAATAGCAAAGGCCAAAGGTCAGACAACACAGTGCTGGGTTAATCGGGTCCTCCCTAACAAGAGGGCACATGTTGCGGTGCGACCTGGCCAACCAGACCCTGTGTTGTGGGTGGGAAAGTTTGCATAGCCACAACACCCTATTGGTGGTCCCTTGATCTTGGGAGCAATTGTGCTAGAGGGACGGCAGTCAAAGCAATCGAGAGACCACTATTTAACCCAACACCCGCCCACCTCTCCCAATATATTAGGGCTTGCGCTTGACCTTGCTATGCTGTCGTGTGTCCCTTGTCGTTGGGACAGGGGGGCGGTAGGAATTTTCCCCACTTGGCTGATGCCACTTGGGTTTTGCCTGCCGCGTAGCAAATCGTCACAACTTGTAAGGTTGCGGATAGCCTCTGGTCCAGGTGATAGGGGTGGCAGGATTCCTAGCCATCCCTATGTGTTGGGTATTCCTTTAAGAAAGAATTCATGGACTCATGGTTGGTCTTCCCTGTGAGGGGTTGTTCCCAGAGCCTGAGTCTGGGTGGAGGCCTAGCCTGCTTGCCACTGTCCCAGGTGTTCACCCAAGGCTGACCTATGGTTGGTGCCCAGGGTCAGTGCTGCCTGCAGGGCTGCAGGGAGCTAGTCGAACCAGAACCTATGCAGCCACTCACTTGATTGTAATCAATAAAGTTGTGGCCTAAATTCTTCCAAAAACCAAACCAAAATTTGAGTCTTGTCTGAATTTATTTCTTGGGAGTGGTTAAAAGGTCTCCACATGCAAATCCAAGTAGCCAAGTCTGAATTCCAGCAGTCAGGATGCAGTTCAGAGTCAGATCCAAATCACAGTCCTGTAGAGGTCCGGGAGTAGCTAAGCCAAAGTCCCTCAACATGGGCAGCTGAGCAGAAAAAGTACTTAGCTCTGCTTCCCTTTTGTGCTTTGCTTGCTGATTGCAGCATCTGGGCTTGATGAGGCTGGTAATGCTCACCTGTTCTGAGCCTACTCCAGCTGAGGAATCACACACTTCCTCTCAGAGCTAGCAAGGGAGCTGGGCTGTGGGCCTTTGTCTGCCTGAGCCTCCTAGCACGCCTCCCACTGCTTCTTACATCTCAGATTCTGCTGTGTTCATGAAGATAGGGGCCTCTCTGGTGGTGGGTCCTGCTGCTCTGGACCCTGTGCATTGACATCCATCCCATCGCCATCCTCCATCACCCTGTGAGTACTTCCTTCCTCATCCCTTGCTTGCCTTGGTGTGTCTCAGTCCCAGCTACACCCCCCACAGGGATCCTCTTCCTTCTCCCCATTGTCCTGCCAGTTCATGTCATTGCCCAGTAATGAATTGTTTCATTACAGGGGTCACCAGCTGCTTGGGGACAGTATGCACATTTGGAACTATGAGAAAGCGCCATGGGTCCCTGTGACAAAATGGCTGTTGCAGGGGCATGGTACATCACAAAATGGCTGTTCTGGGAATTTTACATAACAGCTACCACATCTAAAGGGACATAATAAGAGACAGGACCACAAAATAGTGTGGGCATGCCCCCTCTAACATCTGGCCCATTAATCCAAATAAGGGCATCTACATCAGCCACTGCCATGCTCATTCACAGAGAGAAACTATTTGCACTGTTCTTCGGTTCAGAAAAAAATATGGCAGCATGGGCATCCAATGAACTGTGGGCATGCTTAAGGGTGTGGGTTCTATGTAGGAGAGACTTAACCAGTGCAGACGGGATCTGAGCAGGAAGAGCAAACAGTTTCTTGTGTATTGCATAATTTTAAGGGGTAGTTTTACTGAGATCACAGAAGTGTCTATGGGTGCCATGTTGGGGACCCCTACTTCAGGAAATGAATCATGTTTATACTTTCACAGTCACTGATAACAGCAATTGGATTGTTTATATGTTTGTAGACGCATATAGTATGGTCTATACAGTGTGTTTCCTATGGCATAGTCCTCCACCTTGCCGAAGCTAAGTAGGTCTGGACCTGACACCGGTTATCACATGAAACTGCCCGGTTACCACACGTATGCCACCTTGGGTTTCATAACAGAATTAATTAAAACCCAAGAAATAAAAATGAAAGATAGATAATGATGGCATCACAAATGTAACATGCTGCCAGCATAAATGTAGCACGATAAACAGCCTTGAGTGCCTTATCCTCAGGCCCATATGCATAATCTACTCTCAATAGAAACATTAATTTGCAGCCTTGGGAAGGGCAGAGGTGGCTAGATCTGCTCATGGAAGGTATGTATGGTCAGGTAATGGCATTTGTGCTTTGGTGGACACATGTCCAGCCAAAACAGAAAAAGGACATAAGACAAAAAGTGAACACTGAGGATGATTGTGTGCAAGAAGATGATTTGTTGCCATTTCCCACCTGAAATCATGTTGGTTGGATTGAGCCTGTTGTCTAACCATCATGTTAGCAAACCATAAATTTGAAGTCTCAGCATGCAAGGGGGGTGGGGTGGGGAATCAATCTTTCTTCACTGTCTTGTATCATTATCTTTTGCTATCGGCTGTTTTTATATTTAACAATGCCTAGGCTAATTTAGGTTTCTTTTCAGCATTCTCATTCAAACAACTGAATCCTTTGCATACAGCCACTGTTCAGGCTTATTGGTTTGAAAGTGTATATATATATATATATATATAGAGAGAGAGAGAGAGAGAGAGAGAGAGAGAGAGAGAGAGAGAGCGCCACAGTACATCATTGTTTAAAACTTGCCACAGTACTTTATAAAGGCATTGATTTTTCAGAAATGAACTTTTACCATGTGTTCATAAAAATGATTATTGCCAATACAGTGGAAGTGTATAAGAGATAACCTTTTGAAGGTATTACACAGGGGTGACTAACCTCCTTTCACCTGAGGGCCACATTCGCCATTGCCCCTTCCCCGTTCATTGAATGATCAACCTCAAACAAAGTTTGCATCCCCATCTGGGCAACTGGTCTCTATCCATTTCAGCACTTAATATTTTAAGATGGTTGCAGTAGCAGATAGTATGGTGAGATTGCACTATTCACCTGAGCTCCCTCCCGCTAAGTTGCTGCTGCATCCTAGGATGTGGGGGGTGGAGAAGGCAAGGTGGTGGTGAGGTTGCTGCAGTGTAAATGTGCTAGTAGAGCCAATCTGGTGCTCATGTGATGAACGCATAACATATAAAAGGCAGGCAAAACAAATAATTAAAATGTGTTAATTGTGATCATCATGGTAACTATATAACACAGAAGTGTTTAATATTACTAGTTTACCTAGGTAGTGTATAACTGATATTGTTCATAGCTTGCTGTGATTAAGTTAATAATAATAATAATAATAATAATAATAATAATAATAATAATAATAATATATTCATGGCACTCGTTTCCAATGCTGACTTGTGGCAGCTCCAGACACTGAAGATCTTATAGTATCAGCAAGTTCCATCTCTGTTCCATTGAAGATGTTGAATTGAGAAGGGCCAAGTGCTTCATCTCAGCTGAAATGCAGGTTAGAGAGGGCCACTAACAGGGATTTATAGGAGACTGAAGAATCTTTATGGGTAGCTTTTTATTTTGACCAAGCTTTACCCAGTTAAGCGAGCAACCTGACCCAAGTTTTCTTGTGCCAGGGCCAGCGAGCATAACATCATAAAACATGCTTTTATATTGACATTGCAGTGAAATGTGAAACAATCTGGACACAGATGAAAACCAGAGTCATAGGGAAGTCCCAGGGGCCAGGATTAATTGTGAATTCAGCATGCTTGACAACAGATCTCTCCTGGTACCCATGCTGATTGTTGCTAGTCCAGATGAATCAGCAAAAATGGCACATTCTAAATCAGAAACTCATATGCTATAGCCTGTTAATCTGCTGTCATCAATTTTATTTCATCGTGGTGTTGATGGATCCAATGCTTTCTAGGTATAGCAGGAGCAGATTGATATAACCCTCAGCCGGTTAGTGGTTCTTTGTAGAGGTACTTCCTACTTTCAGCATATACTAAATTTGCTAATAGAAATGTTGTCAGACTGGCACAACCTCAGCAGCAGTATCCTACTCCTTCCCATTATCTTCCAACAATCCAGGGTACCTTAGTTAGAGTCCTTTGTGTAAATACAGTACAAGGACTTGCATTCTAGCAGCAAATGAAAGGTTTCATAAATGAGCTTGCTTGCCTTTCCCATTCCTGAAATATCAGTAGGTCCCTGACGCAGAGGATGCTTATGCTCATGATTCCTCTTCCTGAATTGGATCCAGAAATTGGAGGCATCTTATTTTTATGTGTATGTTTTGGCCTGGGCTTCATTGTGGACTCATTGGATGACTCTGAACACTTGGGTGACTGTGGAGAGATCAGCCACACTGCATTGGCTTTCCTAGCCCTGAAAGCTCCTTGGGTGTGAGATCTCCTAGAGCTGATACTCAAAGTCATCCAGTACTTTGCAGGTACTGGAGCCTCTGATTGGCAACTCCTGTGTAATTTAAGACAGGAGGGTTTATGCTGGGGTTCAAGGGTTCTGCCAAGAATGTCTACTCTGGTTCAAATTATTGTTGGTGAGACATAACAGATCTCCACATGGGTCCCAGGAAACACAGAGCAAGTAAAAGGATTTTATTTTTTATAGTGTATCAATTAGTCCTAGAAATACTAAAACATTGAGTTTGAATATATATATATATATATATATATATATATATATATATATATATATGTAAACAGGGCATGTGGGTGGGTGTCCACTTTTCTCCGAAACCGCTTGACCGATTACATTCAAATTTTGACACAACGTCCAAAGCGAATATGAGAGTGACCATATACAGGTTGCGTAGACAGATGTCACACCTGGGCCACGTAAACCCCCTAAAACCCCGTGTTCCAGAACTCACAAATTACCCTCAAGTGCATGTTGAGAGCACAGGAGATGTTGCAAAACAGCACCCTCTAGCGACGGCTACACTGGTACTGCAGCTAGGAAAGCTTCCCTCTCCACAGCATCTCAGCTCAGCTTTCCAGACTGGGCCGAGTGGAGGTGGGGGCTTGCTTGGGTGGGGGATGGTGGGAGGAGGGGCGGGATAGGTCATGGGTCGGGGCAGGTATGCCCAGCCACAGGGATAAGCTGGGGTAGGGGGAGGAGGGGGCGGCATATCTCATGGGTTGGGACAGGATGGGGACAACCACAGGGATGAGCCAGGGGTGGGGGGAGGAGGGGGTGGGATAGCTCATGGGTCGGGACAGGGTGGGGGGAATCACAGGGATTACCCTCTGTAAACAGAACACGTGTAAAACATTTCAACAAAATGAAGGGGGACTCTGAAGGTGAGGAGAGTCTGAAAGGGGGCTCTGAGGGTCCATTTAACAGACTGAGCCACAGCAATGCATGGCTGGGCCATCTGGTTATACATAAATTCCCTTAATAATCTCATAACATGCCCAACTCACACTGGGTGTAATTTGGCATCACTGTTATTGGGCTGATAAGTCACAAAAGTAGGGAAATGCAGTGGTCTGACTGAGTTGGGAGAATGTAAACACCTTTGCCCTCCTTTTAGACTTTAAAGGACTGGTGGAAGGGAGGCATTCGTGAAATGCGCTGTCCTGGTTCAGCTCAGTCCTATGGACAAAAATTCCACTTCAGGTTTTGAAGTGCAGAAAGAAAATAAAAATTGATGTTGCATGGCCAGGCTGATGGTGTTGTTTACCAAGCGGAGTCTATTGCTTTTGGGGATAAAAGAAACAGGAGGTTGGAACAGATACTATGTTAATTAGATCACAAATAGCTAGGTTTTGATAAGAAGATTTGAGTTGCAAAGACCCTCCAGGGACAAAAGAAGTGAATGGATGTTGTCCATTTGCTAAGAATAGCAAACATGCATTTTTGTGCCATTGTTTTAAGTTTGGTGGAATAGGGTTTTACCAGATATTCAGAGCATTGGAAAGGCAATTGAAAACAATCACTTATGAATTCCTATTAGACTAGGGCCCTCCTCTCCTTCCTCTTTTAAAGATGTATAAGGAAATATTTTTAAGGGGGCAATACTATAGCAGCTCCTGCCAACCTAGCAGTTCGAAAGCACGTCAAAATGCAAGTAGATAAATAGGAACCGCTATAGCGGGAAGGTAAACGGCGTTTCAATGTGCTGCTCTGGTTTGCCAGAAGCGGCTTTGTCATGCTGGCCACATGACCTGGAAGCTATACGCCGGCTCCCTCGGCCAATAATGCGAGATGAGCGCGCAACCCCAGAGTCGGTCACGACTGGACCTAATGGTCAGGGGTCCCTTTACCTTTACCTTTACTATAGCAAGATCTACCAGGACATGTGTCTTAGGATGCATTAGATCTCCAGCTGAGGTTGGGGACTTAACACTGGCTGAGCAGGAACCTCCGAGATATACTGGCATGACTTGTTCATCCTGGCTTAGTTGGCTGAGCTGAAGCTGGTTGAGCTGAGGCCAGTGTAAGTCCCCACAAAGGTGACTTTCAGTGGCATGGCATGGGTGGGACCAGAGGAGTGGACTTAGGTTGGATCCTGTCCATTCAGCTAGGTCATGTGACCTGGCAACATGGTGCAAAACACTGCTTTAAAAGCTTGTTTTCTCTCTGCCAGGCTTAGGCAGAGCAGCAGCAGCAACCCCACTGTAGAAGGCGCTTGGATCTGTTGAAACTTCATGCCAGGCCAGCTTAACTTACACCAGCTTGCTTTATGCCAGCTTTATGTGCATAGGCTTGCTCCCCAACTTTGTGTGTGAAGGTAAGCACAATCTTACCAAAGTCATGCCTCAATTCAGGAAACCTGTTGAAGTTCTAAGTCAGGGGTCAGCAAACAGGGGGGGGGGCGGACTATATTTTGAAAAAAAATATGAATGAATTCCTTTGCCCCACAAATAACCCAGAGATGCATTTTAAATAAAAGGACACATTCTACTCATGTAAAAACACCAGGCAGGTCCCACAAATAACCAGAGATGCATTTTAAATAAAAGAACACATTCTACTCATGTAAAAACATGCTGATTCCCGAAACGTCCGCGGGCTGGATTTAGAAGGCGATTGGGCCACATCTAGCCCCCGGGCCTTAGTTTGGGGCCCGCTGTTCTATCAGTTAGTCTGTCAATGGATGAACCTTTGCCTATGAATGCAGCCTGCTATTCACCTTCTGTAGATGATTCTCATACAGAGACTTGGTGTCATTGGACTGAGACAAGAATGGTTTTCTTATCATTGATTCTGGAGCATTTTGCTTTGCTTCTAAAGTCTTCAGAAGATTCCCCGCCACATTTTCTTTTGCAGTCAGCAGAACTGTACAGTGGGTAGCTTCCTGCTGGAAATTTTCTGAAGTCATGAAGAAGAAAAGAAAGATGTTGGTCATATAATCTCTAAAAGACTCGCTGAGCATCAGCTGAAGGCTAGGAAGCATTTGAACACTTACTTAAAGCAGAAACAATCTATTTATGTGTCTATTCTAGCGTTTTTTACAAGATGCTCAGGCTCTAGATTCAACTCCTTTTTCAGTGGAACTTCATAATATAAGTGAATCATCTGGGCATTATGCCTAGTGTTCACATTTATTATCCCAGTTTACATACAACAGACTTCTAGTGGTCCGCCATCAGCTGTTACCTTACAGTTCTTACAGTGCCTAACAAACTACAGAAGCTTATAGCAACTGAGCAACTGTAATGTGTGTGTGTATCTGTTGTTGAAATGCAGTTTTTTATAAGGCCAGTGGAATAATTTCCATTTTTTAATCTCTGTGTGGAGGTTATACACTTTCTCTCTCCCTCTCTCCCTCTCCCCCTCTCTCCCTCTCTCCCTCTCTCCCTCCCTCCCTCTCTCTCTCTCTCATATACACATGCACACAGTAAACAGAAAAGCATTTTGGTGTCAGATAAATTCTGTCAGGGCCGTCTTAAGCCCATCCAGCGCCCTGCCGCTAGGTCCCTCCAGCGCCCCCCTCCAGAGCCTCTCCAAGGGCCCGGGAGTGCCGAGCGGACCGCGGCAGCAGCGGGAGGCCACCTCCGAGGACTCCGCGCTGCACCTCCTTCTCGTTTCCCCAGCGCTGGGTTCTGCTCAGTCAAGCTTCGCCACCAGCGCGCGCACCGTGGGACCAGAAGGAGGCGCAGCGCGAGTCCTCGGAGAAGGAGAGAGACGTGGCACAGCCTCTCAGCTAGTGAAGCGCAGTCCTGGCCAGATCGCCGGAACCCTGCCCTCACTTGGCACCCTTCCAGCGCCCTCCAGCGCCTGGCGCTGTGGTTCTCCGCGCCACTAGCCTCTATGGCTAGGACGGGCCTGAATTCTGTTTTAACATTGTTAAAATTATTATTTTTATGAAAAGACAGTCATTAGGTAAATGCATACATTTATCAAATGGAAAATATGGAAATCCACATTGCAAGAAACATTTTAACACCAACAAAAAAGGTTTCACCACTGTGCTTTGACTGGATCGTTTCTGACCTATTTATTGTAAACGCACAAGCTATAGTGTTGAGATGTTCCATAAAAATAAGCCTTGTTCAAAACTCCTGGCAGCATGCAGACTTTTAACGTTCCCTGCCTAATAACAATAATGGTTTGTCACTCAACAGCACTGAGCAAGTGAAAAGATAGATGGCAAAATTAGTCAAGAAGGTTTTTATTAAAATTAATTCTCTTGCACCTAAATTGGTGACAACCTGTAATTTTCTTCTTTGTGGCCCTTCTTATAATTCCCTTCATTTGTGCTTTGGAAAAGAGGTGAGCTCTATTTTTTCCAAGCTTTTGACAGCAGGTTCAAAGGAGCAGGCTGTTCACAAGGCATTAAACTTCATCAACAGGAAATAAAGCCTGAAAGGTTAAGTGTTCATCAGGATCTTCCTTATGACTTACCAAGCAAAACTGAAGTTGTCGGAGGTGGGAGGACCATCCTATGCATATCTGATGTCTTTGCCTATACATGGTTAGGAAACATATTCATGACAAGGCCGAACATTATTTTTAGTACCACAAAATAGCCACCCTACTTGGATTAATTTTGAGTAAAAATTCAACATGAGTCATATTTATTAAAATGTATGGTTTTTTTTACCCTGCACCAGTGTAAAGAGCCAGGGCAGGCAATAACAGTGCAGCATATTTCTCTGTGTATATATTCAAAAGCATTCCTCACCATGTCCATAGGAGGCTACTTTATGTATTTAGCCCACTACTCCTTAATGCAGTAGTGTCTCCAAGATCTCAGAAAGTTCTCAGAAATCTTCTGCCGTTCTGCTTCAACAACAGCAACAAAACCAAGAACTCTTCTGTGCTCTGCAGGCAGCATTCTGGACAGCCTCACTTATTTCAAAACCCATGGACCTAGAGAAAATATGGAGATATAGCGCACACTACAGAAAAGTAGAGATTACAGATAAACAGAGGGACAGAAGACTTTGTGAGGACACTTCGTTGACATTGCAGTTCAAATTGGGAGGAGTAAAATTGCCAGAATCATCCTAATTCACCGTCTACACACCGTCACCTGGTACTGATGTTTGCAGGCACCAACTGCTGATATCTTATTGAAGCCACCGTGTGGCATTGAGCAGCTATAGACGCTTACAAGTCAAAACCCCTTAGAAGAAACCACCTGTAGCAGTAGCCCTTCAGATGCTTTTGGACACCTGTCATCCCCATTTCTTTTCCATGCTGGCTGGTGCTGATGAGAGTTATAGCCCAACAACATCTGGAGAGTACCACATTGACTTCCTCTGGATTAGAAGTCAGCATTTTTCCTGCTAGCATCTAACCTTTAGACATAGACCACTTCCCCATCTGTAGATGTCTATCATCACCCTTTCTCTCTGTTGTGTGTGTTTGAGGAGGATGGGGGCTAAATTCTTGTCAGATGCATTGCAGCTCAAAACTCACTCTACCATGACCAGCTTCTCCCTATTGAACTATCTGTCCACTCCTCCTTTGGAAAAAAAGTCTCCCAGAAACTCTTCTTTGTACTTCCAGAGTGCAATTAAGTCATTTTCTGTTGGGGCATCTATTCTGTAGCAAACATCACGACTAATGTGGCTGTGACAGGGATAGGAGCCTGCTGCTGAATTTGCTCACAACAAAGTCAGGGATTATAGGCAAGCATAACTATGTTACAGTCTAGTGCAGAAGGGCCTTGTTTCAGTATTGTGAGGTGAGGTTTGTACCATGCTTCCATTATGCCTGTGTCTGAAATACTGTTTTAAGTCATTTACTTTCATGGGCAAGAGGTCTGCTCACAATTGGTTAAATTCTCTTTTCCTATTTAAATGCATTCTGAAGCGAGACAGCTCAGAACTGCATGAAATTGATATCCACCCAAAAGCTGCAAGATGCTTTGGCAGGAATTAGCTCATTCGGAATTATTAGTTTTTAAATCTGAAAAGATTTAGAAATATTGCTGGGGGAAGGAAGGAAAGAGAAACCACAGCCAGGATAAAGCCAGATTTCTTAAATGAACATGGCCAGCTACATTGTGGATCAGATGGGGGGAGGGGTTTATAATCCTTCCATGACCATACCCATGTAAACCCATCCAAAATGTGCCCTTGGCAGAATTCAGCTCTCCCAGGAGCTGCACTTCATAAATTTTTATATGGTGATAAGCAGGTAGGAATGCAAGAATATAGCATTTTCCTTTCTGACCTGTATTAATCACAATCACCATTGTTTCCACTCCTCTGCAGTTCAGTTCCTGCCAGATACAACATTATTTGTCTCACTGCCTACTATTTAACTTAAGTTGTGCAAGTTACATAACTTTTCATTTCAATGTAAAGGAAACATAAAGAACAATGTGTGGGGGAAGGTCAAATAGATAATATTAATACATAATAATAATAATAATAATAATTATTATTAATAGATAATATTAAATACATAATATTTGTGGACTTAACTTCTCTCCCCTACATCTCGCCCGGTGATGTGAACAAACATCAACTGTTGCATGCCGAGACCCCATAACCACCCCCTCAAGGAGGAATAAAAACACTAAGACACAGGATATAAGGTTAATGCTACTGGACAAATTTAGGCCACAACTTTATTGGTTACAGAATGTGAGCAGTATTGGCTTAGGCATTGAGTAGGCCCAGGCTATATCTGACTCCTGCCCGCTGAGCAGGAAGTCTGGTAGGGTAAACCTACCGGTAGGGCAAGCCCAGTCAATGCAAACCAACTCAAGCTCCCCCTTGGGTTCCCGGAAGGGTTGGGGCATGGCCCTAGCCCCGCCCTGGGCTTCGGACAAAATCCACACACCCAGATTCCTTTAACGGAATACACCTAAGCATGGAGGGGCAGGCGATGGCTAGGCCTCCCCTCCCCCATCAGAAGGTCACCCAATGCCTAACCGCAAAACCTTACAAAGTTGTGACGATTGCTATGAGGTAGGCGAAAACCAAATGGCCTGAGCCAATTTGCCAAGTGGAAAAATTCCTACCAGGCCTCTCAACAGTGACCAACCGAGGTCTATAGCAAGGCCATTAAAGACTAAACCTGTAAATAGGGAGGGTGGGAGATAGAGAACACGAGCCAAGTGGAAGCCTCTCGGCTCGCGCCACAGTTTAAACAGGTCCCAGCCACGCCCCCCAGCCAGCCGATTTGTCGGCTGAATGATGACGTGACAGGGATCCCCCGGGTGGCACGGAACAATGCCCCCGCCCCTGGAGGGGAGTGGGAGGCCACGCGGTCCACTGCAACTCCTCCCCACTGGGAAGTGGAGCGGATTAGTCACAACGAGTGAACTACAGCAATTTACACTATTTTCACGGAAATTATCCAGCATCCCTAAAAGCCAAGCAGGTATGGCATGACTCCTCACCAAAGGTGACTGAAACCCTTTTTGGTTGTGCTGTACCTTCACTATCATAAACAACTGTCTCATGTGGGCCACTTAGTCTTTTTGGTATCCTGCCATATTCCAACTCTACTTAGGTGACCTTTCAGGACACAAGCTCATACTCTCCACCACTATACAGGGATGCAATGTTCTGAGGTCAGGGGTTGTTATGCTGTCCCATATAAATACTTCTCAACAAGCATTTTCTTTTACTCCTTTTATAAAGTAAATAACCAATGCATTAGCACTCAAAAATGGCTACACAGGTTCTTCCCATGTTCAGTTTTGTTCATATTATTAAAGGAAATAAATGATGATTCTTAAAGCATATGAGGGATCTTCACTTGCAAAGGTCTAACTTTGTGGCAGAAGCAACAATGATATTTGCAAATTCTATTTTAAAATGTGTAGTTGATGAGGTTTTGTTTTGTTTTTTACAAAAAGAGGAAGCTCTAAATGAATTATTTGTGACAACATTGATTTAGGAAACCAGCATTGTATTGTCAAAAAGGAAGAGGCATGCAGCTAACAAGAGTAAAATGTAATCTCTTATAGACGTTAAATATGTATTAAAATGCAGTAATGATTCACAATAGTGCAAATATGCAGTTCTCAAATTGTAGGAATTATTTCCTGTCATGTCATCTTTTAAAAATAAATAGCTTTGCAGGATACTGAAGTAAAGTGGGGGGAAAGCCATTAATTTTTGTAAAAGGAAGCCTCTCAAACACCACATAATTAAACTGGGCGGATGATTTTGAATTGATCAATTGTCAAAAGGAGAAAAATGAGCATGTTAGAACTTGAGCAATGGCTAAAACTCTGCCTGTGGATGTTCCTGTCTAATTCAGATTATCGCCTTGTTGTCCCCCAAAGGAAGTTGTTCTGCCAAAACAGTGTGTAGATCATATGATTAGAGCAACTTTCCCCAACATTCCAGATTTTTGGGAGTACATCTCTCATCAGTCCCAGCTGGGGAGATGGCTGGGGCTGATAGGAGATATAGTCTGAAATATCTGGATGGCACCAGGTTGAGGAAGGCTGGCTGAGTGTATACATACATGCACTGCTATGGTGTTCATCCACTTAAACCTGTGTGAGACATGATTCCAGAACCTCTTCTAACACATCAGCAAGCTTTTATGCTGCTTTAGAACTCAGCAGTCACCAGCTGACATGATTTTCTCACTGGGTCAGTTGCAGGAGAAATGCTGAGAGCCTTTGACCTCATCAGCTGAAAAGGACTCTTCACATTGCTCAGCAAGATAGGATGCGCCCACATAAGCTTCATAAGATGGTTGTGTCCTTCCATGAGAATTTCCACCCTCCCTTCCCAACAGGTGGGCGGGGTTTGTGACACAAAGCGGGCTTACCTGGTCTGGTGCCTCCCACCTGGGTCAGGGTGGCTATCAGCCCTCCCTGGCCTGGGAGGACAATGGACGGTCGGCTGGGGGTGGGGTGAGGGCCAAGGGAAAGAGACCGACCCTAGCACCATCCATTATTAGGGCTAATCCTTGGACACCTTCCCTATAAAGAGTGGTGTGAAACAGAGTTGTGCTCCTGGCCCAACTCTCTTTGTCATGTTCTTCCTGCTGCTCTCATAGCTAGACTGAAGATTGTGCATACATCCGTTCAAGGAGCGATAGCGGTCTGTTCAACCTGGCATGTCTCCGTGACAAGACAAAAGTGTGTGGGGGTCCTTATCCCAAAGATGTTGTTTGCAGATAATACAGCCTTGACAGTGCACTCTGATGAAGCTCTACAGAGGCTCATCAAATGTTTTGTCCAATCCTACAAGGACCTCAGCCTGACCATCACCCTGACATCACAAGAACTCCATGTGTTAGCAATGGTGACTACAGACTTGAGGTGGTAGATGGTTCTGTCTATCTGGGTTCCACCATAATACTAAGAAGAAGAAGAGGAGGAGGAGGAAGAGGAAGAGGAGGAGTTTGGATTTGATATCCTGCTTTATCACTACCCCAAGGAGTCTCAAAGCAGCTAACATTCTCCTTTCCCTTCCTCCCCCACAACAAACACTCTGTGAGGTGAGTGAGGCTGAGAGACTTCAGAGAAGTGTGACTAGCCCAAGGTCACCCAGCAGCTGCATGTGGAGGAACGGAGATGTGAACCCGGTTCACCAGATTATGAGTCTACCACTCTTAACCACTACACCACACTGGCTCTCCAAAACCAGCAGCCTCTCCATTGATGCTGAGCTGAACAAATGTATTAGCAAGGCATCTATGGCAATGGCTCACTTCTTGAAAATGGTATGGGGAGGATGTGATGCTAACAACCAATGCCAAGAGGAAGATCTGCCTGGCTTCTGTGCTGAGCATGCTGCTTTATGGAAGTGAGTTGTGAGCATCTTACAACTGCCATTGGGAAATGCCTTTCACATGTGCTGCGTCAGGAGCATTTTGGCAGTTCAGAGTTTCAAACAAATATGTGTTCTCCCAAGCCCACATTTCAAGCACGTTTGCACTCCTGTTTCAGTGACATCTAGGTTGGCTTGACAGAATGAAACATGGCAGGGTACCCAAAGATGTGTTCTATGGGGAGCTGGCTTCAAGCACCGGGCCTACTGGCAGACTGATTCTGCATTAGAAAGATGTCTGCAAATGTGACATGAAGACTGGCAACATCAACCCCCCCCACCCCCGTGTGGGAATCCCTTGCAGACAGCTGCAGTGCCTGGAGAAAGGCAGACAGGTTGTGTATCCACAATGGTGCCTAGAGGAGCAATGACTGCTGGGAGTTGCTCAGAGAGAAGAAACACCCTGGTGTATCCTGAGGAGCACAACCAGTCACCTTCATCTGCCCCAGCTGCAACAAAACATGTCTCTGCTGTATTGGTCTCTACAGCCACAGCAGGCATTGTTACTCTCCAACAGTTTAACTTCACCCCCAAAAGGTGCATTGCTCCATTGTCTCCCGAGGCAGACAGATGCCAACAGATCCAACCACATTGCTCGTTGGTACACTTTCCCTGTGAGAGCCAGCTGTGTCTTGGGTGGGAGCATGGTATGGTAATTGATCTTTTTTCTATCTAAATAGCCTGCGAGGCATTTGTTGAGCAACAAACAAACAAACAACCATTCATGACTATTTTGCGCAAACAAAAGGACTTCATGTGGTGTGGGGCAGGGCAGGGCATTTAGGAATACAGGAAGCTGCCTTTATGGAATCTTTCTCAGTGTTGGGCAATCTATCTCAGTGTTGTCCACACTGACTGGCAGTGTGTTTCCAGTCTTTCATGGAGGAGTATTTCCCAGTCCTACACAGAGATACCATGGATCACACCTGGGACCTTCTGCCATGTGCTCCGCCCTCTGAGATATGGCATTTCTTTACTGCCAAATATTGAAAATAATAATAGCCATTGAGTTTTTATCTTTCTCCCCAATTAAAGGCTTTGCTAGCCAACTTTGCGGCATTGATCCAAGGTAGCAGGACCCATTATAGAAATATTAGAGAGAACTGCCTTCTACAAGCTGCAGAGAATGACTACCCAGGGATGTCGGGATCAAAGCTAGGACCTTTTGCATTGAAAGTGTGAGCCCATCCACTGAACCCCCCAACCCTTCCTCAGTTGTTCCTGTATCAAGTGCAATTGTTACATTTGGATGGATGCCCCAGATACTGCATTCTACCAGAAATTCTTACAGTTTAAGAAGATTAGAATTTGGTTTTACAATTTAAGAAAAGTCTGGCATTGACCATTAAATCTGAAGCCCAGATAGTGTCGTTAGTAAATGACTAATTTTCTGCCTTGTTTACCATAAAATGTTCAGCAGGTTATTGTCATAGCAGTGGCTTGACTTGACTGCAACCCTACAGCAGAGCAATATCCCCCCCCCCCCTAGGAAAATATTGCTAGAGTCACACACAAAAAGTTACCTTAGTTCAATTTCTGTTTGCACAGCACAACAAGCTTTTAGATTTCTGGGAAAGCATCCAATTGTATATCATTCTGAGAAAGCTGTAAGATTTAAACAGGGGGAATTGAGAGTACACCTTATTTGATTTGAGTTGCTTTACTTTCCCTTAACTGAGCCAAGCCTTGGTAGGTTCGAGCATAATCCTTCAGATGCGATAAGAAAGGACAAAGCCTCAGGATAACAATACTGTTCTGCATCTTTGCTGTTCATTTCATGAAGTAGGGTCCATCTCACAATATTTTGTGCCACAAAAAAGTGTTAGTCTTTAAGGTGTTGCCTCAGCTATGAAGCATGACAGCTAAAATGAACTTTCTGAAAAACAGCACAAATTGTGACCACAGCTATGCAGAGTAGACAAAAATACTTATCAGCCAACAGAGGAGCTTTTTAGCCTAACAATCCTTACTAATTCCCCAAGGACAACCAGCTAAACCCTCACTGTGTTCAGGGCCAGAGGACAAGTGCCAGAAAGATTTGAAGAGCACGAGTCCTAACTAATTTCAGAAAGGTAATAAAAATGCACATGCTGTGGTAAAGAGTGCATAAAAATGCATATTTTGCAATGCCTTTCAGGAAAGTGTATGTGCAAAATTGCAAATAAGCAAGTTTGTGGAGAAAAAGATTTAGCTAAAATGCTGATGAATTTTCCATGAGAACTTTTTTAAAAAATTGAAAACCGATGTAGAACTGAACTCAACACTTGAAAAATAAGGAATTGAATGATAACAACAACAACTATAGAAATCAACATATTTGTATTGACAAATATTGTATTGTATTTGCTTTCTGGGTAAAAACAATGCCTTCTGATGACAAACTTTTCAGTCTGTCCTCCCTTCCTACTGTGGTGTTTGTTCTTCCTTGCCCCATCTTTCCATCTTGGCATTATTCATCATATAGTGGGCTTGGAGACATTACATTTGCTTTCAGCTAAAGGTAAAGGGACCCCTGACCATTAGTTCCAGTCACAGATGACTCTGGGGTTGCAGCGCTCATCTCACTTTACTGGCCGAGGGAGCCAGTGTACAGCTTCTGAGTCTTGTGGCCAGCATGACAAAGCCACTTCTGGAGAACCAGAGCAGCGCACGGAAACACCGTTTACCTTCCTGCCGGAGTGGTACCTATTTATCTACTTCTACTTTGATGTGCTTTCGAACTGCTAGGTTGGCAGGAGCTGGGACCGAGGAAAGGGAGCTCACCCCGTCGTGGGGATTTGAACCGCCAACCTTCTGATCAGCAAGCCCTAGGCTCTGTGGTTTAACCCACAGCACCACCCACGTCCCCACAGCGCCACCCGCGTCCTTTCAGCTAAAGCTTCCAGTAATTATTCTTCCCTTTGGTTTATGCTTCCAAATTAAAATATAGTATATGTTACTCACTCTTCTATGATAACTAGAATAAAAAACAACAACAGAAAAGTCCATAGCTATATGATTTTTCAGATGACATTTACAAAGGATTTCATCTATTTCAAAGGTCAAATATAAATAAGCAAGGTAGGTGTAGGATGACTTTTGCAAATCAAACAACAGGACTTAGCATCTCTACTTAGACCACAGGTTGCAGACCTCAACAGGCTCATTAATAAAAATAAACAAAGTGTTGTAGTGCATAGTGTTGTCAAGCTGATACTGTGGTGTTCATTTTGTTCATAGGGAAGCATAGGGAAATACTCTAGCATTTCAGGCTTTCCCCCCAGAAAACAGCTAGCTAGTAACTCCTAAGGACATTAGTAAAAAAGAAAAAGAAAACTGGAGGTGTACTCTGAAACATAAAAAGGAAATCAGACTGTTTAAGCCCTAACAGCTTATAGTAACTACAGTGGTACCATCAGACTTGGACTACAGGGTTTAGGTTCTGTGTGCGTGTATGTGTGATTTATGCCAGGCAGGTGGCATCCAGGGTGTACTAGTAGGAAATTGCCCTAAAATATAGTACCTGAAGGACACAACTGTGTGATAGCATCCCTTCAGAATCCTCAAATCTATTCAAGTTTGCAGAGGTGATTTGGATTGCGTCCACACCATACATTTAATGCACATCCCCCTACCACTGCAAAGAATCTTGGGAATCCTGTAGTTTATCCCTCACAGAACAACATTTTCCAGCACCCATAAACTATAATTCCCAGTGTTCATTATATACGGAGTGTACACAGCATTTATGAGACTTTTGATTCCTTTGCTAGAACAGCTCTGAGTCTCTTCTCTTCATATTGGTTCCTGTGAGGCTTAATTGCACAGTTTTAATTACTATTAAAAAAAATTTATATTTTCCTTTTCCTCCACCCAGGATCTGTCCAGTGTCCAGGACTGTGCATTTGCTTCACTCATTGTCCACTTATTTTCACAGCCTCCACTTCAAATTGTTTGCTGCCTCTGAGGCGGTAGCAGCTTTATTATCAAAGCTCTCTCATTTGCTGCTTTCTCTGCTAATTTCATCCCATCTCAATCAAAGCAGATAAGTTGGGCTAGTTGGACATTCCCCCTCAATGCTGCTGTTCTGGTTTCCCCACTGAACCATGGTATCTCCCCTTTCCTGAAGTCCTGGTCCCTACTGGTTTACGACCTAATACAGTATGTCTCACTTTTCTGCTAATGCAGGGATTGGGAACCTCTGGCATTCCAGATGTTGCTGAAATTTCATCATAGGAACATATGAAGCCACTGTATACTGAGTCAGACCTTTGATGCATCTAGCCTTGTATCTCTGGAGTTTCAGGCAGGGGCTCTCCTATCCCTACCAGGAAATGCTAGGGGTTCAACCTGAAACTTTTCCCATGCAAAAACATATGCTCTACCTCTTCCACCATTCCTGATTATAGGCTATGCTGACTGAAACTGAGGGGAGCTGGTGTTCAACAACATCTGGAGGGCCACAAACACCCCTCCCCAGCTCCTCCATTGACCCTGGAGCATGGATAATCAGCTTTTGACTTCTGATTTGACAATGGTTATGGAAAGTTATCTGGTCAAATCACTTGACTCAATAAACATTTCATGTTCTCTAACATCAGGACTTTTTTTTTCCTTTTTAAAGCCCTGTTCTGCCATTTTATTCTGAGATCTTTGCAGAAAAGGACTTAGTGCTATTGGTAATTATTAGCCAGCACTACAGCAAACTTATCCAATTCCATTTCACCAGGCTTCCCATGTTGGGCTTTTAAAAAACCGAGAGTAAACTCGTACTTCCAGCTCTGAGGAACTTGAAGTCAATAGCAAAAGTATTACTGAATGCAATTACTGCATGAATAGGGCTCTAATTTTTAAAAGTGGAATATAAAAGAAAACAATTTAGATGAAAGATTACAGTTAATCCTACAGACGATTTCTATTCAATATGCATACCTGCTTCCCTGTTGGATTTCTAGAAGAGTGATTAAGCTTAGACTATAGTAAATTTCCAGCAAAGTTTCTGCTGAGACCCTTTGGTGGGAAAAGCTATCAAATTTACTGCTTGGCCATGTGCTGACCCAACAGAAGTACTGACTCTTCACATTTCTGATTGTGTAAGGCAGGCTTTGAGAACTTGCTACCCTCCAGTTGTTGTTGGACTACAAATCCCATAATCTCTCACCATTGGCCATGCTGGCTGGGAGTTATGCGGCTTGGAGTTCAACAATTTATAGGAGGCCACAAGTTATCCATCCCTTGTATAAGCCTAAAGTGCAATCCTAACCAAATCAATTCAGAAATGCAAAATGCACTAGAACAAAGTTCATATAAATGGACAGTTGCGTGTTGAGGTCCCCAAGCCACCCTCAAATAAAACACAATTCACACAGAATTTTTGTTTAAGGTTTTTGGCATAATTTTTTGGCCACAACTCTATTGATTACAGAATGTGAGTGGTTGCTTAGGCCATTGGTTCATGACTGTCTGTTCCCATCTAGAGGTAGGAACAGAACTGACATCCGCAAGCCTGCAAAAGTCAGTAAGGGAAATCATTTTTGGGGAGAGAATAGAGCTGGTTGCCAGGCCCTCACCTCTCCCCAAAGTTTCCCAGGGGCTCTTGCGTGGCCCTAGCCCTTTGACAGGGGTTCGGACAAGAGCATGACGAGCCCTTGGATTCCTTTAATGGAATACCCTTGCAGCAGCAGCATTGGAGGGGCAGGCACAGCCAACCATACCCCCTCCACCAACCAAATTTAACCAATGCCTAACCACAACCTTACTGTACAAGTTGTGGCGATTTTGCTACGCAGTAGGCAGAAAACCAAATGGCACCAGCCAATCAGCCAAATGGAAAAATTCCTACCAGGCCTCTGCCCCAAAGCAGATGACCCCATGACAGGCATAGCAAGGTCAACGCGAACAGCCCTAAATATAGGGAGGGTGGGAGGGTGATCCGATGCCTACAGCGAAAAGAGGCAGCTCAACACTGCATGCAGGGAATAAATATCCCCTTGGGCGTCAAACATCAAATTCTACCCAATGACCAAGAGGTGTCCAATAAGATTTGTGGCCATCCAAACTAACCCACCCAGCAACAGAGGGATGTCTTGTTTGCCCCCACCGCAACACATGCTCTCCATGAAGGAGAACACGCTCTACAATGAATGCTACAAAAGCACATTTGCATATTGTCAACAATAACTTTATACACGGTCCTTAGGCCTAGGTGACTACTGCTATTAGTGATTTTTCCTATATGTCAATAGCACACCTAGTTTCAGCAAGCTGGACAAAAAACAACAATGCAAGCCCAAATAATTAAAAACAAGAAGAACAAAACCTGTGGTTGCTAGAACATACACACTTCAGTTTCCTGTGCTCCCTGCTAAGTAAATGCAGTGTACATTTTTGCTAACCAGGTTCCTTTAGGTGATTAAAACTCGTGGCTCATAGAAATGGCCAGATTAAGTATAATTATACCTTCTTGGTACAAGTTGAACGCCCACACTGTACAGGTGCAGCTGCTGGTGTGTAAAACATTTCTTAAAAGAGTACTGAGGTGATCAAGATGCAGAAGACACCCACAGAGTGTGAGACTCTCCTACACACCGAAGCTGTGTTCACATAAACAAAAGCAAACTGTGCTGTTTCTGAAGTTGGCAGCTCAGTGTTCCCAAACACAAGAACAGGCATTTGCAAAATAAAAGGGGGGGGGCAAAATGTATTAAGCCTGATCTCTGACTTACCTCCACTTGCGCAAACAGAAATGGACACAGTCATCATGATAAGATATTTGGTCTGTATAGGAGCACAGCCCTTATCGTAAAATCTTAAAAAATCTATGAACATAATGGATGACAATTTTGACATGAAATTATTGTGGGTGGGAAACACATCATTCAGATCTTAGGCAGGAACCTCAGATATGGGAGCTAAATGCAGTCCCACAGGACTATCTGGCCTTTGGGCCTCTCCCCAACAAACACCTTTCACCAACCCAGCTTCAAACTCTGAATGGTCTTGCCTGACTGGAATGTGCCCTTGAATTCTGATAATGCCTCTTGCTTGTCTAAATGGAGGATAAAATGCACCTGTGAGCATGTGCAGAAACTAGCCTGCTGCACAGAGGTAAAAGTTACATTTGTTGACCAGCGTGCTTTTGTCTCTGCCCCTCAAAAGATTGTTCAGAAGGGAACGTGACCCTCGGACTGAAAAAGGTTCCTCACCCCAAATCCTGACACAGGTTAGCATATGAGCTCACAGACAAATGTATACATTTATTGTGAACCAAGGTCTCTTTGGGTACATTTTTCAGAACCAGCTGCAGGTTTTTTTTGGGGGGGGGGGCTTTGGTAAGTTTCTTGAGTAGCTCCAGTGCTGTTTTTCAAGAAAAAGAGGTGTTGGAGCTCACCATGAACACATCCTTCGTTCTTTTAGAATGGCAATGTTGCCCATCTAAGACATACTGGAACTGCTGTAAGCCACGCAGAGTGGCTGGGGAAACCCAGCCAGAAGGGCGGGGTATAAATAAAATAATAATAATAATAATTAATAATAATAATATATTTATTTATTTGCCCCATTTCCTCCTTGATGGTGTCTCCGTTCATTTGCTCTCTTTCTTTAGGCCCAGCCCACACAGCCACCAAGAGAGAAGGGGCAGCTGCTGTTCCTTCATGCTCCTGACATACCTTAGAGGAGACAGGGGAACATGAGGCAATAACTGCAAGGAGCAACAGCAGAGTTAGGGGGGATATTGGGATTCGCAGTAAGCCTTCTACTCAGGTGTGGGCCTTGGCAGGTGCCCAACAATACTAACTTATGGCACCCGGCCAGACCTGTACATAAGCAGTCTTGCTCACAAGTTCCTGTTTAATCATTTGCATGAGAAGGAGGAGGGCCAGGTCACACCCACCAATACCCTTATTGATGCAGGAACGTCTCTGGCACATGGCTAGACTTTCACGCTCATGTTTGGTGGTGTGAAATTCAGGCATAGTGAATTAACCTTGAGCTGAGCACTGAAATCCAATCCCGTTTCCAGACTTGTTTCTCCCTCTCTCTCTGTAGGCGCCTGATAAGAGCTCTGCTTTGAAGCTGTGGAGAACCCTGTTAAATGAATGGATAAGTTACCAGCCCCCATGTGGTGCTTGATAGAAACAGCCAAGCAGCAACAGACAACCTATACGGATTGTGTGAGCTGGGCCTACTGATGTACACATGCAAATGTGCAGGTACATTTGTGACTTGCCCCTTGAAACTTGTCATGAGGGGCAAGTTACAAACATACTTGCATGTGTACATCAGTAGGCCTGGCTCACACCATCTGTATAGGTTGTCTGTTGTAGAACACGCAAACAAGCCTTGGTTGAGTATCAGTTCTTTTTCTACAGCCTCTGCCCTTCTCTTTCTTTGATTGTTGGGGTTTTTTTTTTTTTTGCCTTCCCACTTCTCTGAAAGCATAGTAGGAAGTCTGGTCTTAAGAAGCAGCCTACAGAAACATGAAAGGGACAAACTTTGAAACACAAAGACAGGAACAACTGCAGTTCGAGAATGCCACAAGTTCCCACGAAACATCTTAATGTCCAAGGCTCACTTCAACACCCTGCCATGTGTAGGCCATATGCAGTGAGGCACTAGGAACAAACAGGCCCTGAGATAGCCCAGCAATTGCCAATAGCCTGTTGTCATAAAATTTGCATTGTCTCTGAGATGGGGCGTTCTCGTGGGATATTTACAATGTAGTCAAACCAACAATGCATGTTTGCTTGTTCAGACCCAGAGACCTCCCACCTAAATAAACACACATTTGGCTCAAATTTTATTTTGGTTTCTGGCAGAATTTAGGCCACAACTTTATTGATTACAGAATGTGAGTGGTTGCATAGGCTCTGGTTCAACTAGCTCCCTGCACCCTTGCAGGTAGCGCTGACCGGAACTCTATCATAGGTCAGCCAAGGGTGAACACCTGAGGTAGGTAGAAAGCCTGGGAACAGACTATGTCCACTCCCCCAGATGCTCCCCTTGACTCAGGCACGGGCACAACCTCCTCTCGGGGGTTCACCAAAACAAGTTGAGTCCCTGGATTCCTTTAACGGAATACCCTTCACATAGGGATAGCAAGACTGTTCTCCCATCCCTATCACCTGAACCAGTGCCTATCCGCAACCTTACAAGTTGCGATGATTTGCTACGCGGCAAGCAAAACCCAAATGGCACCAGCCAATTAGCCAAGTGGGGGAAATTAATGCCGTGGCCCAACGACAGATGACACACGATGGCATAGCAAGGTCAATCGCAAAATGCCCTAAATATAGGGAGAGGTGGGCGGGTGTTCCAATGCACGAGCCGAAAGAGGAAGCTCTGGGTTACGTGCATGGGTCCCTTCATCTGTTTAGACTGCACTCCATTGGCCAGATTAAACCCAGCAATGAGGGACCTACCAATCGGGTGTTGTGGCTGTCCAATAGACCCACCCACAACCAGGAGGGCAGTCTCCAGGTCTCCCTGCAACACGTGCCCTCTTTGAGGGAGGACAGGCTTTGTTAGATACACACACGGTAGGAGCTGATGCTCAAAGAGTTTTCCTGTAATTTTGCTAGAGCGTACTCTGAGAGATACTCCCACTATGCCTTGACAAGGGGACATACAATCTCCTCACTTCGCTGGGCACATTCTTCTTTGCTTTCTGCTATTTGCTCTTTCGCCTCATTCCCACAATGTGAAAACATCTGCATGGCTGAGCTCCATTGCTCAGACATCATCTTAAACTAGACTTAATTATGACTTCGTAACTGGATTCCCATTTTAAGCCTGCCTAAACAAAGCTGCTATATCTGTTACTCTTCAACAAGTATTCTGAGTGACACACACACACACACACACACACACCCTTTTCAATTATGTTTGTGTGATAATTGTTTTAATAATAATAATTTTATTTATACCCCGCCCTTCCCAGTTAAGACCGGGCTCAAACAAGAATATCAAAGCAAGCATAAAAGAAACAATTCAATTAAAATGCAGATTAAATACAATGTTAAAATTGAATGTTAAAATTCAATTTTAAAATTGGGAATCTACAAGTGCAACTTCATTTAAATATCTGTAGGATAAAGCCTTAGGGGAGGGTAACACCAGGTCAGACTGAGTCAGTCCAAGGGCCAAGCGGAACAGCTCCGTCTTGCAGGCCCTACGAAAAGATGACAACTCCCGCTTAAGGGGGAGAAAAGGGGGAAATACCAGGAGAATCCCGTCTGCTTGAAAGCATTCAGGATTACTTAAAATAAAAGGCTAAAAAACTAACCTATCAAAGATTCATTTTAAGATGGAAAGGGATGCACTTTGCTGAACTTCCAAACGTGAGGAAGGAAGGAGGCTATCTAATAAGCATATTGTCTCCTAGCATTTATACACATCCCTACAATTCTGGCAAAGGACACACTTTTTATTGGATTATACAAGCGATTTTCCACATGTAAACTAGCATGGTATAGTCCTGCAAAACAGCAGTACCATGTTAGACTGAGCATTTGCATTAGCCCTTAGGATCTAGACCATTCAAGAACTAAAAGTAATCCACCAAGGCTGCAAGCCTCTCAGTGCCTTTCCTTTCCGTATCTGGTTCATATTCACTTTGCTTTCATTTGGCTGTAGAAATGAATTACCTGCCTGATACAGATATGGATATTTAAATGTGTTAAGCTTCCAGGCACACAGCTAAACCCATCTCTTTCCCACATAGAAAAATGTATGTGGGATATTTCATGATTAGTTTTAATCTATTGCATCAGTAGTAGCCCACTGAGATTTTTCCTCCCCTTAAGACCAGAGTTTTCCCCTCTTTCATATGAGATAGCCATGGCTTGAGAAAAATATATTGGATAATGCTGATTTACACTTAAAAAGAAGAAGTAAAGGAGGCACATTGGAGCTCAGACTCCTCAGACCTTAACTAATAGTTCTGTTTGGACTCATGTTGCATGGAAGTTTGCTTTCTGCTGCTCCAGAGTGTAGGATACAAACTGATGGATTCAAATAGCAAGAAATGAGATTTTGGCATTCTGATGGTAAGAGATGAACATTTGTATGAAGGGTGGGATAAAATTTAATAAACGAGCAAGCAAGCAAGCAAACAAACAAACAAACATACAAATATAGGCATTAACCTAGATCAGACCAAGGAGGAAATACTTAAAAGGAATTCTTTCTACCTTTGTAGAAAGGTATGGAACAACTGATTGGTTCAAAATTGGGAAAGGAGTACGACAAGGTTGTATATTGTCTCCCTGCTTATTTAACTTACATGCAGAATTCATTATGTGAAAGGCTGGACTGGAGGAATCCCAAGCCGGAATTAAGATTGCCGGAAGAAATATCAACAACCTTAGATATGCAGATGACACAACCTTGATGGCAGAAAGTGAGGAGTAATTAAAGAACCTTTTAATGAGGGTGAAAGAGGAGAGCGCAAAATGTGGTCTGAAGCTCAACATCAAAAAAACCAAGATCATGGCCACTGGTCCCATCACCTCCTGGCAAATAGAAGGGGAAGAAATGGAGGCAGTGAGAGATTTTACTTTATTGGGATCCATGATCTCTGCAGATGGTGACAGCAGTCACAAAATTAAAAGACACCTGCTTCTTGGGAGAAAAGCAATGACAAACCTAGACAGCATCTTAAAAAGCAGAGACATCACCTTGCCGACAAAGGTCCGTATAGTTAAAGCTATGGTTTTCCCAGTAGTGATGTATGGAAGTGAGAGCTGGACCATAAAGAAGGCTGATCGCCGAAGAATTGATGCTTTTGAATTATGGTGCTGGAGGAGACTTGAGAGTCCCATGGACTGCAAGAAGATCAAAGCTATCCATTCTGAAGGAAATCAGCCCTGAGTGCTCACTGGAAGGACAGATCCTGAAGCTGAGGTTCCAATACTTTGGCCACCTCATGAGAAGAGAAGACTCCCTGGAAAAGACCCTGATGTTGGGAAAGATTGAGGGCACTAGGAGAAGGGGACGACAGAGGACAAGATGGTTGGACAGTGTTCTCGAAGCTACGAACATGAGTCTGACCAAACTGCGGGAGGCAGTGCAAGACAGGAGTGCCTGGCGTGCTATGGTCCATGGGGTCACGAAGAGTCGGACATGACTAAACAACAACAACAATATGGGGAAATCTGATTATCAATAAAGTATGGCATAGTACCACATGTAATTCTTGCTACTGCAGCTGAGCTATTGCTAGGCAACAGAGAATGGATTAATCATGGAATCTAAATGTATAGCCAGGTGCTTATGCTAGCATTTTCTTCAGAGGGGCATGAAAATATCCCCGGTATTTACTGATCAGCATTCCATGCATTTTCAGAATGCAGCACAAGACATCTATTCAATTGTTTCCATAATTCACAACTAAAATGACAAATACCACATTTGATCACGAATATGAAAAATGCAGTGTCCTTCCCGGCAGACCTTCTCTGTTTAAGCTACAGAGTAATTTTCTCATACAACTCCTTGCGCTTTGGGGGCCATTTCTGTTATAGATTATGTAATAGTACCACACAAGCTGTGCATCCCTTAGGCAAAGGAATAATCACCAGCGAGTAATCAGCATTTTTAGTCAGGTCTGGCTTTGCTCTGTCAGGTTTACTGCTGTGAGAGATTTAGGCAGCGGTGCAAAATGCATGATTTGTTGTGAGTTCTGAAGGCCCACAGCCCTGAAGTCCTATTGTTTCAATTGAAGAGTTAAGTACACGCTTAACCTCCTCCCACTGAAACAAGTGGGACTTAACAGCATTTAACCCTGGCTGGATCATAGGCTGGGTAACAATTATTATTTCAATTTCTTATTCTCCCTTCAACACAAGGTTCCAGGGCGGATTACAGCTATTTAAAGATACAATACAGCAAGCCCACCATTTACGCACATTTAACTTGTGTGCATTCAAGTTTACATGCTTGGTAATAATAATAATAATAATAATAATAATAATAATAGGGGTGAGCTTCCAGGAAAAAAAGACTATGGCAATTCCACATGTCATAGTGCTTTGACTATATGCAATTTTGGCTTTAGGCGCAACCCCCAGAATGTAACACCCTCATAAATTGCAGACCTACTGTATTAAAATCAGTTTAAAATGAGAGCCAGTGTGGTGTAGTGGTTAAGAGCGGTAGACCTGGTGAACCGGGTTTGATTCCCTGCTCCTCCGCATGCAGCTGCTGGGTGACCTTGGGCTAGTCCAGTGGCGTCGCAACAGGGGGGCGAGGGGCGGTGCGCCCCAGGTTCCATGTCTGTGGGGGCGACAAGAAGTCACCCTGTGGGGGCTTGCAGGGGCACGAACAGCCATTGCGCCGCTGCAGCCACTGCATGTGGATGATCCTCCATTCGTGGCTGCAGCCATGAGCAGAGGATCCTGGCACTCTCCGTATGGCACTGAAGCGGCGCCGCTGGCAAACTGCTATACAGCACATGTGCAGCGTCACACATGCGCCCTACATAGCGATGCCCGCCTCGGGTATCACAATGCCTTCCTTCGCCCCTGGGCTAGTCACACTTCTCTGAAGTCTCTCAGCCTCACTCACCTCACAGAGTGCTTGTTGTGGGGGAGGAAGGAAAAGGAGATTATTAGCTGCTTTGAGACTCCTTAGGGTAGTGATAAATGTTATTTTTAACAGGATTAGATTTTCATTGGGAATGCAGCATGGGGCGGGGGACTAAAGATTAACTTTCTGCTTGTACAGCACAGCACCAATCCCGACTACAGACAAAATCCAACCACGGTTGCAGGTGTGAAACATAAAACAGATACTTAAAGACAAATCGTGTCCTCCCTCAAAGAGGGCACGTGTTGCGGTGCGACCTGGCAACCAAACCCTGTGTTGTGGGTGGGTACGATTGGATAGCCACAATACCCTATTCATAGGTCCCTTGATGCTGGGTTGAATCAGGCCAATGGGACGCTAGCCAAACCGATCAAGGGACCTATATATGCCCATGCATGTGACTCAGAGCCTCCTCTTTTGTTCAGTGCATCGGAACACCCGCCCACCTCTCCCTACTTTTAGGGCTTGCACGCTTGACTTTGCTATGCCGCTGTGTGTCGTCTGTCATTGGGACAGGGGCATGGCAGGAATTTTCCCCACTTGGCTGATTGGCTGGTGCCACTTGAGTTTCGCCTGCCATGTAGCAAATCATTACAACTTGTAAGGTTGTAGATACGCTCTGGTTCAGGTGATAGGGATGGGGGAACGCTCTTGCCATCCTTATGTGAAGGGTATTCCATTAAAGGAATGCAAGGACTCAACTTGGTTTGGTCAACCCTGAGAGGGGTTGTGCCCATGCCTGAGTCCAGGGGAACATCTGGGTGGTGGACATAGCATGTCCCCGGCTTCCCGCCATTCCAGGTGTTCCCCCTAGGCTGACCTATGCTGGTGCCCTGGGTCAGCGCTACCTGCAACGGTGCAGGGAGCTAGCCGAACCAAAGCCTATGCAACCACTCACCTGATGTAATCAATAAAGATGTGGCCTAAATTCTGCCAAAAACCAAACCAAAATTTGAGTCTTGTCTGAATTTATTTATAGGGTGAGGTTTAAAGTTCTAAACACACAAACTATGTTTTTAATGCAGTGTGTGGTTTGGACCTAAGACTTCAATCCCATGCATATATACTTGGGAATAGGACCTATTGATTATAGTGCGACTGACTCCTGAGTGAACATGCAAAGGATTCTGCTGCCCTGCCCTGCACACTAATGATTTCTGGGTTGCCAAGCATCACCTGCTACTTCATTTATGCTTCCTGTAGTATCACACAGGTTTCTGCAAACATTTCAATTCAGCAGTGTAACTATACTGCAGCTCTAGGTCAAGTAGACCTTTGCTGCGAGAGCATTAGAAGTGATTGATAATTCACACATTTCCATAGCCTGCTGCTTCTCCAAAAAGAAAAAGAAAAAAGAATTAAAATTCAGTCCCTTGATAATTAGCTCCTTTTGTCAATGCTTCAGTTACAGTTTGAGAGGAAAATATTCTTAAATGTCAAGAACCATGCAGTCTGATAAATATGGATGACATTTAAAAGCAGGGTAGGTATTTTCTACAAAATCACAAGAGACAAGAGAGAACAGAATGTGGTCTTTATTTATTTATTTTAAAAACCAGACAGCGGTCCAAGTTTGGGAATTCTTATGATTCCGACCGCCATGCTTCTATAGTTAAATATTTATGTGGTACCAATTGCTTGCTAGCTGAGCTAAATTAATAATAATAATAATAACAACAACAATAAAAATTATTGTATACCAGCCTTCATCTGAAGAGGTTCATAACATAAAAATACAAAATGAGAACATAAAATACACAACAAAACAAAACAAAAACAAACTAATATTCCCCCTCCCATGATAGAATGTTAATAAGCCAAACACCTAGTTGAAGAAAAATGATTTCACCTGGTGCCTAAATATATGTACTGAAGGTGCAAGGTGAGTCTCCCTGAGGAGAGCAATCCACAAACGGAGCCACCACAGAAAAGGCCTGTTCTTGTATTGCCACCTTTTGGATGACTCATGGAGGAGGCACATAAAGCAGGGCCTCAGATGATCCCATCTTGCATAGCAGGCTGAAATTCAACAGGGACAACTTTTCCTAGCGTGAAGATGGATAGGGGGAAAAGCTATATCTGTTGAATGTATGCCTGAAAACAAAAGTATGGCAATCATACGTATCAGAAATATGCTAATTATTCCCTGCTTTCAAATTTTCAGTCAAAAATAGTGACTTTAGTGGTGTGGAATTTTTTTCAGCAAGCACTTTCACTTTTTTCTGATCAGCACCATTGATTCTCTTGACTATTACAATTTTGGAGCATTTTTTTCTATGGTTGATGTGTCACTCCTAGACTGGTCACATTGGTAATCTCATGAAATCAAAGATCATGAAGTAATGACATCATGATGTTATGTAGTCTATAAAATTCATGTGCATGATGAAGAGCAAGGAAGGGCAAGGGCGAGTGGAAGCAATTTGAATGAATAAGGAAACATTTCCACAGGAAGTGCTGAAAAAATTTGAAACAGGAGTTGAAAACGATTGGGGAAAGTGACTAGTTTGGGGCTCAGCCATAAAAATATAGTTTTTTCCATATTCATAGATTGTATTATTATGTGATTCATCTCTCCCATTGCTCTCCCTGTCTCTCCAAAATAGGCTCAAATGGGTTCTTGACATTTTCTGTAATAATCAACAGCAGGTCTACACAGACTAGACTTTTAAAATTCAGCTTTTGCAGCATCATGAAGAGAAATTACGAAACAGTAACTGATTGTGTTGCCTTTTAGAGTTTGGAGTGTGATGGAACACCCAGATGGAGATACTTGGTCAACACCACCAATTAAGAATGCAGTGGAAAGATGAAATCATAAATTATAACTTTATTCATGGTTAAGCAGAGCCCAAGAGTTAAGAAAAAAATAGCTTCATATTAAAACCACAGCACAAGCATGGCTTCCTTTGAAGTGCTTCCTGATAAGACTGTAGCCTTACTCAGATGTTATTTAATTGCACCCATGAGTGGTCATGCATACTGACACTGCCCACTCCAAGAGAAGGAGAAGAAATTTGGAGTGGGAGAGACCAGTTAGACTAAAAGCACCCATGCAAGTAATAAACATTGGCCTGTAGGTGGAGAGATAGAGGCAACAAGTGCACATTTGTTCAGTTACAGTACTACCAAGACAACAGTGGAGAAGAAAGAATAAGAGGAGGAGCCCCAGACCATTGTGTTGTAGTGCACTGGAGACTCTAGCAGGCATGGGGTGTTGATGCTGAAGTAAGAACTCAGAACACTGCTTTAATCTACTTTTTATTTTGCTCCTCCAACCCACTAAGCATCAGGGTCTTTGAAACCTTATCCTTCCAGCCGTACTCTTCAGAGCAGGGATTCACCGTCTATCAGAGATATCCGAAGAAAAGCTAGTTGATACTGACATGTACCTCACTGTCTAAATCCAGAATCTTTCTCCGCAGGATAGAGATCATGGGTGAATCGCAGCCTCACTTCAGATGTTTCTTGGTTTCCACATGATTGACCATCCAAGGCCCCTAGCAGGGATGAGAGACAGCTGAGATTGCATGAAGTTGCAATTGGCATGATCAAGCTAGCCCTCCTCCCCTTTCAAATGCCATTACTGAATGCTTGGAGAGAGAAATCATGATAGCGAATTCTGTACTGGTTTTTGGCATCTCCAATTTCTTGTTTAATGCTGTAGGAGGAAGGAATGGCTTCTTTATGATCCATAACCAGTATATCAAACTCTGGGAAAATCAAGAACCTTTCGTTTGGAATTTCCACATTTGCATCCCCTGGAATACAAATGCCTTTTCCCCCAGATCTGCTGATCATGCACAGTCCCTACAGATGCTCATTAGCACAGCTGTTTTGAGATATAGGAACACAGGGAGCTGTCTTATACCATGTCAGGCAGTTAGTTTACCGTGTTCAGTATTACCTCCACTGACTGGTAGTGGCTATCCAGGATTTCAGGCAGGGCTCTCCCCCCCCAGCCCCTCTTGGAGATGCTGGGAAATGACCATGGGACCTTCTGCATGCAAAGCACATGTTCTACCTCTTAGCCATGGCCATTCTCCACTATGCACCTGGTTTCCAGCACATTCTATTTACACTTAATACTTGGGAAGGCTGCTCCTTTGGGTGAATCCTGCTTTGCTGCTTATTTCTAGGCTTCTCTATTCAGACTGCTTGCTATGCATAGCGTGGTGCTGCTTTTTCCTAGGGTGGTAACTTAAAATGCAAAAATCACTGGTTTTCTATCCTCTCTGAAAATGCTCGGGGTTTTATTTTTAAATGAAAACAACCTAAAAAACACTTAATTAGGAAACTCCCCAAATCCTCTTGGCATCTTACTTCAAACAGGAGAACAAGTCGTCTGCAGTTTAGATTTAAAATTCACATTGCTGTACTGTATTTTTATTTTCTCTGCATAAAAAGATGCGGTATTCCTTTATTAAATAAATCAAATTGGACAATATTACTTGCTACACAGTCCTTTGTGATGGAAAATCATCTGCTGCTAGATTATTTTAGAGTGAAACAAGTTAATTTTTCAGAAATGCTGTCATATTCTTGCATTAAATATTTCTTTCTGTTGCAAAATACCACTTCTGTGTAAATCTTGATTGAATCCCAAGCCTCAGGCTTCAGCTTCTTTCTAGATTAGCCAAGTGCATTGCGTCTATTTAGCCATTAGCTTTTATTGAAGGATAGATGAATATCTCTCCCCCCAAGAATAGTGAATTAACTACTTCCTTGTAGCAAAGTATTCACCTTTTACATTTACTCTTCAGTGGAAATACTATAAGTCTAACTTGCACATTATAGTTGAACAGGTTATATGGTATAATCTTAAGAAATATATAGAAATATAATGTAATAAATAAATTCTTGTTTTAATGTTTGGGAAACAAAAAGAAGCATTATTGAATAATAAGTGACGGCAGTGGGTGCTACTTACAGAATTAATAAATGGTGACAAGTGCATAAAAGTCTGCAAAACATATCACGGAAAACTTCAACTGGGAAACGGGAGGGAGTAATCTTTAAAAATGTTCAAAACATTTCAGTGGCAAAGTTCAAAGGCAAACTTTGTTTTTAAAAATTGTGTACATTTAAGCACAGCTAAAACCTTTGGACCCTAAACCTGTGCAGTTTGCTATCGCTGGGGTGCAACTCTATCTGAGAGCAACAGAGCAACCTAACCCCTCCCTGATATGGATGGTGAGCTGGGATGGAGGTGTAAGGAGAAAATTTGCTAGTGGGAAACAATTATTATTGGCACGTCTGAAAGTTGCTTAAATTAGTCAACTCTTTGATTACTGTAAACATAGTGACTTGATAACTGCCGTTTGCTACCATAGGCTCCATTACATAACCAAAGCAGAGACTATCTTTGTGGCCCCATTTATGCTTTTTAGGTTATTTGTGCAGGCTTAAAAACTTTGATCTGTTTTATTGGTTGTTTGGTTTTTTTTTGCTATAGGCAACCTCTGTTGTATAATCTCTGTAACGTTTGTCTCTCCCACCCCTCACTGGGTGGTTTTGAAGGCAGAACCGTCTGCTGCTAAGCTTCAACATACTTTTCCGTGTATATAATTGGGCCTCCCTCTTGAAGAAGAGTTTCTGTAGAAGACTATCACAGTGGGGGAGATTGGCCTTCTTTAGAAGGAGATACCAACAAAAATATGTTCTAACACAGTCTTATTTCACAGTTTGCATGTGTTCTGTCTGCTTACGTGACACGATCACCCTGAAAGACAATCATACCTAATAATTAAAGTATTTCCATCACCAATAGCTCAGGGAGAAACAATTAACACCACAGGAAGAAACACAAGGTGTTGCTTTATTCTGAGTCTGACAATTGGTCCAGCTAGCTAAGTATTGTCTACAATGACTAGTGGCAGCTCTCCAGAGTTTCCGCCTGTCCTAACTTGGAGATATTGAGGACTGAACCTGAGCTACACTCCTTCCCTAATAAACAGAAATTCAATAGCATTGCACCACAGCAGGGGAAAAAAAGAGGCTGTCTTGTACCACATCAGACCCTTGGTGAAACTAAAGCTATATTGTTTACACTGACTGACTGACTGACTGAAGAATCGTTTCAGGGCCCAATTCCTCACCTTGAATGACCTGGACCCAGCCCAACCCAGACCCTGAGATAGGGAGCTTGTACAGCCCTAGATATTTAAACCCTAATTCAACATGTTGTTGGCATGAGAGGGGAGGAAGAGAAAGACAGAGAGGCAGGCAGAAACTCTTATCCAGCTCTCCTCACGCAAATAGGTACCGCTGCAGCAGGAAGGCGTTTCTGTGCACTCTGGTTTCTGTCACCTTCTCATGAGGTGGCCAAAATATTGGAGCCTCAGCTTCAGGATCTGTCCTTCCAGTGAGCACTCAGGACTGATTTCCTTCAGAATGGATAGCTTTGATCTTCTTGCAGTCCATGGGACTCTCAAGAGTCTCCTCCAGCACCATAATTCAAAAGCATCAATTCTTCAGCAGTCAGCCTTCTTTATGGTCCAGCTCTCACTTCCATACATCACTACTGGGAAAACCATAGCTTTAACTATACAGACCTTTGTCGGCAAGGTGATGTCTCTGCTTTTTAAGATGCTGCCTAGGTTTGTCATTGCTTTTCTCCCAAGAAGCAGGAGTCTTTTAATTTCGTGACTGCTATCACCATCTGGAATGATCAAGGAGCCCAAGAAAGTAAAATCTCTCACTGCCTCCATTTCTTCCCCTTCTATTTGCCAGGAGGTGATGGGACCAGTGGCAATGATCTTAGTTTTTTTGATGTTGAGCTTCAGAGCGTATTTTGTGCTCTCCTCTTTCACCCTCATTAAAATGTTCTTTAATTGCTTTATATACAAGATGAAATATTGAAGGAAATAAAAACTGGCATAATATAACATTTGGACTGGATTCAGATATGGTTATAGCTGAGAGCACCTTATTATGAGAATGGTTAGAAACAAAGAATAGAGTCGACAGTTTAAAAGGGGTCTCAGTAGTAAACAAGAAGCACTTCTGAAACACCTTTCTTGTATCTTAAAAAGCAGCAGAGCAATAGAGGAAATCACAATACATCACTTCCAAAGCTGATATCCAGAGCAGTACCAGAGATAGGTATTGATGTTGTAATGATAGCAACTCAAAACCAGTTCCACTTAACAATAGACAACTTTCTCTCTGTTTTATATTCCAACAAATACCAAGGCATGTGAAACTAAATCCTTTCTCTGATAATTCCAAGGCACCAGCCAGGTTCTCTACATGGTCATTAATATTATAAAATCTGATCTTATATGTATTCTAATAGTTAAGGGCACCTCAGATGTTTATTATTGGCAGATTTCTCATATGAGAAGGAATAGCCAGAAAATGCTGGGGGATCTTTGGTTTCCACTAAACACGGGTGGCGCTGTGGGTTAAACCACAGAGCCTAGGGCTTGCTGATTGGAAGGTCGGTGGTTTGAATCCCTACAACGGGGTGAGTTCCCGTTGCTCAGTCTCTGCTCCTGCCAACCTAGCAGTTCGAAAGCATGTCAAAGTGCAAGTAGATAAAAAGGTACAGCTCTGGTGGGAAGGTAAATGATATTTCCGTGCACTGCTCTGGTTTGCCAGAAGCGGCTTAGTCATGCTGGCCACATTACCCGGAAGCTGTATGCCGGCTCCCTCAGCCAATAAAGTGAGATGAGCGCCACAACCCCAGAGTCGTCTGCAACTGGACCTAATGGTCGGGGTCCCTTTACCTTTAAACTACAGAAATGCAGGTGTGATGAAATCACTTTGTAATTCGTATTCTTGTGTTCGACTCCAGTTTCCGTCACCTCCTTCCATTCCCATTCAAGATTCCAGTAGCCTAATGCCGAATTGCAATGACTATAATAGCCTGTATCAACTTTGTTAACATATCACTTGCAAATTTTAGGAATACTGCCAATAAGCCATTTACATATAAACTAAATCTTTGGAACTATATTCAAAACCCGGAAGCATCAAAGCATATTGGGGGATATGATTAACAAAGTGACGGGATCCAAAATTGTCTATGTTGGCATAGTAAAGCCTTTAGACAGCAACAAGTAATGTCTGCTCTTTCAGCACAGTACATGCAGTAAAAGGTATCTTCTAAACCACGTTGGACCACATGTTGCTGTTTTTCTTCACTAACAATAGTGCAATCCTATACAGAGTACATGAACTCCACTGAGATTAATGGGACACATCTGATGCAGCACAATCCTGTACATGTTTTTTTTTTGTAAGTAATCCCCATTGAGTTCATGTGGCTTAGTGCCAAGTAACTGCATTTTATGATTGTAACCTGGGGAGAAATTTGATTCATTTTGCAGTTAAAGTTGAATTTAGGAAATTTACACTTTTCCAAAAACACAGCCATCTTTCAAAATTCAAACTTTTTAAAATTTTGAAATGCATCTCTCTAGCCAAACAGTGTGCACAAAATCATCATATTAGGGTAAAGTATGCCTATAAATGAATATATTAGTGAAAATAACATAACTTAATGCATTATATTAGGAGAAATTGCTTGCAAAAATGTGTAAATTTGTCAAAACGACATATGGAAGTGTGTCTGTTAGGAGAAATTCACAGTAAAATGCTGAATAATTTTTGTTAGGTGTTTAAAAGAAAAGAAATAACAAATTGCTGCAAAAATGTACATAAATGAATTTGAGATTGGAAAAATGATAAACAGAGAGAACAATAAAAAATACTGATTTGTACGTCCCCATAGGTGGCTTCCGTATCTCAATGGAATGGCATCTATTTTTTTTTTAATAATTAAATCTTTATTGATTATTTCAGATAAAAACACACATAAACAATTACACACGTGTGCTCATAAACAGATGTTTCTAAGTTATGTTTCAAAACATTAACAATAAAAACATCTTTAATCGAAAAAAAATATATACAGATAACTTAAATAAAGGAACTCGAAAAAAGTAAAGATAAATAAATAGATAAACAGGAAAGAAAGAAGGGAAAAAGAGAAAGGAAAGGAAAGAGTGAAAGACGAAGAAGTTAAAGAAAGCAAAAAGAAGTAGAGAAGAAGGCAGAGGTTGAGAAGAAAAGAAAAAAGAGAGAAGAAAAAGAAAAAAAAGTAATAATATTGACTTCCACCGCTTCATCGTACAGTAAGTAAATTAATACATTCTTAACTTAACTGTCTTTTTGTCCTTATGTCGACACTAGAATAAATTTTTCTTATTTTCATCCTATAAACATCTCATTTCATCAACGACAGGGTTAGTCCAAACATAGCCAGATTTTAGTTCCCAGACCTTGTTTACCTAGATAATCATTTAAATATCCCCATTGTTTCCTTATCAAGGCTTTAGGTTTATTGTTAATTACATCCGTCAATTTTGCTAGTTCCAGATATTCGCAAATTTTATTAATCCATTCACCCTTTGTTGGGATGTCTGTACTTTTCCACTTACTCGCGACTAGCATCCTGGCAGCAGTTGAAGCGTACATAAAAATATTCCTCCTTTCACTAGGAATTTCATTGTACAAAATGCCCAATAAATACATTTCAGCCTTTTTGGGAGGAGACATTTTGATCAGTTTTTTAATCTCTTCATGGATTAGTTCCCAAAATTTTTTTATTTTGGGACAAGCCCACCATATATGAAAAAAATTGCCCACTGCATTGTCACATCTCCAGCATTTATCACTACACGAGTTGTTCATTTTTGCCAATTTGCTAGGCACCATATACCAACGATGGTGCATCTTCATATAATTTTCCTTTAGAGTAATGCTGGCGGTAAAATTTATACCCTTTGTCCAAAAATTACTCCAATTCTCGTGTGCAATTTCATAACCCAAGTCTTGCTCCCATTTCAACATCCATTTTCCTTTTGCATCTTCTTCCAATTCTGTGGGACCTAATAATTTATACATTTTGGCTATTGTTTTTTCTTTACTTAACAAAACCTCTTTTTCAAATTTAGTTATTTTCATTCCAATTCCATTACATTTAATATCTTTCTCATATGTCGCTTTTAACTGAAAGAATTCTAGCCAGCTTATTCCTCTTGTTTTTAATATTTCATAATCTTTTAATTTTAAGGTATCATTTTTTTCCTCGATCATGTCTCTATAAGTTGGCCAGACTTCTTTTTTGTTGACTCTCAGGGTGGCATTTGCTTCTATCGGAGAAGCCCAACCGGGTATTCTATCTATGATTTTATCTTTAGTTCGATCCCATACCTCTAGTAGCGCTTTCCTTACCAAATGATTCTTAAAACCATTATGCATTGGGACTTTTCCATAAAATAGATAACCATGCCATCCAAATAATTTATCCCATCCTTCTAAATTTAGAATTTCTATGTCTTTCAAAATTAGCCACTCCTTAATCCAGCTCCAACATGCTGCCTCATAATATCTTCTCAGTTCTGGGAGTGCAAATCCGCCATTTTCTCTTGGTTTTATCAGATTCTCCATTTTTATCCTGGCCTTCTTCCCCTGCCAGATGAAGTCGGCTAGATCTTTTTGCCAATTCTTAAAGTGTCTCAATCCTATCACTACTGGAATGTTTTGGAAGAGGAACATCATTTTCGGTAATATCATCATTTTGACCATTGCAATTCTACCAGATATTGTTAATTTTAATTTTTCCCATTTTCCCATGCTCTCTTTGATTTCTTTCCATTTTTTGATATAATTATCTTTAAACAAATTAGAATTATTATTCGTAATCCAAATTCCTAAATAATTCACTTTATTTTCAATTTTGATTCCTGTTAATTTAGCCAATTCTTCCTTATTCTTCCCTCTCAGATTTTTCACCAATAACTTGGATTTTTCTTTATTTAATTTAAAGCCCGATACTTTACCGAATTCTTTCATTTTTTCTAATGCTTTAATAATACTTTCCATGGGATTTTCTGTTATTATAATCAGGTCATCGGCAAATGCTTTTGTCTTGTAGCAGATTGGTCCTAGATTTACTCCACTAATTTCTTTATCTTTTCTTAGTGCTATTAGAAGCGTTTCAAGTGTTAAAATAAATAACAAGGGGGACAGAGGACAACCTTGTCTTGTCCCCCTTTCAATGTTAAAGTCCTTTGATATCTCATTATTGATAATTAATTTTGCTTTCTGTCGTTTGTAGATGGCCCGAATTCCGTTCAGTATTTTACTCCCCATATTCAGACTTTCGCAGGTCTTAATCATAAATTGCCAAGACACGCTGTCAAACGCTTTTTCTGCGTCCACTAAAAGCATTGACATCTCTATACTTGGGTTCATTTCCGCATACTCTATTATATCTAAGATTGTTCTCATATTATCTTTTATTTGTCTTCCTGGTAGGAAGCCAGCTTGATCTTTTTTGATTATTCTATGTAAGACGGCTTTAAATCTATTCGCTAATACACCTGTGAATATTTTGTAATCTATATTAAGAAGCGAAATTGGTCTATAATTCTTTATTAAATTCAAATCTGCTTCTTTTTTGGGAATCAACGTAATAAACGCCTCCTGCCAAGAATTCGGAATCTCACCTTTCTCTAATATTTCATTCATTAATATCCTTAATTTTGGTATTAATATTTCCTCTAGTTTCTTATAGTAACTCACCGAAATACCATCGGGACCAGGAGATTTCCCCTCTTTTAAATTTTTAATAACCTTTTTTATTTCATCTTCTTTAATATCCGCATTTAATAATTCATATTCTTTCGCATTGATTTCTGGTATATTATTTTCCAATAAATATTTATTAATTTCATTATTATCTACACATTCTTCTTTATATAATCGTTTATAATAACTTACAAATCTATCTTTAATTTGGTCTATCTCGGTTATTTCGTTTCCCTCTTCAACAATTTTATTAATTATCCTTTCAATTTGCTTTTCTTTTACTGACCAGGCTAACAATCTTCCCGGTTTATTTGCCTGTTCGAAATGGCATCTAACTTAGCTAGTAATAGATGCAAAGTGGATAGAACATTTTGTTATGTTCTTGAGATGCCAGTGTGCAATGGATTGTGATGAAAGCAAAGTATGTTGTCAAGTCTTCTCTTTTTTAAGGAAAAAAAGGTTAAAGAACTTGAAAATGAAGCAAGAACACAAATATTCCGACTGACATCTGGCTATTTGGCAAACTCCCCTGGCAGACAGGTTGCCAGTTATGAAATTATCTATCTGTCTGTCAACATGGTTAGCTTGTGGAAAAGCTGTCAGATACTCTAGGCTACCTTGTAAAAAGTGTCAAACTGGAATTTGTGGAATCATGTCATTCCTTTGCCTGCTGTTAGCCAATATATAGTGAATAATATGGATGTGAATGGCACGTCGAAAACTAGGTGAATTCTGTTTTGTTTGCTTTTTGTGCTTTTTAAATATGGCTCAAATAAATCTTGGGCTTGACTGTTAAGATGACAGATAGCTTCCATGGTAACAGTAAGGTACAAAGACCTAAACCTTCATGTAGATTCCAGATGATGACATACAGCCATTTCCTCAAAAACAGCTGTCCAAAAGTTGCTTAAATAAGCAAATTCATAGATTTATCTCCACATACCAACTCCAAAGTCTGAAGGAGTTTGAAAGGTGGCTGATGATGATATATGAATTTGGGGGAGAAGCGTCTGTCATGGGGAGTGAGAGGCGACTCTATAAAGATGATAAAGACTTGACATAAATAGTTATAACACGACTAGAGGATTTTTTTCTACACACAGAAAAACCCTTTTCATCTGATTTTACTTTTTTCCCTGGAATCCAATAAAGGTGCACTTCCTCTACCTGAACTAATATGCACAAACTTTTGTAATCTATTACCACTCTTTCCAGACATAAAATATTAACACAAATGTTTTCTTTTTGTCTTGTGCTGCAATGTTTTACACCCAAATATCAGCATCATAAGGAGACACATGCTTTGAGACATAAACAGTCCTATTATTTGTAATCAAGTCACAGCCCACAAGATTCATGGTAAAATGTATTTCCTTAAATTGTAGATTTGCTTTCGCTTTGCAGTTTTGCTTGTACACCAGGTATTTGTATAGATACATTACTAGTGTTCATTCCTAAGTCCCCTTTGTCCCATTTTTACATAGAAATTTGAATTATTTCTCACCATGCTTCCCCTGCAAAATATTATTTATTTAGTTGCCCTTCACCTTAAAGTCCCAGGGTAGGTTACAGCAGATGCATTTTGCATGCTTTTTACTCTAATATGTGCATTTTATATGCCTTCAGATCTGAAATATGTTTTGGTACAGTTTTGAAGCATTTGGGTATCACAAATTTAATTTTTTTTAGGGAAGGGGTGGCAAGATGTGATGTTACTGCTACCTTACATCTACAGTCATACCTCGGTTTAAGTACACCTCGGTTTGAGTATTTCCAGTTTAAGTACTCCGCGGACCTGTCTGGAACAGATTAATCCACATTCCATTACTTTCAATGGGAAAGTTTGCTTCAGGTCAAGTACACTTCAGGTTAAGTACGGACTTCCGGAACCAATTACACTCATACCTCGGGTTAAGTACACTTCAGGCTGAGTACTCCGCGGACCCATCTGGAACAGATTAATCCACTTTCCATTACTTTCAATGGGAAAGTTCGCTTCAGGTTAAGTTCGCTTCAGTTTAAGTACAGACTTCCGGAACCAATTGTGTTTGTAAACCGAGGTACCACTGTAGTTGCTTCTTCAGACAGCTCTTTTCTCTCAGCTCTTTTCAGAGAACAAAGGCGGTTGAACCAGTGACATTCCACACTTGTGTTGATGACATCACCACCACCTCCAGCTCGGCTGTCTTCACTTTCATTGGGGCTTATGGTGAGCAAATAGCTCAAGTTAGACAAGATACACAGTTCAGGACAATACACACTTAACGAAATGTTCTGGAATAACAGGAGTCATTATGAGATCTTTCACCAGGAGATAAACTTTCCTCATGTTCTCCATGAAACACTAGGCTCTGGATTTAGACTCATATCTGAGTATGTAGCCTGACCCCTAAAGATGAAAGGCTTCCGTTTCTTGAAGAACTGAGCAAAAGAGAAAAGTCTTATGATGCACATTTTTGTCCTCAGTGTTGCAGTGGCAGGAGAAAAAAAATACCTGTTCAATATTGTCCTGTTTCTGAAATCTTATCAGGTGGTGGGGTAGATAATTTGTCACCGTGGCAACAGGTTGGACTAAATGGCCCTGTAGTCCTTTCTCATTCTATGAATCCATAAACAATTTTGACACAATTCTCATCAATGGGATTAAGTCGCCTTAAGTAGTTTGTGAGTAATGTAAGATTTTTGAAGTACAGGACTCAGGAGCATTTGCAATCATCGTATCATTTTATGCTTATTCTGTTTCTTTCTTGATTGCCTTCTCATTGCTTCTTGTTGTTGGGTTGGAATGACACATATAATCAAAGTAAGAAACCTTGATAAAGGTCAGGTTTGGTTTAGTTCATTGTAATAATTCCCCAGACCTTCAGCTCCTCATGCACAGTTCAGTAAAAACAGATTAACTGGAAATGAAATGCACATGTTGGGCCTCCAATTTCATGCAATAAGAAAAGGCCCACAATATTAAAATTCCATATACCTTTGTTCAGGTAAGCAGTCAGAATTCAATGCCAAGTCATTACTTCCCTTGCAACAAATGGGCAGGTATGATGGGAGTAGTAATCCAGCAATTTATGGAGGACTAGAAATTCCCTCACCCTGGACTATGGCAATGCATTGTATATGGGACTCGCCTTTGAAGAAGATCTGGAAACTTTAGTTCATTCCAGACATGGTCACAAGGTTACTAACTGGGACTTGGCTGTTTGAGAGCCAGTGTGGTGTAGTGGTTAAGAGTGGTGGACTCATAATCTGGTGGACCAGGTTCGCTTCCCCGTTCCTCCACATGCAGCTGCTGGGTGACCTTGGGCTAGTCACACTTCTCTGAAGTCTCTCAGCCTTACCTCACAGAGTGTTTGTTTTGGGGGAGGAAGGGAAAGGAGATTGTTAGCTGCTTTGAGACTCCTTAAGGGGAGTGAAAGGCAGGATATCAAGTCCAAACTCCTCTTCCTCCTCCTCCTCCTCCTCTTCTGGTTCTTCTTCTGTCATGTAGATGTTTTCCAACTTCCAGCATACCTGGCTTTGATCTTTAAGATCAAAGAATGCATGCGTCCATATGTACTTACCTGGACCTTAAGATCTTTTCTGGGTGGCCTATTAGCTAAAGGGCCTTTTCTGTGGTGGCACTCCAGCTACAACCTTCCCAGAGAGGCTCACTTGGCACCAGACTTGATGCCATTTTTGGTGCTAGGCTAAGGCCCTTCAATTTCCCCAGCCTTGTAGTTTCATATTTGTTTTAGCTGCACATATGTTTGTAAGATGTTTAATTGGTTTTGTGCATGTTTTAATTTGTTTTAAGCTTGTTGTATGGTGCCCTGAGAGTGTGGTCGTAAGGATGGTATATAAATATATTAAATAAAATTTAAAAATGTAAAATGCTTTTATATTTCTTTACATTGACTTCCTCAGGAGTACAATTGTACTTCATGCAGCAACCATGTTTACTGCTGCTACAACAGAAATACCTAGCTGATCACTACAATAAACGCAGAAACATACTTATTCCATTCTGACTGTCATTCTTCAGGAGCTTTACCTAGAGGGTTTCTCCCCCCACTTCATTTTTATTTGATTCACATCCCTTGTCTAGTATCTTTTATTCCAAGGCTATGGATGACATTTGGTCATTTGAATATATTTGAAGCAACACTAGAGTTTTGGGGAATGTAAATAATTATGATCATTCTTATTTCAAAAACTCTGATCTATGCCCTTGTTGTCTCTCAGCTACACTCCTGAAATCTTATCTTCTCTAGTCACCCACTGTCTTATCTTGGTCCCCAGCACTCCCATCACCCTGATTTTGTGATGCCCCTCCATCATAGCTGCCAAGTTTTCCCTTTTCTCGCGAGGAAGCCTATTCAGCATAAGGGAAAATCCCTTTAAAAAAGGGATAACTTGGCAGCTATGCCCTCCATAGCTTCAGTCTTCTCCCAGATTCAGGACAAACACCTTCCTACCTTCAATACATTGCTGCCAATGAACTTCACTCTTGGAAGTTCTGTTGCCTGAAGCTCTCCTGCTCCCAAAAGGTGATACTGCCTCTCTCACCCTCTCAAGGGCCACATTTTCTGTGAAGGCTTTGACTTAACCTCCTAGTTCCCATCCCTTGCTGTAACTAAGCCTGGAACCAAGCCTAAGCATGTATAAATGAATGTACATATGGGAGCATATGGATGTATATGAGACTGTATAACAGCTGAGAGTTGCATGTCTTTCTGTTCTGTCTGATTAAATGTTCTATGTGCTTTTAGAGGTGTACCTAGGGATTTATGAAACTGTGCTCTGCCGGGGGCGCAAAAATCACCTGTCAGACTATGGAGTGTATGATGTATTTGTGTGTGGCATTACGGCACCGCTATTGTTGTGAGATCAAACACAAGAGAAGGTTCCCATCCTTCTCACACCACCAAGTGCTGATACAGCTCCTTGCCTCTGTGTGATTTAGGCTGCTATATTCACTTACTTGTGAGTAAGTCCCTGTTGACTCATTTCTTGCTTCTTAGTAGTCATGTACAGGATTGCATGATTAAATTTAAGTTGGAGGTGTGTTACACACCTGCACCCACCCACCCACCCTACCTTTCATCTCTTTTTATCAAGTGTTTCTTGGGTGTTTGTTTGGTGCCTGGTGATCCAGCTTTAGAGAATCTGGAGTTGGCAATACTGCAGTTGGCAGAAATAAAAGATGTGCAGCTTGTGAAATATTGTCCATGGGGGGAAAGTTTTGTTCAAATGCCACAGAATGTCATAACAGGGACTTTCTTTTCTTCTTCTTTTTTAAAGATGAAACTATTAACCAGTCTATTGTGGTTTTGGGCATAGATGGGAAAGAGTCAGAAATGGAATCCCTTCATCAATGCCGTATCACATTTGTAATATTTTGTTTGTTTGTAGTGATGTATCAGATTCCAGTTGCCTCTTCACCTCATCTGGGTTGAACAATTGCCTGGAGAAAATCGATATGTACAAAGAGAGGTAAGCTTCCATTCAATTTTTAAAGAAGGTATTTGACACCTGGACGTGTGGTCTAGAAGCATGAACGCTCATTATAAAGCCAGATCAGAAGCTTAAAGTAGGTAACAATACATTCTAATCTCTATATTGCACTGCATATTATAAACTACACAAAGTATTCCACCCCACCCATCTGCATGAGAGGCGAGAGCTTCAACAAGTGCATACCATGTCCTGGTAACTGGATGCAACAATGACCAGCTGGCAATTGCTTTTAGTAGTGGAATCTCCAAAATCCTAAACACAACATTAACCAAGCATACATGAAAATAGAAGACTGTTTCTATTGAGCCATCACTAGGAATCTTTAGCAGCAGTTGCTGTCAGCCTTCCCATGGAAAGTGATGGACCTAAGTTATGTTATGGAACAGCATTCCCAGAAAGACTTAGCTGGCACCATCTTTGTGATCTTTGGGGCAGCTGCTTCATTGGGGCAAGACCTAGCATAGAATAGCTGCTGTGCTTATTAGACCTGGCACTCCACCAAGTGTGCAGAGCACTTCTTTGCCAATAAAGAGTTAACTCCAACTTACACTGTGTGACTTACTGCCAGCTTGCTCCTGACAGAGATTCACACTTCAGGTGTTTACTGCACCACTAAAGTAGGGTCACACTAGTATTCACTGCAGTAAATATGATAATTGCATAAAGTGTGAAGAGTCCTAGAAACTTAAATGCAAACATCCTCTGGTGGCATCAAAAGAACTTGCTGCTAGAAATCCTACTTTCTTTTCCTTTTCTGCAAAAAAATCTTACCAGTTGCCCTTTGAAATATTAATCTAAATATCACCCCCATACAAAAATGTAGTCCTCTCACATTCTAACACCTGTGAATTATAAATGGTTGGGTCTAATTACTCTGATGCTTAGCCTCCTTCCCACTTTCCACCTTGTTGTAGCATCCCTGTCATTTGGATTCAGTCCCTTCTTTAATACCTTTGCTGCTTTGGAATCTGTATGCTCTTCCCATTTATTACACCCATTTGAGGAAGCTGCGATAGAAAAAAATGTGTGTGTGTGGAGGGGGAAACCTATCAGTAACTAAGTCCTTCTCAGCTGTCAAACCCATGAAAAATGATTTAGCTGAGCAAACCTCAGCTCCATTCCGGATTCACAGCACAGATCTGTACTTAATGTAACCTGTTTCAGTGCCTGGCATTATTTAGATAAATGTGCAAAAGGTACGGTACAAATGCATTAAATTTATAATCCAAGCAGCTCCTCTTAAGCATTCTTTATGGACCACATTCGTTCATTGGCTGCTATTACATTTTCATGTTAGATGCTTTCCCTTTGTTTTTCATTTATTCATCCTCTGGAACATTTTCGGAACTTTAAGGGCAACACCCACCATAATTAAACCCTTTAAAAACAATGGGGGGAGGGGAGTTTAAATACATGTTTGTTACTCTCCCACCAAAATCAGTGTTTCTTCAAAATACTTGGCTTTGGTGGATTGTGCCCTCCATCTCTGAAAAGATGCACTATTTTCTCAATAAAAACAGCACTTGGGGAGATACTTGGTACAGTGGACTTCAGGGCCTTTCACTTTGACGTTATCATTCCAAATACAGCCATTTGAACTTAAATCAACGCTGTTATACTCTAACAACTACATAGTTGCTTGACTCCCAGTGGAAATCTATGTCTACTAACAACATAAAACTTCCTCTATGGCTGGAATTTGTTGACATTTTTGTTGACTGTCTCAGAGTAGCAACACAGCTGAATGCCTATAAAAACAGACTTGCACACATCTTAAACTGAGGAACTTGAATCAGTTGCAATAATGTATGGCTGTACATGTTGTCTCAGTAAAGACAAGTCCATATTCATGGTGTCCAGATTTAAGCTTTGCTGATGAAGCTGACACTTCCTTCAAATTACAAAGCCTTAAAAAACACATAAAAAGCTGTTGAATTATGGTTTCTGGAGTGTGTCAAATACAATACCAGAAATATGTAACATATAAAGTTTTACTTTATATTTTTCATGCATTTTTTTAAAAAAAAACACATGCACATTACTTGGGAAGTGGGGTGTAGCAGATATACAACATCAATGTGTGAAAATTACCACAAACCACAAATTTAGACTGATCTGTCTGTCCCTAGCATAGGAAAAACACCGTAGATCTTGTGTAACCAAGTTGGTTCCCTCCAGATGTTGCCAGAGTATTATTATTTATTTATTTGTTTGTTTGTTTGTTTATTTATTTATACCCCGCCCATCTGGCTGGGTTTTCCCCGCCACTCTGGTCGGCTTCCAACAAATACCGAAATACATTAAAATATCACAGATTAAACACTTCCCTAAACAGGGCTGCCTTTAGGTGTTTTCTAAATGTCAGGTAGTTGTTTATCTCCTTGACCTCCAATGGAAGGGCGTTCCACAGGGCGGGTGCCACTACCGAGAAGGTCCTCTGCCTGGTTCCCTGTAGTTTTGCTTCTCGCAGTGAGGGAACCGCCAGAAGGCCCTCGGCGCTGGATCTCAGTGTCTGGGCTGAACGATGGGGGTGGAGATGCTCCTTCAGGTATATAGGACCGAGGCCATTTAGGGCTTTAAAGGTCAGCACCAATACTTTGAATTGTGCTCGGAAATGTCCTGGGAGCCAATATAGGTCTCTTAGGACCAGTGTTATGTGGTCTCTACGGCTGCTCCCAGTCACCAGTCTAGCTGCTGCATTCTGGATTAATTGCAGTTTCCGGGTCACCTTCAAAGGTAGCCCCACGTAGAGCGCATTGCAGTAGTCCAAGCAGGAGATAACTAGAGCATGCACCACTCTGGTGAGACAGTCTGTGGGCAGGTAGGGTCTCAGCCTGCGTACCAGATGGAGCTGATAGACAGCCGCCCTGGACACAGAATTAACCTGTGGCTCCATGGACAGGTGTGAGTCCAAAATGACTCCCAGGCTGCACACCTGGTCCTTCAAGGGCACAGTTATCCCATTCAGGACCAGGGAGTCCCACCCACCCACCCACTCCCTGTCCCCCCAAAACAGTACTTATGTCTTGTCAGGATTCAACCTCAATCTGTTAGCCGCCATCCATCCTCCTATTATCCTTGAGCCTTGGCCATGCTGGCTGGGGCCGATGGGAGCTGGAGTCCAGTGAAACAGATACATATCCAAGAATTTGTGAGCTGACTTTGAGCAATTAAAATTTCTCCATTATGCATTGACGCCTTTCAAACTACGCAGAGTGGCTGTTGCTTGGAAAGAAGCAGAACTAAGTACATTTCAACATTTTATTCAATGTATCACTGAGTGAATCCTCTATGGTTTGCTACGCTTATTTAAATCATCCAACTGCCAACTCTGGATGTTTGTATGCCTGCTGGCTTTCCAGCAAGAAGAGCCATTGGAGCCAGCGCTGGCAGTAATCGGAGCCACCTCATCGTTATCCAGTAGTAGGAAGCCAACAAGCTAGCAACAGACAGCTGGTGCAGCCTAATATAAGCTATCTGTACTCCTGACTATCAATACACAGAGTAGCAGCTGCACGGAAACATCAATTCTACAACTGATTTGGATCTGCATACCAAATATGTGCCTCATATTACCCCAAATCTTGTTAATTAATCCTGATGAAATCATAATGAATAGTACATTGACAGTAATGGAAGCGGATGAGATGAAATTTGAGCCCCCCTCCCCCCCGACATTTGTGACATAGCTGAACAAGCCGGATTTGGGATCTAGCATTCCTAGAAGTGAACAACCATGATAAGCATGAGATCTCAGTGGTTTATGACACTGTCTGAATGGGACTCTCTGCTCTCCTTCTCCAACCTTCTGCACTCTCCCTCTAGGCCACATGCCCTCTCTCCAGGAAAATATTTGCAAAAAATATCTATATTTGTCAACACTGCAGGAAAAAAATGTGTATATCTGGAGAAAATTTCCGTGGCGATTTTTAAAAAATAAATAAATAAATCACAAATTGCTGCAGAAGTGTGCAGAAATGAGAAACTGAAATCAACAGATTCACCCATTCATAGGTGTACCTCAATATTTTGACTACTCAGTCTCAAGAGTTCTGCTCTTCAGAACACAAAGCCTCAGTAGTAGCTGTGGAGCTTCATAAAAGTCAAATATAAAGAAAAAAAGAGGCTATTTCTGTGGTAGTACTGTCTTTTTGCATCCATTGGCACCATCCTAAATTGTGTCTTCCTCCCAAGCGGCAATCTTAACCTTCCTTGTTATGTCTTTGAGGCTATCTTGCTGTTCTCTTTCAAAAGAACAACACCAACCGTCAATCTTCATAGCAAGTTAAGAGTTGGGGATTATTTTTTAGTCTTTTCTGGGTCACATTACTGCTTTAGCTAAGGGTTATCATCCCGCTCTCTATCATTTCTAAAGTTCATCCTTTTTTCTAGTGCTTCAATCTATAGCCCTCACTCTGTCTGCAAAACTTATTCTATCTTGTGGTGGTTATTGCAATTTATTTTATGCATTTACTTGTGTGTGTGTTTTTAACTCATTATTTGAGTCACAACCTCTTGCAGTATCTAATGAGTTTAAAGTACTAATAAAAAAACCCACCAACAATAAATACAAGACAATAAAAAAGCAAGAGAAAAACCATGGATGAGCACAAATACCAGGTTAAAACCTGATAAAATGCAGCATATTAAAACCTTGGGCAAATGAAAAGGTCTTCACTAGACATCAAAAATACTTACCTATTTGTTCCTGACCCTATTAAATCTATTATTTCTGATCTTGGCTACTCTGCTCATTTAATTTTTTCTTTCACTGCACTTTAATAAATATTACACCCTCTGTTTGTTTTCTTTCACTGGCTCCCTCTAGTGTTTCATATTAATTGGGAAAAATCCACATTAGGGCAATACCTTTATTTGTCCAACCAAAATAATGTGGAATCTTGCACTGTCTTGCCAACTAAAAGTACTAGCCTTATGTGGATTTTTTCATCTTGTGGACTGTCATGGCTATCTTTGCTTTGTATACTGCTATTAAACTTTATGACAGTGCAATCCCATGCATGTCTATGCAGGAGGAATCCTACTTGCTCAATAGGACATACATTTAATAAAACAGCGCTTAGGACTGCAGCCTTCACTTTAAATCTCTTCATGGTCTTCTCTTCTTGCTTCTACTGTGGTGCTTGGTGCTTGCTCTGTGTCTTCCTTGTTGGCTCCTCCATTCACTGTTCTTCTCATTCCTTCACTCTCTTTTGCTTTAGACTAAGTCAAAAAATAGGTCCCTCTAGCTCAGAATTGCCTGCATTGATTGGCAGCGGCTCTCCAGTGTATCAGACGGGTTCTCTCCCAGCCCTACCTGGAACTGCCGGGCACTGAAGGTGGGACCTTCTGCATGCATTGCTTTACCACTGAGAACCTCCACTCTGTCTCTTTGCTTCTCAATTGAGGACCACATGGAAGAACTCCCTCCTTATAAATATTGGCTGTTCTCCTCTTTGCTTGACTTTAAAAAGTCACCTTTTATATCTCGCCTATACCTGGGTTGTTATTGCACTCTTTAACTCTTCTCCTTTCTTTTACTCTCTGTTTTCCCTTTACTGTGAACCCCGTTCCTTTAATCCCATGTCTATTTTTTAGATTGCAACACTGTGGGATTGTGTTTTCCTATTTTGTACAGCACCTAAGCGCAAGTATTTCTATTAATTATAATAACGAGTTGATGATGGTTTGGGATTCCAGTCGCAGCACGTTGACGCAAGAGACTCATCTCTGTGTGCTATGCATTCATTCATAACAATATATACCATGCCTCTAAAATGAAATAATTATAAAAACTATTCTCTTGGGTGGTATCCTCAGCACACCATAATTAGTTTTCTGAGCCTTCTCCTAGAGGACTGCATGATCTTTCAAAAATAATTCTTTCATCTTTGGCCATTTCCACATGAATAAATATTTCCATTTAAAAGGTAACTCTGAAGTGAATCCTGATCTTTTCTTATCTGCCAGCCTGATATTAGAAATAGCTCTGGGTGGATGGGTAAACTGACTTGATCACCAGAACAAATCCATAGCGAGAACCATAAAGGATGCCAGATTCACTTTAAGCATTCAAAAGCATGGCATTTCATATTCTAGACAGGCCTGCAGTTGGATAGTGAGCAGGGAAAATGTGGCAATGAATATAAAATTGAGGGAAACAAACCTGTCTGTGACTGCACTGAAGTATGACCCCTTGCGATCACCTGAAGAAGCTATGAAAAGGTCTCCAGGCTGGAGTTTACATAGATAAGGGACTTGTCTCACAATTTATCTTTCTTTCTTTTTTTGTATATTTGTCCTTATGAAAGCTCCAAAGTGACTGTGTATAGCGCTCACAGTCACTGTTTATATCAATCTGTCACAGGCATTAAGGGTAGCTGCATTGTAAATTACTTCATCATACTGCTGCTTTGACAGTGACTCAGACCATGCATGCGCATCCACCCTAGAGGTGAGAAAATGATTCTGGATTCATGCAACTGTTCTTCAGAGAATCTCAGCAGCAGGGAGATGGTCAATCATGTACCCTAGTACCTGGGGCTGTTACTACAATCCATCTGCGGGGATTGACTAAAAGCAAGCACATTGCATAAAAACACTGCTAGAGTCTTGTTAGAAGGGAAGTGCATTTTAGAAAAGCCTTACTGTGAACAAGGAAGCTTTAGCTCTCTTCTGTTCTGTTTTAAATCACACCTTGTTGTTGTTTAGTAGTGTCCGACTCTTCGTGACCCCATGGACCAGAGCACGCCAGGAACTCCTGTCTTCCACTGCCTCCCGTAGTTTGTTCGTAGCTTCGAGAACACAGTCCAACCATCTCGTCCTCTGTCGTACCCTTCTCCTTGTGCCCTCAATCTTTCACAGAATCAGGGTCTTTTCCAGGGAGTCTTCTCTTCTCATGAGGTGGCCAAAGTACTGGAGCCTCAGCTTCAGGATCTGTCCTTAATTACACCTAGTTTCACTTATTGTTCATGTTTCTGGGATGAACACTCTAGTCTTTTGTTCTGCTCCTAAGATTCGTGTTCAGCCCAATTTGGTAGCATGTCGCAAAGCAGCTTCAAGGCTTCCTGAAATGGAGGCTAGCATTTCAATATTAGTTGAACAGCCTTCCTTACTGAATTCTGTTCTGCCACTGTAGCTTTTTTTGCTCCGTAACAAAACATATTTGCATTATTACAATGAGGGAGGACAAGCACTTTGCACTATTGCACTCTGTTTGTAAACAACATTGATGAACAGCATGGTTGTTCCCTCGATTTCCTGCGTTCGGGATCTGAGTGCCATTGCTTTATGTAGTCAAAATAGCAGCACCCATCCATAAGTCATAGGAATCAGCAAGTGTGGGGAAATGCCAAGGTTTGTAGAACTACAAAAATGGGGGTTTGGGACTTAAATAGGACCCCCCCCCCCAAAAAATGCAGCAGAACTGTTTAGGGTAGAATATGCCCAGTAGACACAGAACACTGGAATGAAGGGGTTGGAACCCAAACAGCAACACACCACACTACAACAGTGTGTTGCAGACGTTATTTATATAGCTTGAGTAAAAACCACAAGTAAATTTCTCTGTAATGCTATAGATATATACAGCATGTGTTTATGTTGTTGGAGGCAACCTTAGAAATGCACTTTGGAGGACAACCATCATTTTGTTTAATGAGCAATTTCCACCAGCATCACATCTATGGTTAGAACAAGGAGTTCTATCTGAAGCCATTGCCCAGTTGGACTGTGCAAGACATACAGTAGCATGCAGGAAGAGAACATTATTACCATCAGGTAATATTTCTGAGTATTGAGAGAGTGGATGTGCCAAGGTTCTACTTGGCACATTTTGCTGGTATTTAGCCTGAAGGAAGATGGTCTGTCCTACAAATTACCACTTAGTGAAATCAGTTTTTATGCACTGACTCTTGGGACAATATTGCATGACAAAGCAATCATTTAAATGGGACTCCAGTTCTCCTCTCATGTTCTCAGCAACCTTGCAAAGCAAATCCTACTCATAAGGTAACCCTGCAAATACCAACTGAAGTCTTTGAAAGAAAGGTGGAATACCAATGTGGTAAGTAGCAACACTTTGCATGCATCCATAAAAACTGCTGCAGGACAGCACCATTGGAAATGCGACATCTGCAACAACTGACAGTCTGTAGGGAACTATAGACTGCATCTTATGGATGGTTAAGAGGTTGTTGTTGTTAAGTTCCACAATACATTGGAGTGTCATTGTATTTAAAGATTCAGAGAAATAGCAGAACTGAGTGTCGATATTGGAAGCATTTATCTTCTGAACTTCTTGCTTACAACAGTTTTGTATTAACGGGCTCATTAAAAGCTGACAAAATAATATCAATTGCTACAGTAGCTGTACAATCTAGCATTGTGTGCTTCTGTGTGATTATATAAATGCATTTGTTCTATGCACCTTAATTTGCAAGGGAAATAATTGAGACAATAATTGAAGAAGATTGAATATATAATTGTATGTTTGGATAATGATTCCCAGCTTGGGTTGCACTATGTACTTTGATTTGCCATGGTAACCATGAATTGGATTTGTGACAGTCTGCGTTTCACTTTAAGTGGAACTGATCAAGTCAACAATTCTAGATTTCTAGTTTGATCTGATGGCTTCCAGTTGACAGTTTATTACGACACATCTTTGCAGCAATATATGTTTTGTACAAAGGTTATGGGGCCTATTTCTTATGAAGAAATTGAATGCTAGCTTGAGAATTGAATGCTAGTTTAGCAAATGTTGGACAGTAATTTAAATGAAGGTGAAGGTAAAGGTAAAGGGACCCCTGACCATTAGGTCCAGTCATGACCGACTCTAGGGTTGCGGCGCTCATCTTGCGTTATTGGCCGAGGGAGCCGGCGTATAGCTTCCAGGTCATGTGGCCAGCATGACAAAGCCACTTCTGGTGAACCAGAGCAGCACATGGAAACACCGTTTACCTTCCCGCTGTAGTATGGCATAGTAATGGGGTGGGTGGGGGACATACCACCCCAGGCAGCAGGCTGGGGGGGGGGGCAGCAGGCTGGACGGGGGGACCACATCCGGCGGCCGCCCTCACCACTGCGAATTCCCCTCGCCGCCCACGTAGAGGCGAGGCCGGGGTGCGCTGTGGAAAGAGCTCCGGCGGCTTCCGAGCCCGGCTCCTCCACAGCGTCTCCTCCCTGCCGGAGGATCTGCCCTCCACTGACAGCACAGCCCTCGTCTGCCTCCATGATGGCCAGGCGACGGGTGAGAAGGACCAGCCCCTGCGGTGCCAGCGCAAACTGGTTGTGAGGAGAACCGCCTCGAGCATGGTAAGGACAGGTCGAGGAAGGGCCAGAGGGAGAGGGGGAGGCCTGCCGGACGCCGCCCACCGCTGCCTCCTGTGTTGCTGCGGCGCCGTGTCGTATTCCTCCTGTATGTGCATGCATCGTGATGCATGTGTTGTGCATCATGACACATGCGCATGACAGACACCCCGCCCCCCGCCTTCGGGTTTGCCACCCCGGGCAGCCAGGCAGCTAGTTACGCCACTGGCGGTACCTATTTATCTACTTGCTCTTTTTGGCGTGCTTTTGAACTGCTAGGTGGGCAGGAGCTGGGACCGAGCAACGGGAGCTCACCCCGTCACGGGGATTCAAACCGCCGACCTTCTGATCGGAAAGCCCTAGGCTCAGTGGTTTAACCCACAGCGCCACTCGCATCCTAGTAATTTAAATAAACAGAACATAAAAATGCAGCAACAAAGTGAAATCAGCAGCTGCAATACACTCTTACAAACAGTACTGAATACTGAAGCCAGCAATAAACAGTCATTAAAATATAAAACCAATGAATAAGCAGCATAAAATCTAATCATAGTTGGCTCCCTGTACATAGTTGGCTCCGCTGTTTCTCTTGGTTGTCCTTTGTCTCCCTTATCCTCTGGATCACTGTGGGGAGAATAAAAGACAAAGTTTTAGACAGGTAGGCACTTCTGCTTGGAGAATGCCCTGTGGTCTCAGAAGAATTGCACGTGCACAATGTGGCAATTACAATTGACACCAATGGGAGCACCCCTTCCCCCCAGAAAAGATCTAATTGTCAGGGGAGCAATGGATAGATGGCAGCTTGTGAACAGGCCCCACCTGCTTTTGGTTTTGGTCCCACTTGCTGCCAGTATGTGGTCCTCAACAGCTTTTCCACAACAGCATGTGGTCTTCAACTTTGAAAAATATTCCCACCCAATGCTTTATAATTTCAGAACTGACTCAGGGTTTTTTTTTTTTTGTAGTCTTGCTTAATGTACAATTTTCATACCATACTTGTTTTCTACTAATCTATGTTGTTGTATGTCATCTAGATAGCTTGTGTTTTAAAGCAAAGATCATGTGCATAAATAATATAAGAATATCATCTCAAGTATTAGACCTTGACTCAAAACGACTGCCTTGAACTCCCAGTCTGCAACAATTATAACAACACTCATTAAGTAAATTTCAGAGGTGAGTGTTCACAAGGGCTATTTTGGTATTGGACCAAAAGTACATTCCATATTGTACTGTGTATGCACTTGTGTAAGTCTTAATTGGCTGCTGCATCTAACTAAATTAGTGATCTTATTCATACTACAGTTTCCAAGGGAATGATTGAAGCACACGAGCAAGTAATTTAGAAGCAAAACTTCATAAGCATTTCATTATTCCCTGCAATCTCTCTCTCTACATAGCATTTTAGGCATTTCAGTGCACATGTCAATATTCTGTTTAATCCCAATCATTAAATGATAGTCATTTCATGGCATGATTAATTATTTTTCTACAGGCACATTTCAAGGCCTTTCTAAGGCAATTTTGACTTTGAGTGTGATTATGATGCACATTCCTACGTTCTGCCTCCTTTGTACAGCAAGGGAAAATCTGATCGGTGAAGACAGGTGTAGCTTCAAATACTCCAGATCAATGTGCTCTGATTCTCGTTGATTTGCTGGGTAAATAGGGGACTGCTAATTTTTGTTTCTCACATGAACAAGTGGGGGAAATTCTAGAGCTTCTTAAAATGGGCATCTGAATACTGCTGCAAATGTATGGATTTCTTTTTGAGAGCGCTCATATTGCACAAAATGATCTTTTCCTAGTAATAAGAGTCTTAGTGGGCAATGAGATTCATTTGATGTATGCTCCCTACTGCGTTATGAAGCTGCATAAGGCAAAGCAAGGAAGTTTGGTGTTTGTGCATTAAAAGCCTGCTGGATCATGACACTGGTCCATCTTGTCCAGCATCCTTTTCTCACCTGCAAGGAGGACCTGAGTGCTGGCAGGTGCCTTTGGACACTGGAGGAAGAACATATTAATTGGGGTTAATAGCCATTGATAGCCTTATCCTCCATGAATTTGTTCTAATCCTCTCTTAAGTCCTTCCTTAAAGGTGCAAATCTAGAGTCCACTGGAGTCTTCCCACCATCTGAACTGGGACTCAAAGTGGCTTTCAAAAATGAAAACAACATGGGTGAAATACACGTCTTTGCTATAAACGGAAAGTGTCAGATAACACTTGCTTTGATGTAATGTCATCTAACCTACCTGCGATCAAATCTGAATGAATGCTCATCAAATAGGCAACATGATCTAATCTCCCTGAAAATAAAACAGGATGAATGTACAACAAACAGGTCATTGAGAAGCAGGGCTGGCTCTAGGGGTAGTCTGGGTGGCGTGGGGCGCCGGCCCGGTAGGGGGGTGTGGTGCAGCGCTGCGCGGCACAGCCGCACAGAACCCGTGCTGCACACTGCGCCCGCCCACCAGCCGCGGCAAGAAATGGAGTGGGGCAGGGGCGCCGGAGCGATCTCCGCACCACGGTGCCAGGGTGCCCGACGTGCTTGAGACGGCCCTGTTGAGAAGCACTGCTGTGATTCTCTGGCCCCATGGTTTGTGCCCCCTCATTTTCCCCCTATAATAAATCAAAAAACAATTTATTAGCTATATAAACAATGTAAATAATATGTGTGTGAGTGCAGACATGCTATTCTGTTTCTATAGCCATCAAACCTGCTCAGCACTCATTTAGATGCGGACAAGAGCAAAGAGAAACTCAGGGTCTGGCAAAGCCCTACGTATAAGGATTCTTTTGCTAGCAACAACGCACCCAAGCCAATATTGGCTTCCAGCCTGCAACTACAGCAGCAGACTCTGTTGTGCTGATTTCGTTGCCAGGCTGATGAGATGCATATTATTTCTCTTTCTAAAGCCAGGTTAGCTAATAGTTTAATTGCACTCATCAGAAAATAAAGAGGAACCAGAGCCAGCTGTGTCCAGAATTGTGCACCTGTCTTTAAAAATAATAGCCAGATTGGGGATGGGAGGGAAATGGATGCATGACAGAGCTTTTTTTCCTCCTGGTAAGTAGCTAGGTGGGTTGGCAAAGTTTTTATTTTCAATAGCAAGTTTTCTGGCAAAGCAGAAAACAGCTGTGCTCAAAACAGAGCATCCCTAGAATTTAAAAAGAAACCTAACAAGAGGGTGAAAGATTGTTTTTCTTCCGCCAAATCTTTGTTGGAAATTTCTGAAATGAGTAATAAAAAACATAAAAGCCTGCTGAGCAGTGTCTCAGGGCTTATTAAACAGAGTTATCAGCCCTGTAAGCAATTTGGTGATTGCCCTTTTGAAATTATTTTCAAACACGATAAATATAAAACAGAGGTCTGGATTCAGAGATGTGCATTGCTGACCCTGCAGTTCTATGGCCCCTGGGAGGGCGTTCCAGAGGATATAGGTTGTATCAGATCTTCCTCTCGAAGAGGAGAGAGAGAGAGAACTCCAAAAAGGAGATTCTTCCTTCCCACCACTGAAGCAACCTCCACCGACCTTGTCTTACAAACATCAGGGCTCCAACGTCAGTAGCACCAAAAAGGGGGGATGCCATTGGTAGCTTTGGGGACCACCAGGAAAGGAGCTTTGGGAGGCACAAATCTGAAGGATCTTTGACATTTCCTTAAACGAGAGAGAAAAACCAATACTGTTGTTCAAATGTTTCTGCTTTAAAGGATAGAGGAACATAAAAGTGCTTCTACTGCCTCACTTCTGTCCTGCCAATGAGAACCCAGTAGGGCAGTAGATGAAGCAGATGAACTACTTTTGATTCCACATACCCCAGCACTCCCATAAGTCTTAAGATTACAACTACAGTATATTTACTTTCCCCCATATGTTGCAAGTGTCTCCTTAAGCATGCTTTTACATATTTCAAGACATGTTTTTGTGCCTACTCCAAGCCATAGGATTGCAGTCATAACTCCCCCCCCCCCACTGCTGCAGGAGTTGTTGTAATCTCTTCAGTTTAAAACACAAATTGTGATATGCTGGGAGACTGAAATGGGAGAATGCTGGCTCCAGGCTTCTGGACAATGGATCCTCAGGGAAAGTGATTGCACCTGGGATGGTGTGTCAGTCTAAGGATGTGACATGGCATATGCCCAGTCTCACCGCTCTCTGGATGTACGGAAATTATAGGTGGGGTAACTGAGGAAAAACAGCATGGGTCAGGATCCAAAGAAAACCACACAATACTGCTGGGCACCTCAGGGAACTCCGAATGTCCATTTCTCTCACACACATTATTTTAATCTTTGACATTCTTTGTGCACAAGTCTTATTTGTTTGTATAGTAGTAGGACTCTTTGATGGAAGCCATTTTGCAAGGCTTGTCTACACAGCCCACTTTTGTAGAATTTACCCCTTTTTAGGTGACTTTCCAAGTCAATAATAGCTGCTATTCTACAGGCACCCAGTTACTACCTGGGGCAGATTTTCTATAACATCTATTGAATTGCCACTTGCCAGTGCTTAGAGGTGGCTTGCCAGCTTTTCTTCAATGTTCACACAAAACACACCAGATTGGTAGCATTAAATAGCAGAATGCCTCTTGTTGTTGTTGTTTAGTCGTTTAGTCATGCCCAACTCTTCATGACCCATGGACCAGAGCACGCCAGGCACTCCTGTCTTCCATTGCCCTCCGCAGTTTGGTCAGACTCATCTTGGTAGCTTCGAGAACACTGTCCAACCATCTCTGTTGTCCCCTTCTCCTTGTGTCCTCATTCCTTCCCAGCATCAGGGTCTTTTCTCATGAGGTGGCCAAAGTATTGGAGCCTCAGCTTCACGATCTGTCCTTCCAGTGAGCACTCAGGGCTGATTTCCTTCAGAATGGATAGGTTTGATCTTCTTGCAGTCCATGGGACTCTCAAGAGTCTCCTCCAGCACCATAATTCAAAAGCATCGATTCTTCGGCGATCAACCTTCTTTATGGTCCAGCTCTCACTTCCATACATCACTACTGGGAAAACCATAGCTTTAACTATACGGATCTGTAAGAATGCCTCTTACAGAACATCTAAAGCCATATGATGTTTGGAATGCAAGCCTTGCAAAACACAGCTGTGAGGCTATTGCTTTAATTAACAAGCTTATGTTGTCTTAATTCTGTTTTAAGTTCATTTAATGCTTTTCAAGGTTCACGTGGTGGCTACATACCGTACTTATCATTCTAAGTCCCCCCCCCCCCCATATTTAAGGCAGCTTATTTGATAACACAAGGAGATTTCCTGTACAGTAAAACAATTACTCCTGTGTGCTGATCCACACTAGGCAATTATCATCCAGTGATGCTGAAAGCAATGGTGTTATGAAAAGAACACACACCAAAAAAAACATTGATCCAGTTGCAAGGGATTGCAGAAACAGGCACCAAACAGGCATATGTCAAGAATGCTTTGATGGTGTTTCCTGCTTGGCAGGGGGTTGGACTGGATGGCCCTTGTGGTCTCTTCCAACTCTATGATTCTATCAGCAAATGTGGTGCAGTTTGTGGGAGCTGAATTGTTTATGAAATGTCCATTTTCCTGCATTTTATTTGAGACCTAGAAACTATCCATATGCTTTTAGAGCTTTCAAAACTGAATGCAGGCAGAAATTCAATAGCCATTGAATTCAACAGACATTGTCAGCTGTAGGAGAACAGTTGATTCTACCTTGCATCATTACCATAGTGGTCTAAAGGAATGGGTACTTCAAACCAATTAGGAGACTGAGGATTGCTTATTTGATTCAGAATAGGATATACAAAGAAACATGATATTGCTCTTTATTCCCTCTGAAAGTGCATGGGAGGTGGCAGTTTTAGAAACCATCTGTCTATTTTAGCATTGACTCATTAGAGGCAGTTTTAAATTATGATTATGAGAACCGCCCTGTGATCTTTGGTTGAAGAGCAGTATACAAATTTAACAAGAAAGCAAGCAAACTGACAGGGCTTTATCATTTATAATTATATGTGGTAACAAAGAGCCGGCATGCAAAGTGTTAAAACTGAGGCATGTTAGATCAGATATTTCATTAGACCCAGACCCCATTATTTCTGCATTCCTTCTTGAGTGGGCAACAGCCATGGTACAATCAGGTTTGAGCTTTGTTTAGCCTATGCCTAATGTCTCCAAGGGTGGCACTGTGGTCTAAACCACTGAGCCTAGGGCTTGCTGATCGGAAGGTCGACGGTTCGACTCCCCGCGACGGGGTGAGCTCCCGTTGCTTGGTCCCTGCTCCTGCCAACCTAGCAGTTTGAAAGCACGTCAAAGTGCAAGTAGATAAATAGGTACCGCTCCAGTGGGAAGGTAAACTGAGTTTCTGTGCACTGCTCTGGTTTGCCAGAAGCGGCTTAGTCATGCTGGCCACATGACCTGGAAGCTGTATGCAGGCTCCCTTGGCCAGTAAAGCAAGATGAGTGCTGCAACCCCAGAGTCGTCCGTGACTGGACCTAATGGTCAGGGGTCCCTTTACCTTTAATGTCTCCAAGCAGATTCTGTCAAAGTGGATGGGTGGGTAAAGACTCTCTGAAGGACTTCAGGGTACAACGTAGGCACAAACCTGTAAAGTTGCCAGCATAGTATAAACCAGACCTGGACAATTCTTGTATTGCAGGGCTTTTGTGATTTATTCACCTATGCCTCAAGGTTCCTCAAGGACTATTTCAAAGATTTCAGATCACCCAGTTCTAAATAACTTTTGGAGCTGCTATCACCACCCACAACAATTCTGTGCAGAAATTTCCCCCCTTTTGAGATTTTTAGCTTGTTTGACTCTTTGTCCTCCTTGATGTGGGGAAAGAGTGACACTTTCCCCAATATGCCTTCTCTCTCTCCTTCTCATAGAGCTTGTATACAGAGACAACCATGCCCCACTGCTTCTTTGCATTGTACCAGGTTTCTGCTGTGCTCACCATATGATGTTGTCCTTTAAAATCAAGCACCCATCTTCACTTGGAGGCTTCTAATAGTAGCATTTAAACCACTTAAACACAGTGTCCCTCTCCCAATGTCCTTGGAAAGCAGGTTCTCCCCATCAGGGCCGGCTCTAGGTAGACCCCCGGGCCGGTAGGCTGCGCGGAAACCATGCTGCACCCTGCGAGAGCGGGGGAACCGGAGCGATCTCCGCCCCTCAGCACCAGGGCGCACGACCTGCTCAAGACTGCCCTGCTCCCCATAGAGGAGAACATGGGTTGCGGAAGGGTTAACAAGACATCCCAGGGTTGGAGAGGCAGGTCAGTTTGGATGGCCACATGTGTGATTGGTGGATGTGCTGTTGCTGGGGAAATTTGCATGTAGCAAACGATTGAGTGACAGCCTTACCCTATATATGCTTAGCGAGCAGCTTTCAGTTCCACTTTTGCCGCTCGCAATGAATCTCCCGCCCGCCCTCCTCTAATTTTAGGCGTTCTTGCATTGACCTTTCTGCGCCTCTCATGCGGTCACCTGTTTTGGATCGGACCTGGTAGGCATTTTGCCACTTGGCTGATTGGCTTGGTTTTTGCCTACTACGCTGCAATAAGTCACAACTTGTAAGGTTGGCGGTTAGGCATTGGTTCAAATTGGATGGTGGAGGGGTACGGATTTTGGTTGGGCCTGCCCCTCATGGTTGCTGCTGCCTTTAGGGGTATTCCTTTAAAGGAATGCTGGGGCTATACATGTAGTCTGTGTATCCCCGGTAGGGGCCAGGGCCATGCATGAGTCTCGGGGAGCATCTGAGGGATGAGGTCTAGGGTGTGGGCCCCTGCCCCAATCTCTCCCAGAGGGTGCTTACCTACTGGCTCCCCTACTAGGCTAGTGGGAGTCAGATCTGTCCCAGGCGGGGGACAGATGGCAAGAACCAATGCCTAAGCAACCACTCACATTCAGTTGTATTTAAATAAAGTTGTGGCCAAATTAATGCCAAAAACCTTAAACTTAAAACATTGTGTGAAGTGTGAGTTATTGGGGGGATGTCTTGGAACAGGCATCCCCAAACTGCAGCCCTCCAGATGTTTTGGCCTACAACTCCCATGATCCCTAGCTAACAGGACCAGTGGTCGGGGAAGATGGGAATTGTAGTCCAAAACATCTGGAGGGCCAAAGTCTGGGGATGCCTGTCTTGGAACCTCGGCACGCAAAGAATATTTTCCCCTAAAGTTCTTTGGCCTCTTTAAACAGCTACCATATCTGCTTGCACTTCCATTGCCTATATAATTTATTGCTGAATTGCTGCAATAATTCGTTGCTAGATTGTTTCATATGAATCTTGTAATTCTTAACCTTCTGTCAACATTTCTGGTGACATTTCCTATTTGTTATGAAGGTTCTGAGCAAAAACCTGTGCATCTGCTGACAAATGGATGCAATTAAGTTGCCATTTGGGAATCCCAGAAATGCTATATTCTGTTTGCTGCATCAGACATTCCTAGTTTTTGGTGTCACAGTCCTGGGCATATAATGAGCTTTAATGCAGCAGCTGGTTTTGCTTTAACTTTTGGATGCACAGTCAAATAAATATTTAGTAGGCATCCACTGAAACTATTAGATGCTACAATATATTTGGTATATGAATAGAGAGGGAGAGAGGAGGGCAGAAACTATTTCATGGAAGCTTAAACTTCTTGTATAGATACTGTCCCAGACTGCAGCATTAGAGAAAATGAAAACACACATCTACAACTCACTTTCTTCCATGTCCTCTGCATTACTGAACACCATCTGTCATGAAGGCAGCACAGTGGTAAGTCAAAATAGCAGCCCAGAATCATTTCTGAAATATTGGCAATGACTTCACACAGCAGAGCAAATGAAGGCTACGCTGGGGAGGCAACAACTTGCTTTAGTAATAAACTGAAAAATAAGTATATCAGTAAACTTCAGGGATCATAGCACTTACAGAACCTGAAATGGGGGTTTTCTAGTGTGAACTTGGCTATTTTACACGGTTGCATAATGTGCTATTCATTTCATGCAATTATCTTACCGCAAAGTCAGGTTATACCTTAAATTAGCATGGGGGGGTGGACACCCATGAAGGTTTACAGAAATCTAAAGCAAAGAACATCTTCCAACACCATTAGGATATGGAGGGATGAAGTGAAATGTCATAGAGATATGTCAGGCATCCCCAAACTGTGGCCCTCCAGATGTTTTGGCCTACAACTCCCATGATCCCTAGCTAACAGGACCAGTGGTCGGGGAAGATGGGAATTGTAATCCAAAACATCTGGAGGGACGAAGTTTGGGGATGCCTGAGATAGATAGATGATAGATAGATAGATAGATAGATAGATAGATAGATAGATAGATAGATAGAATAATGATAATACACTTGATAATTATAAATGAATTCAAAGGGAAACTCCCAAACATACTTACAAATGTTATGGAAGGTTAAGGCTACAGACACCTAGAGCAGAGCTGGTGGTCCCTTTTCAGTCCAAAAATTGAATCCCCTTCCATAAATTGAACCCCCCTTGTTGAATAGCTCATATTTGTGATATTCTCATGTGGTTTGTCCTGTTGACTTTTGGAAGGGGGAACTCCTTCACAACTAACAGGTCTAATTTGTAATCAGAGGGAATGATTGAACCAATGCTTTCCCATCTCAGTGCTTTGAGTGAGGGAGCAGTGTTAAAATAGCTAGCTAAAGAAAGACACTAATGAGAGCCAGTGTGGTATAATAGTTGGGCTAGGACTTGGGAGACCAGGGTTCAAATCCTCACTCAGCCATGAAGCTCACTAGGTGATCTTGTGCCAGTCAATGCCTCTCAGCCTAGCCTACCTTACAGGGTTGCTGTGGTGGCTGCATGAGAAGGAGAAAAACCATGTACACAGCCTCGAGCTCCTTGAGGAAAAGGTGGGATATATAGTACAACCCCCCAAAAAACACACACACACACCTAATAAAAGTGTTTTAAAGACACTGCTCTGCTTTAATAACAACAAAACACAGCTCTCTTTGGAATTCCAGTCAGTGTTGCAGAAAGCAAGAATGGGGAGAGTAAGTGAAAAAGGCAACTGCAGTCAAGGATCACAGTAAAATGGAACAGAAGAATTAGCTATCGTAGGTCTTGCCATAGCCTGAGCTTTTGCAGCTGTACTGGCACATCATCACAAGTCCTCTTCCATTGCCAGCAACAGCCCTCTCATCAAATATTTCATGCTTATGTGCTGGGGAAGCAGATCATAGGCGCCAACTCTCTCTCTCTCTCTCTCTTTCTCTCTCTCTCTCTCTCTCTCTCTCTCTGTGTGTGTGTGTGTGTGTGTGTGTGTGTGTGTGTGCCTCTCTCTCAAACCAGGTAAATTAGGGTGACATGGGGGTCTTTCCCCTTCCCCTCCTGTGTCGGTGTGATGTTAACAACACTCTACCCAAGTCAAACCAGGGCCCCATAAAGCTCTGTCATTCTATTGTTTCTGAATTTCCAGCTCTATGTTTCCCTATATCTCTGTGTTTCTCTAGGACCATGGGCTTTGCAAGAAGTGATGCTGTCCAAAATGTTGCCTCATGAGCATTGGAAAAATTCAGGGTTGTCTTTTGTTAAAGAACAGCAGTGGAGGTTGTGTTGTTGTTGTTTTAAAATGTTGAAAACTTCATTTTAGTTTCCCCTCCCAATACTACATTTTGCTTTAACAACAAAACTCAGAGCTTTTCAGAACTGCATGGGCAGAGGCCCGTAACCTCTAGCATTGAAAAGGCCTGTGTGATGCAGCAAAGTTTTTAAAATCTGCAAGCAAAGGTACACACTACTTGGCCATCTCTTAATTATGTTACGGTAAGAAAGAGCTAGAGACAAACTCCCACTCCCCACCACCCAATATGAAACTAGCATGGGATATGGAAGGGAATCTCTTTTATTTCTCTCATGAAAAGCCCCTGAACCTATTTGTCTAGAATTCGGTTGGCTTAACTCACCTTGGAGGGGTGCCTGCTCCAGTAAATTTCATCCACTTTGGCCAAAAGAAGAAAATTTATAGTTCCTTCTTATATTACAGCATCCTTTAAGACTTACACCCTTGTGAGACATATATCCCTTTGTTATAAGTGACAGGGAATAGTCATATGTGAATGTACATGTATTGGCATTGCTTCACTCCAAATGTTTTGCACTGTGAGAGCATTTGCTCCAAGTCCAAGTCTTGCTCCCATCATATGTAGAATTTGTACCTTAGGGCACACTGCAACATGGCAAGCATTATTGGTGTCCATATTCATTTTGCAAAATGAAATTTGGTGTATACATGTTGCTAAGTTTAAAGTAATCCATCCAGCAATATTTTTTTTTTCACTTCTAAATCTAACATTTCATTAATTTTCAAAGACAGATGAAAATCTGTTGAAAGCTAACTTTGTGCAGAGGAAGGCATATTCCACTTTTCATTAATGATGTTTTTAAAGACATGTTTCTTTGCTCTAGCAGAGCATATAATTTCACGAGAGACTGCAGAACTAAAGCATTTTTAATTATGAAGCATTATGTTTCTATTCATATGATCTTCTCTCTTGCCCTACAGTATAAACAGTGTTGTTGTTTTTTAACTGTTTAGAGAAATAAATTTGAGAGACAGGCTTATAATGCAAGCATCTCTGTCAAAAGAACAGTTGTATGTGTGAAGAGAATTTTAATACAAACAGGATCTGTGAACCTTGGAATTGAACTGTCTAAGAGGGCATTTGCAGAAGCATACCTTATCTCTAGAAAAACGGTCTGGAGAGGATCTTAAGATTCAGGCTGGTTTAGCACCTATGATTCCTTTGCAGGTTGCAAGCCATGCTGCTTCTTTTTGGGAAATGAATGTAATTCCTTTTTGCATGATATCCAACTTTATATGCAAAGCAGACCCATTGAATTCAGTGGACTTTAACTTCTTGAAACCTTTGATTTCAGTGGATCTACTGACATTAGTGTATAACTAATGTCGGCTATCACTCAATGTGAGTCACATTTGTGTATCTTCTGTTGCCCCTTCCCTCTGCTCTTTGGGTCTATGTGATAACCCATCAGAACTCCAGTTTAGAGCACCTTCCTAAATGCTCTGACCTCAGATTGGTCATTGGGCCCAATTAGGTGCAGAGAGCTAAAAGAGGGGAGAGCCTCTTGTTTGACCTGACTCTCTTCCTGGGCATCTTGCTGGTGCTCAGGCCCGGCTCTAGGTAAGGTCCTGGTGGCACGGGGCGCCAGGGCGCCGGGCCGGCAGGGGGGGCGCTCGCGGCGAAGCCGTGCGGAAGCCGTGCTGCGCGCTGTGAGGGCGGGGGCGCCGGAGCAATATCCATGCCTCAGCCCCAGGGCGCCCGACCTGCTTGAGACGGCCCTGCTGGTGCTTGCACTTGTTTATTATTTGCTCTTGTATCTGACTCCTGGTTTGGCTATGGCTCTTAAATTGACTTCCTAGTTTGACCTTCCCCTCTTCTGATGCCTTGCCACCCTCACAGCTGCCTACAGTTCAGCTTGAGTACTTGCAGTTAGGTCCCCGCACACTCAGCTAAGCTACCAGTTTAACCATATATAGTAGAGATTTCTACCTTGATTGTTTCACTGAACTTTTCTTACTATACTGTACCAGTTTTAGAGGATAGTTGCAGATAGAGGATTGTGCAGGGGGATAGACAGATTGATCCGGTGGCTTTACACCTGCAAGATCAATAAACACACCGTGAGGAGGAACCCTAGCAACTGCCTAATCACTTGCCAGATCACACCAGTGGAGAGGCACTGTTTGGAACAGCAGCTCTTTCACACACAGTGAGAAGATGTTCCAGTTACTAGACAGTTTCTGTGTATGTCTATGCATATACAATCCTGGAACATATTTTGGGCACTTGGGCTCAGGAGCATCCAGTTGCACTGTTTCTTTTCCTACTTCTGGTTTAGTGCTTCAGCATGAATTAAGCCATGAATCTGAATTGCCCTCTGGACAAGTCCAAAGCTGAATCTATTCATTCTTCATTATGAATGTGGAAGTCCCTTGCTGCCTTTTAAACTTTTTATTTGGAGTGAGTGAGTTAATTTTATTAATAAAGAGCAACAGCTCTTTATTCCTCAAGATAATATTTTATTCCCACAAGATAATACTTTTCATTTAATGCCATGCATCACCTGGAAGTATTTAACTGTAGTGTGTGCTTGTATAATTACTGTAGGACTGTAAAAAAAAACAGAGAGATAAATTGGCTGACAAAAAGCTTCAGTAAGTGTAAGGGTTGTGACAATTTAAATACCCCAAAGCAGAAAAACGCCATTCTGAGTAATTTCTGTCTTGGTAATCAGTACAGTAGTCTTACCTATGTGCTGTAACTTGAAATTTACTCATCTTTAGCACTGAGTAAAAAGTGTTTTGACACCAAGATTTCAAACTCATTAAATCAATATATTCTACCCAAGAGTATATGAACGATTTTTGCATTTATCTGTATTTAGCTTACTCATTCAAAGCTCATTTCTGTAACAAATCACAACTGGAAGACAGTTAATTACATCTCGGATTAGAAATCCATTGACTATGTAATTAAAAGTTTGCTGCAAATGAAAAAAGATACCTTGTGCATCTACCTGAGTCCTTAAAAAAGAATAATCAAATATCAAAATAACAGGACTACTGCAGATCTCGCTGAACTTTCAGAATTGTGTATGTTAAAAACAACTGATTAAATATATATAATTTAACTAAATATACCATCTGGGTAGGTGTGCAGGAAACCCAAATCCCAGAAGGGATTTAAAAGTTTCCAACATGGTCTTTGTAGGAGCGATGTTGCCCTTTAGGGTTTTTCTCAGCATCCATAAAGCCTCAAATTCCCCCTTACTGTCCCTTCATGCAAGGTTCAGATTAATGGAAATGAGGAAACCCGAAGCTTCAGTGGAGAGATACGCTCTTGAAAATAGCTGTGGTCACATCCCTGGCTGCAGGGCTTTTCAACGGTAGCTGTTCCTGACTCCTTCCAAAGCAGCTCCAAGTAAAGCATGTTGCAATGACCCAACCTACACATAACTGATGTGTGGGTGTGGTAAGGTCTTCCTTGCCCAGGAAACCATAGCTATTGGTACACCAGCTTCGGTTGCGCAAAAGTGATCCTGGCTACAGCTGCCACCTGAATATTCAGGAGCAAGGACAAGTCTGAGACCACATGGAAATTGAACTCCTGATCCTTCAAGTAGATTGCAACCCAATTTAGAATCGGTCGTATCCCTATTCCTGAATCAGCCATTCAACTGACCAGGAGCTTGTCTTGTCTGAACTCCTGCCTCCCCCCACCCCTCCAGTTCATAACTGATAACTATTCAGAACTTCCATAGTTTCCACAGTATATGGTGAAAAGAAGAAGAGTTGGGTGTAATCAGGATATTGATGGCACCAACTCAAGATCTTTGAATGACCTCTCCCAGTGGTTTCATATAGCTATTAAATAAGAAATAAGGAGCAGAACCACCACAGAAAAGGGTCCTCAAGTCCCACATCTGTCAGGGATTCCAGAATAATGCCATGTTTGATAGTATCAGAGGTGACAGAGAATTCCAGCAGAACCAAAAGAGGCACACTCCCCTTGTCTAGCACCCAGGCAGAGACCATCAGCCAGTGCAATCAGGAACATTTTAGTTCCCAACTTGAGTTAGCGGACAACATGAATAAGGGGTCCAGATAATGGATCACAAGCTTTTTCATTTTAAAAAATATTAACAGGAAACACTGATTGATTATGAGTTGTCAATCTAAAAATCAAAGTCTGAATAGAACTTCCAATAAAAGGTTTTAATCAAATAAATTTTGATTAGATTATTATTATTATTGATGTTGAGCTCTTTTCTTGATGGATACAGATAAATCTCTTTTAAACTCATTAGATTTGCATGTGACACATGCTAAATGAAGATACTTCTCCAGGGGTTCTGGGGCATTTCCATATTTTCCTATTGAGGTGCAAACTTTCCAAAGTTTTCATTAGAAGGATCAAAAAATATTTTGGATATGTCACATCACAAATCAGGATTAGTTGCTCCCAAGCAATGTGTGGATGATTAAAATTGGCTGAATTACTTTTGTAATTATTTTAAGCAACTTCTAATCAGGATTTAAGAACCATATCCATACTCTCATTTTTAATTACAAGCTGATGCTTGAAGGGCTTCCGCTTGGCACAAGCGCTGCAGACAAAGTTTCCTCGTGAAATAATATATGCTGAATGGTCCACCCACGATAACAAGGTGTCACAGTAATCAGTGCTTCTGGTTCCAGAGGAAGCGCTTCCTACTGTGTGGCATTGTTATGCTGAGCTGGTTGCAAAAAAGCTGGCTTGAACAATGGATGCGGCCCTTCATTTAAAAACAGGAAATGCAGTGGTCTCAGGGAAGTGAAAGAAAATATATTTATTCAAATCCTAAAGAAATAACAGCAGGAGAGATTCTTGAGTAGCAGAGGACTTCACAATGCTTTTCAGGTGGCAAAAAATGTTACCTGTCATAATTTAATCAAGCAAGGGCTGGTGAAAATTTCACAGGTGAAGAGAGCAGGGAAGTGGCCTCAGAGGAAATGTGTCATCCAAGGACAATTCTACCCCATTCTGTGAATCTTTAAATGGCAATGGAGCAGTCATTCTCACAGCTTAGAGCAGGGACAGCGAAGCTGGTGCCCTCTACATGTTGTTGGATTCCACATTCTATCAGCCCCAGCAAGCATGGCCAGGTATAAGAGATTATGGGACTTGTAGTCCAGAAATATCTATAGGGCCACAGGTTACCCGGCATGGCCCTAAAGGGTCATTGGGAAGGAAATTGGGATTAAGGATCCCAAGCATCCTCTGAGTGCAATCTCTGGGATTCCCCTAACCTTGGAAGGACTTTTTTGGGCTCAGAGAATCTGCTGCGTAGATTCCTTTCTTCCAAACCAAACACCCTGCATTTAGACTGAAGTGAAACAAATGGCAGCCACTTCAGCTGGTATAACCAAAAGCCACCATCCTACCCAAAAGCATTGCATTGTTGCATGCCTTGGCTGGGTTGGTGGTTTCTGAATTAACTTCTATCTTGTCAGTTTGCATTTCTTAGTACAGAAAGTATGGATATGTAAACAACCTATAGAAAAAACATTGCATGTACACCTTCCTTCTACAAGAAAAAATCCTAGCCTTTTGTTGCCCTTCCCAGATATTTTTTTCCATAACTTTCTCAAGTTAGAGATTCTTCCATAGAGATTCTTTCCCATTTGTTCGCTCCAAGCGCATCCATGCACAATGTTGATAGGGTCACCTTAATTGAAGATTTGCCTTGACTTCAGGGAAGCTATAATCGCAGAACATTAAAACATGTTCTGTGGAATCCTAGACATCTTTCATTCACATCAGCAGACTTTGACCGCTACAGCCTTAATTTTAACTGGACTTTTAGCCATCAGAACACACCTTTCCATCCTGCCAAATTTCTGCTGATCTTTGCAGCCGTACCCACAACAGCATCAGCAGCGCGTCAGCAATCATAAATGTTGCCACCTCATTTGATCACACTCCACAATCACCAGGAGGCACAACCAGCCATTTACTCTTTTTGTGCAGTGTTTGTATGCAATTGCTGTTACCCGCCACAACAAAGACCTCTGCCCTAGTTATTTAACTCTCTTTCCTTGCCTAGCCTAGGAAAGATATTGGCACTCCTTCCCGTCCCTGTGAAGTCTCTTACTGCCTCATGTAACCTCCTGAACTATACCAGAAATATCTCTGGGTTGCTAATTAGCTCTCATCAAGACAGATCCTCAATGAAGAAGAAATGTCCCTAAGGAAAGACACTGTGGTTTCCAAGGCTTTTTCTGTTCCCTGTGACAGGAAATATAGAACTTCTTCTCTCTCTTTAACAGCCTTGTTTAATCATAGCAAAGTAGACAACAGAAAAATTTCACTCATGCCAGCATACATGGGTGTTTCCCTGATTTCCCCTTCCCCCATGGGAAGCTACCTGCATTTTTATCAAAATCATATTTTAGTTTCAAGCAACATAATGCTGTAGTTTTGCCAGAGCATAAAACAGCTCCAATGAAGCAAGTTTAAGACTGAGATGATGCCACAGATTAGACGCTGTGTTTTATTTATTAAAAAATGTTTTATTGATTAGAAAAATCTCACTCTGGAGCCTGAGCTCTAAAATGGGTCAGACAGGAGAAATCATGTCTCTCCCTGCCCACCCACCCCCTCTACAGAAGCTCTTAGCGAAATGCATTTAATAGATTTTTTTTTCTTTTTACTGCCTTCATTTGATTATCAAAGTGCAGGGAATTTGAGGGGAAAGGTAGAAAATGGACCCCTTTCATGATGATAGCCTCACCCTCAGCAGCAGCAGTACAGGAAAATGTCAGTCTCTGTTGGGTACATTAAGGCAGTGTGCATTTTTAGCTCACAGCTGTGTGCAGTCAGTGGGCGGGCAGCAAAAGAACAGAGCCATGCCTGAGGAGAAGTGTCACTGCTTCAGTGCTTCCACTCCCTTCGTGCAACATTCTGCAGCTCAGTCGCCTTTTTCTTTTTTTCTTCTGCTTATTTCCTTATCAGAATATACCCCCCCCACACACACACACACACTAGCTGGCTATGGTTGCTGCCTCAGCAGGCATGGACATCCATAATACTAAGCAAAATCATCTATTTGGGGGGGCATGAATCCCCTGGGTAGAGACCATGTGCGTTTTCCATTGGAAACCTAAGGTTGAACTCTGTGTAGTAAAATCACTGCCTTATCTCTAGTGCGATGCAGTAAAAGCAGCATCAGTCCCTTGTCACTGCCTGCGATCTTTCGCTGTTCAATGGCTGGGTTTATATCAGGATCAGGTTTACATCACTGTCCTGCAGATGATATGTCCAGCCCATTTACTGTGGAAAATTGGATGCAGTGTTAAAGTTGCTACGCCACCAAAATGCAAATAATCCTCAGCCTATTTCACCAGAGCTGCAGGTGCACCTTTCATTCCTCTTCCTATCTCCATCGTTTGCTCAGGATCTATTCTTTTCTTTTAGTGCCTCTATCAGGCACAGTGGCTTAGAGGCAAGCAGCTGATCCATGGGTTGTTTGAGCAGGCAGATAAGCAGAGATGGATAAGTGGGTAGTCCAGTAATTTGGTCTGTGTCTGAGCAATGAGGAGCATACTGTATCATGAAATAGGAGTTTTTAGAAGGTTGCATTAGGACCTTGCTGGTTTCTTGTGCCGCAAGGCAAGAAACTGTCGACCCAGCCAATGGCAGTGGGGTCAATTCAGAAAAGGTGAGATCAGGCCACCATTTCTCTCTGCTTGCATAATCCCTTTGTGGCAGAGGACACAAAGTAACTACATCTCCTTTGAGCCTCCTGGTTTCTTAAAACTAATGACATTGATGAATTTTACAAATCCTTGGTTAGGAACACAAAACTTAGCAACTTCTAATATTCACCTTAAGAATAAAGAGAGCATTATGCCCACTCTCTTACCCAGACTAGATTTGAAATCTGGTTGCTCCCATGGTGGCGACTAATCCTGCTCTTACGAGGAAGAATGTGCCTTTATCCTCTATTATCTACCTCTCCCTTTGCTAGAATGCTATCATGGCAGTATTCAAGGCACTGGAAGCCTTGGAAAATTTAACAACATTGTTCTAGGTGTTCTGCCACTAGAACCACAGCACACATTGCCAGGTAAGAAAGTTTGCATAGGTTCACATAAGTGGTGTGGAAGGGATCAGATCCTGTCATGCTCCAGATAATGTCATTGGGCATGTGAACTTATTTTGGCTTATAGTTGGGCTCCCAAATAGTCAAGCTGTCCTCCACTTTTGTTGTGGGGGGAGGGGAGACTTTGATTAGTCAAGACGAAATTGTGAAATGAGCATTTGGGGCAGGAGGGTTCACCCATCACAATTTTAAATCTTTATAATTAAATGCATATTTGCAGTATTTTCAGCCAGATGGCTGGAGGAAGCATGGGATTCCATCCCACTGAAATCAAGATATGTGGCCGAATAATCCAATGTCCAAATTACTCACAGAACATTTGCAAGGTGTGGCTCAAATAAATAAGAACTCTTAAAATGTGTTCTCTTCGACAACGTGTATTGTCAGAAGCTGTTATTGATCTGTATGCGGCAAACCAGAGGGATTTGACTATGTCTCTGAAGACCCTCAACAATTTTTCAGATTCAAGGAACCAAGTTAGTAAGAGTCAGACCCTTATTTCTATGTTTCTCAATTTTCTGAAGCCCTTATACTACAAGGAAGAACATTAATTGTACCTTCTCTGAGCCTATTAATGCCTAATGATTTATAATCCAGGAAGAATTTTAATATTGAATTTAGGGTCTAAACACCATTAATCAGTGTAATTGGTTCATTATGAAAATCATAACAACTTTTTTTTCAATTAGCAGAACAAACAGAACAAAAAACAAAGCTGTTTCCATGCTTCTCTGAAGTTAATGGCTGAACAATAGTCTGCAGAATATGCAGGCAGAACTGATATGCACAAACTTCAAACTCATTTTTAGTAACCTGGAGGCCTGGAATGCATCAACCCACCCTTTTGGGTGTCTGACTATTTGATCCTTTCTGTTTTATAGAGCAAACATCTCAACTGAGTTTCATACAAATGTTGAATCACTGCTTAATCTATCCTTGAAAATATGGATTTTGCTTGACCTGTATTTTGTTTGTGTTGTGTACCATTAATTCCCACCAGTTCTGAGAGTTTTTCTCGTTTTTCCAAAGCTATCCCTTGCAAAAGTCCGATCTTACCCACTGGATGGAAGATCACTTAAGCAAAATCTCACTCCAGATTTTTCTGTGCATCTGATAAGATCCAATTCAGTGGGTAAGATTGAACATTTGGAAGGCACAGTCACGGAACAATGAGAAAAGCTCCCAGACTTTGGGAATGAATGAGTACACAACATGATCAATATACGGGAAAGGTAAAAGGTGCCAAAACAGTACAGTCTCATATCAAGGGGCAATGGGTTCTTTTCCTGTTCCCACCAATAGTGCCAAGGTGTTGATCATGGCTCTGCTTTTCCTTCTTGTAACATTTCAGACTAAGAGAAAGAGAGTGAGAAAATGCAGCGTGTGGGTGTAGACGCTGTTTGACACTTGACTTTCCTGTGGAAATTGCTATTCACTCTCAAGTGAACAGCAAATTACAAGGTTGATTTTAATTCTTTCAGGGATTTTTGTCAAGGCCACGAAAGCACTTACCCAGGAATATTTTAGGTATAGGTTAGGGAAAGACAAATCCATTAAAGTCCAGCCTGTCTCAGTTCTGCATGAGGATAGGACTATGCCCATCTCATCACATATCTGGGCAGATTTTTAAAGGATAATCCTTGGTTTTTTGTTAAATACTTAGTAATTGGTGAAAGGTTAGCATTGCTACCTCCATTTATGTAAAATACGTGTCTTAAACTTTTAAAAATTGGCAGTCCAACCACCAACAGCCTGGCGCTCCTTGTGGGCATGTGCTTTGATTGTTAATACAACAAGTCACCCTGGGAGTGACGGGACTTGATGATGTTCTGTCAGGGGAATTGTACAGAAAAAAAGTGCTTTCCCCAGTGTTTATCCCGTGGGGTGGGACAAGCAATGAAGGAGTTCATCCCTATGCCAATACAGTAGCTGCTTCATATTTTCCTCAGACAGTAGCAGGAGAATCCTCAGATAGTAGCAGGAGAAGAACATGTTAAATTCTCCCTCCTCACCAGTGAAATCCTAAAAATTATTACACACACACCAAATTTTAGGTGGGTGCTAGCTGGTTTTTGTTATATTGTTTTAAACGTAGGTAAGAAGTAGCCAGAGTCAGGTTTCACAGCTGGTGCTGTCCTTGGTACTAAAAGCCATACACAAAGAGCAGTCACTCAACCCACCCTGCGCTGTCTGGAGATCCTCTTTGATCTTTTCTTGCCTTACTTTCTATTTGTTTATTACCAATCTAAATAGCCAAGCTTACAAAAGTATACAAGGATGCAGACACTTTTGGTACCCAAGACTAATGAAGATGTGAATAGACTACCTAGCTCTGGCCTCACCACAAATGCTGGTGTGCAAGCCAATGTACATGCCAGCCACATCTTCAGGTGCTGTGTGTTTTGCATTGGTCTGAAAGAGGCTGTATGCATGCACATAGGGCTTCTGTCATAGAGACAGGAACCCCGAGTGATCACTGGAGGAAGTGTTCACAGTTCATGACTGATTTTACCCATTGATTTCAGTGCGGCCTAAGTGCAAGTAACTTAGCCTGGATCCAGTGCAATATACCCACCAGATCAGTTTATAGCCATATCACAACAGAATCAGCAGCTATATTTGAACTGAGATTCTTCAGTATTAGGCTTAAGTATATCTATTTCATATCTATTTCAGAGGGTTCTGGCAAGCTGTGGACTCCACATTTCCCTTGTCATGTGTTGAAGGACCCTTGAAGGACAATACATTCATGTGACAATGCTTTCCTTGAATTGCACCACTTCACCCTGCAGCTGAAGGGTTGCATGCAGCTCCACAAAAGAGCTGTGTCAGGGAGAAGCCTAGGCAGAGTCCTTCTCCTGACATGCTAGTGTGGAAGTAATCCAACATGCAATACTACACCTACAGTATAAACTGGGGAAGGATGAAGTGAATGGTGACGTACTTTTGCTTTTGCTGTTTGCTTTATTTGTGATCATAACTTTTATGATGCTAGTTGATTTTGTTTTGAATTTTTATTGCTAATTGTAATTTTAGTGGACAAACAGGCCAAACCCTATGCCAAATGATAAATGGACATAATTCTGACATCAGGAATCACAAGACAGAGAAACCAGTAGGAAAACACTTCAGTCTTCCAGGAGATGCTATACAAGATCTCAAAGTAGCTGTCTTACTATAAAAGAATTTCAGAAATAGAGTGGAAAGAGAAGTTGCTGAATTGCAACTCATTACCAAGCTTAAAACCATGGAGAGACCTGGTCTGAATAAGGACATTGGATTCTTATCTCATTATACATGATAAAGCTTTCTTATGCCATCTCACCCCTTGCTTTTTCCTGCAAGACCAATTGCAACCATTAACAGTCGTTACCAGTCGTCAACAGGTTTACCACTCCTATCAGCCAATCACCCATTCCCACCACCCTTCTGAGTAATACCCCTCCCCAACCTCTCACTATATATAAGGGTCTGGTGACTTCTGTTTCAGTGTATCTGAAGAAGTGTGCATGCACACGAAAGCTCATACCTATGACAAACTTAATTGGTCTCTAAGGTGCTACTGGAAGGATTTTTGTTTTGTTTTGTTTCAACTACATCAGACCAACACGGCTACCTACCTGTAACTTGTAATTTTAATGTTACTGTTTGGCACCTTGTGACTGTTGAGTGAAGGGCAGACAACAAATACCTCAAATATATAAAATAAGTACAGAAACACCTTCTTTCACTTCTGACTGGATGCAACTAGGCTCCATGCATTAGGAAATTAGGGGCAAGGTGAATGCATTTCCTATTGGTTATAGGAAGAGGGGTCCTACTCTCCTTACTCTACTTTTACTAAGGGGAAAAAATAAAGTGGGAAGATGAACAGGAATCACAGGTAGAATAAGGGCAGCTGCCCTCTTCCCATCTCCATTATTTCCTCTCAAAGCAGCAGAACAACTGCCAACTCCAACAGCAGTGGCTTGTAGGGTCTTTACTGCCTAGCAGAACTGGCAGACAACACACCTTTCCTGCCATTTGTTGCTGGACAGGATGACCCAGGAAGAAGGAAATGGCAGAAAACAACCCATGCCCATACGTTGCAGGAGCATCCAGATCAACACTCAGCTCAGTGCTGCCGCAGTGGTTGGTGGCTCATTTCTGACTGGTGTGGAAGACAGTATTTTTGGAAGACAGCAGAACACATATTGCCTATGTGTGGTATACAGGATTCCAGCCTGAAGCATGCAGCATTATTATTTTTTATTAAACTACTTATCTGTGTGAGAACACCTTATACATATATTCTCCCTCCTTTACCTCAGCCTCCATTTAACATTTAAATAGTGTAGTAGGTGGACCAGAAGGATTACTTTAATATTACCATATTCATTACATACCATGAATGACATAACTGAAAGGGGTTGACATTACACATTGCTTCAGCAAACTGGCCTCCGTGGATGATTCAGCAACAGTAGCTGTCAGAGAAAAATAGCTCTAATTGTCTGAAACTTCACCCATGTGAAAACTTCAGATATTTGTGAGTTACACATATAACTTGGCAGGGAAGTTCTCTGTAACTCTCTCTGTCACACACACACACACACACACACACACAGAGAGAGAGAGAGAGAGAGAGAGAGAGAGAGAGAGAGAGAGAGAGAGAGAGAGAAGGCTCAGTTACTCTGGTTCCTCTTTCGACTTCCTAACAAACTCTCTGAGCGTTATGGAGCAAAATGCTCCTTCAAATTGATTCAGGGGTGATTTTGCCCCATGCTTCCTCAGCGCAGGATGAAGCATCAGGTGCCCCATCCTATGGTGGGGGCCACCAATCAGAGAAGGGTGAGCTTGCCTTTATAAGATGGCTCCACTCACAATTCAGTTCTCTTCATCTGGCACCCACCATCCCATTTGTCTGTGTGGGTTTGTTGGTTGCCTTTTGGTGGCCGAGTAGGGTGTTTTTTGTTTTGTTTTGGATTTTTTGGTCTCACAATTGTCCTTCTGGGATCATCTATCTTTTTTGGCCTTCTTCACTTCACTTAATTTGATGAGGATGTGGTGGTGTGATTAGTTTATTTGAAAGTTTGGTCACACATGGGTAAGTAGGGAGAGCAGGGAAGGAGGGCCAGATAAGCTGTGGTGAACACCTGGCCCAGGCTTCCTCAAACTCGGCCCTCCATGTGTTTTGAGACTACAGTTCTCATCATCCCTGACCACTGGGTCCTGCTAGCTAGGGGTCATGGGAATTGTAGGCCAAAAACATCTGGAGGCCCGAGTTTGAGGAAGCCTGACCTGGCCATATTCCCTGGCTGAAGTGATGCCTTCCCAACCTTCCATTACTTGCCAGCCAGTCTGAGGGAGAAAGGAAGGCCCAGGAGACTTATCTCCTCTGGACAGCATGTGTGGGTTGGAGCAGCCAGCTCCCTCTACCTCCCCACCACCATTTGAGCTATCAAGAAAGGTATGTGCATTAGTCAGCTTTACTGATGCAGGACCTGGAGTCAGGGTGGTGTCACCCAAGTAAGGAAACAAGTTGCTTCCCCGCTGTTTTCGTCAAGTCAGTTTTGCCCACAGGGCAAGACTTAGATTATAAGCTGGCCCACTGCAGATCCTTAATGAAAATGTGACCCTTTAATCCTAATTATTGTCAAGTGTCTTCATCTCAGGAGCATGGGAGCAATACAACCATGGTTGTAGGCTCCTTGGCTCTGCCTTTCTGGGTCCTTGAAATCAGAACCCCCAAAGAGGCATGGGTCAGGAAACCAGCAATTAAAACAACTTACAAACACAGAAATAAGGAGGGTTCTAAAAATAGACATCTCATGTGTAAAAGGTGAGGGCAAAGCACCCAATGAAGGCTATGAGATCCATCCAGGAAAAAGCCAATCGCAAGAGATGTCAAGGATCAACAATAAGCAATGGTGATGTTCCAGAAAGTTGGGGAGAAGTGGAGTAGTGGTTAAATTGAGGTAAACATAAATACTTGCTCCATTGCAATTAAAAAGGCAACAGTTTATATCAGAACAGGTGTCAAGCTTAAAGAATCCATGCAGTTTTTCTCTTAATCAAACTGGAGCTTGTTTTCTTTGCTGTGTGTACATGTACATACGAATACTCCTCTTCCAACAATTGCCTTTTGCGGCGTGATAAAACTTCACAGAGGTCATGCCACCCTCTAACCTTGAAACTGAGATAGGGCGTGATGATTTTAAGCTGCAGAGTGTTGATTCCCCCCCACAAACAAACACACCTCTCATGACAGAACCTAGCTCAGGTTTGATTGCGTGTAATGAACCTTACATATCTAAGCAAAAGGAGAGGTGTGCATTTAAGATAGTGCATCCTGTAGGAGTGAGGCTGTCTTAAAAGATTGCAGGTTCCTTTTCAAAAGTCTGCCTAGACTGTTTAGTTACTAGGAGTACAGCTAGATACTTTATGCCTTTGAACTCAAGGCATGCAATCCCAGTGTGTCTCAGATTCACCCGTCTATTATGCTTCATTCTGCCAGCCTTTTTATTTTAAAATGTCACTCCCTTCACTTGCTACATTTCTGACATTATTTAGTTAATGTGCTTTGTGACAAGCGCAGTTTGTTTTATATGCTGTTGCCTAACTGACCTCTGCAGTGTCATGGCTGCTGAAGTACTGTATCAGTCATTGTTGAAAATGGTACAAATTTAAATATGTTACTTACCATTCACCCCAGATGCCTTCCACAGTCAGCACAGTCCCTCTCATGTTGTCAAGGTGCCCTTCTCTGCCTTATTTGAAATACCAAACTCTTACCCACCCACTTAACCAAAAGCTTTAAGCTCTTCCTCCTTCTGAAACGAACACTGGTGTTTTTGCTCATTCATTGCTAGGATGGGTGTGGCTGTATTGATCTGGCTGTTCACACATGCACATATAACATTTGATGTCTCGGGGTTGGTTCTTGGGGAACGGATCACATCTAAAGTGAGTGAAGGGGAAACTCCATCTATAGTAGGGTTACCAGAAGTCCCCATTTCCCAGGGACAGTCCCTGGATTTGCGAATAAGTCCCTGGAAAAATTCCATCCTCGGAATGTTCCCTGACTCCAGCAACTAAGCTGTGAAGGGAGGCTTCACGCTGCCTATCAGAGCTTGTGTGCAAGCAGGAGGGGGCAGGGATCTCTCAGTTAGGCAACGGGAAGCCTCCCTTCCCAGCTGAGGGATCCCCGCCCCCTCCTGCTTGCACACAAGTAGGAATGGGAATGGGGCTGCTCCAATGGGAAGGGAGGCATCGCGCTGCCTGAGCCTTGCCGCCGCCGCTCTTGGCCCTCCTTCTCTGTTTTCCATGCCTGACCCACCGTACACCACTTCCCCACCACCACCACTAAAGAACCAACAACTCAGGGGCTGCCCAGGCTCATGGAGAAAGGAGATAGAAGTTTGGAGGAAGGGGAAACGTGGTGGTTGAGGTCAAGGCGGCGCCCACCCCTCTGCCACTGCCATCACTGCAGCATCAACGTCCCAAACATGTAGTATTTATTTATTTATTTAAAGTGTCCCCGGGTTCATTGGAAAAAAAAATCTGGTAACCTTAGCATTTGTTCTGTAACAGCTGTTCCGCATATGCAAGTGGTGTCTCGGCCATTTAGTGGGTACTAAACATGCACTGGAGAAAATGTCCAGGTGTTATTGGACTACAATTCCCATCATCCATGACAACCAGTTATGATGGCTGGTGTTTAAAGGAGTTGCAGTCCAACAACATCTGGAGGACCACAGAGTCTCCATCCCTGCTCTATGTTCAAATGCAGTGTACCTCTGAATGTCAGGTGCTAGAGGCAAGCAACAAGTGAGGTCTTGATCTGCTGCAAAGCTTCCCAAATTATCACAGCTAAGTGGGCCTTTGATCTGATCCAGCAGGAGTCTTCTGTGTTCTTAAATGATGTGGGCAGTGACCTCCACAACTATAACAGGATGCAAAAGCACACTGAAGAAAATCTAGCTAGCTACCCATCGCAACACAGGAAAGTAGACACCCTGTAATTCCACACACCTAATTCTATCACAGTCTTCATCTAGGTGTCACAGAAAGGAATACAGAACCAAACTCACTGAATTGTCCCCAAATGCGGTAGAATCAAAGAAAACTATGATAAGTTCGAAACAGTTTGTTTTGGGCTATATATATATATATATATATATATATATATATATATATATATATATATATATATCAGTTAGTAGTCAGTCTTCTACCCTCAGATCTTACAGATTAGCATCAATATTCATCCTTATTTATTGATACAGACGCAGTTAAGTGTTTCCGTTTAATCAATTGCTTTGGTAAGTTTTGACACAGATTGACTCAAGTTTCGGCTACCATTAATCTTTTCTGCCTACCACGATAAAGCTCTCTTAAATCCATTGTGCTCACGCTACTGACAGATCATTTTTCAACTTCATCCAGCACTGCTCATTGTGGAAGAAGTCTCACTTACTCGGCCAAGGGCACCAAGCAAGTGCACAGCATTTAAAAACCTAAGCAAAAGCCTCATGGCTTAAAAAAACAAAAACAAAAAACCCTAGTTTTTATCCCCATAATAAAACAGACACCCATTTCACACATAATGCTACAAGATGCTGGTGCAATCTTGTTTCTCACTAGGGGCGGCCTGGCCCATTTCACCACCTGAAGTGAAATGGGAAGGTGCTCCTCCCTCAAGTCTTCTTTATCAGGGTCGCATAGCAGTGGTGGCTTCCAGCAAGTTCTCCCAGAACTCCAGGAGAAGTGTTAGGTGTGGATGGGGCACCTATGGGGCCACTGACCTATAGGATTCTGCCACCTGAGTCAGCTGCTTCAGTCTATCTCGTGATTGGGCCAGCCCTGGTTCTGTCAACCAAAGCAATATGGCAGGACTTGATGAGCATCTCCTGGCTCAAAATCACAGAGCAAGCCTTGATGAGGAATTCCTGATCCCCAAAATGTGGAACTATTTATTTGAGTAACATTTGAGGAATGAAAGTGCAAGTGAATCGCAATCAATTCTGTTTATTTAGCATTCTCGGCCTTGCGCTTTCTCTCTCTTCAATCAGCTTTTGGGAAGTCACCAGTTAGGAAGATCGGCAGCCTTTTGTTCTCACTCCAGCTGCAACGTCACTCTGCTTGAAAGCTCTATTTCCATCTTTGCAGCTTTATAAAAGAAAAACAGCTGCTGGAGGAAGATTGTAAATTAATGGCAGTTTCTTAGCAGGAAGAGAGGGAAAGAAAGAGCAACACAGTCACATCAGGTGGATTTTTCTCTTTTTGTTCTTGGCAGTTAAGGAAGTAGGGTTTAGCACTACTAGTTCAACTATACCGTATCTCCCTGCTTGCAGAAATGGCCCTCCTGTTGGGAAAATGAATAAATATAAAGGCAAAAGAAGAAGAGAGGAGAAGGAATGAATTCGGTGCTAATTGATGCATACATATGTATCCTTTTGAAAGACCTGATAAAACTTCCATGCAGCAACTGAATGTTTTGACGTCAGCTAGGAATTAATGCTCAAGCTTTCTTCTAAATGTTACTACCAGTGTTTCCATTCATTGGTAGCCAGCCAACAATGTATCAAAGGCTGGGTGGCCTCATTAGTACCAATACCTCTGTAATCCCATGTGCGATGACAGCAAAGCTACTCATCCATACACTTCCATTCTCTATAAAGCTACATGTATTTAGTACATGACCTGGCACATGACTAATAAGAGTATGATCTTACCTTTCTCACACATAAGCAAGACAAGTACCTCAACTCTTGCCCTAGTCATTATATCACAGAGCAGGGGTGGAGGGATAAGAAACTTGATGGCAAGTCCAGCTAGAAATAGAACCTCCTAGCCACCTGGACCTCCAGCACCAAAGCTGGATCTAGTAATATCCTCAAGCTATGCATCTGCTCATTCAAGGACAATACAACTTCCTGGGCATGGGAACCACCTACCAACAGTGACTGCACTTCATCCAGACTATTAACACCTCTAGGAAACAATGGAACAGGGTTCTGCTATTAAATCAAATAATTGAACAGCTAAAGTCCATTTGCACACTCAATCACATAGCCCTAGGAAATTCTCCATTAATGGTGTTTAAGACCATTTTTCAATAAGACAACAATGAGACCTGGAACAACTAAACTGGATTCCTAGGCATTGAATGCTTTTGAAAATATGTCTCCTGCTGCGGGTGCTGATGTAAACCTGATGGGGATGTTTTTAAATAATTTCTACATCAACATACAAATATTGTTTTAGCCAATAATTCTAAATCACCACATTTCTAGTACCTCTTAGGGGTTGCATCAAGGGCAATATGTTTGACTGCCCCGGAGAAGGAATGGGTGGACTTCAGGCTTATGGGATCTACTTTGAGTTTTGTTTTGTTTTTTTCAAAATAGTGCCAAGTGAAGGGCAGAGCCAGATGTAAAATGATGGTCTCAGGGATAGAGCTAATTACCCACCATACCCCATGAGCTGTATACTGGGATGATGTACACATACAAGTATGAATCAGTATCTGAGTTACAACAGATACCTAATTCTATCAGTCTAATGTGAAATAAGAGGGAGGAACTTTTATTGTTGCTACTGTTATATTAAACTATTAGTAGTCAGAAACTCCTTCTGATTGGTTGCAAATCATTGAGTATATCCCAATCAATGTTCTGCCCACCCCAGAGGATCTAAACCTAATAAAAAAATCAATGCACATTTAAGCACACATATCAAGAACAAAAATGATATAGGAAACTTATTTAGCACCATGTACCCTTGAGGATCGAAACCTAATAAAAATAATACATGTTTAAAACATACCTATCAAGAAAAGAAAAGAGTACTAAATAGTAATAGTACAGTGTGGTTTTTCTTTACAGCTTTAGGTGGGGACCAGCTGGTTTTTACAGCAATTTACTCAACTTTGTTTATGCTGTACCACAGATACACAAATACAGTGGTACCTCGGGTTACAGATGCTTCAGGTTATAGACTCTGCCAACCCAGAAATAGTACCTTGGGTTAAGAACTTTACCTCAGGATGAGAACAGAAATTGTGTGACGGCAGCGGGAGGCCCCATTAGCCAAAGTGGTACCTCAGGTTAAGAACGGTTTCAAGTTAAGAACGGACCTCCAGAATGAATTAAGTTCTTAACCCGAGGTACCACTGTAATAAACAAAATGTATGTCAGATACCATATGCCAACAGGTATACCAGCAAATGTTTGCACAACAGGAAAGGAGTCCAGTGTTCAAATAGTGAGACTAAGAGTGAGGTTTGAATGGAAAGTGGAGGGATGTGGAGATCTGCCTCCCTGGGGTGTTTTGTCTCTGTACTGCTAATTAATACATTGTTGATTAGGGCCATGTGTTTCAGGCAGCTACATTTCAGGTTGTGACAGCTTTTCCATTATAAATCCCTATTTATAAATCAAAGAATATAGCAACATTATTTCTCAAGCTACCTGTTAATGAAGTCAAGGGAGAACGGTTACCAACACACAATCAAGTGGAAGTCAGTATTTATCTTACAATGGGCATATCTTTTTCCTTCCAATCCGTTTAAAAGGTGAATGGGCTTTTGTGGTATTATTTCCACATTTACCAGCAGGAAAGCTTTTCACAACATTGAATAACTTACTCCCAAGTAAACATGAATAGCACTGAATTTTTAAGAGTTGTGAAAGAGCTTTTGTAGTAGCTAGCTTCTGGAGTTAGAATCAGTACATTGATGCATTGCCCCCCATTTACCTGCTCAACCTATGCTCTGTGTGAAAGTAACTTACAGTATTACATATTATCAGGGAGCCACTGTAGTGAATTTCCACTCCCATCTCTCACAAACTTAAACCTTTTCCGATAACAGCTCATATTTTGTATGTACAGAGCCATTATGAAACCTTCCTTAGTCAACAAAGCCAGAGGTTATTGTTTATCCAGTTACTTGGAGAAAAACTTTGCACTAAGCTGCTACGTGTCTTCTGTTTCTGTTTCATGTTTAAGAGAGAAACCAACCACTCTGTTAGAACCCTTTTAATCCATCAAATCCTGACAGACGATGAATTATTTTGGGAGATGTAGGCGTAACAATTCCTCAATCTTTCCAACACGTTTTATCTCAGATGAACACATACCCATTAACTTTGTCCTCGTAGGTGCACATTTGACTGTAGGCAGATAAGCAAAAATGAAGGTCAACAAATTGAGAGGTAGCCTTTGTGAACCTGATTAGGTGCCCTCCTTTTCCAGAAAAAAAGTAAGACCCTTCTACAAACACTCAAGTCTGTTCTAAAAAGTGCAACACTGCACTAGCTGTTGTGCCAATAATGAATTGCTTGTAGCCCTATTGGGGCATTTGCCTAAATACATGCGGGCTAGAAGTGGGGAGGGTTAGGGTGTTGGAAGCGCAACAGCAGAGATCAGTTTGCAGCTTAGGGGTTAATTCTGTTAATTAAAGTCAACTATCCAAGAAGGGGGCAGGTGAAGGTATTGCTTAGCAACCAAACAGAGTGGCCTTATATTCACTGAAGTACCACCTTCCCTGATTGTTTCTAGTAGTTCCTCCCCTCTGTGTGCTAGCTGAATGTATTTTTGCTATGTACAAGGTATGAACTAAGAAAGACAAAAACCTCTCTGTCCATTTCTCCTCAAATTATACCATTCCTTCAGTAAAGTACCATCTATACTCGAGTATAAGCCAACCCAAATATACGCCGAGGCACCTAATTTTGCCTCAAAAAACTGGGAAAACTTATTGACTCGAGTATAAGCCAAGGGTGGGAAATGCAGCAGCTACTGGTAAATTTCAAAAATAAAAATAAATACTACCCTATGCCTTTCCCAAGTGTAAGCGGCGGGGTGGGTGGGAGAAATGGCGAGGAAGGATCCCTTCCTCGCTGCTTCTCCCTCCCCGCTGCCTCGCACAGAGCAGGCATAGGACAGGGGTTCGGAGAGGTGCAGTGCAGCGCTTCTCCGAACCCCCGGTCCTGTGCCTTTCTCCGCCGTCGCCCACCTCACTCAAATATAAGCCGAGGTCGGCTTTTTCAGCACATTTTTGGTGCTGAAAAAGTAGGCTTATACTCAAGTATATATGGTAATTGTTTTTCTTTCTGGACTTTGCTTACGTTCATTGAAGTGGCTTTGGCAAACTGTGCCCCCACCGTCTCCACACATGCTGGCTGCACTCTAGAACTTTCTATGCTGAGACGGAAGGTCTGGACAGAGATTCAAGTATATTCAGATTTGTCTTTATCAAGGTTATCAGTCATGAGGAAGATTCTAAGTGCCATAGACCTTCCCTCTTTGAGGGAGTCAGATACCAGTTGCCAGAAAACACAAAAGGGGAGAGTGCTCTCGTGCTTAGGTCCTCCTTGTGTATATGGTGCTTTGTATAACAATGATGGCTGTAAGTCAGGCATCTGGTTCGCCTCTGTGAGAACAAGATCCTGAACTACATGGCCCATTGGGCTGATCCAAGTGGCTCTGAGCTCAACAAGGGAAAGTATGAAGTGGAGTCAGTGCCGCCATTTGCCCAGAATGCCCGAAGATGGTTTATGTACTAGATAACTATTATCAATATACAATCACATTCCACATTTCTATCTCTCAATGTGATGTACAGAATCTAAGTGCTTGGACCCCTGGGATCTACCACTGCTTGAAGATTTGGGTGGTGTGCAACCATTTTAATACCAAAAGTTGAACTTAGCCCAGAAACAGACTGGTAGCCTGTGCAAAGTCTGCATGCAGGGTATTATATGCTGGCAGTATAATGTGGGGAATGATTCGGTCTGCATCGTACTGCTTACCGGTAGGCCTGTGCTTCTGAATTGGTGTATGGTGTAAAGTAAATTGAGCTGACTGTGCAAGCCATGCACAGCAGTACTTTGTAAATAAGAAAATGCAGATAGTTCAAAAATAAAAATGTGGATATTTCGAAAGATTGCATGTCTGCTTTCTGAGAAAAGTGCCCTGAATATGTGATCTGAAAAAGAAGAAATGTCCACAGGCGCCATGTTTATCTTGATTTCCATTATTGTGAGTCACTGTCTCAAGTAGTCACATGGTCTTTTGAACAGTCTTCCTGGTTGGTATTCTTCCTACCTAAACATGGCATTAGGTGAGCTTTAAATACAAGAGCACAATGATTGCTCCCCCCCTACTCTGCTCTATTATACATTCATGCTATAATAATAAAGAGAATGATAAGAGTTTAGTCGCAAAGCACTGATTCAGATCTTTCAGTTATCTATGAAGTCAATGCACTATTCATGATCTTTAGGGCAAAACCTGCTTTAAGAATTGGGTTCATATAAGGATTAGTGCTATTTTTTAAAAAAAAAGTATTTATAAATATTATTAATCACATTTTGAACAGCCCAGTTTGCTACCCAGTAAGAAAAGTAATTTGTTTTAAGCTGGTTTATGATGTCTTGATCCTAAGATTGGTTGCATAGTTTCTTCAAAAGAACCAATCTACTGTACAGCTATGCACTTTGTGATATGGATTAGCAGCATATTATACCAGCATTTCAATAATGTCATTCATAGATGCTAGAGGATTATAGAGCTTGGCAGAACTTGAATAATCTTATTCTTACTCTTTAAACCAACTACTAAATATTTTTCTAGAATTGAATATTGCTTTGTCAGTATCCATTCCTGTTTTACTGTCACTATATTGGAAGGTGTTCACTTCAGTCTATCAATGCATTTCCGATACAGGCAAAATGGAGAACATATCTATAGTGTCATCTGTATGAAAATCCTAGATAGAGATTCTAGGTCGGGGATGGGAAACCTGTAGCTGTCAATATGTTCCAGTAATCAATCAATGTAAGTTTATTGATCTAGCCAAAGTCCATGACAAACTCGCGGCAACAGTACCAGTAAAATAATATAGATTTAAAAAATCCATAATATGAGCCAACATCTAGTGAGACATCAACAAACTCAAATCCAGCTTGATTTCAAATTAAACCTCTGAATCACCACAACAATTTATAGCAATTTTATCTAACTCCTTTTTCCTTTTTTTTGTTTTGTTTGTTTTTTGAGCCAGTGTATAGAGGGCCACTCTGTGTTACAAAGTTATTATTGTCACTCAAAAGAAACCAGACCTTCTTACTAGATAAAGGGAATTGCAGTCTGGAAAAGGTAACCTGAGAGGAGGTTATCAAGTCCTCCAGATATTGCTGGACTAAAACTCCTCCTTGAGCATTGACCATGCTGGCTGGTGCTGACAGGATAAGAGTTGGCTTACAGCCATCATTGCAATATAAAGCACTATAGCAATACAGGTGTTTAGGATCCAGTTGCCCAGTTACGCTTGATGGGCCTAGACTGCTTTTTGACAAATCTATTTTGAAGCCAAAGGTGGTACATCTTTATCAGAACCAACCAAAATGTTATAAAATAGTAAATTTGAATTTTCCAGAACTCTTCACCCGGATATTAGTATTTTATTGCCTATTTATTTATTGCATCGCTATCCCACCTTTTTCACCAAGGAACTCAAGATGGCCTACATGGTTTCCCCCTCCTCATATAATAATAATAATAATAATAATAATAATAATAATAATAATAATATAAAAATAGTAATAGTAATTTATTTTTTGTACCCTGCCGATCTGGCTGGGTTTCCCCAGCCACTCTGGTTGGCTTCAAACAAAGATTAAAAATACATTAAACATTAAAATACATTAAAACATCATACATTAAAAACTTCCCTAAACAGGGCTGCCTTCAGATGTCTTCTAAATGTCAGGTAGTTGTCTATCTCTTTGACATCTGATGGGAGGGCATTCCACAGGGTGGGTGCCACTACCGAGAAGGCCCTCTGCCTGTTTCCCTGTAACCTCACTTCTCGCAGTGAGGGAACCGCCAGAAGGCCCTCAGTGCTAGACCTCAGTGTCCGTGCAGAACAACAGGGGTGGAGACGCTCCTTCAGGTATACCTTGTGAGATGAGTTAGGCTGAGAGACAGTGTCTGGCATAATCCACTGAGCTTCATGACCAAGTGGGATTTGAACCCTGGTCTCCCATGTGCTAGTACAACACTCTAGCAGAGAGAGAAAGAGAGAGAGAGAAAAACTGGCTGATGTTAAAGCCACAAGGTGTTTGTTTAGAATAGAGATTGCAGACTGAAAGAATTAGTCTCTGCTTCATGCTAGAGGTATCAGGTTTTACCAAGAATTCTGGGACCAAGAAACCATGACTGACCTCCACTTTTAATACAAATTCCAGCATTTATACAAATCCAAACTTAAGCAAAACACACAGATTCTGGTTAGGAACAGAACAGTAGTAAAGAGAAACGAAGTGGTCTTTATGTTAGCAATTTTGTTTATGTTACGCTTTATGTTAGATTAATTTTGTGTGGCTTTCTAGGTAAATGCATTTATTTATTTTTTGCTTAGCTGGGCTATGGATCAGGATTAGTATCTCTCAAACCCGTATTTCACAGGAATTCTGATTTGCATAGTCAAAGTGAGGAACATGCATATACTGCCCTAAGGAATGGCATTGGCAAGCAATTTCTAATGGCAAATCATTTCCACGGGAGCAGTAGTACCTGCCACAGCAGCAATACAGCACAACACACTTTCATGAATTTTTATGTGATAGAAAAATCCTCTAGCAAAGCTTACCAAACAGATTGGTATCTTCTTAATAATATTTCCAAACAGGATTCATTTGAAGTAATGCCTGAATCAAACTGCAACATTTCATCCGTTTTAAGCTTCTTAATCAAAACAACTTGACACGCCATTTGTGTCAAACAAGAATGAACACTACAGTGGCAACTGAAAAGTGGGTATGTGCCACATAGAACAAGCAATCTAACACTTTCCGCTTTGCTATTGTTACCAAGAAATCTCAGTTAATGGGTGGGGGTGGGGGACATGCATCAAAATATTACTGCAGAAGAGCCTCTACTGGCGCAATCATCATAGGACCTCTGTCAATTTTGCAAAACTTCCGTATGTTCTGAAAAAGGAAATGAGCCAGGGAATCAATACAATTGATTGGAAAATGTGCAGCAGCGCATTTTTAAAGGAAGTTTAGGAAAAGAAAACTGCACGTAGTAAAAACACTATATTCATGTCAGGGGGTTGGGGAGATCAGGTGATGATCACATAAACATGCTTATTACATGTGCCTTCCATTGCTCTCCTGTTCAGTCTTCTGTGATATTATTCCAGAGCCTCAATACAGCTGTCCAGTCTACAGCAACTCCACTGTTGTTGCTTTTCATCTTGGGAAGGGAAAGCCAGACTCTTCTTCAACATAGCTGTGATAGGTTTCTCTCATTCTTTTGAGATCCTTTTTTAGAACATGCCTCTGATACAGCTTCCATAAATTAGATGCACTCAGGAACTTGGTCCTCCCTACACAGACCAGGTGCGACTCCACCCACAGCTTAACAATTAGATTTGCATAAGCATCACTCGCACACAATTTAATGATTTTAAATTCTCTAATTTTCTTACTACAGCCAATGTAATGTTTTGAAACCAAATTGAGATAGAAAAGAAACTACTTATGCACCTGATGTCTTCAGTTCTCAGTTTAATGCCTAGATGAAGCAGGACCAGTCTCTGCATTGGATGGTTCATACTCAGGGCAGGAATAAAGTCAAGCAAATTATATCAAAGGTGCAAAGGAGGGAAAGGAAGAACCATGAGTCCTGGAAGGAAAGGAATTCAATAAAATTGAATTCCCAGGTTCCCAGGTGGGAGCAGAATGTGGTGGCACTTGAGACCTACAAAATTCCCATTTTAGGGAAAGCAGGTGTCTATTATGTGCTTTTCAGTAAAATCATGGGATTGGTAAAGGGATTTAAGTGTGGAGCTGTCCCTCTGAATGACCAAACTGGTAACTAATCTGAACATTCTGTTTTTATTTATAGTGACGGAATGCACATATGCTTAATCACTCAGTGTTTATTACAGGGGAAGTGAACAAGTGAATGAAGGAATGAAGCAACCTTTTGTTTTTGAAACCAGAAATAATCATTATATTGTTTATTTGAGATTTGTAGGTTAAGAGACTACGTAGAGGTGAGGCCCAACTTGCTGGAAAATTCTCTTATTTGGAAAGTGCCTGCAAAATTACAATAAGCTTCAAAGTATATCACAAACCTAATTCTCAGCTCAGCAGAAGAAAGGTCAAAGTTAGACATCATTCATTCTGCTTCAATCACTTCACATTATTTAAAGAGCTGTTACAGGAACAGTGAAATTGACAAGCTTTTGAAAACAGGGACCTTTTTTATTATTTAGCTAATTTGTCTTGGCTTCTAAGAAACTGCATGCAGTTTTATGAAATCACATGATAGAGCACCTAATACACCATTTAGACAGCATGCATTAGTCCAGTGGAATATTAATCTGGAAATAAAGTCAATTTCTTTTCCATTCCTGAAAACAAAAAAGCAACGAAACGTACTTGTTCCCTGGGCTTATTAATATACTCGAGGCAGCAAGTTGCAGTTTAATTTAGCTGATAATAAATTTTAGCGAGGACACAGCATGTAATGCTCAGAAAGGAAATTAGCATGTCACTTATTATACAAGATGGTACCCACTAGATACTTGGGCATCTTCTGTATTCTTCTCATATTCTGGCTTCTTCACCTCCATTCGCAGCCCTGAGGAACAGAGAGAGCTGTGAATACTTATCCACAAAACACACCTTTCCATTTCTCATTTAGCAAGTGAATCAACAGCTTCAGACAGGTGACATAGTCAGCAATTTATTATTATTATTTTACAATATAAGTGCCCCCAATTAACATTTTTACTGGCAGCATCCTTACTGTAATGGAGATTCTTCTGCGGCCACAAATCATGAATAAAGGCAGGGAGGCAAACCACCCCCTTATCAGCTTATTTCATTTGGCCTTTCAGTGGTATGGCCAGGAATTATTACCATTTAGATAATTTATCCTATGAGATAATAGACCAACAACATAAAGGCTAGTTAGAGAGAGATCCCTGAATTCTTTAGGTTACTGTCAGGGAACAATGAGGTCAACAACCATCTCAGAGCCTGTCTTTTCTTTCTTTCTTCCCCACACAAGTGTTGATTGTTAGGTGGGCCTTTGAAGATTTCACACACTTTTGCTCACATCAAGGGATCAAAGAAAGGAAATACTTTAATGTTTGTGTTACACCAAGCCTCTAACGGTCCACAATGCTACATCTATGGACTATTCTGCCAAGTTGAGCTAGCTTTAGAAAGAAATAAAGATCCTTAAATCCCCTTATGAAAACCCCTCTAAAAAGATCTCATGTGGCTTCAGCAAGCTTACAGCCTATGGCTATCATCAGCTCTGATGGTTATAGAGTAGACTCTGCCCCACATGCCAGGCCAAGTTATAACTGCACAGCCAATCAGTTATAACTATGCACAGTTATGGTGTGATCTTAATTAGAATACATTGACAGTCATTCTGTCCACCTTGTCCACTTTCTGCTATGTGGAATCCTGCAATTCCACAAAATATGTGTACATTAATAATGAGAGGTGACCTTAAACTACAATTACAAATGCCCCCACATCACTTAAGAGGTGTCAAAGTTGCATAATAAAGGGTTCAAGAAGTACAAGGCCAGTGGCTGCCCAGGATAGAAAGCAGTGCTGAGTAACGCCCAGATGACTGAGGCTGCAATCCTTAACACACTTACCAGGGAGTCATTCCCACTGAACACAAATCCACAGTGGAGTCCCTAAGGTGGTTGGATAGCGCATTGTACGCTTTTACAGCAACTCCTGTAGCCAAGCTTGTGCCAAATGTATTGCTCACTTTCTTTTGGACTACATCAGCGAGGCCAAGAGGGGGATCAGGACCCCCATACACACTAGCCAGGCTTGCACACCATGGAAAGTCACTTAGGTGCTGCTAACACAGCAGCTTGACTTCACCCCTAGAGGCACACTCCTTTGTGTCTTGACACAGACAGATGCCAACAACAAAATTAATAATTTCAAATTTTCCCCACATTTCCTTAACTGTTTCTTTGGTTGTCTGTGTTGTTTCCATGTTTTGGTGTAGAGTTTCTTGGATATGGTTGTTTCATATAGAATCACTGCTTGATTTATTTGCATAATTGAACAAAGTTGAGTGTTTCTTGGATGTTAAATATATCTTAAACAATTCCTACCACCATTTCCCAGATTATTTGGGTTTTAGAGCATACTCACCAAATATGGAAGAAATCTCCTTTTGTTTCTTGATAATGCTATGAATCTGGGGGTGCAAGTCACCCTAAATTCTGCATCACATTAGTGCCAGAATTTAATTGAGGCTGGGGTGTTAGACTCATGTGTATATGTAGTTAAGCCTGTGCCAGACCTTGCTAATCATTTAATTAAGCTAAGTGTCAAATGCCAATTAAGTCAGGACCAGCCTTCTCTGTGAGGTATTAGCCTGTGGTAATGATCGATTAGCACATCATGGGACCCTTGCTTGTGTTACAAAAGGCTGAGACAAGGAAAGCTTGAGGAGAACAATGTGATGTACAGTACAGTAGTTGACAGGAGAAAGTTTTTTTTGGGGGGGAGAGAGGGAGAGAGAGAGAGACATGCCTTTTTGCTGCTGAACATCCTCCCTTGTAGACTTTAGGTTGTTATATACAGCCGTACGCGCAGAGCGGTTTGCGCTTCTGCACATGCATGAAGCATTATTTATCACTTCTGAACATGCGCGAGCGGCAAACCCGGAAGTAACCCGTTCCAGTACTTCTGGGTTTGCCGCGGGCATTTGCTGGAATGGACGCTAGGCAAGGCAGATGTTTGCGGAGGTATTCCTGTATGTTTAAATAAACCAGATATCATAAAGACACCACAGTCTCTGCTATGCCTTATTCCCTGAAGGAAATACAAACCCTGGAAAAGCACCTATAACCCCAGAAGTCTTGTGCACTGCTTAGCAGAGATGGATGTGCACCAGCACATTCCACCACCTGTCTTGCTGGTCTTTTTCCTTTCCCATTAGGTCAGGAGTCCTCAAACTTTTTCAGCAGGGGTCCAGTCCACTGCCCCTCAGATCTTGTGGGGGGCCAGACTATATTTTGAAAAAACAAATGAACGAGGGACAATGAGCGGTGCGTGAAAGGGCTCCGGAGAGGGGCTGCTTTAAATGGCAGCAGCTCGAGAGGGACGCTCAGCCAACCACAGCTCCTGTGTCTTGCGAGCGGCAGGGGCTGGCAGTGGCAGCAGCGGAGGGATGATGAGCAGTGCGTGAAAGGGCTCTGGAGAGGGACTGGCACCAACAAAGCCCAGCCCCCTTCCTCCTCTAGGCAGGGTGGGGAGAAGCCAGGAGGAGGGAGGGAGGAGGTGTCAGCGCCGTGTGAGGGAGAGGGAGAAAGAGGGAAATAATGTTTGCACTGGTGATCCACGCGCTGGCGATCCACATGGTGATTCCCGGACTATCCACAGGCCAGATTTAGAAGGCAATTGGGCCTGATCCGGACTGCGGTCCTTGGTTTGCGGACCTATGCATCAAACTGCCAGCTTTATGCAATTTTCTTTATATGATGCTGGTCCAAAAAAAGTGGGACCCCTTTGGAAACTGCACCTGGGCTCTCTCTATTCATATCCGTATTCTATTTTGTCATATATATGTGTTAGTATCTTACGTTATTTGACAATAATTTTGTACCTATTCATATGAGTTGATGAAATGGGTTTTAGTTCAAGAATTTTTCTGCCATAATGTTTGTTAGCCTTTAAGGTGCCAGGCGATTATCCCCACTGCAGAGGCAGTATTCTGTCCCAAATGCTGCAGCATTCCCTCATAGGGGTGTAGCTCCAAGTCAGACATATATATCAATATTAATGTACAACTGCATATTGGAACTCTTCTTCTTAGACTCTCGCTGTCTATGATTGCTTAGGAAGTGAGTGAGACATACCTAGGGGCAAGCAGTCTTGAATATGCTTACTTCATAATTTCTTTCCAAATGTGTGGATGCTGATTAGGGCTTTTAAAAGAAAAACAAAATTGTTAATCCGTGGGAGGATAATACACATGGAAAAATGCATGACACAAAAAACCATTAGGAGCCTGAGAGGAATTTGGAAAATCTCCTGAGAGGAAAAAAAAATACATAATTGGTGATGTGATTTGCAAGACACCCTCTTCTCTTCAAACTCATACACATCTACAAGCAATGTTAGTAATTATACAGTTTGATAACGGAGAACTACATCAGTCAGAGCTTAAATAATGGACATAATGACTGTGCTAAATAAGTGAATAACATCTCAAATTATTCCCTGCAATTTCCATAATTTAACCTTTGATCTAAATTACGTCACTCTACAGTACTAGGTAAAAATATACCTTTTCCCAACAATCTGCAAATGATACTCAGGTGTCAAAACTTTTTCCAGGTACATGCTGTGGACATTTTTGCTAATTTATCATGTTTTTTTAAAGCCTTGAACCTAGGGGGAAAGAACAAATCTTGAGAAGAAACTGCTAGATGTCAGGGACTGGCTAGATGGAGAGGAGTGGTGGGAAGCACCAGCCGAGGAAACCTCAAGGGAAGCTCAAGAGGAAGAAGGCTCAGAGCCCGGGGATTGGTGGTGGGATACCGAGGCAAGGTCAGAGGGAGAAGAGTGGGGAGGGGAGGGGCCAGGCGGGGCAGGGGCAACAGGGTTAGGTGAGCAGGAAGAACCTGTATCAGGGAGCAAGTTAGACACTAGATCAGAACGAGGGTGCAACTAGATTGGAGTTACCCTTGGTTTGCTAAAACATCAACGACCCACCAGGCTCATTCCCACTCTGTTAATATTACCATGAATCTATTAGTGAATCTAGTCTTTCTTCCCAATCGGATGTTGTAGATCAGCGTGTCTCCTTACGCCCCTCTCCCTCATAGACAGGACACCACACATGTTAAAGGGGATTTTCGGATCGCCAGATGGCCCGGGCCCAGGAGGAAGTTTTAATTATTAACAATTCTGCTCATATTGTATCCGCTGATGACGTAAACACTTTACAACTGGGTCTTGGTTTTTCTACCAAAACCTTCTTACAATGCTTGAAGAGGTAGACCTTTTCAAATTCATACGCTATATAAAATTGCATGATATGTTTGGGACTAGCAATTCTCTTTCACGTCAATTTCGACCTAAACCTTCATTTACTCCAGCTCATTCCAACTCGTCCATTCCATTATTTCATCAATTAGTTATTTGTGACTTGGAAAAATTAGAAAAGAAGGGTCCCAGAATTTATCGAAGTCACAACGTGACCGTCTCAAATAGCTCTCTAATGATGCTAACATCGTTATTAAACCAGCAGATAAAGGAGGTGGCATTGTTATTCTAAATAAACAATATGTAGAAGAGGCCATCAGATTACTTTCTGATTCTTGGTTTTATGCTAAAATAGCCAGAGATCCCACAGATTCTATAACTTGCATTCTTAAAACAATAGTACAACACGCTCATTGCACTGGTATAACTGACAAATACACGTTTGAGTTTCTCTTACCTCCTTATCTGTGGACTCCCATTTTCTATTGTTTACCCAAGATTCACAAGAATGTTCATTCCCCTCCAGGCAGGCCCATGGTTTCCAGCTCTGGTTCTATTTTGGAACCTGCTGTGAAATATTTGGATTCTTTTTTGCAAGTCTTTTGTCCGCGGCTGCGTAGACGCGATTTCCGGCGCTGCTCGACGAGTCCCCACTGTCAGGAGTAGAGGCAGGAGTCAGGCTCTGGGGCCTGTAGTGCTTTGCAGGACTGTGGCCTGTCTCAGCTTGTGCTGGAGAGGCAAGGAGTGGTCACTCAGGTGAGGCCACTTGATACCTCACTGCACCTGGCGGCAGGAGCTGGGAGGGATAAGAGCTCAGCATTTCCCTTCAGCTCTTTGCCACAGCAACGCTATCCCTGCCTGGTTGCCTCTTGCTCCTTGGACCCTTGCCTTGCCGATGCCTTGATCCTCGACCCTTGGACCCTTGCCTTGCCAACGCCTTGATCCTAGGACCCTCGCCTTGCCGACGCCTTGATCCTCGACCCTTGGACCTCTGCCTTGCCGACGCCTTGATCCTCGACCCTTCGACCTTTGCCTTGCCAATGCCTTGCTCCTTGACTCGCAGACCTTCACCTCTGCCTTGCTCCTTGACCCTGCGACTGCCTGCTACTGGACCCTCAGCCCTGCACCTGTTCCTGCTTCTACACCTCCATCTTGCCTCTGGTCCTGACGTCCCCAGCCAGGGCTTCAACCGCCCGCCGACCGGACCGTGACACCCACGTTGCGCTGCGCCGGGTTACCGCAGCGTGCGGGGGACTTGCCTGGCTTGGTTCACAGGCGGCCTGTGAGCCAGATAAACGGCCTCCATGGGCCATATCCATCCCATGGGCCAGAGGTGAACATCGCTCTCGCATACACAATGCCATAATGGAGGCATCTTTAGTTGAACATTTTATTTCCCACAAGCATTCAGATACTGATTTATTATTCACTGTTTTATGGGTCAATCATAGGAGAGTTGGTATTAGACAAGATTTAGATTGGCGGTTATGCCAACAGGAAACCTGTTTCATCTACATGTTCAACTCTGTTCATCCGAGGGGATTGAATTCTGAGTTAGATTTTCTTTTTTTTTTTGTTTAATTGCATTATCTGCCATGATTCTCTGACTGGATGGGGTACTGTTTTCATCTGGTTGTCAGGCATTCTTGCTGTTAATGTTGTGCTGTGTCTCTAATTTCCCTTACAGTATATTAGTTTCACCTGTGGCTAACTATATTATGTTCTTTACATTTTGTTACTAGCATCAGTGACTACAGTATCATATGAGCACTGATCCAGAGCATATTTTCTACAGCGTTTATATTTGCTTACATGTAAGATTGGGTATGTATTTTAGTTGTACATATTGTATTATGCATTCTATTTTATACAGATGCAGGTTTCATCGCATGTATATTGTAATTTCAGCTTGTTAAGAAATTGAACTGCATCCTTCTCATATTAATTCTTACAAGTCTGGCTGATGAAGAATTGATCAAGATTGGCTGATGAAGCATTGAATGAAACAGATTGGTTATCCGGAAACTCTGTTCTGGCGATATTTGGTGACAGATTATGTATATATATCGAACTTTTGAATTATTCTACCATGACTGGTGAAGAAGATTTAGAGACTTTGGTTGTATTAGTCTATAAATAGTGTTTATTGTCATTGTTATTGGCCATCATGTTGTGTTATATTGTTCAGCTTGTGTATATTGCAACACAGGGGTCTGTTTACGGATTCCAACAGTGGCTAGCCAGGTGCTTCTGGGAATTATTACTATTATTTATTAAATTTCTATACCACCCTTCATTTGAAGATCACAGGGTGGTTTACAATATAAAAAACACAAACATAGTAACAAACAATAGCAACAACACCCCCTAGAGTTGAAAAAGCCATAGGTGAGGAGTCTGTGTTTCTCCAGATGTTGCTGGACTACAGCTCCTATCATCCCTGACCATTGGCCATGCTGACTGGGGTTAATGGGACTTGGGGGTCCAATAACATCTGGAGAACTAGAGGCTATCCTTCCCTGGTTTAAGTAGAGTTATCCTCCTTGAATAAGTTTAGTTTCATTTTAAGGGCTGCTGAACTAGTGACAGTTGTATATGTAATGTAAGGTAAAGGTAAAGGGGACCCCTGACCATTAGGTCCAGTTGTGACCGACTCTGGGGTTGCGCCGCTCATCTTGCATTATTGGCTGAGGGAGCCGGCGTACAGCTTCCAGGTCATGTGGCCAGCATGACAAAGCCGCTTTTGGCGAACCAGAGCAGCACACGGGAATGCCGTTTACCTTCCCGCTGTAGTGGTATCTATTTACCGGTATCTACTTGCACTTTGATGTGCTTTCGAACTGCTAGGTTGACAGGAGCTGGGACCGAGCAACAGGAGCTCACCTTGTCGCGGGGATTCGAACCGCCAACCTTCTGATCGGCAAGCCCTAGGCTTAGTGGTTTAACCCACAGCACCGCCCATATATATTCTATGTAATGTACTTTCTGTCAAATCACTCCTCCTCAGAAAGATTTATGGCTCTGACATCACCAGAAATCTTGCCCCAGTTGTCCTATCCTGGAACGCTCACCCCCAAAGGTGAGCCTTTGGCACTAATCATATGTCCCTAATATTCACAGTTCCATTACGTTTCTTATATTTGATATGTCAAGTGCATCTATCTCTTACATCAAGCACCGGAATTCCCTTCTTTTGTAATCTGAGTCTTACCATTTTAGCATACAAACACTTAGGCATGCCTTTTGCCAAATGTCCTTCCTGTGTGTAGTATCTCTGATGGTCCTTTGGTCACTTTATAAGGCTGCCATTTCTTTTGACCTGCTCATTGCCAAGTTCCTTCCACACCCACATCAAGGGCATAGCTATAACACCTCCACTTTAAGGGATGAGTCATCCTAAATGAGAGACCCCCCCCCCAACTCCTGTCGCCTCCAACAAACTATAAATCAGACAGTGCATTCCTATGCATGCAGAAGTCCACCTCAGGCATAGCAGGTAGCTAGCAAAATGAGAGATGCATCATTATCTGCTCTACACACCAATAAGCACGCTTCTCTGATTTTTAAAAAGATCTTCTCATGTTTAACAATGAAGCCGCAAATAGGCTTTCTTAAGCAATCATGAGTATATTCACTGAAAATGACTGGCAAGTAGCTTAACTTGAGTACAGCAAAAAAATAAGGGGGGAAAATTCCACAAGCTTTTTAAGGCTGTCCACACATGGTGTCTTATTCTAGAATCAATGGAGACTGGGTTCTTGTTTTTTCTATGTAGTACACATGTGTATCAAGTAACTGCACCCAGTCTTCTGGATTGCAGTATCTAGAATCACATCTAGATTGATAGCAGCACGTTGAGGATGAACATGAATTATTCTGTGTTGGGGAAAACTACAATTTTGTGACAATCAGGTTAGTGTGTACACAGCCTTAGATGCCATGTAGTTTGTCTCCCACAAATTTCCAGACGAACCCAGAACAGTGCTTTCATGGTTTGAAATGAAACTTGGGGAGACGAAAGCGACTATACAGTGGTACCTCTACTTACAGACCTGATCCGTTTTGGGGTGACTTCTGCGCATGCAGGCGCGGCGAAACCCAGAAGTATACACTTCCGGGTTTGCCGCGTTCGCAACCCAAAAATCCACAACATGAAGCAAACACAACCAGAGGTATGACTGAATAAGTGTTCATCAAATTTAAGAGCAAAGTTGTAGACATTTGAAACTGTCATTTTAACAACTTATGTAGTCACACTTTGCTCAAGGTCTGGAGAACAAAGAAAGCTATGAGTCTACAGAAGTTACTGCTTGGATGCCACCAGTAAATTCAATCATCGGCACAAACTACCTTGAACTGGAAATTATTGTTAGATCACAGCATACAATGTGTTCCAAAGACATGGAGTGTGCCTTCCAAACATTACTAGGCATAAAGACATTTCATTCTAGAGTAACCAGGTCTTTCCTCATCTACCACAGAACATGTTACAAATTATATGCAATATTTTTAACAGAGCAAAATGTGCTACTTTCTCCCCTATAACTTTGGAGGCTGGCTTCAAGTGCAAATGCAGCACACTGATGATTTGTAACGGAAATCAAAGATTGCTATTGGGAATGCAAAAGAGGTGGATTTTAGCAAAGAGGAAATAGCGTCTCCTTCCTACACTATCCTCTGGTCTGATTTGGCATTACAAAGACTGGCAGAACCCATAGTGTGATGTAAGAGGCCAGAAGGACATTTTATGTGGCAAAGGGATAGGATGGGCCTGTCTACAAATTTTAAGATACCAAGGACTGATTTATAGGGTACATGGAAGCTGCAATTCCCAGAGTTCCCTAGGAAGAGGGATTGGTTGTTAAACCGTTCTGAAAATTGTAGCTCTGTGAGAGGAATTAGGGGGGTCTTCTAACAACTCTCAGCAGCCTTAACAAACCGCACTTCCCATGATACTTTGTGGGGAGTCATTATGTTTAAAGTAGTACCATACAGCTTTAAATAAATACTGTGGTTGAAGCTGGTGATAAGCCACAATGTAAGACCATATCCCCCCCCCCCCAAAAAAATGTTGCAGTGCAATAGGTATATATTCAATCCAATTGATCTCTTGGCTTATTCTTATCCAGCGGTTCAGCCACTCTCTCAGTAATGACCTTCACAAACAGCATAAACATGCTCAGTGTGTTGTATTACTATATATAGTTAATGAGCTGTCACCTTCAGGTCACAAGACATAATTCTCCTTCGAGTAGAAATTGCAACAATGGGAACCATAACAGTGCTGAGATTCAGTTAACAGTGAAGTGCAGAATTGTTTTTCCAAAGACAATGAAAACAGAACCGTTAAAACATTTTTATTATGAATTAGGTATGTAAATTCATAATAATTTGACTGCTAGAACATCATACTAAAAACAAATGGATATATTTTTTACTGTTGAGTGTTATAAACAACAGCTATACACAGCTTTCTGAAAATGGAGCTATAAAATAGCTAGTTTTTAACAAGACTTGCCATGATATTTAAAGGAAATGGGTCTTTTAGAAAAGGAATGAGTCATCCATAATTACACACTATATTTTGTAAAGCTGTTCTTTATCAGGTGCACATGTTTTTTTTGCTGCAAAGATTTTTAGTTTTGTCAGATGGATTGGGGGATGGTGGGGGGATGCTTCAGCAATATTTTTAAAATTGTTTATATCAAAATCACAAAGTGGTCAATAAAAATGAAATTTAATAGGCCAACAATTAAATTAAGAATTCTGATTCCTTCCCGTAAATTCATTTCCTCCAGTGGAAGCAAGTACAGTGGTACCTCTACTTATGAAGAACTCTACTTACGAATGTTTCTACTTACGAACGGAGCTCCGTCCGCCATCTTGGATGCGGTTTAGATAGGATTTTTTCTACTTACGAATTTTTAGATAGGGTTGCTTCGACTTACGATTTTTTTTCTCCCAATGCATTCCTATGGGATTCGACTTACAAATTTTTTCGACTTAGGAATGTGCGTTCGGAACGCATTAAATTTGTAAGTAGAGGAACCACTGTAATCCATTCTTCACCCCCACCTCCATCTAAATGTCAAAAGCAAAAGAATTTTCCTTCCCCTTCCCCATGCTATCTGCCTTTACCTAACTGGAGGAAGTTCTAGGACAGGCATCCCCAACCTTTGGCCCTCCAGATGTTTTGGACTACAATTCCCACCACTGGTCCTGTTAGCTAGGGATCATGGGAGTTGTAGGCCAAAACATCTGGAGTGCCACAGGTTGAGGATGCCTGTTCTAGGACCATGTTATACCTTACCTCTGTGATGAGAAGGTATAGGAAACTTGCAGTGATTTGTAATAATATTTATCATATTTAAAAGTACAAATGGAGAGGGTGTGGGCAGTCTTCTGCTTGCTAAAATTGCTACTGATGTTTCCTTCCCTATCAGCTCAGAATGTTCCCTTGTCCAGGTCTCTTAACCCACATACAATCCTCAGCATGCACAAACTACAGGTACTTTCAGTCTCCTCTGTCCTGCACACAGTCATTCAATATCACAACTAGGATTGTCCTCAGTATCTCTTAATGCTCTTGCTATTATTTAAAAAAAGATATCTATCCATATTCTGCACACGCACGCACACACACACACACTATAGTATTCTATATTATACTATATTGCACTGAAATGTTTAAATATTTCTTTGATTGGTCTTGAATCTCCTCACATCACTTGCCATCCTCTGCTGCCACACCCCTTGAGAGCCGCTAGCCTAATTCTTCTGTCCAAGCAAAGCAGGAGTAACAAGAGGCTGTTACATAGATTGTAAAAGAATTCACAAACTAAGAGGTTATATATAGATATAAATGATACAGATCTAGATATAGCTTGTCTTTCATTTGTGGTATAACTAGGAGCATTATATTCTTGTAGGTAGTTTGCTCAAAACTCTGTTTGGTTGCATAGAAAATCATGCCCCCCCCCCAAAAAAACCATGTTAGTTCAGTATCTGGAGTGTCAATAAAAGCATATACTGTGAATTAAAAAAATCAATAGGAACCCCTTTGACAGATGAAACTAACTGCCTTATAATGTTTTTTGCCATCTGAGAGCATCGTGTTCTTTTATGGCTTTCTACTTCTCTGTTTCCTTTGATGCCTTTTTGCCTTTCATATTCTGTACGTCTTTCCATTTAAGAATTATTAGTAATAAGTGGCAAGAACTGTGGGAAGACGTCTGTTTCTAGTGCAGATATATTCATTTCAGTTAGCAAGCAAGAGATATTTAGGGCTTAGGGATCCATCAATACCTTTTATCAAATCTTCTCTTATCTGTGCTCTCTGTCAACAAGTGCAGCTAGTATCATTGGTAAGAGAAAAACATTCCCCTGCAACCTCTCTGAACGATCCTCTTAAAAGGAAGAAAACATACAAGTTTATTTAGAAGCCACACTTTTCACTGAGATGCAGGACTTGGAATGCTATGAACTAGATACATTTAAAAAGTGCACTGGGATGAGTCAGATTACGTAGTTAAAAATATTTTGAAAAAGTGCTTATATTTGATTTGCATAATTTGTTCAGATTGCAATATTTGGAGTTGTTGTATCCAACTTTAGTCATACTCAGAGTAAACTCATTGAAATTAACAAACCTCTGTTAGTTGTGCCCATTATTTTGAATAGGTCTACCCTGAGTATGATTAACATTAGATATAACTCTTGCTTGAGGTACCAGACTGTGATGGATGATGGTGGAGAGTTCTAAGAAGAGGTCTCACAAACACAGTTTATGTATGGAAGATGTTATGCCAAGCAAGCTGCAGTCCAAGCAGGGCTCTTACTTGAAGTCACCCACTGTGCCTTGTGCTCCAGCTATTAATAATCTTTACTATTCTTCTCCAACAGCTGTGCTGGCTGGAACTGTTGAGAGTTGTAGTGCAAAACATCTGGGGGCACTATTTCGTGAGTTTTGAGGTAGGTGGGTAAATTCTGAATAAATCATAAGTTGGTTGTGAATTCTCAAGTTTACTTAAGTGGGCTTCAGAAAATACTCAGATGGAATGTTGACTGGAGTACAATCATGGTTCCTGGGACTTCACCACATTTGTCCTTGCTTCACGTACGTGGAGGTATTCACTGCTAGGAGCAAAAGGTCTCAGTGAATGCATGGCATAGGATAAGGAGGTGTCATACACTGATTTAGATTGATGATCTCCTTCTTTGGAGATCTTCTTTGGAGGTCTTTAAGCTGAGGCTTGACAGCCATATGTCAAGAATGCTTTGATGGTGTTTCCTGCTTGGCAGGGGGTTGGACTGGTTGGCCCTTGTGGTCTCTTCCAACTCTATGATTCTATGATTCTATTCTATGATTCTATGTACTCATCTCACACACATGGTATCCATCCATAAGAGGCCTAGCAGCCACTCTGCTTTATCATTCAGAGCTTGGAAAGGCAATTTTGTGAATCTGTTCCTGAAGTTTTCAAAATAAAGTTGGAAAAATGTCAAATGAACTTTAAAGTGGGCTTTAGCAGGCCTCTATAGTTTGTTTGTTTGTTTGTTTGTTTGTTTGTTTAATGAGGAAAATGTGCTTGCTAAAGGGGTCTCTAGCAAAGATAGACTATCACTGATGGGTATAGGATGGATGTGGTGCTGCTATTTATGTAATTTTACGTAAGAGCAGACCCCTTGACTCTTTGAAGAGCAGGGAGGTTTGATGTGCATGAAACAAAACAGGTTCATTACCCGGCTATAAAAGTTAGCATAGGAAAGACAGGAGTCCAGGGAGATGAATTACGCAGACAATGTATAGACCAGAACATTCACAGTTATTTTATTCTAATTGTTTTATTTTGTAAACCTCCTTGTTATTTTTTACACTGAAATATGTAACCAAGATTGCAGAAGGCAGATTTTGATGAGCTCTGTTCATCTTGATCTCGTGCAGCACAACACAAGAGCAATCCTCCAACCATCCAATGTTCCCTGAACCAGAGTACTGCCAAAAAGGAATTAATTCTTAAATCTTACAGTCAGACTTCCATGTGGATGTTCTCCACATTTCCAAGCATCATTTCCAGAAAAGAACCTCTTCTATCCCTTCTAACATCATCTCTTTTCTGGAAATATGGTTCTACCAGAAACCTATATGTTTGCTTTCATTTTGTTTTAGCTATTATAAAATGTTGGACATTCTGTTTCTTAAAACAACAACAACAACAACAACAATAATTTGCCATTTGTCCTAGAAGCCTTAACTTAACAAAAGAGAACAAAACATCATTGACTAACTTGTCACATACTTCTAACAACAGTATCGCTCCCTGCATATTCCTGATTCAAAATTTCATCACATGGACATTTCAGTGCCATTCATTGCATGTCTTGCCTTTGGCTCTGAATAAATATGACCCTTGTTGCAATCCATCATCTGACTACCATAGCAAAGCTAGGAGCTCTCTGAAGTAATAAATTAATGAGACTAATTAATATGTTGGGGAAGGAGGGCATATTATTTATACTTCAGTTAACATTGCAGCACAACTGTAGCCCAAGTTTGTGAGTTATATTTCGATCAATCTTCTTCTTCTTCTTTGGTGATCACTTGTAGCCAAGTAAGATTGTCTTCCATAAACACAGTTTTAACAATGAGTCCGTAAGTGACTGTGAAGGCCAATTCTGGATCCACGTGTCCTTCCACAGTGGGGACATTGGTTCCCGGGCGGGAGTTGATCATGGTGTGGATTTGCCAAGCATGCCCTCCTCTTAGCACGTTTCTCCCTTGCATTCTGAGCTCGAGTGTCTTCAAAGTCCACAACACCTTTGATAAAGGCTGTTCTCCAACTGGAGCGCTCACAGGCCAGTGTTTCCCAGTTGTCAGTGTATATACTACATTTTTATATATATTTGTCTTGACACAATCTTTAAACCTCTTTTGTTGACCACCAGCATTACGCTTTCCATTTTTAAGTTCGGAATAGAGTAGTTGCTTTGGAAGACGATCATCAGGCATCCGCACAACATGACCAGTCCAACGAAGTAGATGTTGAAGAATCATTGCTTCAACACTGGTGATCTTTGCTTCATCCAGTAAACTGATATTCACCTGTCTTTCCAAGTGATGTGTAATATTTTTTGGAGAATCCATTGATGGAATCTTTCGAGAAGTTGGAGATGGAGTGGTCCATGTTTCACAAGCATACAGTAAGGCTGATAGTACAATAGCTATGTAAACAAGCATTTTGGTTTCCCTGCAAATGTCCCAGTCCTCAAACACTCTACACTTCGGGAGAAAGCGACACTCACAGAGCTCAGGCAATGCTGGATTTCGGCATCAATGTTGACCCTAGGTAGGAGAAGTGATCAACATTTTCCAACGTTACACCATTGAGTTGGATTTGTGGCACTGCAAAGGGGTTATTTTGTACTTGTTGGTGCAGCACTTTGGTTTTTTGGATGTTGAGTGACAAAGTAACCAGAAAACACAGTGTGGGGAAATGAAAAAATAGAGAATTGTTGGCTTGCCACCCACCATATCCCAGAGGGGGAAATTATATAAGTCTTAGAAATGCTGTTAGAAATCCTTGCATAAAAACCGTTGAGGACACAAGGTGCCCTTTTCTTCCATTTAAGGTGCAATGAGGCTATTATAGATGACGAAAACCAGAAAGCAAATCTGAAACAAGTCATTTTTATTTAAGATAGACACCCACATTAATCAGAGATGCCACACCATAGTGCAAGTTTTTTATCAAGTCACAACAATATTGCTGAGATTATTAAAAAGGATTTAAAATAGGATTGTGAGGTAAAACACCTGTGAAGAAAATATTCCTAAAATCTAGGGCATGAATTACTTGTTGTTTTGTTTTGTTTTGTTTTGTTTTTAAAAAAACAACCCTATAGTAGCTTTGCTTATTACTATTATCAGAATTCTTATCATTTCTCCTCTACCACCCTGGCAGCAGCCATTGTTGAAATGTTGAGAAATGCTAAAATTCTTATCATTCTCATGCAGCAATCTAACATCTTGCTGATTGTTCTGTTTCTGACAGAGTTTATTGCACAGCAAGATGTGAAATGTTTGATGAATAGATTAGTACAATAGAATGCAAAGCAGCATGTCAGGGGAGAGAAAGAAATAGAGAATTTCCATAATTTCTTCCCTTATTTAGAAGCAAATGTAAACTTTGTAAGCTCTTCCTTTGCTCTGTAACAGGAGTGGGGAATCTGTGGTCTTCCAGATGTTTCTGGAATCCAAATTCCATCAGTTTGAGTCAGCATAGACTGCAATCAAGGATGGTGGGAGGTGCAACATCTGGAGGAGCACAGATTCCCCTCCCTGTTCTATAAAGTAAAGAATAGAACAATGCAGGGACAAAGCTATGAATAACAGCATCAGGACAAAAAAAATGAAAAGAAAATGAAGCACAGCCAAATATGTGCCTCGATCTCCAATGGGGCAGTTTCTTCTTCATTGCTCAGGTCCAAATAAATAGTTCCTGGCTATAAAGTATTTAATTGAAACCATACAAAGAGTGCCATCTAAATGGCTTTATCAGACTTTCTTGCAGATGTATTTCCTACAAGAAATTTGGTGTGGAATATTTTGTTTTCGAAATGCAGACTAAACTATATTACACACATAATCTTATGTCACATTCACCATTTTGCCCATAGGACACTGACAATGCAATTTTTATATATCTACTCAAATGTAAGCCCCATTAAGTTGTTCTCAACTGTTTGGGGTTCAATGGTGCTTTTGGAAATCTGAGAAGCTATCATGGAACCCCACCACAAAATGGCTGCCATGGGAAGCCTATTTTACACTCCAAACAAGGAAGATGCAGATAATTAATTAACTTCTTTCTCTGACTGAACTATTCCTGCACTCTAACAGAGGCCTGAAACATGACTCAGCAGTCCTAGAATTTCTTCTCAGCTGCGCCAGAAGTCCACATTTCCCTTCTTTTCCCAGAGTTCTACTTGGTCTTTACTTAAAGAGACAGTAAGGTTTGTATTGTTATTAGTTTGGGGGATGGAAGACTCCCCATAATTCTTGGATTGAGTAAAAGCAAGAAATAATCAAGGTTTGATTTTAAATGGTGCCAAACACTTAGGGTTGCCATATTTTAAAATGTAAAAACCAGGACACCCCAAAACTTGTTGAGCTTTTTTAAGGACATCAATTCTGTCTTTGGAATCCTGGTAATGTCTGGGAAAATTTGGACGTATGGCAGCCCTACAAACACTGAAACCTATGTTTGTGCTAACAACACCAGGTAGCTTCTTCATGAGGTAATCACCAATAGTGCTTGAGTGGTCAGCCTAATAAAAGGAAAGCAGATTAGACCATTGCAGGGTCTTTCCAGCCGGAACTTGCCGGAACTCAGCTTCAGCATCTCTCAGGTTGTCACCTTTGCCATTATAAGAGAACAAGGGTTCAGTTTGGCAGCTCTTTTTCTAGAAAAAATAGCACTTGGCCATGGAGAGATTCGATGTGAGACAACAAAATAGATGAAGCCAACAAAATAGATGAAGCGTTACTGGGCTCTGGTTTTAGTCAGAAAACAAGAGGTCAGTAGCTTTGGTGTAGGATTACAATTTGCCTCAGGAACAAGTGGCATTTTGCAAGAGGCTTGGGAAACGGAGTTTGCCAGGGTAGCAGTGGGCAATGATATAAACCAGGGGTAGGCAACCTAAGGCCCGTGGGCCGGATGCGGACCAATCGCCTGCTCAATCCTGCCCGCAGACGGTCCGGGAATCAACATGTTTTTACATGAGCTGAATGTGTCCTTTTATTTAAAATGCATCTTTGGGTTATTTGTGGGGCCTGCCTGATGTTTTACATGAGTAGAATGTGTGATTTTATTTGAAATGCATCTCTGGGTTATTTGTGGGGCATAGGAATTCGTTCATTTTATTTTTTTTCAAAATATAGTCCGGCCCACCACATGGTCTGAGAGATGGTGGACCGGCCCACGGCTGAAAAAGGTTGCTGACCCCTGATGTAAACGGAAGGGGCAGTTGTGTTTGGCATGGGACCTGAGCTGGTTGAGGCAAGCTGGGACAAAAACATGGAAATGGATGGCATATTGGCTGCCCTGATGCCCAGTGCTGCGCTCCTGCAGGACACAAGCCCCTCTTGAGTTGTGGAAGCTCTGAACTCTCACTGCAGTAGGCTCAGGTGTAAATATGTGTATCTAAACCAAATTTCATAAAGACACTACAGTCTCCATTGTGCCTAATTTCTGAGGAAACACAACCCTAGAATCTCACACCACTTGGAAGAGATTGGGGTGGCCCATAACATTATTAACTAACAATAAAGAAAAAGCTTAAGGCAGGCTCATAGCTGCCAAGTTATCCCTTTTTTAAAGGGATTTCCCCTTATGCTGAATAGGCTTCCTCGCGAGAAAAGGGAAAACTTGGCAGCTATGGGCAGGCTATATATTTACATAAGATTGAGGCATGCTCATATTACCTTTTGCACCTGCCTAATCACAAACAAAGAGGCAGTGCACACAGACAGGGGCATTCTGGGTAAAGGGAGGCATACAGTTCACTTTCTGTCCAGCTCAGCCACCACCCAAGGTAAAAACCAATCAAAGACACAAATTACTTTTTTAAAAAATGTGAGAGGTGTTGGAACCTCCACAGGCACCAATATGGGTACCATATTGGAGAACCCAAACATAGAATCTTTTGTGCAATAAAAGAAAACACTGTATCTGGACACTCCTGCGACATTTCTGCAGGTCTAACTAGTTCAACTGCCTTTTTAAATATTGTTATGGGTTTGTGGGTGGCCAGATTCCCCTAAATTCCTGGGTGCCAAGATTCTCTCCATAATTCCAGGGTTTAATAAAAGTTAGAATTAAATAAGATTTGATTATACTTTGCCAAACACAGAACCCTTCTGGATTTAGTCATACTAATGAGCCATAACACCTCAGCAGAGAACTATCTGGATTGGCCATTAGCAGGGGACAAAGACCAATGAAAGCCTATCAAGGAAGCCATCAGAGGGCAAGACTGCCAGGCAAGGGGGAGTGTAGCCCCTTGCTTGTTGGGTGCTTGTAGGCTGGGGCCAAGGCAATGTGTAGGGTTTCAATTTTGAATGACATAGGGGTGGGGGAGGTCCTTGGAGGTCCTTGGAGTTGGTTAACAGAGAGATGCAGAAGGTGGCTTTTTGCTGTCCTTTGAATCCAATGCTGCCCTTAAGGGGAAAACCCGACCTTCATAGGATGGGAATGCTCTACAATCCCTCCCTCTCATAAAGACACCCCAGACTCTGCCTTGCCTAATTTCTGAAGGAAATACGAACCCTGGGCAAGCTCCTGCAACCCCTGGAATTTCACGCTGCTTGGAGATAGGGGTGGCACATAACAATAGGTTTAATACACACAGATGGACCATTAATTTCAATTTATTTTCCTCCTGAGAAATGAGTAGAGCAATAATGCAGTTGAATAATGAAGTAAGTACTCTAAAATCCATGAAGTCTACAGACTTCACCACCATAGCTGCCAAGTTTTCCCTTTTCTCGCGAGGAAGCCTATTCAGCATAAGGGAAAATCCCTTTAAAAAAGGGATAACTTGGCAGCTATGTTCACCACAATGCTTGTGCCTTTTCAGCACTATTGATGAAACCTATTTTTAATTAGCAACGACGAGAACCTGAGCCTCCTTAGACCAGTTCAGCTATAAGTAATGCAATGATCACCGTCTTCAAGGTGGAAGCTGTATTTGGAATTCTACTTGAAGGTACACTTACGATTAGCCCTACAGGAACAAACTACAGGGTTCAGTACAGGAAAGACACCTGTTTTAAAATTCCAGCTTAAAATAACAACAACTTTATATAAGTTTGTTTTGAAATTGCATGGTACTAGAGCAGAAGAATTAGCCTGCTCAGCACCTTCCCCAACCTGGTCCCTTCCAAATGCTGTGGCCTGCAGCTCCCATTATCCCTGACCACTGGCCATTGTGGCTAATGCTTATGTGAGTTGTAGTTCAGTGACAGCTCCCATCAGCTTCAGCCATCATGGCCAATGGTCAGGGCACTAGGCTGAAGAAAGGCCAGTTATAGCACAGTGGAACAACATAGTACATATGGGATGGATAGTGTGAATACCTCCCCTCCACCCCCAATGAAGGAAATATCAACCAAGGGGGATCTGGATGGCAAATATAACAGCTTGATTTATATAAAGCTGTTACTGACCAGTCTCTGCCAAGTAGTGCATGAGATTCCAAAGGGCTTGGTACTCAACCAGGGTCTGTGTTCCTTTGGGGAAAATGAGGCACAGCAAAGTCTGCAGTGTCTTTGAAATATTATTTATTTACACATATTTACACCAGAAGGTTTCATTGGAGAGAGATTTCACAGCATTCACAGACACCCCAGCATTGGATTCCCAGACATCTCTGCGCCTCTCTCTCCCAGCCTGCCTTCAACCAGCCTTCCAATATGGTTCTGGCCTTAAGGGCAGCTCATCCAGTTCTCCCACTTCTTCCCCAACCTCTAAAGTTCAAAAGAATGCATTTTGCCCATGTGACATCACACCTCCTGTAAGCTTAAAGAGAGTTTATTATAGCACAAGCTTTCATGGAATAGAGTCCACTTCACTAGGTGCACAAAGTATTATCTTCTGTTGTCAGTGATATATACCTATTGCAGTATGGGGAGAAAGGGAAGCAGTAGGGTCAAATGGCAATGCAATTTTAAACGTACAGTCCCATGCTTTCATTACATGACCAGTCACAACAGCAGTAGTCAGTGGGAACCCTCTTCATGCATTTGAAAGGACACATGTTTGTGGGGAGGAGGGAGTAGAGAAAGGCACATATATGTTGGTTTTATCCCCAATTTCTCCACAAGTGCTGGCTGCACTGACCTGCCTGTGCTATGTGGATTGAGACTGCAAAAGCACTTGCCAGATTCTGTCTGCAGTCTGACATTGTCTGTGAATATTCACACTCATTTAGGATACTCATAGGAGATAGAGAAACTGGCAACAGTTGAGATGAAGATTTTCATTATGCTTTTTAAATTGACTTTAATTTGAAAGCAACTCTTTAAAGCCAATTACAGATTGTCTACCATTTTCCTGTAGGCTTATGCTTTCCTGCAGTTTCAACTAACTATGTCCCGTACATTTACATAACCAAATTAAAAACATTTGGGAGTATTATTTCCCAAAGTGAAAATTTTCAGTCACTTCTCAGTACTTATAAACATAGGGCAGCTATTCCATAGTGTTATTTTCTACATATAATACCACATTCTCATTATACTTTGCATGGCAAAGCCCCCGAATTAACTCACTGGCATCTCCAGTAGGGCTGGTGAAGACTCTTCTCTAAAATCTGCTAAAATCGGGTTGGCAACCTTTTGGGGCCAGTGAACACATTTGAGATATGTACATATACAAGTCACAAAATGGCTGTTGTGGGGTGTACGACATAACACAAATTGGCAGCTGCATGAGTGGGGGGTCATGAAATAAAATGGTAGCGGTGAAGTGTAATGTAACACAACATGGCTGCCACATCTAAAAGATCAGGAATATGAAGCAAGAACACAAAATCGTGCAAGCATTCCCCCCTCCCCTCATGCTTTGTGGATTTTAGAGGGGATAATTTGTTTGTAAGGTAACCAGCCTCATATAACCAGCATTCTTGGGTCTAATTAATGAAGGGGTTAATGTCATAGTGTAGGTTGTCCTGCCAGGCTTAGCTAGGTCACTCCCCCTCACCTTGGGAGGAAGGTAATCAAACTTCCTGTAGCTTAACATGTGAGATCTGAGCTGGTTGCTCCAAGCTCAGACCGCATGGCTCTAAAAAGCCTTTCTTGAGTTCCTATACCAATAATTTAGGAACTTTCACCACTGTAACTAAGCCAAGCTTCACTGCCTGTGCAACCTTTTTCTGAATGCTATATGGAAAAGCACCATGAATCCAACCTTGGGAGAGTTTGTAAGTAAGTAATATACATATACATATACATATACAGTGGAACCTCGGTTTATGAACACCTCGGTTTATGAATTTTCGGATTATGAACGCCGCAGACCCATCTGGAACGGATTAATTCATTTTCCATTACTTTCAATGGGAAAGTTCGCTTCAGTTTATGAACGCTTCAGTTTATGAACAGACTTCCGGAACCAATTGTGTTCATAAACCGAGGTACCACTGTACGTGTGTGTGTGTGTGTGTGTGTGTGTGTGTAAAATTTTCAATTTTTGAAATTTACAAACAATCTTCAAACAACAAAAACAAAAAGAGAATTCCATAAATTCCCATAGACTTCCCTCCTCCCCTTTGTGGGTCCTTATATTAACTTTTTTCCTTCTGCATCTTCTCTATTAATCCAATTCTATTACAGTAAATCTCAATTACAACCATACAACATTCAACTACAAGTATCATTCCAGTCCTACTGATAATTTTAATTGTTTCCAATGATTTTAAAGATAAATTAAATATATTCCCCATTCCTTATTAAATGCTTGGTCTTCCTGATTCCTAATTCTTCTGGTCATTTTTACCATTTAGCGTAGTGCCTAAATTTTTAATCATTATCTTAAACTGTTCTTTTTAATTGTTAATATTTGCCCTTGTGAGCTGTGAATTGTGTTTTATTATTTGTGGCTTGAACGAGTCCGCTGTTTTATTTGATTTATTTTGTTGTGTTGTGTTTTATGATGGGCGTAAAGCCGAATAAACATCCTGATTGATTGATTTACCATTTTAGTATAATCCATCAATTTAATTTGCCATTCTTCTCGGGTAGGGATTGTGGCTGGATTAGTAACCTCCAGGTAGCAGTGGTCACATACATAAATAGTCTCTTCTAGTCCCTTGGTATTCTGGCACCTTGAATTCCTAAAAGAAAAGCTTCGGGTTTTTAAATAAAATGTTATTTTAAACTCATTCCCCCCCCCAGTTCATTATATATCATCTCCCAAAATAATTTTACTGCCTTACAAGTCCACCACATGTGGTAAAAGGTGCTTTCTTTTTCCCTACATTTCCAGCATGTATTTGACCTTGCTTGATATATTTTAGCTAATTTGCAAATCCCACTTCTGTAACCTCTCAGAGTAAGTAAACTATTTTTAAACTTACCGAATGTTTGGTCTTTTCTATGATAGAAGGAAGAAGGGAATTTTGAAAGGAATTTAGGAAGGCATATTTTAAAGATCCAACAGCCTATTTTTCCACGCTTTACTTTGCTGTACATTTTAATATTTTAAATCTCTGCTGGGGTTCTCTCTTCAGAGTACTAGGCCTAAACCTGGATTTTGCCATCCAAATAATTTCCCTTTTATATACCTATATTCTCCTTGCCAGCAACAGATTTACTGAGACCTTATGAAGGCACCATATGAGGTTCTACCACTTGTAGATGGATCACCAGTCAGCTTGATGGATCACCAGTCAGGGCTGCCTGCTAAAAAGCAATTCATCCTTAGCTCCATAACATTCCAAACAGAGAAATCCCAAACAGATAACAACAGGCCTACACATCCAGTCAGCCACCCATAGCAGCCTGTCAGCTGCTTGCCTGTCGAGGCAGACAGTTCCAGGCAGGCAGCAGCTATGATCTGCCATACATGGCTGATAGTGACTCCGTTCGGCTTGGTAAAACAGTTGCTGCTTGTGGTCCCTTCCTGGTTTGAGTGACATGTCATCCAATCACGCAAGCAAGCAAAATTTGTCATTATTAACCAGTTAGTTTGCCCAGAAGAAATATCCCTCTCCCATATAATAGGAACAAAATAAACTGCCTTATACCTCTCGGCTCATCTAGCTCAGGGATTGATTATGCGGGGCAGTGCTTACCTGCCACACCCCCAATATTTTATTCAAATTGCCATTCCTGCCTGGGTCTCAGACCTTGGGACCTTTTCTAGCCCGACTTGGACATGCCTGGAATCGAACCTGTGCTCTTCTGCATGCAGAGCAGATGCTCTACCACCAAGCTACACCCCACCTTCCTGCTGGCAGTTGGATCAGTAATGTGGTCACTGAGCACCAAACACCCTTCAAATGACCCTTTCCTAGAAAAGTGTTTTCTGAGACATTTTGCAAAAGTATCCACTGTCCAAGAACACGCCTTCTGCATCGGATGTCCTGATGAAGGCAGATGGTGAGATTGGGACTACAGTGGCCTCCCACAGGCGATCTGTTAGCAGGCAAGCCAGCATAACATGAATAAATCACTAAGATGAGCACAGTCCACCAGTTGTATTGCGTTGTGTGTGGGAGCCTTCCAGCCATCTGTTTTTGTTGCATGGATAGGAGCTGCAGACCTTGGTTGTGAAGCCCCTGGCAGATCACAATACCCGACTGTTGTATTGTATTCAGCTTGATGGGTCTGCAGTCATGATTTCCTGCTGAAAAAGCAATCCATACTTAACTCGTCAGCCTTTTGGGGCGACTGGGCTCATTTGGAGTTTTGAGTGCTCTGGATGTCAGTCACAAATTGATTGCTGTGGGGCAGCGTGGCATAACAAAAAATGGCAGCCAGCTCTAAAACAGCAGAGAGACAGGACCAGAAAATGACGCCAGCATGCCACCTAACCCCATCAATTATTTTTTAAACGCAGCTACATCAGCAACCACTGTGCTTGCTTACAGAAAGAAGCTCCATGCACCTGTCCTCTGCTCAGAATAGGTGGAAAGTGTGTTCCGTTCCTGGTATCAAATGAAATGTGGACATGGTTGTTTTTTTGGAGAGAGGGGATGTTCAATGTTGGAGAGGCTGAGCCAGTGGAAACAGGAACTGAGCAGGAAGAACCCTGTACAGTCTCTTGTACTTTATGGATTTCAGGGGAGATATTTACAGACACCTTTTTAGGGCACCATAGGAGATAAATCAACCCCTGATTTATTAAATTCATTCAGATAATTTAATTTCATTTTGCGATATTTGCAGCTATGCATGTTTTGTACCTCAGAATCTGAATTCACAAAAAAAATATTTATATAGTTTTGTCCTTCTTGAAACTCAACAGAACAGAGTGGGTAGCATTAAATACCAACACTGTTTCTTTTTCAGCCTGCTGCATTCTGTAGGCAAAGAAGATTAGACATTCATGTTGCTATAATCGCCAGAAATGGAAAGCTTGAGTTGATAAGCTTGGCTTCCTATATAATCATTTCAGGTAAGCTGGTGACAGCTGAAATCAGATATCGGGAATGAGCAGCTGTGTCTTGTAGATGGTTGAGTTCCTCCTCCTTTTTCTGTACAATTACAGGTAAAAATAATAATCCTTTTTTTAAAAAAAAATGAAGTAATTTTCAGATTCAATTAAGTTCTGCTCTTGAACATTATTTACACCCAACGGTTCCTTTTTTCATCTTTGCTAATATGACTAGAGTGACTAAGCGTATTCAGCTAAGAAGGCAATTTGCTGTGCCCAGAAACTATTAAAGAAGGACAGATCCCCTTCTTACCAGATTCTGAAATGCAGTCCTTGTTCTGCTTTTTATTAACAAATATGTTTATTCTTCATGCTGCTTCTGAATTGGAAGTAATGCGAGTAGGGTCACGGACTTGTGAGTTAGCTGGAGGGCAGAATGGTCCTTATCACTGGAGAGGGGAGGGGAGGGGAGGGGAGAGGCCTGCCATGATTTGTATGCTTTTCCATAGCCAAAAGAGGATGGAAAATGGGCATAGAACTAAGATTGTGCACTTATGTGCTTATAAATTGCCATTCATTTTAGGAATGTGTAGATGTGACACATATGAAGAAGCCTTATGTGAGGAAACTGTCTTGCGGAATGTGGAGCAAGATTTAAAATAAAAATGAAAATAGAAGGATATTGGGTGTAAGGATCGGGAGAAAGTTGATTCAGTTCGCATTTAAAGAAGAACCTACCCAATTTGCACATTCCAAAGCAATGCACAAACCAAAGCACAGGCACCCTTCAAAATTCACATGTCTCTGAATTTTACAGTGCGGTTCTCTAGCCAAGTAGTATGTACAAGTGGGCATATACTAAAGTGTACATAACACAAAAAATGCATTATATTATGGAAACTTGTGTTGCAAAAATAAGTATATTAGGCGAAACTGCATACAAAAAATCTGTCTGCTAGGAGAAATTCACACTAAAATGCTGGTGAATTTTCATGAGGACATTTTTTTAAAATAATAATAATAATTCAACGGATGTGGATATTTAGAGAACTGAACAATCGTGGAAAAATGGAAAGAATTAAATTGACAGACTTGTTCATCCCTACTTCGTGTAGCTGTATATGCAGTGCAGAGAAAGAATGTGTCCCTATTACAGGACAGATTTCATAGATGGGACTGAAAAAAGGATTGACTGGTGGGAAGCCAGTGTAGCCTAGTGTAGTGGGCAGTGTAGTCAGCAGACCTAGATATATACCTCAATCTAACAACAAGGAATAACATGCTTTCAGTTTTTCAGTGAAAATGTCTCTGCAGCTGCTTCTCTGGCTGCTAGGTGGGGCCAGGCTGGTTTTCTGTCCTTCCTGGAGATGCAACAGGTACAACTTCCAGGGGGCCTTGGACCCCTGGACCATAGCAGAGGCCAGAAGATGCTTTCCTGTTGCTCCTCAGTCCAGGCCAGCTCTGAACAGATTGCAAGAATACAAAGTGAAACAAACAAAACAACCAAGCACCCCTTTGTGCTTGGATGGATGGATGGATGCAGCAAGCATGGGCTACTGCTCCCTTCTGCAATCCCAGGGGAACCAGCTATAAACCTTTGTGTTTATAGCTGTACAGACAAAAGTCCATACCTTGAAGATGTAGGAAGCTGCCTTATAGCAAAGTTGGACCACTGGTCCATCTAGCTTGGTACTGTCTGCACTGACTGACAGTGGATCTCAAAAGTTTAAGTTAGGGGGACGTTTCCCCACCTAGAGCTGCTGCTGATTGAACCAGCACCCTTCTGCATGCAAATCAGATGCTCTACCACTGAGCTAGCTACAGCGCTTCCCTGTATACACGGATGCTGCTGGGGAGACATACTCACTAAGTGCAACACCAGGAGTCGGACTACTCATGTGTTGGTTCTACAGACAGGTATAGTACCTGAATAGGGCTGGAGCCCAGCATGAAACCCTCATGCTTAGACTGTAATGTGAATATAACAAGAGCCCTGGGCAGGTTTTCTTCAGGAACTAGACCAGGATGTGGAAGTGTTTTGCACATTTGTCTTCACTGCTGTCACAACCACTGAGAGCTGGTAATTCATGCCTACAGGCAAGCAGCTCTGATTACTTGCTAACCATGTACTGCCATGTGGAGAAATGCAGTCGTGATCCAGCAACACACTGATAAGTTGGCAGCAACCTCTGTCATTCTGGCATCATCCCCCCCCCCTCCTTATTTTCTCTGTGTTAGCATGTATGTCTGTGTAAAGTCAATAACATTTTATATATTTATATTCAGTTTAAAAATTAATAATATCAATGGCAATTTACCACTTGAGTTAGAAGTTTCACTTTTTTTCCCATCTCATTTAATGCAAAGTTGGGGCATTTGCATTGAATTATTTTATAGTTTGACGACACAGGGAGGGCTTGATTCCTACTGTGCAGACAACAGTTTCCTTTGAGGACATTGGGATCTGCTGCCTGCCTGAGCCTATAGATATTTTTTAGTTAATTGAGATCATTGAAGATTAGGGATACTGCAAATACCCATTCCAACACAGAGCAGTCTCCTGTGCACATCACTGTCCATTGCAGGCATCCTGTATCTGGCACACTAATGGCAATAGCTTGTTAACAGAGTGTAAGACATCTCATTGTCTTTGTTCTTCAGACTAGGAGTGAGCTGGGAGCAAGGAGGAGAGGAAGATAATTTGGCTTCTTTCAGATGGGGAATGTAGTGCTTGTAAGCCAAATCAAACTTTGCAAATAAAAAGAATAACCCTAGCATCTGACCCATTCATTATTGATAGATGTGATCCCACAAAGGGAGATAACTGGTGTGTTAGCCTTGGAATGAGCTCCTTGTTCGTGATTACACTAGTCTTGTTTCATGCGTATTGTACCATATTTCCTCTGAAACGAAGAAACATGGCCTGTAAGTCTGCCAGACACTAGCAACCTTCCTCTCCGATAGCCACTGAGAATTGTCATCTTGGAATGCAGCACTGCCATCTGGGGGATGAAAAGCCAACAGCTAAGCTGCAGGTTTGGAAGCCAACATTCACAAGACACACACACACACAGAGAGAGAGAGAGAGAGAGAGAGAGAGAGAGAGAGAGAGAGAGAGAGAGAGAGAGAGAGAGAGAGAGAGAGAGAGAGAGAGAGAGAGAGCCTGGATCATATGCTCCTCCTAAACTGTGCATGAATCAACCATATCCCCTCCGAGTATTGCCTCTTCAAAGGGATAACATTATATTCCACTTAGATAGAGGAGGATTCCCTACATCCTACCCCCTGCTTCCAAATGCATAAGTGAAGTCTTGCCTTTTTCATGTTTCTGGCATTTAGTGGCAAGCTAAGCCCCCTTTAATGAATTCCATCTCACTCCTTGGAAATACTATATTATTCCCTGTTCGTGCAATTATAGCAGTAAACAAGGGCAGAGGTGATTTGCTGAACCCAGATAAAAATGGCTCTGGCACCTCCAGCCCTGCGGTCTTTTGAAACTCATAACAAATAATAATGCAGAAATTACCATACAGTACTCTTATCTCTTGACATCCAACTGAGCTCATTGTCGCATCCTTTACTGATTGCGTTCATTTTGCAGGAAATAAAGCCCTGTAAACAAGAGCTCTCTCTTCCCCACCCCACAGCAGAGGGCTGACAGTCCCATTTTGCTCACTGATCAAGAAGTCATGAGCTCTCTCTTCCAAAGCAACCCTCCCCCCCCCCTCATTTCGCCTGTACTAGTTGCAAATTGAGTGTTCAGGGAACCTTTTAAAAACTGGGGTGTAGTACCTAGCTAGCTTTTATTTACTGAAACAAACTTCTCCATGTTTGCCATAGCTGTCAAAATACACATATACTGATGTGTTTATTTTCAGCACTTCAGAATTACAGGATCCATGTCATAGAATCGTCAAATTTTGATACATGGAAGGGACCCTGAGGATCATCTAGTCCAACCCCCTGCAATGCAGGAATCTCAACTAAAGCATCCATGACAGATGGCCATCCAATTTCTGCTTAAAAACCTCCCGTGAAGGAGAGTCCACTCCTCTTTGTGAAGGGAACTTACTTGAGAAAGGGTTTTGATAAAGAGGAAAGAATTCTGTATTTGCGCAGTGCCCTACTATAAGGAATCCTAAGCTGCCCAAGCTCTGCTAAAAAAATTATGAACATGGGGCAAATGCATGATGATGATGATGATGATATGGTGCCATCAATATGTCTGGTGCCCTACAGAATTACATAGGCACTACTAGTGCTAGTGGGAAGCCCTGTTGAGCTAATGAGAGACCTTGTGCTGGCTTCTGCTATCGTACTGGGTTGGTTGAATCTGGCACCAGAGGGTGATCTGAAGCAGGAAGACTCCTGTACTTGTGGGAGACTCCCTGCATGCTTTAGAAATGTGGAAAATACTCAATACAGAAGGCTCTCTTAGTCTTCCATGAGTTGGAAGGAGACAGGAATAGTGACTTGGAGCGGAACGGTGATGACAGAACTAGTGTACTTGTCTGTATACATAATGAATACAGTATACAAAATGTGCCTTAAGAGAGCTATAGTTATGGCTCTAATCCCACCAAAGAAGCTTATAATGTAAAATAAACAGTAGGGATGGGAAGCAACAAGGGGAGCAACATGATCACAACTGGAAATGAGGACCACATGGAAGAAATAGGTTCTGAGCGGGGGTCTGAAGGACGGGTTGGATCACATACATAACTGAGGGGTGTGGGAGGGTGTTCCATGTTAAAAGTCAGCAGAATGGATGTGTAACTTAAGTATGTGTATGGACGTTATCTGAGGGGTGTGTTGAGCTGGAGAAGTGGAAGTAACAGGCATGGGTATACTGATGAATGGCATGAAAAACAGGGTAGAGGCAAGCCCCATATTGGAAAGGGGGTTAATTATTTGCTGTACCTATTCTTCCTTGGTTTACCTACTTCTGTGAAGCCTTTCAGTGCCACTAAAGGGTTAATAGTCCTGTATCATCACAAAGGTGGTTTGGAGAGGCTTATGGCTTCTTGAAATGAGCCACACCTGGGCTTCCTCCTGGTGCTTGTATAGCATAGATTACAGCATACTCTATTTTGTGCCTGGGCTCACCTGGGCAGGGTGATCACCCTGGTGGTGTCTTTCAAAATGCTTTTGCAGCAGAGCTGGAAACCCAAACCTCAAGTGACTTATGCCTAAGAGAGGTCAGTTGATTTTATTATTTCCAGTTAAGGGGTAGGGGAGAGCTGTTGAATTGTGCAACATCATTACAAGGTGTGCTATAGTCTTTTTGTAGGATCTCTCTGTTTCTTATCATTAAGTTTGATTGGTTGTTTGTTGGTGGTTTCTTTATCTGTTTATGCTGATGCCATTTATATTAATTATCTAGCTTAGTTTGAGGTTTTTAGCTCATTGTAATGCTTTGTAACTTGTCATATGAAAAAGCCAAAGTGTGTCTTGGTTGTCTCTTATTATTTTTGTTGTCTTTCTAGGGATATGACATTTTTGAGTTTCATTGGTATATTTCATAGAAACAGTTTGTAACAGAGCTTTCTGTGTTTTATATTGAATGGATCTATATCTAAAGGGGCTGGGCTCCACAAGCCTATTTCTGGGTACTTGAAGGCTTCCTGCACTGGTGCCTCCCTGTTCTTCCTTTCCAGTAGTCCCTCATGACCTATGGCAGGCATCCCCAAACTTCGGCCCTCCAGATGTTTTGGACTACAATTCCCATCTTCCCTGACCACTGGTCCTGCTAGCTAGGAATCATGGGAGTTGTAGGCCAAAACATCTGGAGGGGCGCAGTTTGGGGATGCCTGACCTATGGAGTCAGTCTGTGTCTTTGCTCCATTTGCATCCCTCCAAGCCTTAGTTTTCCCTCTGCAGTATAAACTTACTACTATTTGAATTTTTCCAGTTAGCTCCTTAGATGTATTCAGAAGATTGTTATTTTTCTCTCTCCTGCCAAACATTGTAAAGCAAGTGAAAATAGACCAACATAATTATGTTTTTTTTTCAAATCTTAAAACGTTGAGCAACACTTTGGTACTTTATCATATCTGAGAGAGAGAGAGACAATGCCTGCATGCAAATTTGGTGGGGGGAAAGTACAGCATTAAATTTTCAAAGCAGGTGTGACTCAGATTAGCATTTTGATAAAATGATGCAGATAGCATTAGTGCAAAAATAATAGATACAATATGGCATTGCAGTTTGTTATGTTTCTGAGTACGTACTGGCTTTCAGGAAGGAGCGTTTTTTTGTTCCTAGTTGCAGCTATGCTTCTGCTTCATGGTTGCTTGAAACACTCTTGGAAAGGTGAGGGTAATAGGCTGAAAAGCAAGGAGGGTCGGGGCCAAGTTTACATAGTTGGGCTGCTGAGATTCCTGAGGTTGCTGCTTATTGTTCTGGTTAACAAGCAAATATTCAATAGTTGGTGTTTTCTTCATTTGATGGTAGTGAATATTATCTGTAAACATAAGCCTTACCTTGCTGGATCAGACTAAAGTGCAGTCTAGGCTTGCTTTCAGGTGACCAGTTTATTGAGCATTCAGACTGATTTATTGCCAAAAGTTTGCAGAGAAGTTGCACAATAGCTGCTGTTAACTGAGCAGTCAGTCAGACCTGTTTGAGGGGAGATTTTATGATGTCACATCAAACAATTGTTATCCCAAACTTTCCAGTGCATTTTCCTTACTGGAAAAAGTCTGCTGGTATGCAACTGAATCCTACACAGAAATCAGCGAAGTGGAAGTGGCCTAGGTCTAATCTCTTGCTTTCAGCTGTGGGCAGCCAAGATGATCATGATAAATGCCTAAAACTGCATGTCTAGGAAACAGCTCCTAGGAAAGTTTACATCTCTGGTATGTTTGTCTTTGGGCTTGGAGCTAATAGGCAGATAATTATTTATTTATTTATTTATTCATTCATTCATTCATACCCTGCCCATCTGGCTAGGCTTCCCCAGCCACTATGGGTGCTTCCAACAAAACAGTAAAATACAATAATCTATTGAACGTTAAAAGCTTCCCTAAACAGGGCTGCCTTCAGATGTCTCCTAAAATTCTGGTGGTAGTTCTCTTTGACATCTAGTGGGTGGGCGTTCCACAGGGCGGGTGCCACTACCGTGAAGACCCCCTACCTGGTTCCCTGTAACTTGGCTTCTCGCAGCAAGGGAACCACCAGAAGGCCCTCGGCACTGGACCTCAGTGTCTGGGCAGAACGATTGGGGTGGAGACGCTCCTTCAGGCATACTGGACCAAGGCCATTTAGGGCTTTAAAGGTCAGCAGCAACACTTTGAATTGTGCTTGGAAACGTACTGGGAGGCGATGTAGGTCTTTCAAGACCGGTGTTACGTGGTCTCGGCGGCCGCTTCCAGTCACCAGTCTAGCTGCTGCATTCTGGATTAGTTGTAGTTTCCGGGTCACCTTCAAAGGTAGCCCCACATAGAGCGCATTGCAGTAGTCCAAGCGGGAGATAACTAGAACATGCATCACTCTTGCTAGACAGTCTGCAGGCAGGTAGGGTCTCAGCCTATGTACCAGATGAAGCTGATTAACAGCTGTCCTGGACACAGAATTGACCTGTGCCTCCATGGACAACTATGAGTCCAAAATGACTCCCAGGCTGCGCACCTGTTCCTTCAGGGCCACAGTTACCCCATTCAGGACCAGGGAGTCCTCCACACCTGCCCACCTCCTGTCCCCCAAAAACAGTACTTCAGTCTTGTCAGGATTCACCCTCAAGGCATTTGCACAATGCATTTGCCTAGTGCAACAATGTTCAATAAAGTATCTTCAGGCTGGCAAATGCATCCAGTTGCCTCAAGCATAACAGGTCTCCTGGCAACAATGCATTCATTCTTGCAAGAAAGCTACCGTAAGGTTTGGGATATACAGAATGTTAAGAGACCTTCAGACTATATCTTAAAGTAACACCATAGGTGGTCACAACACACTGGGGAAAGCTTCTTTTCTAGAGCTGCTGCTTCTTGCAAACTGCTGTTGGAGGGCTCAGGCAGCCATAGATGTTGTGACTGATTCTGGAGTTTCTGGAAAATGCAGAACTAAGGCCAGATTACATTTTTGAAGCCACCATGATATCAGGTGCAGTCCATCCTCTTCCCCAGAGGAAAGCCAAGTGAAGTCCATGCATGAAAGGCCTGCTAGTGCAGTGGGGCTCTCTTCCCACACCCTCCCAAATTGGGTGGGTGGGGTGTTAAGAGAACACACCCACACCCATACTGAACAGAGTGTGAGGAGGAGAGGGGAGAAATGCAGAAATGTGTGTGCTGACATGTAATAGTCGTATTCAAGTGTCCTTTTGGGGACCTGACCTAAGGACATTTGAGAATTCCAGGAAAAAAATGGCATTGGAAGTTGTGTGTGTTTGGAATGGAAATCAAACTGCTTTAAGTCCACAAATGATACACAGTTTATTACATTTCCCCATATTTGTGTTGTGTTTCCTTTGTACTGAAATGAATGGGTTGGAATAACATATGGCAATGTAACTTATGGAATAAATTAGAACAAATGTGACAAGTCAGAAACTACAATCATAGCAGGTCTAAGAGGTATTCAAATGTTCAGATTGTTTAATAATGAATTTATTAGACCTTTATTTATTCAAGGAAACTAAAGTATCTCTAAGGGTCAATCAGGAAACCACCTCATAAGGGGATAAACTATGTGTTCTCTAACCCCTTGAGAAAACCGACTGTCGAAAAAAGGCATTAGAGACTGTTTCAAGCTCTAAGTGGTTGCATGGGCAGCACCTATCCGTGAAGAGAACTTTAGCAAATCTCTGAGTTAGGATCTTGGGAGGGCACAACATTAAATGTGCCAGCAAAACTGCCATAGCTGCCAAGTATCCCGTATTTCCCGGGAAACCCCCGTTTTTCCTTACTGTTTCCCGGAGGTCTCCCGTTCTAGCTCCTCTCCCGTTAATTTCCCTTATTTTGGTTCCTGTCGGTGGCCATTTTTCTGGTGCCGCTTTGCCCATCTATGGGCACCAGAAAATGGCTGGCACCGGAAGTCATGTCTACGCATGTCCGGAAATGTGTAGATGCAACTTCCGGTGTCGTTTTGCCCATCTATGGGCACCAAAAATGGCCGGTGCCGACACCGGAAGTTGCGTCTACGCACTTCCGGACATGCGTAGATGCGACTTCCAGCGCCGGCCATTTTCTGGTGCCCATAGATGGGCGAAGTGACACCGAAAGTTGCGTCTACGCAACTTCTGGTGTCGTGCGGCTGCCGACCCCAGATTTCTCCACGAGAGACTTGGCATGTATGAAGACTGCTCTTCTGCATTGTTAGAAAATATTGATTCAGCATGCATTTATTAAAGGCAGTGACTGTGTTGTGTGATCCCCGCTAGCTGACACATGTTACTCTTGTGACTCTTGTGCACCCATACAGTGGCGGAGCTTCATGCTCTGGCACCGGGGGTGGAGAGCAGACGGGGGTGGGGCTGGCATGCGTTCCGGGGGCACGGCATGCTTTCTGGGAGTGCGGACCGCCGCCCGTAGGGGCGTGGTGTGTGTTCTGGGGGCAGGTGCCCAGCGCGGGTGGGGGGGCAGCTGTGATGGCGCTCTCGGGATCACGCTGCCCAGGGCGGAGCGCCCCTATCACCACCCCTCCTACGTCCCTGCACCCATATGTTTATGCTCTGTTAAATAATAGATTTTGAAGTGGTCACATGTCAGAAGGTGCCCCTTTCGAATGCATATGGTTTTTATGGGATTGTAAAAGGGAGCCCTTTAATTTAGAGGGAAATGATGTTTAGCTGACAAAGAGCAAGGGTTGCGAACTGCTGCCTTTGTGTTTGTCTGCAGCTCTAAGGTGGCATTTCCTAGGAGCTGCAGGTATTTTCTCTGTAGGATTCCATTTTGCTCTTTCTCCTTCCCTTCTCTCTTTCAGTGAACCAGTTCTAATATGAGTCTGATCCATCAGAAATAAACCCCCAAAGGAGGAAGCTTTCTTCCTTGCTTTCTTCACTGCAGGGCAAGGTGAAAGGCAGGGCACAAGCAGTCTGAATGGAGGAGCAACCCTCCCATAGGTCTATGTGATCAGGTCAGTTCCCATCATATACTCTGAACAAAAAAGAGGCTAAAGATCCCCTAAGCTCCCCTTATAGTGTGTAAAGCCATCCTAGCTTATGGCGTCCTAGATATTTATAGGCATGGCCTGGCATTTTCCCAAGGACATAAAGCAATAAAATAAAATAGAATCCAAAATGTAGAAGAAACTGAAAAATCATTGGCTGCAGCTTAAGCCTCGGCATGTGAAATTTCTAAGGGTGGGGGGATCTAAATGTGTTATCAGCATTTGTGTGGATGGTATGGTTTAATTTTTGTTTTTTAAAACAACACTAGGTCATTTTCACATTCCCAGGTGAGATATCCAGTTTTCCTGGTTGCATCTTATGCTGTTTTAGTTTCTTCCTGCTTTTCTGCTGACCCAATAAGCCTTTTTGTAACACAGCCATAAAAAACAACTTTATCCCTATCACAAGAGAATGTTTCTCTCCTATCTCCCAGTTCAGCTTAGTTCTCCCCCCCCCACACACACACACCAAAAAGAAAAATGGGTGGCTGGATTTCTGTTTACCTGTCACACAATAATTAGATTTAAGGGTGTTGGGGGCAAGGAAGGGGGGAGCTGCAAACTGCCCTGTCTTAAAAAGCCTTTAAAAAACCCATTGACCGCCCATTGAAAGTAGCAAAAGGATTAGTGACACTTCATTTCGCCTGTCCACTACAATCAGGTAAGGGCTTGGCGGGACAGTATAATAGCCCTGCAGTGTAAGTTGGTGTGGGGTAAATTGATTCTTTTACCCTAAACCTCTTGCCAGCAGTGGAAGCTGAACAGATTTCCTCCAGTTCCCTTGGAGTTTCATAACATGTTGTTCATTGTTCCAGTATGCTGCTCCTGTCACCTCACACTGACTGGAGACAGCCCCATTTACCTTTTCTCTGACAGAAAATCCACAATGAATGTGAGAGAAGCAGGTCAGTCAGTCTCTCTTTAGAAGTCAGGAGAAGAGGGTGGAAAGCAGGAGGAATAAAAATAGGCACCCTAAAGGAATTCATTGTTTTTCTGGGACAGAAATAACGTGGGACTCGTCTTCAATAAATTTGCCTTCTGGAAAGCAATATGGAGGATGTCCAAGATTGGCCATACTGCTTCAGATGTTGTTGGTCTTACTCAGAGTCGATCACCTAAAATCCACAGGCCTGAGTTACCTTAAGCCAATTGATTCCAATGGACTTACATGTGATTTTATTTGTTTTCTGCATCTTTAACCACAGCCTCATGCTCGGTCATGCTGTGCTATCAACCACATGCCAGCTTCCGCAAAATGGCAACTCATGACAGCATTGGGTAGAAAATAACCAGCCTGCTTCATTCATAAAACTTGTACAAATTGGATAGGAATCATTCAAATTTCTCTGTCTTAGAGAAGGAGCCAATGCTGTCAGGAGTTGCCACTTTGCAGAAGCTGACATGGGGCTGATAGCACAACACGACATAGCATGAGGCTGCGGTTTTCCACCCTACTGGTTTAGAATTGCAGATGTGCAGGAAGCTAGTGGCTTTTGTCAGTATGAGCAGACTGTTTATGCAGTCAAATGTTGACATGTTGACAGCTGAAGGAGCCCCAAACTCCAATACCTTCCCTGGATTAGCATTTTAAACATTGTTGATGCATCCATGTTCTTGCTTTTCTCTTTTTCCTTCACTTTGCTTGCATTTCACTTTGGTCAAGTTCTGTGGCTGCTCCTGTAGTAGCTGCTACTATAGGCTGAGAAGTCTTCAAATTTGAAAGTTCTAACAGATCTGACGTCCCCCCCCTTTTTTTTTTTTACTGAATCAGCAAAGGCCTAAGCAATTTCACCATGCATGCCTGATCTCTACAACACACAGCAACCAACTCCTTTAGTTGATCTTATGTTACAAATAAGATAGCAATTAGAATATCCAAATGACACAATTTGTATGCATATAGATTGTTTTGAAAAGCACTTTCTCCGGCAAACACTCTTTATTTGCTCATGAATATTAATTGTTTTAATCATGTTAAGATGATGAGAGCTATATAAAATATAAATGGTAATAGACAATATATTTGTCAGTTAGGATGACTTGGATACAGAGCCCACTCTAGTTGGCAAAAACAATGCTATTGATTTTTGTGTACTTTCGTTGAGGTTTATTTGACCAACGACGTGATTTTTATCATGAAACTACCAAGGAGTTCATTGGCTGAGTGTAGTGCGGCTTTTGGTTTAACTGCTTAACATTCCAGATTTGCCAAAAGTGTCTTTGTAACATATTGTTCATGATATGAGAATGAAATTTGGTACTCAAATTCAGGGCCTTATTCTGTGTTTCAGATTCAAATACTAGTTTAGCCCATAATCAAGGGAGGGATGGAGAGGTGTAAAATCTTCCTTGAAGATTTAGAGATTAATAAAGAATGTTGGTGTGCAGTTCTGGGCATACCGTATTTTTCTGTCTATAAGACGCCTCCATGTACAAGACACCCCCTATTTTGGGGGACTCAAATCTAAGAAAATGGGGGAGCTGTATCCATGCATAAGATGCCCCCTAATTTTTGACATATTTTAAGGGAGGGGGGACCTAGTCTTATACACGGAAAAATACAGTAATTCTGTATATTGGTTACAAACTCCCAGCTCAATTTCTGTCCCCATTTTCAAAAGGGACATGGAAAGTGGAACAACACAATGTGATATTTGTCTTGAAAGACTATGTTGGTTTGCGTGTTTATAACCACATTCTCTGTTGCAATTCAAGGGCAACTTCCATACCTGATTTCAAGGAGGACAGTAAACACACATTTATGCAACTCAATGAGTTGTTTATATTCCTGGTTCATTTGTTAAAACATTTCCTTATACTGTGTAAAAATGTATACTGGGAATGGAGGAAATTGTATGGATCCCGTGCATCTCCCATATGCATGAGCTGATCAGTAAGGCCTAAACATTTTGGGCCCAAATGATAGGGCTGCCAGGTCCCTGAGATTTCAGGGCCCAAACCCATGGGCGGTTCCTGGTGATGTACTGGGCAGGCCCTGGTGAAGTTGTTAAGCACGACATCTAAAGCATTAACCACAGTTAATGCATGTCTGAGGGCATGTCATGCAAATATAAAACAGAAAGTCTAACAAATAAGCAGATATATTTTTGGTTTGGAAATTAAGAAATTAAGGAACCTAGTAAACACATGTCTGTCTTCCCAGATATTCGTAGAGTAATTAGGAATACTTTTTGAGTGGGTAGCCCACTATGCAGTTTCAAGAGTTTCAATTAGTATTAGCTGTAGATTTATAGCTGTTCTCCCCCCCCCCCCATGTTGATTTATACTTTTATTATTGTTTTTAGTGCATTTGTGTAATTTGTGTCTTGTGCCATGCCCTGGGACCCATTATGATGAAAGGCAGGCTATAAATATGCTTAATAAAATAAGCACAGCTATTCTCGGTGGCCAAATTATATTAATTACTAAAATAGCAAATCAAAGAGGCAGCCCATTATCAGGGACTTTGGATAGAAATTTTAACAACTTCCAGAGAGCCACAGTTCCCTTCACTGCAAGGCGTAGGACAGAGCCCATGCTTTGCAATGTGATCTACTGCCCATCCTAGAATGAGCTTAAAAATTGGGGAAGGGAAGTATCAGGAGGGAATGACTAACAATGTTGTAAATGTACTTCAGTGCATACAAGAACTCATTATTATTATTTTAAAAAACTGTATACAGTGGCACCATGCTGCCACCTTTTATCTGTCTTTGATGAAGTATCAGTTTAATTTCTTCATAAAGCAAGCTTTTAATAATGAATTTATGGGACGTGGCAAACAGGGGGTTTAGAGGTGGTTTTCAAGCAGTTGTAGCAATTGGTCTTTGAAGATTAAATGTTTCGTGTGGAACAAGTAGACAGCTCCCAGCAAGACTCTCAAAAACCCTGGCGAGTGGTATTTACCAGGTTGGCATTTTAAAAAGACAAGTTGCCCCATGTTTTCTTTTTAATATTGATTAACTAAAACTGTGAAGCTGCCTTACTATATTTGTGCCAAAACAGAAGTGAACAGAGCCACATCTGAAGGGTTTGGAGAGCGGATGAAAGAGCAGGAGGTCAAAGACTAAATTACAGTGAAACCTCGGTTTACAAACAGTCCCGTTTACGAACGCCTCCGTTTACGAACGCCACGGCCCCGAAAGTGTTTACATCCGGGTTCCGCGGTGTCGGATGTGCAGACGCGATCTGCGCAGCTCATGCATGCGCAGAAACGCTCTATCAGTGCTTCGCGCACACGCAGAAGCGTGCCTTCAGGGAGCGAACGCCTCCATTTACGAACGCCTCTGTGGAACGGATGGCGTTCGTAAACTGAGGTTCCACTGTATGATAACATGGAATTTTTTGCAAACAAACAGAATGTGGACAAGAAAAGCAAAGCTAGCACATATTTCACAGAACGAGGATCTTGTACATCTATATGAGAAAGATATATTTTAGGATACTTGATTTGTGGCCTTTATCCATAAATTGTGAATTAATATTGATGAAGAGCCCAATGCAAGGTTAGTTCAAGAAGCAGAAGAGTTGGCAGCATTGAATACAACACATTTTACATGTGTCTGAATTCCTAAGCCATAAAACAAGCAGTCAGAGGAGAGAAAGGTCTGCGCAAGCCTTCCTATTAGGAATAATGTCAATATAATAATAATAATAATAATAATAATAATAATAATAATAATAATAATAATAATTTATTTATACCCCGCCCATCTGGCTGGGTTTCCCCAGCCACTCTGGGCGGCCTCCAACCAAATATTAAGAACAGTACAGCATCAAACATTAAGAAGTTAAGAAAAATGCCAGCCCACTCTTCATGTATGCAACAACAGCAGCCAAGTTTCTAGTAGCGAAGAATTGGAAAAATGGAAATATGCCCACAAAAACCAAATGCCAGGTAAAAATGATAGAGTACATACAATTGGCAAAAAGGACAAGGAGAGTTAGAGGATATTTGATGCAGAAGGTGAGTAAAGAATGGACAGTATTTAAAGAATACTTGAAAAATTATTGTGATAACAAAAATCTCCTGGCAGACCTTGAATGATTCTTGTAATATATTGGTGATGAATAATAGAATATCTTGAAAAGAATTGGGGAAACAAAATAATAATAAGGCACTGTGGGTAAAATAACAAAATAAGAAACAGTACAATGAGAATAATCAGAAGTTTATTTTATTTATTTCATCTTTTGTCTTTTATCCTTTGCTTTCTTCTTCATTCTTTTTCTTTTTCTGTATGGTATGTCTATGTAGGTTGTAAATATTGTATTATTGTGTATTGATATGTAGGCTGATGTTTATTCAATTTTCTACAGTATTTTAACAAAAAAGACAGAGAGAGAGAGAGAGAGAGAGAGACAGAGACAGAGACAGAGACAGAGACAGAGACAGAGACAGAGACAGAGACAGAGACAGAGACAGAGAGAGAGAGAGAGAGAGAGAGAGAAAGAAAGAAAGAAAGAAAGAAAGAAAGAAAGAAAGAAAATAAATTAGTTCTGTGCATGCTGAAGTGTGAGGGCTGAGCGCCAGGACAGTTTATCAGTTTATGCTGCTGATCTGGCAACAGCCATAATTGCTGGGTATAAGAAATGGATGTTTTAGAATCTTGGAGACCTGGTAACAAGCTACTACTACTACCAGCACTACTACAGGCAGCATATCCATGGTATTTAAAATACCACCGTGCCTATCATGGACTTTCCTGAGGACATAATCAGACATCCTTGTCTATAGCTCACAGGTACCTATTGCGGCAATGGAATTTTCAGTGCATATCCAAATTGTGGATTTCCTACCAGCTGCCTTTCTTGTTACTTTTTGGATTCACGTGAAGTCCCATGTATGTGTTCAGGCACACATATAATTAGGTACAAACATCAAATTAAGTCCTGCTTAAGGTCACCGTTACAAATAGAAAATGAAATTATTCAGATTTAAAATGTGAAGAAATACATTGAAGGAAGAACAAGGCATTATCTTTCTAGAGCTTGCTTATTCAAATATCCTCTAATTACCCACATTTATTTGGTTGCAGTCTATGCAATACAGGATCCTCTATAATCAGTAATCTTGTTTGTTCATGTCACCAGTCATTCAAATGTTTTGAATCTTTACCAGCCATATTTGAATAACATGATTTTATGTTGTATGAAAGCATAGGGAAATGATATAGACAGGAACCAAGCATTATGCCTAGATGCTGTAGTATGGCTGTTCCCATGCTGTGGATAACCTTACCAAATTATGGATATTGAACCCTATTTTTTTATCTAAGATTTTCCATTTCCATGACAACAAACCAGTGCAGCATTTTGTTCATCGTTACAGAAGCTGGACTTCTTAGCTGCCCTATTATTGCACAGTCAGGGAAAAGTGTATCAAAAATCAGACGGATAGTAAAATAAGCAGTATCCCATCCCAGTAAGAGAAACAAATGTCATATTAGCTATTCGTGTCCTGTGTTGCTGTTTATCTGAGAATGCATCAGAATAATTCTACATCATGGCATTTAACATTCGGACATTTTTACTGTGAAATGTAAAATGGGAATGGTTTCAGAAAGAAGCCCTGTTAGCTGCATTTTTGTTCTTTTGAGTTTTCCACATCACATAAAGTGTTCTCCTCTTGTGTTACAGGAGTTCATGAGTTAAACTGCCAATTACACAAACAGCAGGGAAGATGGTGTACTCTGTCTGAATAGCTACATGATATGAAAACTCTGTAGGCACTTATTTGTTTAAGTACAAAAACCAAACAAAAGAGAGGGACAATGGAAGGCTATGCCAGGTTTCAACAACTGTATTTTGCTAACCAACAGTGGCTAAAGATCTATCCACCCCACTATTTGAAATTGAGTTTTCAGTATGTAGTTATGTTGTTGTTGTTTAGTCGTTTAGTCGTGTCCGACTCTTCGTGACCCCATGGACCAGAGCACGCCAGGCACTCCTGTCTTCCACTGCCTCCCGCAGTTTGGTCAGACTCATGTTGGTAGCTTTGAGAACACTGCCCAACCATCTCATCCTCTGTTGTCCCCTTCTCCTTGTGCCCTCCATCTTTCCCAGCACCAGGGTCTTTTCCAGGGAGTCTTCTCTTCTCATGAGGTGGCCAAAGTATTGGAGCCTCAGCTTCAGGATCTGTCCTTCCAGTGAGCACTCAGGGCTGATTTCCTTCAGAATGGATAGCTCACTACAATAATAAAGATATACTTTCCCCATCTCCTTGTACATCTTAAAGCTTGGAAAGTGGGATATTAATTTCTAACTCCAAAAGGACACCTCTCTCTCTATGGCATTCTGAAAAGGCATAGTGATGTGAAATACCACATGTGATCCTGCGCAGATATACTGAAGAACAAAGATGTTCAAGATTGGTGGGAGTTTCCTAAAATTGAGATGCTAAAGGCATATAGGAAAACAGGAAGCTGCCATATCCTTTGGTCATACCATTGGTTCCTCCACTACAGTATTGTTGACACGGACTGACAGCAGGTCTCCATGGTTTCAGGCAAGGTTTTTCCCCCAGTTCTACCTGAAGACACCAGAAATTGAAACTGGAACCTTTTGCAGGCAAAGCATCTAATCTATGACTAGCCTCTGGTCCTTCCCCATAATCATAAACCATTCCAAAGTCTTCTTCATTCCAAAGTACCAGAAGAATGACAGACACCTAAGGAACTTGGGTGGCTGCGTAAGGAGCTCTCTGATGAGCTCAGATTTAAAAGGCACATGTAGAGGAAATGGAAGGAATGACAAGGACAAATGCGGTAGCCAAAACTTGTAGGGACAGTGTCAGGCTAAAGTCCAGGTGACCTTCAAATATTTTTTAGTCATCCATCTGCATCTAAAGAGGTTGATGATAACTTGCTCCAGAGGGTAGAACCCAGGTCAATAACCAGAAAAAGGATTTGGAATAAGCAAAGGGTGGATGGCTATCTGTCATGGATGCTTTAGCTGAGATTCCTGCATTGCAAAGGGTTTGACTGGATAACTATTGGGTCCCTTCCAACACTACAATTCTATCGTTAGGAAGGTCTTCTGGGTGGTACAAGCTGATTGACAATGGAACAGACTACCTTGGAAGGTGCTGTACTTGCCTTCATTAGAGGCTTTTAAGCGGAGGCTCAATGACCATCTATAAGGGATGCTGTAGGAGTGCGTTTCCTGCATTGGTAGGGGATTGGAGCTGATGACCTTTGAGAGACCTTTCAGCTCCTACGTTTATGCTGTTGCATATAAATGGAAATTACACCATTGGGTGAAATGATGTTTTGCATCACAAGAGCACACCACCTGGACTTGAAGGAAGTGATTGGCCTTGGGTGTTCTTTGCCTTTCCAATAGGTTGATGTGAACAACAGATATCAGGAAATAAATATTTATTCTCAGTGGAGAGGCACGCACAGTTGGTTGCCTTTTTAATACCTGGAAGCATTTCCCAGATATTTAGTCAGTAATGGACAGTTCACCCATTCCTCTCAAAATGGAAATCCCATTCATACTAAACAAGAGTGCTGGAGAGGGAAGTATTTTATTAGCATCATTCAGATTTTAATTTCTTCTCCTGTGCAATATAGTACAGCACTGAAAAGGCTATAAATATGAAATTGAGTTAGGCAATCTCCCCTCCCCCCCTTTTTATATTGCTGTGTACTTACCATGATCCCAAAGAGGTTTGCTGAATATAACTTTGAACAAGGGCATGATTTCTTCCTGTATTACATTGTATTGCATGCCATTTTTTAAATAGTTATGGAATAATGTACTGCATTAAAAGCAATGTGGAGACCACATGGCAGCAAGAGGCATCTTAAGAGAAACTCAGATAACAAGAAGAAATACTGAAAAATTCATAAAATGGACTAGTATCTGGTCCTGGGAGAAGCAACACCTGGCAACATTAGATTAGGTTGAATTGGCAAGTGTATTCCCTTAGACTCAATTGGAAGCTTTAAAAGCTTGTTACATTTATTGCCCTATTCATTCCGAGGCTCTGTATTCTAATTTATACAGTACCACAAGGATAAATTTGTTGCTCACTTACACGTGAGGATACACAATGGTACAGTAATGATCCATCCATGTGATAGGCAGCGAAATTGCAACCCTCTCATCATTTTAAGTAAGATTCTGGAATTTGCCTGCCTTTTTAAAAGCTGGCAATTTCCATTTTTAACAGATGACTTGCATCTCTTCCTTTCTATACATCTTCACCAGAAACACTGAAGTGCATATGCAGCATGGTTGTTGTGAACCAGGTGCAGGAGATGGGAGCAAGAATGAGCAATAGGCGAGAGTGTGGGTTAAACATGACTACCACACATTCCTGGTCTGCCATGGCATAGGGTCAGGATTCATCCATCGGGCAGTCCGACTGCTAGCCAATGTCTCTCTCACACATATGCGCGCGCGCACACGCACACACACACACACACACACACCGGCCTGCCTGCTTGCTTGGATAATCACAGGAGTTGCAAGCAAGTAGGTCCCACCATGGTGCAATCCAGTTGTGTGGGTCCCACTAGCAACCTGGGAGCTCAAGCCGGTCAAGGATGGTCTTTCCTCAATTGCGTGTCAAGCAGGAATTTGTCAGTTTCATTTTTTCATTTTTTCAGTTTTCCACATTTTCCACAGCTGTGTGTGTTTTAAAGTCCTCATGAAAATTCACCAGCATTTTTGTGTGAATTTCTCCTAATGTAATTTGCTTAATATGCACATTTTTTTGCAAATCAATTTTCCCTAACATTATACAATTCTGTATGCCGCTTTCACCAATATATTAATATTTATGCACATATTATCCGTGTGTGTGTGTGTGTGTGTGTGTGTGTGTGTATACGTATACTAGCTGACCTGGCCACGCGTTGCTGTGGCGTTGTGTTTGTAGTTTGAAAAGTAGGAATATATTCAGTCAATGTTTGGGTTAGAGTTTGTTCTTTGGATGTTTTTTTTATTTTTACGTGGTTGTTGAACTTTTTGTTGTGGTTGATTTGTCTTCGTGATATTGTTAAAAATGTAAGAAAAAAAGAATGTTGGTTTAGACTTTTCATGGAGAGGTGGGTTTATTTAGGGTATAAAGGAGAAAAGCTGGTAATATTTGAAAGTAAGGAATTAATGTTTGTGGGGGTATAGATGGGGTATCTTAGAGTACTTTTTGGAGTGGTGGAGTTGTAGTTTTGTTGATAGAAGTTTATCCTGGTGTGTGGTGGTTCTTGAGAAGGTCCAAATGGCTATTTGAGTGTCCTGTAATTAAAGGGTGGGAGGTGGGTTTGTGAAGGGATTTTATGTGAGTATCTATATATATAAGAAATGGAAAGAATTTTAAATATTAGGAATTTTAGAAGTAATGTTGTTGGGGGTAGAGATGTGGTATCTTACCTTTAGAGTCATTTTTTGAATTGGTTGAGTTGTAGTTTTGGTGAAGGTGGGGTATCCTGGGGTTGTCCTGGATCTCTTGAAGGTGTGAATGGATGTTGGATTGTCCTGCAATTAAAGGGTGGGAGGTGGGTTTATTTAGGGTATAAAGGAGAAAAACTGGTAATTTTTGAAAGTAAGGAATTCATGTTTGTGGGGGTATAGATGGGGTATCTTACCTTTAGAGTCCTTTTTAAGTGGAGGAGTTGTAGCTTTGTTGATAGAAGTTTATCCTGGTGTGTGGTGGATCTTGAGAAGGTCCAAATGGCTATTGGAGTGGGCTTTGTCCCTTCCTTTGTTTGTTTTTTGCCTGTTTATTAGGTCATTTGATTGATTTTTTGGATAATGGAAATTTGGGGGGGTGTTTAGTGATGGTAAGAGGGTGTGATTGTGATTTGGAATGGATTGGAGGATGGTGAGAGGGAATGGTTTTAAGGATGCTGGTGGTGAGGGTCGGTGGTTGTTGGTTATAAGGCAACCAAGATGGCGGAAAGTGTATATGTGGGCATGGGGGGGGTATTTTGAGAGGGAATGGAGCAGAGGGAGGTGGTGGAGATTTTTGCAGGAAGGTGGTTAGGAGGGGAGGAAATTTTTGGAAAGTGTATATGTGGGTTTTGGGGTATTTGAGAGAGGGAAGGGGTCGTAGGACGCTGCTGGAAAGGAGGGAATAGTATATGAGGGCCTGTGTGGGCGTGTGTTTCTGAGTCGGAAAGTCTTGGAGGACGGTGAGAGTGAACGGATCGGAGGAATGTGGTTAGGAGGGTAGGAAGATGGAAGGGAGTGTTTCTGATGGGGTTTGGGCAGGTGGTTGTGAGTGGGAAAGGATTGGAGAAGGGTGAGAAGGGACGGAGAGGAGGACGCTGATGGAGAGTATTGTAGGACGTTGGTTAAGAGTACAGGAAGATGGCAGAAAGCGTCTGAGAGGGTTTGTGGGGGGGTTGTTTTTGTGAGAGGGAAAGGATCGGAGAAGGGTGAGAGGGAATGGATTGGAGGTCGTTGCTTAGGAGGGCATTAAGAGGTTTGAAAGTGTTTTAGGGCTTGGAGGTTTGTGAGTGGGAACGGATCGGAGGACGCCGCTGAAGAAATTTGGAGGGTTTTGATAATGAGGATTGGAAAATGGCGGAAAGCGTCTCTAATGGCCTGAGGAGAGTGTGATTTTGAGGGGGAAAGGTTCGGAGGATGTAGGTTAGGAGGGGTGGAAGATGGACGGAATAGTATTTGAGGGGCTGTGGGGGTGTGTGTTTCTGAGAGGGAAAGGATTGGAGGACAGTGATAGTGAATGGATCGGAGGACGCTGCTGGAGAATTTTGGAAGGTGTTGTTAATGAGGGTTGCAAAATGGCGGAAAGCGTCTCTAACGGCTTGTGGGGTTTATGATTTTGAGAGGGAACGGGTCGGAGGACGGTGTTGCAGAGGTTCGGATAACGTTGTTTAAGAGGGGAGGAAGACGGAGGGAAAATGATCTGAGGGCCTGTGAGAGTGATCGGATCGGAGGATGATGGAGAGCACTGTAGGAGGATGTTTCGGAGGGCAGCAAGCTGTAGGAAGCAGTTTGTGAGGGCTTGCGGGGAGGTGTATTTGTGAGTGGGAAAGGATCGGAGGATGGTGAGAGGGAAAGGGTCGCAGGACGTGCTGGAGAGGTTTTTTGGACGGTGGTTAGGAAGGGAGCAAGGTTGCTGAAAGAGTATCTGAGTGTCTGTGGGAGGATGTGAGTTTGAGTGGGAATGGATCAGAGGTTGGAAGATTGAGGGACTGTGAGAGGGAAAGGTATACTTTTAGGTTGTTAGGAGGTCCAGACGCTGGTGTTGGGTATATCCGAGGAGGTCCTGGATACCTCTGACAGATGGATATCGAGTGGCAGCCTGTCAGGGGCCTAAAACAAAGTCCTAGATAAAATGGCTGCCTTGGTGTGTTTAAGTTGCTTGGTTGATGATGATGTCATTCAGTTTGTGGGTGTGGCTTAGATTTCTCAGGAAGGGAGGGGGTGGAGGAGGGTACTACGCCACTTGAGGGCACTGTTTGAGTTGGTGGAAAATCATTTCTGTACCTGTGCAGGTGTGTGATTTGAGGGATTTTTGCCCCCAACAACGCTCTAGGAGTGGCCTGGATCGTTGTGTCCAAATTTCAGGACGATCGGTCAAGCGGTTACGGAGAAAAGTGGAACCCCGGATTTCACGATTTTTACATTTTATATATATAAAATTTCTATAATACCACTGTTCATCTAGGGATCACAGGGTGGTTTACAGTATAAAACCACAAAAATACATAGCAAACAAAACAATAACACATTCCTTGGTTGGAAATGTGAGAATTTGGAGGATGACTTTGTTTCAGTTCTCATATTGCTTCAGAAAGTGTGAATTAGGTAGTTCCATCATTGAGTGTAAACTGAACTGAATTTCCCCCTCATTTCTAGCCCCACACTAACAGTCCCCATTGACTACCCTAGATAATTCAGACCACTGTGTGGAATAAGCCCCACTGAATGTAGCAGGATATAGTTTGCATAGGATGTAAACATATGATCACAGTCTCAGTCTACATACTTCAAATTGACTGGTGTCAATCCTAGTTTGTGGCTTGTGAACCTTGGCCATCTTTCTGTTGTCTTCTCCCACCCCAAAGGTTGCTTTTCTACCTGCACTTCCAACCCGCTCGAGATCAGCACATCCCTTTCTCAACACTGCAGGGAGTATTTTTCATGACCAGATTAAGTATCTGGATCCAAGGTACTGATAATTTCACTGTTAGTGTTCAAAGAGGATTACTATTGTTCTTTCTGAGGGAAAAAATGTGCAAATAGCTGCAGTACAGGCATGTCCTTATTTTGCATGTTGGAATCGCAGAAGAGCGATGCCCCATTTTACTGTTGCGAAATTGAATCGCAAAGCAATTAAGGCTACAATAGCGCGCACACACTTACCTGGGAGCAAGTCCTGTTGAACTGAAGTTGACATGAACTGTAAGCCTGACATTCAGTACCATAGTCTGCAGGGATATCGTCAGAGAAACACTATATATTTAAATGTCCATTCTGACTTCTTCTTTTTGACAATTGTGCTTCAGGGGATTCATAGACCATTCTTTATGATTCATATGTCTGTAGCTGCAATTGGTCCTTTTCACCTTGTTGTTTCAGTATAAAGAGTTCATCAAGGGTTTTTATTTTATTTAAATGTTGTTATGCATCAGTATGCATGGTTGACCAATGTGGTCCAAGAATTCAGACTAGAAGAGAGATCTAGGTGTAAGGATGTTTGCTTTAGTTTCATTGACTTCCTGTGGGCAGTAACTATGGCATACAGCCATAACCCTGTGCACATTTGCTTGAAAGAAAGCCTATTGAATTCAGTGAGATTTGCTTTCAAGTAATCATGTGTAGGCAGGGCTTTTGTTCAGCCAGAAATCACTGGAACTCAGTTCCGGCACCTCTCAGGTGGGCGCCATTGCCATTCTAAGAGAACAAGGGAGGTGTTCATAGTGAGTTCTGGCACCTGTTTTTCTAGAAAAATATCACTGTGTGTAGGGTTGCAGGCTTAGCTTCCTCTTTTTTTTTGTAAAATGGAATAGTGACCTACCATGCATATTGGCAGCTAGGCTATTCGGCACCAAAGTTGTACATCATTTTGCCAAGCCAGAATACAGAGATGCAATAAGACCTGATAACCAGGTACAATAATGGGCCACTTTGTCTCTTTCTACTAAGCTATTCTTCTCCCTCACTTTTCTTGTTGTTGTTTACCTATAATCATATGGTGACTTGTATGGATGTATGATTAATTGCCCCATAAAAGAAAGTTCTCTGGGCATTACACTTAGAATGTGCTTTTGAACACCAAGGCTCAGCCCAAGGTTGCTGCTTTATGAACAGGTGTTATGTGCCTTGACGAGCAGTGAGGCAGGCAGAAATCCATCAGATGAAGCTCCCCTGTCAGCATCTTCATGGAAGGAGAAGTTCTGCACATTATGTCATCATTGTCATGGCCCAAAGCATATTTTATTTATATAATAGATTTAGATTGCAGCCAAGATGTTGACAGCCGAGTGTTGAAAATGATACACTAAAACTAGTGTCTGAGATCTGCTCTAAGCTAGAACATTTCTTGGATTTCTCAGAATTCTTTTAATAGCATTTCTACCAAACAAGCCTGGACGTGCTGACAAAGGGGGGGGGGGTGCTGCAAGTGCTGCCCCTATGAAGAGTGTTGTACACAACACAGAATCCAACTCTTTGGAAAGCCATTCCGTTGGTGATGGCGCTAAGCTTATTTATTCACTCAGGGCAATGCCCATATTTCCTGTCTGGTAATCTACATTTATACAAATGTGAATACAGTATGTCTTAGATCATTGTGCAAGACAGACACTGCACAAAAATACTTAATGAAGCATTTTGACAGCTGCTACATACTGTCATGTAGGGCAAAATTAGGTAGCTGCACATTGAGTGCTCCTGTTGTGGAACAAGGATGTTTTGACATGTTATATTTACAGCTATCTGCATTACAGGAAAGGACATGTGAGGTGGGAAAGCGTTTCCACTCTAATTTCCAAGGTATACTGCTGCTGAATATTTGGGTGGGGAAATAGCGCTGGAAACAACCAAAGCAGGCAAGTTATAGGTTGCCATGCTCAATCACAGTAAAGGGTCTTTGCATACATTGACCCAGTGAAGACTGGTCCAGAAGAGCAAATGGGACTCTATCCCACCAGTCTCCATCTATTTTCACCTTCCTCCCTTTCTACATACAAACAAGTCCAAAGAATAGCACTGCCTGTCACCTTCCTCCTCCTTAGTCTCAGTGTTATCCCTTGAGAACTCAGGAGAGAGGAGGTTGGGGACAAAACTGGATATTAGTTGGCTCTGCCTGTCACCGCCTCTGGCTCCACTTCTCTTGGTCTCCTTACCACCTACCCTACCAGTCCCAATGGGCATTAGCCACCACTGCAAGCATGCCACAACCAGAAAGGCCCTCTCCCCAGTCACCTTCTGCCTGATCTGAGGTGGCAGTAGCACTCAGAGGAAGACCTCTGAAGAATAAGTGTATGGGCAAATTGAGGTGTCCCTTCAAGTCTTTTGGTCCCAAGTCATGTAGCACTAGCACAGCAATACCTTAAATTGTGCTTGGAAATGGACTAGAACAGGGTGTCTTACACTGGCAGCTCCCATAATGCCTGATGATTGGTCATGCTAACTGGGGCTGATGGGAATTGCAGCCCAATAACATGTTGGTTTGTGGGACCCAGGTGGCACTGTGGGTTAAACCACAGAGTCTAGGGCTTGCTGATCAGAAGGTCGGAGGTTTGAATCCCTGCAACGGGGTGAGCTCCCGTTGCTTGGTCCCAGCTCCTGCCCACCTAGCAGTTCAAAAGCACATCAAAGTGCAAGTAGATAAATAGGGATCGCTCCGGCGGGAAGGTAAATAGCATTTCCATGCGCTGCTCTGGTTCACCAGAAGCAGCTTTGTCATGCTGGCCACATGACCGGGAAGCTGTCTGCGGACAAACGCCGGCTCCCTTGGCCTATAGAGCGAGATGAGCACCGCAGCCCCAGAGTCGGACACGACTGGACCGGATGGTCAAGGGCCCCTTTACCTTTACCTTTAACATGTTGGTTATCCCTGGACTGAAAGCTCTGCAAGCTTTGACAACAGGAATACCTAATGATAGTCCTCTTAGCCTCCTAGTGAGTGTTCTTTGAGCTAATTCCAGTCAGTCTTAAAAGGCAGCACTGCATACAGTGCACTTCAGGAGTCTTATCTAGAAGTCACAGAGTGTGACATGGATAACTGTAGCCATAGTTATCTCTATCCAGAAGAGGCTGAAGTTAGCACAGAAAGTTTGGCTGGTAACTGGTGCATCATGCAACTGAGGCTACTTGGGCCTCCAGTGACAGAGGTAGATCAATGAGCACCCCAATACGTGGACCCAGTCCTTTATGGAAGTGCAACCTCAGCTAGCATTACTAATCTGGGTAGATGAACCAACAGATCCTCCATCTTGTTAGGATTGAGGTATTCCCTCCCTAGAAGAGCTATGTTGGAACTTATATGCACTTGGCTTCTCTGTGCTTGTTTGCAAGTAGCTGTCTCCTCATTTTAAGACTTTGGACAATGTTCTAAACATTGCTTACTTAACATGATGCTCACACTTGGGGAAATATCTTTTTCAAAGTAAATATAAATAAAAATCTTAAACCTCTAACCTGAGGGCTTCTGCATACATTGCAAACTTGCATATGGAAGGCTGCTGGGTCCTTACGAAAGACATAACTTCACTGATTCTCTGACAGTTTAGGTCTCTGGGCTGCTGTCTTTACTTATCCCTTGTTAGGAGAAGCGCCAGCAGGGAAGTTCTGATTGACAAGCAGTCACCTGGTCACTGTGCAAGCAATATGTCCCACGACAATATTTTCTGCACGAAGGAAAAATCTCAACAGCTGCAAACTAACCTAAGTAAGCTTATATTAGTTGTTTGGGACTTGGAGATGCCAATTCTGGATGCAGGTGGAATCAATGGTATATGCATCTACAGCAACAATATTGGGTTCTGTATTGGCATATATGCAGAACCTGATATTTATCGAGAAGTCTCCCTTTCAGTTTTTTTTTAAAGGATTACCTTTTAATCCCAGCACTAGCACTGCTGCCAGTTCTGCTCTTAGAGAAATAGGTCAGTAAAATCTGTATTGCCTGTGGTTCCTGTTATCTTTGAACAGCAATGAAACAGGAACAGCCTTCAAAGAAGGGGGAAAAATGCAGCAGAGTCTGCACCAACGGGCTCCCTAATATGTCTTGGCCACTGGGAAGCTGATTTTCTGGGTCTGGAAAGATTCAGAAATAGAAGTTTCCCTTCTCACATGATTCAGTTGCTGCATGCAGAAGAATAGCACAGGCATCCAAGCTAAGCATCTCTTCTCCCTGCACATCCCAGCTGGATTTGAAATGAGCAATGGATACTCAGGCCTGTTTGAGATCTAAAATGTGAAAACATGCTAATTTTGTCCCTATGAAATCTATGTGCACAGGAAGGTACAGTGGCAGTGATTCCTTAAAAAAACAAAACACAAAAAACGCCACCCCACTTCATATCTAAACATTCAACTCTTTCCCCATGAACATTATCACTTTGCCTTCCTTTCATAATTTGAACAAATGCTTGCTAGTGCAAGGGGGGATGCAAGTTGCCTGGCTAATCAGTTGGTTGGGAAGCACCAACCTTTATTAATGAAAGGCCTTTAAAAATGAGGGAATGAAGAGCTAAGCTTACAAAAGCAATGCAGATTTCCACAATATATCCCTTAATTGCACTATTGTTGATGATACAGAATCAACATCTGACGCCACCAGACTGCCTGATCATCACACAGCTGTTTGGACTTCAGCAACATAGTCTGTTACCCACTTTTGACTGATGAGATGAAGGATCGGTGCTCACCATTGGGGTTGGGGTTGGTTGCTGCCTTTTTTCAGCTGTACAATACGTTTTCAGAGTTAATTACTTATCTCATCAGTTGCTTCAAGTGTCTTTTCTAGCAAGAAGGGTTCAGCAAGGGATATGTGTCAGAAAAAAAATCTTCCGGAAGGAAAAGGAGAAGACAATTAAAGGGACATTGTTCCTTTCAAGTACTATGGCAGGATTTGGAAAGTTCTGAGTAGAGAGTTGCTGACATATATGTTTGGTGGTGTTCTGATCCAGTTACATGCCTAGTATCCATTACTTCCTGCCAGAGTTCTCCTTAATGCCATGCAGCAGGTTTTGCAGCAATGACCTGGCCTATCGGCAACAATAGTCAGCTTTCACATTTGGCTCAAATATTGTCATAGTGATTTCTAGGAAAGATGGCATTTGTGTCTCTGATATCTGTCACACTTAGCAGAACAATGCTTCCTATTGATTTGCAGGAGCAAAACCGCTCGCTTTGTCTAGACATGACATTTTACTATTATCTCTTTGCAAAATATGGTGATCTAAGGGCAGTGGAAAGAAGACTCCAGTATTGATTAAAACAAACTGGATTCATTAAATATGCCACTGACATTTCCAGTGATCTGTGCCGTTCCTTTCTTTAGCTTTGAAAAGCATAGTCATTTAAGTTTTGTAGTTTGTGCTGCATAAATGCTCCATTACTAAGGAACGTGGCTCAGTTTTCCTAATTTTCTTAGGATTTGTGTGGGTAGTAGGTATTATCGTTTGGATCCTCTGCCTCTCTGGCAGATAAGATGCTTCTCTGGCAAACTGGGAGGGAGAACAAGCACTGGGCAAGCATTATCTAAGAATTAGGGCTGGCGTTAGTGTGTGTTTACAATTCTACCAACAGTACTGGCAGATGAAGTATAGGAGCAGATTGGGAGCATGCTGAGGAAGCCACTGTGTGTGGCACTGCTCCAGAGCCAGTTGCGTCAACATAACGCTATGAACCTAGAGCATAGGCAGCCGGAAATCCATGGTAGAGCATCTGCTTTGCACGCAGAAGATCCCAGTTTCACTCCAAGGCTTCTCCAGGGATGGCTGGGAAAGTCTTCCTTAAGTGCTGACGAGCTGCTGGCACTCAGTGCAGACAATATTGAACCAGATGGACCAATGCCATGATTCTGTATAAGGCTGCTTCCTATGTTCCTATTTGGTGGCAACCTTTTGTAAAGAGATGGCAAGGTTGCTATATTCCCCGTTGTCTTCATGGGCGCAAGGTGGCAGTTTACCTGCATTTAGAGAGATTATATGTTTCTCTCATTTCCAAGTGCTTGCCTGTCATAACTTTCCTTTGGTGGGAGAGGTCTTTGGCCAGGATCCATAGCCCTGTCAAGGGAGCCCCATAAGCGCTCTTGGGTATAGCATGGTAAAGCCATAGTAACACTCAATTTAACACCTGAAAGCAGCTTAAATAAGGTGGCCAGTTAAGTGCAGATGACAAAAACGCAGGCCAGTAACCACAGCACTTATGCTACATCATAAAAAGGTAAAGGGGCCCCTGACCATTAGGTCCAGTCGTGACCGACTCTGGGGTTGCGCGCTCATCTCGCATTATTGGCCGAGGGAGCCGGCGTATAGCTTCCAGGTCATGTGGCCAGCATGACAAAGCCGCTTCTGGCAAACCAGAGCAGCACATGGAAACGCCGTTTACCTTCCCGCTGTAGCGGTTCCTATTTATCTACTTGCATTTTGACGTGCTTTTGAACTGCTAGGTTGGCAGGAGCTGGGACCAAGCAACGGGAGCCCACCCCGTCACAGGGATTCGAACCGCCGACCTTTTGATCAGCAAGCCCTAGGCTCAGTGGTTTAACCACAGCGCCACCTGGGTCCCATGCTACATCATAAAGATACATTATCCCTTAATTCTGGTTTACTACTAGTCAGCTGGTAGTTATCATTTAGGCCCCTGAAATTCTAGAAGTTATCATTCAGGCCCCTGAAATTCTAGAAGCTGCATGTTAAAAGGCATATTCCAAATTTAAAAAAAAGAATCTCTAACAGAGTTACTACATTTCTGTTTCTGAAGTAGGCCAGACATCCCAACAAGATCATTATCGTGCAAAAAGTATAAATCCCTGAATATAGTCAGGGAAGTTGACTTGCAGCTGTCAAACATTTTTTTCTCCACAGAATAACATAGAAGCTGAGACAGAAGCTTGTGCCTTTATATTAAAATAAAGTTATTCCCCTTGACATTTTCTTACCTACAATAAATAAATAAAAATAATAGATCACAGATTCAGTTTTCTTCTTTTCTTTTTTTAAAAATGTGACTAGTGCTTTGTATGTCCAAAGCACGCACACACACACACACACACACACACTGTTGGAGGGCACCCAGAGTGGCCGGGCCAACCCGGTCAGATAGGCAGAGTATAATATTATTACTAATATTAGAACCAATAATGGTGATCATTTCACAGTTTAGATTGTATTTGTTGCTGAGATGGGTATGTGTGTGGAGCAGTTCCCTGAACTACTATACCAGCAACCACACTAATGAGAACGAATTAAATAGCAATAAATGGAAAATAACCCTATTAATTAGGCAGGAATAACTATCCAGGGAACTCTTACTTTGTTTTCTTGATTTTTAGCATAGGTTATTTCCTTTCCTTTTCATGTACTAGGAAAGCTATCTCATAGTATAATTGTTATTATTCATTTCTAAACTGCAAACTCATATTAATTTTTTATATGTAGCGTGCATGTTAAAACAAAAGCAACATAACACATAGAATGGAAGCATGGCACATTAAAGAATCAGAAGTACAGAATGGGTCCCTTACAAAAAGGCTATAAAAACAGTAAATTGCTTTTATACCAAGGGTTTGCTGAAATGATCTGCTATTAAGTTGGTGCCTAAAATTCATTACAGATGATGCCAGCTTTCTTTCCTCGGGCAGAGAGAGCCATAACTCAGATCAGAATATTTGTCCGTCTAATCCAATATTGTTTATGCAGCCTAGCAGCAGTTTTATGGTTGTCAAGAACAGGGATTTCCTATTACCTTTTAATCTTTTTAACTAGTGGCAGAGGCACTGACGTTTTAAGTGGGCTCTGGAGCAGGTACTTTCCATGCTACCCTTCGCTTTCTGTGGCCACTCTGCTTGCCCCTTACCTTAAAGATATGTGGTGGCTGAAGGTTGCTTTGTGTGTCGAGGCTTACCAGAAATTACCTTAAATAACTCACAACTGACACCAGAATTATGGTTTGGTTTTTGGCAATTAATTTAGGGCCACAACTTTATTAATTACACCAATTTTAATCCGAGTGTTGGCTTAGGCTTTTGGTTATCCACTCATCCTTCCTTAAGAAGGACTATCCCCATCTGTCCACTTAGGACAGGACTCAATCAGCTGTCTCCTTCGGACAGGACTCACCTCATCTGCCCAGTTGGGGCAGGACTCACTTCAGCTGTCACCATGGGACAGGACTCACCACTGTCCGCTTGGACAGTACCTGCTGCGACTTCCTGAAGGGAAGTCAAGTAAACATACCTGGGAGAGGAGTCATTCCCTCCTCTCTTTTCCCAAGAATGTTCCCCAAGGCTCTTACTCTTATAATTGGGCCCACCATCCCCGCCAATGGCGGGATGGTAAGGACAAGAGCGTAAGCCCCGAGATTCCTTTAACGGAATACTTCTATATGGAGCAAACAGAGGTGGGGGTAGGCATCTGGGTGCCACACCCCTCTACCAACCGATTAACCAACCAAAAGCCTAACCGCCAACCTAACAAGTGGTGACAATTTGCTAACGCAGTAGGCGAAAACCAAGAGGCAAAGCCAATCAGCCAATTGGAAAAAATTCCTACTGGCCCCTGAATACAGGCGGCCCCGAAGGCAGTAGCAATGTCGTGCTAACCTGCAAGAAAAAAAAGGGCGGGTGGGAGGGGATTCAAACGCGAAGGCAAAAGTGATCCTAAAATGGAGGGCAATATCTTTATAAGGGGGAGCTTTCAACCAATCACAATTCCCGAATTTGCATGCCCACACCCCCATTACTCAGCATGACCTGTGGCCTAGGCCATAACCCAAACCCTATAGTAAATTTCCTAACAGCCCTACCACAATCCGCTTTATATGGGATGATATAAAGCGCTTTGTTGCTTTTTAACCTTTGCAATAAAAGATTCTTGTGTCACTCACAGCAGTGCCCACTCTCATTGCTGGCATCTACACTTCCTAGAAAGTCATCAGAATGCCACAATTTGACATAGCCTCACTCCAGAGCCACTCTGGAACTGTGTGAAGCCAGCCACACTTCTTGGACAGGCTCCGTCAACATACCTAGGAAGTATAGGTACCAGCAGAGAGAGCAGGGACAGTACAAAGTTAAAAAGCGACCCTCAGACACCTTGGACATATAACTTAGTAGTGGCCTCATATCATATCAGGTGATGCTTGGGAATTCTAAGGCACCAAGGAGTCAGTGCAGCTTTGAATCAGTGGTTAAAAATCAGCGGAGTTTTGAAAGGTTCAGTCAGCCACCATAATTCAAAATTGTGTTTAATTGTATCCAAACCTGTTCCTTGATCTCAGTAACCATCATGCAAAATTGGGTTGCCATGTCATAAGAGGTGTCCAAGTGCACAGGGAACAAACAGCTCACCTAAACATATAATAGAGGCAGCCCTCCTCCAAGGAGAGCCAAGTCCCCTCAGCCTGCTAGGGTCCTCCAGGGGGTAGGGGCCCCCAGACCTACACATACTAGTTCAGCCCTGGTGGCACCACTGACTAGAGATGCCAGGGATTGGACCTAGGGACCTTCTGCATGCAAAGCAGATGTTCTACCACTGGCTAAATTATGGTCCCTTCCTAAACTAGGCATCTTGTCTAAATCCAGAGAGAGCTAGAGAGAAAGAAGAAGAATGGATTTTAGTAACCCTACAGAAACAGAAGTCTGTAAAACAGGGGTGGCATTGAATTCCTAGATTTCTTCCTTTTCTTCTAGATGCCCTATCTGCTTTTTCAAAACTTCAGTTTTTATTCTACATTTATTCAAATTGTCTCTACATTTATTCAAATTGTCTCATCTTTGTTTCTCGATTGATCTTGTTCATACAGTGGAACCTCGGTTTATGAACACCTCGGTTTATGAATTTTCGGTTTATGAATGCCGCGGACCCATCTGGAACTGATTAATTCACTTTCCATTACTTTTAATGGGAAAGTTCGCTTCAGTTTATGAACGCTTCAGTTTATGAACAGACTTCCGGAACCAATTACACCCATGTTTCAGTTACAGGTAGGTAGCCGTGTTGGTCTGGGTCGAAGTAAAATAAAAAAATTCCTTCAGTAGCACCTTAAAGACCAACTAAGTTTTTATTTTGGTATGAGCTTTCGTGTGCATGCACACTTCTTCAGATTATGAACGCTTCAGTTTAAGTACTTCGCGGACCCGTCTGGAACGGATTAATCCACTTTCCATTACTTTCAATGGAAAAGTTCGCTTCAGTTTATGAACAGACTTCCGGAACCAATTGTGTTCATAAACCGAGGTACCACTGTATCTCTAAAATCCTTAAGGCAATCAACTGAGGGGAAACCACACTCTTTGCGTACCAAATGGGGATGCTTGATGAATTCAGTGTTTACAAATTCTGGCATGTATTGATGTGGCAGGGTCCTCTGTGCAGATTCAGTAGTTCACACCTGAACAAAAGCATCCAATCTGCATTTTTAAAATGTGTACATTGAGAAAGATAGTATTTTAAAAGCACCTTTTAAAACACATTAAATAGGAATTTAAATACCAAATACCAGAAGATTTATGGTATTAAAAGTTAGATGATTTCAGCAGCAAGCTATGGGACCACGCAACAATTAGAAACAAAGCAGTTGGCCCACCCCAAAGGCTTCTCAGGTGCAACCAGCATTAAAACCCATATCATATATATCTGCCCTGAGGTCACCTTAGGTAAGTGATTTGGAGTGTCATGAAATGGCACAAATTATAATGATCTGTAGTTGTCTTCTTGCTGCCAGGGAGAGGTTTATGGGATTTTCTGCCCTCAGGGGCCAAAATCAGTTTGCCAGCCTTGGGCTTTGTACATCAGGGTTCTCGTTCTCTCTCTCTCTCTCTCTCTCTCTCTCTCTCTCTCTCTCTCTCTCTCTCTCTCTCTCTCTGTGTGTGTGTGTGTGTGTGTGTGTGTGTAGGGGGATGGATTTGCTCTTCTGCTGAAGGCAGCAAAAGGTCTTGAACTAGCCCTGCTCATGCTTCATAGGAACCACTTTACTAACGAACATGATGAGTCATAGTTAATGCTTCCTTCTGTGTCAGTGTAAATTTAGCAGCAGTGCAAGGCAGAATAGCCCCTTTAAACTGAAAACGAGCAGTAGAAAGTTTCCTTTAATTTGTCTCCTTAAACACACACACACACACACACACACACACACACACACACACACCACAGCACTGGTCACACCCTTTACCATCATAAGAGCCAGGTACCTCTGAAAGTCATTTCCCTCTAATACCACTCAACTACTAAAACATAGCAATTACCTCCAAATGCATCTGTCGCTGAGGTGGGGAAGAAAGAGGGAAGCTCTTGAAAACCTATTATTTCCTATGGAACACTGAAATATCTGTAAATTCCTTATTTCTTCCTTTAGCATTTTCTTCTCAGTTTTCTTCCGTATGCTTTCATGTTCTAACACTAGGTGTGTGCCCCTTCCTATCAAGCTTCCCCAAACTGGAGCCTTTGGGGTAACCAATGTGGTGTCTTCCACATGTTTTTCACTACATCTCCCATCAGCCCCAGCGTGTGTGGCCAGTGGTCAGAAATGATGGGAGTTGTATGCAGTCCTGATCTAATCAACATGGTGGTATCTGAAGAAGTGTCCATGCACACGGAAGCTCATACCTATGACAAACTTAGTTGGTCTCTAAGGCGCTACTGGAAGGAATTTTTTAATTTTTTGTTTTGACTATGTCAGACCAACATGGCTACCTACCTGTAACTTTCCAGGAACTGTTTGACTGTAATTCCAATGTGCTGACTGAGGTTGATGCAAGTTGCAGGCTTACTGTATCTGGGGGACACAGCGTTGACTATCCTTCATCCAATCCACCCTATGAGACCTAGGGTGGTATAGAAATTTAATAAATAATAAAATAATGATAGTGGTTGTTTCCAACCATGACCCCAGCAGGGTGTTTCAAGAAAAACCCCAAGTAGGGCATGGCATTGACAGTCATCTGGTGATGGATGGATGCCACTATATGCTGGATATGTTTCCTCCATAAGTGGAAGCTTTATTTGCTGTGAATTGGCTGGATCTTTTTAAGTGTAGTCACATCTTGGAGTAGCAAAACTATTCCTTGCAGACAATGCAAGGGGGGGAAAACTACTGTCATCATTTAGCAGTATGTATGAAAACACCTGTCTGAAGTTTAATTTTCTAAGAGTTGATTTTCCCGGTGCTCCTTTCTTCTGAAACCGGATGAAATGCCGCATGGCAGCCATTTTTTTTCCCCTTGAAGGATTAATGATTGGAAAACATGCTTTCAGGTGCCACTGTGATATTTATGTTAATGGCAATCAATGCCTTTTTTATTCTATAATGTTCCATGAAATGTAAATTATTCTGAACAGTGTTTCAGAATAGTAGAAAGAGATAGGAAGCAAAGGGAAGGATGGACCAGGAACTTTCCTGAAAAATTGCAGTAGGGTCTGGGGGAGAACAGACTGGATGGATTTCATTTTCTAGTCTAGATTTAGATTGCATAGATGGGTTGCCGTTTTGTATTGCCAACATGTTCCGTTTTAGAAATGCAAGAATGGGCTGCAGAGGAATCATAGGAATGTGAGATCCAGTCCAGGGTGTCTTGGTGAAAGGTGTCTCGGAATCCACACGTGGTATGTACATTAAGGGCTCTTGTAGTCACAACAGCGATGTGATTGGAAATAACTTATCGACAATCCAATTCCCATAACATTATGAGAATTTAAGGTGGTTATATATGTGAAATGTTTTTCCACCATTTGAAACAACACTGCAGCCACTTGACCATGATCTTGACATTTTGCACACACTTTTGAAACCTCCTAATCAGTTAAAAAGTAGGGGTGATTTCAGGTTTGTTAATGTGGTTTGAGCAGATGGGCAGGCAGACGGTATATAAAATCATGTGGCAGAGGAGAGCAAGAGAAGCAGATTGCTTGCATGCACTGCTGCTTGTAGGCAAGGGAAGAAGTTGTTTGTTTGTTTGTTTGTTTGTTTGCTTGCTTGCTTGCTTGCTTGCTTGCTTGCTTGCTTGCTTGCTTAAGAGATTATCTTACTGGATCAAACTGAATTAAGCAGCAGAAACCCCAAAGTTGCCGACTATGAATTCTGCTGTGGGCATGGACTCCAGAAGGCACACAACCAATTTCAAGTGAAAGAGGAGGCCTTAATTGCAGTGGACTAGATGGCCTTTGGTTCCTCTTTCAGATACCATTCTTATTTCTAACAGACAGGTGCTGAAGACTGTCATGTCCAGATAAAGGAAACATAGGACTGAAGAGTGAGAAGAGACAGCAACATCAGTTAGTGTCAGCCTGGCAAAGAAGCTGGACTGAGTAGCTAAGACCTCCTGAAACAGCAGGTAGTAGAGATAGTGAGCTGGTGATGAGGAGGGTTTAAGGAAGAAGATTGTGCTGGGGGAAATACCAGCAGTGGACCTAGAGGAAGGAGGGACTTTGAGCTGTTGGCAGGAATGGAGCAGATAACTATGGGAATATTGAACACAGGAGAACATTGGGTTTTGGAAACAAGGAGCCATAGAGTTCCCCCTCTAGAGCTTGAGAGGGTCTGACTAGTATCTTTAAAGCCCAGGTGTTTAGATGCCCAGATGTTGTTGGACTCCAGCTCCCATCAGCCCCAGCCAGCATGGCCTATGGCCAGGAGTGATGGGAGCAGCAGTAGCATCATCTGGAGGGCCACAGGTTCCTCAAGAGCTGCATAAAAGGGGGGAATTCCCTAGCTACGTCTGTGGCACACTGGCACCAGCTTCTGGCTTTCCCAGTTCCTTTTCCTTTCATCACATTTTGCCTTTGGAGAAGCAAAGCTGCCACTACTTCTGAGTCAGGTGACATTGTGCCTTCTCCTTCCAGGGCTGTAGTCTACAGTAGCAGCCATAGGGTTCTGTTTGACGGGCTTTGATGTGAAAACGCAGCCCTATAACAAAGGATTCCATTCTCAGCAAGAACTAATCTTAGTTTTGAGGGGGCAAAAGGACACTATATTCTCCCATAACCTTTCCTTCTGCCTTTGGCAGTGTAAGCCTGCCCATGCCTTCTTAGAAGTAAGCCTTCTTGATTGTAATAACACTTACTCCTACTGGTAGGTAACTGTGTGTCTAGGGTTGCAGTTTGCAGAGCTTAAGAGGGTAGAGAAAGCAAGTTATAAATCTAAGACTAGCTGTTATTGGTAGATGCATTTCTAAGAATGAGCAGCCATGAGGGAATAAAGTCATATTAAAACAACATGGAAGTATAGTCAGAGGAAGAAAGTGATGTTGTGTGAAGCATTTGCGCTTTTGACAAATGTTTAAAACCCTCCCCTCTAGCATTAAAACATTACAAATCTGTAATTCTGTCAAATCTCTCTCTTTTTTGTTAAAGCCACACAGCCAATTTCCCTAAGGGTCCTAAGATTGCCAAGTGTTCACCATTAAAGGGGGAAAAGTTTATTTGCAGGGAAAAAGAATGGAAGACAAAAAGTTAGTGTTCACACATTTAGCACTTTCAGTGCTCTCTTATTGCAGAACTATTTCAGTGTTCTTGATTCTGAATATTTAACCATGGCATCTGTTATGCTCTATGCAAAATTGTGTGTTTAATATGTTTAACTCCACATCTGAGTGATTCATCCTCTCATCTCTAAAATATATTTATCATCAAATCCTTCCTTTTCTGTCTGATTCGGTTAACAAATTCACGGTAACTGAACCTCATTAAGGAGTGAGGGCTGTTCAGTGACCTACATGCAATGAGCTGGTGATCCCAGTCCAGCTGTTTATATCACCTCTTCTGACACTAATTAGTACCAAAATAAGTGACGAACACAAGCCACTGGGAACTTCTCTTATGAAAGCCCCTTTTGAAAGGAGTGGAATTTGTGCAAAAGGATGGGCGCTCTTGTGCAACATCCATTAATTTCAAAGTGGTACACACTGAAGGATATCCCAGAAGAAATTCTCAGTGGATCAGGCCATGTGTCATTATAAAAATGTGAGGATTAGACATACATACTCAGTGCTGAGCCCTTTAATGTCTATTACAGGGGGAAAGTCAGTACCAGTTGGATAAGTGCACATGACAACTTGAATCCAGTCAGAGAGAGTATCAGGAGTAAGGCTTATATTCACAAGCATAGTTGCTGCTGGTTTCTGGAAATATTTGTTGTTGTTGTTGTTGTTGTTAAAAAATGCATAAAGAATCTTGATTCAAGGGGGGCCTACAAGTTAGCTCTCTTTCTTTTGGCAATGGTTTATCAATGCACTGAAGTGTTCGCAGGCACCAAGACTGTAAATAATAATGAATCCAATCACATCAAGGCTACTTTTATTTATTTATTTATTTCACAGTTTACCAGGGGACATGTGTGCAAAGAGTATTTATTTATTTAAATTTATATGCTGCTTTTCCATATTAATAGGGACACGGGTGGCGCTGTGGTCTAAACCACTGAGCCTAGGGCTTGCCGATCGGAAGGTCGGCAGTTCGACGGGGTGAGCCCCATTGCTCGATCCCAGCTCCTGCCAACCTAGCAGTTCGAAAGCATGACAAAGTGCAAGTAGATAAATACCCAGCGGGAAGGTAAACGGTGTTTCCGTGCACTGCTCTGGTTTTGCCAGAAGTGGCTTAGTCATGCTGGCCACATGACCCGGAAAAACTGTCTGCGGACAAACGTCTGCTCCCTCGGCCAGTAAAGTGAGGTGAGCACCGCAACCCCAGAGTCGTTTGCGACTGGACTTCTCTGTCAGGGGTCCTTTACCTTTACTCCCCCCCCCCTTATAAATACATTCAAAGCTCACAACAGAACAACAAAAATGCAAATAAAGTACATCATTACACTGAGTTCATTCAGTTTTTCAACTCCATAAATATGTCAGCCTTGACTGATGTTTGGCTCCTTCTAGAACAGAGGTTTTTGAGTTCACGGCTCCCTTGACCAACTACATTCTTTCTACGGCACCCTTGTGGGGCTCAGGAGCCCAGTTATGTCACCCCTTGCCTGCAGAGCTGGCAGCCCCAAAGAGAGGTGCCTCCTCACACTACCCTACAGGGGCCTGGGAAGCACTTCTTGGCCAGCCCCAGAGGCACCATCCGCCTGGGGAGCTTGTAACCAAGGCTGCTGCAATGAACAGCTGTGCAAGCCTTTGGGAGGCAGAGATGCAAGAGAGCATCAGAGGAGGGAAGGAAGAATAGAGGGACAGAGGCCAGTGTTGCCCGTGGCACCGCTGACCATCATTCAAGGCATCGGAAAGCATGCACAATTCAGGCATAACCTCCCTCTCCAAATTCTGATTTCAAAATCTGGGGAGAAATTCAGAAGCAGTGCAGAAGTATTTATGCTGTCAGTTCAGTTGGGTGCTATCTGGTAGTGGAAATGCTAAATGAAAGACTGCTTGATTTGGTGATGTACGGTACTTCACAAGCAATCAATGGGAGATTCATTGAGAGTAAAGGATCTATGTTTAAAGAGCTTCTGCATATGATATTTTTGCTACAAATCTGATACCACATTTATAGCTGGTTTAAGAATTTTTCTGAGAGGGTATAATGCTTGATTTGTAGTTGTTATTGCAGTACAGTAGTAATAATAATAAATTATTAGGTTTTAAACCAATTACAGATAATTACAGATATTAGCAACCTCACTTGGTGCAATCCTAAACATGTTTACTTAGAAGTAAGTCCTACTGACTTCTTTGGGATTTAGTCCCTGATGCATAGACTATGTCATGCATAAATCTACTATCCAGGCTGCATTGAGTGCCCTCTATTTGCAGAGGCATTCAGCAATGACATTGATACAGGAGGAGAGAATATCAGCTGATCTCTGGGTATGTCTGGTTTGCTCTGTGTTTCAGGAAGTGCTGAAATGCACATGAAAGCATCTCTTTGAGCAATCATAGACAACAGAATTGTGGAGTTGGAAGGGATCCTTAGAGTCATCTAGTCCAACCCCCTGAAATGTAAAAATCTCAGCAAGAACCTATGGTGATGCTTTTATAGGTTGCTTCCTTGAGAGTCCTATAGCCTCTATTTGTTCACAAAAATGGAGCTTGCTGGTTTCAAAGCTGTCTGCTAAGGCTGTTATTTTCCTCCCAGAGCTAGATGTTGTTGCCCAGAATAAGTCTGGGTATGTCCTTTCTATAAACAGCTGCTCACATGTCTCTTAACGGCAGCAGACATGGGTGACTAACCTTCCATGGCTCCTACAGGCAAGGAGGAAATGTCTTATCCAGTTATTTCAAAGCGTATTGCCTCCAAAGCAAACTAAATTTAGAGGCATGCTTTCACAGTGTGGCAGAAAGATGCAAGCTCAGGGCCTGCTACTCTAATAGCTGTCTTCCTTGTCAAGGAAAATTCAGGAAAAAGTGACCACCCATTATGTGAAATTACAAATAACATGCAAATGTTTGGTGTTATTCTACATCCAAATAAGAGGGAGGTGTTGATGGCAAATGACCAAGCTATATAGATCTACATTTTACATAAGGTCTCTGCCTGGAAAGACTTCCTCTTGCAACTGACTTGGAAAAGATCCCTGAACCACTGTTATCACATAAGTCAAAGGTACTAAAGAAGGCTGATCGTCGAAGAATTGATGCTTTTGAATTATGGTGCTGGAGGAGACTCTTCAGAGTCCCATGGACTGCAAGAAGATCAAACCTATCCATTCTAAACGAAATCAGCTCTGAGTGCTCACTGGAAGGACAGATCGTGAAGCTGAGGCTCCAATACTTTGGCCACCTCATGAGAAGAGAAGACTCCCTGGAAAAGACCCTGATGTTGGGAAAGATGGAGGGCACAAGGAGAAGGGGACGACAGAGGATGAGATGGTTGGACAGTGTTCTCGAAGCTACGAACATGAGTTTGACCAAACTCTGGGAGGCAGAGGAAGACAGGAGTGCCTGGCGTGCTATGGTCCATGGGGTCATGAAGAGTCGGACACGACTAAACGACTAAGCAACAACAACTACTAAGGAATATGTTCCCTAAGTATGGCCACCCTGTGATGTCCCCTTCCTCCTCCAGTAAACAGCAAGGTTCCAACAGCTAACTATTATTATGACAAAGACCATGTCCTTTGTCAAGCAAAATAATGTTAACGGTGACCAGATGGTTCCTTAATGGCTAGGAAATGGAGATCACTCTGGAATGTCTGAATGGGGAAACCCATCACAGCCAGGAGAAGGGGACTGATCTCTCATACATCAGCTGAGAGCTTTTCATCAGGGTTGTGTGTGAGAGAGACAAAGTAAATTTCTATTCCCAAGGGCTCCCGGGCAGTGCTAATGCTGGGATGGCTTCAGGCAGGGTCAATAAAAGATCCTTGCTGAGGGAGGGAAAACCCCACTCATGTCAAACAAGCTGACACAGCAGGAGAAAAACACTGCCACAGGAAAAGTCTGTCTTGATATTAATATTTTATTTAGTTTCAAGATTAAAAATTGCATTTTAACACTCAACATTTATAATCCTATTCTAAAATGACTTCCCACTCACCCACCCTCGAAGTTTAGAAATGTAACTACAAATAATTGCATTTTAAAGTTCCCTTATATTGAGGTTCATCCTCTTCAACAAGTTTCTTAAAATAATCTACTCCCCCCCCCAAAAAAACCACACACCTTCAAATCCTGTTGTGGACTTCATATATAAAGAGTTACTTTTTAGAAAAATTCAGAGAACTAGAAAAGTCCTCCTTGAAAGAATGTAAGCTTGAGTCTCTTATCAGTGCCATCAGTTTAGCCATCTCTTCTCTTGAATCCTGCGTTGTGTAGCACCCAGCACAGAACTCTGGCGATGTAGTTGCAGCTCCATAAAAGGAAATTCTCACAAAGGCAATAGAGGTGAAACCAGGGAAGCAGAACCTCGTACCCCAAGAAACATCACCTCTTGCTGTTCCCAGCTGAGTGATCCAATCTACCTCCCTAAAGGGGTGGATCCAGCCATCTAGGAGCCCCTGGGGAATTTTTTTTCATTCCCCAGTGACTCCTGGAGAGTAGTGCTAATGCTGGGATTTACCAGAGCTTCATTGAGCTGGTGGGTCCAGAGAGGAATCATGGCTGTTCCACCATCTGCAACACCTTCCTCCTAAAGTTGACATCAGCTGAAGCACATGTGTCCAATTTGTAATGTTTGGAAAAGATGTGCAGCGAGGGCCAATTAGCTGCTCTGCTGACGTCTACTATGGGAGATGTCCCTTTGAAGGCTGTGGATGTCACGGCCTGATGGAGTGTTTGGTTGACCTTCCCCGGGGGAGGTTTACTCAGGGTTAAGTATGCCAGGGGATACGGGTGGCCCTGTGGGTTAAACCACAGAGCCTAGGGCTTGTTGATCAGAAGGTTGGCGGTTCGAATCCCCATGACGGGGTGAGCTCCTGTTGCTCGGTCCCTGCTCCTGCCAACCTAGCAGTTCGAAAGCACGCAGTGCAAGTAGATAAATAGGTACCGCTCCAGTAGGAAGGTAAACGGCTTTTCCGTGCACTGCTCTGGTTCACCAGAAGCAGTTTAGTCATGCTGGCCACATGACCCGGAAGCTGTCTGCGGACAAGTGCCAGCTCTCTCAACCTTTAGAGTGAGATGAGCGCCACAACCCCAGAGTTGTCCGCAACTAGACCTAATGGTCAGGGGTCCCTTTACCTTTACTTTTAAGTGCCAGAGAGATGGGTTTGGGATGGAAGAAGGGGAGACCTTATGTCCCAGGGAGTCCTCCCCCCTTAAAGGAAACAAACAGCGCTAGTCTTTCTAAAAGTGGGGCTATGGATTTGTTTAAGCCATATCTCCACCTGTATGGTCAGTTTGTACCTTTGTACCTAAACTCAATATTATAAAACACAGTGAGTCTTCAAGGACTTCTTCCAAAGAAAACTAAATCTACGTAAGTACTGTACTGTACCTTGGAATTAAGTACTCACCACTTTGAGAATGGTGAGAGAAAAACAGTATTTTAAAACATCTATTTGTAGTCTGAGAACTAGAAACATTTTTTTTAATCCAGAAGGTAAGCCAAAGGTCCAGATTCCATGCTGTGAGCTACAAATATTGCTATGTACAGCCCTGCTAATAAAATAGTCACAGAACTTAAATGTAACTTAGATTCTTAAAAGAGAAAGAGCTCCTTTCTTGATCTTTGCACTGGAAATGCCTGAAGAATGCAAAGCTGAGGATTTTCAAGTAACAAGATCAGTGCTGTGTATGTACATCAAGATAAAGTGGAGGCTATCAAGTTGTGGGGAATGTGAGGATTTTGTTGTTCACATCTTTAAGCAAATTAACCTGATTTGTATTTACATGACAAGTATGTGATTTGGACATAATCTTCCATCTTTACACTCCTCTGAATTATGAGATATACTTCTTGGCTCAGAAACATATTTATTGTTTATTTATATTTAACAGAGTTTGGATACCACCTTTATAAATAGACTTTAAAGTTGTTAATAAAGGTCAGAAGTTAAAAACAAACTGATCCTCAAAAAATATATATCAAGACATAAATAAAATCAGCAGCTGAAAAAAATATGCATTTTAAAATGAAATTGCATATCAAAATGTCAACTTTACATATCTGGCTAGGGTTGCTGAAACAAAATGGGTTTTAGCAAGCTCTGAAAACAGTACAGTTAAGGGACCTGCCTAATGGCAATGGGCAAGGAGTTCCACAGCGTAGCTGCTGCCATACTGAAGGATTGATTCCTTGCAAGTGTGCAATGAACATCATGTGGCACTTCTACAGATCATAGCAGATGAGTGGGCATATGTGGGAGAGCACAGTCCTTCAAGCACACTGTCCCCATGCATCAAAGTGCTTTGTGTGTATTTTAAATTAAAATGCATGCTAGAATAAAATGTCAGAAAAATAATGCAAGCTTTTATACAGCTTTAAAAATTAAAACCCACAGATTGATGTGGAATTTAGGAATGGGCATATCAAACATTGTCGTAGGCTAGGAACAGACTGATCCACCCCCCCCCCCCTGTATGAAAGCAGAGAGTTAAAATTTAGATTAGCTTCTGCAACTTTTAATTCTGGGCCTTTTCTCCTGCAAGGATTGCAATTGTTTTCCTGAAAGCAATTAAAACTAATAAATACTTTAAATGCAAATCTGGTTGGTGTACATAATAGAATCAATTAACATTGTAAAAACAACTGGCTACAAAAACATCTTGACGAAGATTTATGTACATGGAATAGATTGACAAATATTTATCCTGAGAAACGTGACAAATAGCAATAGTGGCATGGATGGAAGAAACAATCAGTCCTGCAGTAGTCATCTTGAATAAGTAATTTTCAGAACCAGTTTATTCTAATGAATAACTTTCTTACAGAAACTTTTTATTGGGACCCTGCAGCTCATGTTAGTGCCTGTTTCAGAACTCTGCTGAATTGCAGGGAGATTATTGCCATGTGTAGCCAAAATTGTGGCCAAACTACCACAGCAGACCCTCCAAGCACCCCAATTTTCCAGGCACAGCCCCAGATTTACAGAAGCTGCTCCAGTTTCTGGTTTGACCCTGGAATGTCCTGCTTTTCCTTAGAATGTCCTTATTTTGCGACCCCCTGAGCCAAGGAGATAAGTAGCTATGTAACCTATAGAAGACATATGAAGGCAGCTCTGTATAGGGAAGTTTTTTAAATGTTTAATCTTTTTATATGTTTTTATATATGTTGGAAGCTGCCAAGAGTGGCTGGGGCAACCCAGTCAGATGGGTGGCGTAAAAATAAAATAATAATAATAGAACGTCCCTATTTTCATCAGAGGAAATGATGCCACAAGGGTGGGGAATCTCAGTTTCTGAGGCCAAACACGGCCTCTCAGGCCTCCTTACCTGCCCCCCCCTCCAGTTTTCTAGACCGCATCCCTCACTCACTTTGTTTTGTACCACAAGTTTTTTTTTTGCCTAGCTGGAATATGCCCTTGAACTCTGAGAATCCCTCCTGGTTGCCTGCAGGGAGGTTAGAGAGGGGTACCGTATTTGAGTGTGTATATCCCACTGAACACATTCTGCCTCTAATCCTGTCCACTGCTGGCATGTTGTGGCCCTTGAAACATGGTTCAGAAGGAAATGCAGCTTTCAGGCTGAACATTTCCCCACCCCAATGCAGTATCTCAAGCTATATGGCCATACAGTGGAACCTCGGTTTACGAATTTTCGGTTTACGAACGCCGCGGACCCATCTGGAACGGATTAATTCATTTCCATTCCTTTCAATGGGAAAGTTCGCTTCAGTTTATGAACGCTTCAGTTTATGAACAGACTTCCGGAACCAATTACACCCATGCTTCGGGTTAAGTACGCTTCAGGTTGAGTACTCCGCGGACCCGTCTGGAACGGATTAATCCACTTTCCATTACTTTCAATGGGAAAGTTCACTTCAGTTTATGAACTCTTCAGTTTATGAACAGACTTCCGGAACCAATTGTGTTCATAAACCAAGGTACCACTGTATTTCTCATTCTTGTATTGTGTTTACAGGTGGGGGTTTTTTTTTAAAAAAAAAAAAAGTAAACTTTTTTCATGCAAGAAATACGTTCCTCCACAAATAATATCTAATTGAATAAAACATTAAAGATGAAGGACGCATACTGCCATAAGGCAGTCTAAATATTATGTTGCTTAATAAACCAGAGTGCTGGTAAAAGGTTGCTCTTGGTAACAATGTGATCACTCAGTACAATTTATCAATGTTTATTTAAGAATGTAGCTGAATGAGGAACAAGCAAAAAGCAATTTAATGCAACCAACAGGCCACATGGTCCGCTCCTTGCATAATTTATCTTTTATGGCAGATTCCATTTTCTGCTGGTGGTATTATTATACAAAAACCTATTTGCATGGTGAAAGTGCAGTCATAGCTGCAGCATGAACTTTATGGTAGCAACATTTAATTTGAAAGATATTATTCAGTTATCAAGGAAAATAAGCCACCCTCTGAGGAACTACTGGTATGTATATTTAATTATGGCATAAGAAGCAGTTTTGAGAGCAAGAAACAACAATGCAACTGTTTTGTGAGAAATAGACTATCATTCTCCAGAACCTCCAATATCTGTCATTGCAGGCCAGGGAGTCATCAGTCACGCATCCAGACAAAGTCAAATAAGTGACAGTGTTGACACATAGTCACACAAACACAATTTGGCAATTAAGTTTGGTACTGTAATGCCTAAGAAAAGCCACGAGGAGTTATAAGCAACAGATACATCATTTCATGAGAGTCACTATAGCTCTGGCTTGCGAAACAGGATCCACACATTGGCTGTGAAGCGATCCCAACCGCAGCTTTTGATTGGTAGAAGCAGACCCTCCAAGTGCCCCTATTTTCCAGGGACGTCCCTGATTTAGAGAAGACATCCCAGTTTCTGATTTGATCCCAGAATGACCCACTTCTCCTTATGATGTCCCTATTTTCATTGGAGAAATGTTGGAGGGTATGGAGTTATCCAACCCCTGAGCTGTCTGAAGGCAATCTTGTATAGGGAAGGGTTTTTTTAAAAAAAATGTTTAATTATGGTTGGAGTTTTGTTTTGTTTTTTAAAATATAACTTTGTTATATAGAAGACATTTACAGAAGGCAAAGAGTCAGCGGCGTAGCGAGCTGCCGCGACACCTGGGGCAGCAAATTGGCATGCACCTGGGGGGGGGCATTGCTACGTAATGACGCATGTGTACAAAGTAGAGGGGGATCGCAAACCCTCCCCCCACGACTTCTAAATGGAGCCTAAACGGAGCGTCCAGGCTCCAGGTAGATAGCCCACTGGCGGAGTGTACCTGCCGCACCAGTGGGCTATCTGCCTGGAGCCTGGACGCTCTGTTTAGGCTCCATTTTGAAGTCGCGGGGGGGTGCGACCCCCTCTACGTTGTATGCATGTGCAGCATCCCACTGCACATGCGTGCTACGTAGAGGGGGATCACGTGACTTCTAAACGGAGCCTAAACGGAGCATCCAGGCTCCAGGTAGATAGCCCACTGGCGGAGTGCGCCGTGCCGTGCCGAGCGGGCTTTTTACCAGGAGGTTGGAGGGGCTCTCCTTGGGAGTCGCTGGGTGGGCCACCGACTGCCACCCCCCATAGTGGAACCCGGGGCGGCCCGCCCCCTACACCCCCTAGCTCCGCCCCTGCAAACAGTTGTTTGCAGTTCCGCTGATTGCAATGGGGAAGCCTCTGGATGAGCTCATATTCATATATGGGCTTCAACATGTGCTTGGGATTAAATCAAACTAAAAGGTATGATTTGTCCGCATGCTTGGAACAAGTCCCTGTAGGGTATGTCACCTCACCAGTCTTATAGAGAAGGAGGAAAGCCAAGGTGAGACTGCTTGTCTGGGTTTGCCAGGCTCAGTTCCCTCAGCTGGCTGAATTTAACAAGAGGTCAGTGCTATGTGCACTTCAGGAGCCATCAGCAGGACAGGGTTTCCGGGTTCCCCACCCTGAGCATTGCTGGTGGTTACAGAGAGGAAGCAGCGTCAGGGACTTGGGCACAGCGTGGGCATGGTGGTGAGTGTGCTTGGCTCTGTTAGTGCACCTGATACCACCTGTGGTACTACTTAACTGCCGGTCTTCAGCACTGTTAGAGCTTCTGAGTACTTCCAGTTAAATGGGTGGGTGAGAAAGAGAAAGAGAGAGAGCGAGAGAGAGCGCACAACTCATAGCATACTATTAATAATCCATGTGTTGCTGACCATCACGGAGCTGCTATCCAATTGCCTCTTCTTGGCTTCAGAAGGGCTTATTGTCCTTTCCTCTGTAGGCTACAGTTGCCACCAAAATTTCACCTGAAGTGAAATTGGAAGTGAATTTGAGGGAAGTGACTCAGGTGACACATGGGGTGCTTCCAGTCTGTTTATTGGGAGGTTGCTGCTCCTCAGGTGTGCAAGTTTTTTTTCCACAGAATCTGCATTACATTCCATTCTTTCTGTTTTATTGATTTCTTACATTCTCTTCTTTGTTATCCCTTTGACTTTCTTTCTTTTTAAACAGACACCAACATTTTAACTTGCTTTGTTCACAGCTCAAGGTGGATTCTTGTTCCAAATATAATACTGTTATTTTGGTGGTTTTAGTAGCGATGTTTAGCACAGGTTGTTGAATACTGTCTTTGTGTGATTTCCACAATTGCGCATTGCTGTAGGGTTATGTTCTAGAATACTGAGAAGTGGGACACTGAGTTTTTGTTTCTATATGATTTTTATGGATTTCACTTAATTATGGCATATCTATGGGCATGACTCCCCCAAAAGCTTGAATTATAGCTCACTGATAAAGGATGGATCCAATAATGTATAGACGTTGTTGAAAGAAATAGATTTAGAGTTTCAAAACAGCTATATTAAATTGTATAGGAATAATAATAATAATACTGTATATTATTTATACCCCGCCCATCTGGCTGAGTTTCCCCAGCCACATAGGATCCTATGGAGTGTGAATTTAAAATGTTCTTTTCACAGTATACCCAGATCAGTTGGGCTTTATTCACCAAAGGCAGGGAGCAGAAGATAATTCAAGGGTGAGCCAAAATGGTTGCTTTACATAGCAAAATAACTGTTCAGCTGCAATTATTTCTCTTGATACTGAAAAAGCATTTTTACAAAATATAGCATTAGAGTCTATGTATATAAAAAAAGAAATGACTATCTTCCTGTAATTTATGCATCTGGAGGTGCAGTGTATATTTTGTGAGTTACATTTTCACCTGTATGCTTAATGCTAAATGGGTGGGCTAACTTGGAAAGATAGACAGTCATTTTCTGGGGAAAAATGGGCTGTGATAGTGGAATTTAAACATTTGATTCCTTAACAGGACAGGATGGAGAATTTTATTTTCATCATATTGTGGTTTAGATACCACCTACCAGGCTATTAAAAACAAAACATTAACAGTTAATAGAATGTTGTAGTTTAGCTACTTGTAACTAAGAGAGCTCTTATGTGTTCTTTCTTATGCCTGTCTTCCTAATTTATCTAGATTTCTTCTAACATTAGTCTTGGCTACTGTATCATGGTACCAGAATTTCAAAACTGGTTTTGAAAACAGTCAGAAGAGCCAAAATAGTATGGAAACTCACTTTAAAAACAATAAGGTCTGTAATAAATTGATAATTGAATACAGAGGTAGGAGCATGTTTTTCCCATTCTGCCCTGTAAACTATAATTAGGTGAAGAGATTCAATCAAGCACATTCTGAATAATACTACCATTTAGAAATTATTTGAGTAAGTACATCCATACTGTAGTAATGACCTTTTTTTAATAGAATGAGTTTCACAGCATATGTAAAAACAGAAGCTTATATAAATGTGTTTCATTCTGCTTATGCCATTTCCATTTGCTTTAATACTGACTTGCTTCCCCCACCGCACCCAAGATGTTAGTATTCCCTATTTTTCAGCAAACATTACTTTTCCCATGAGGGTTTTATGTTTTGCTTAATGCAACAGTTCCGCCTTTTTGCCCCTGTCTTTGAATTTAAGTACGGTACCAAAAGCAGCCTACAATTTGGTGAAGTGGAAGCACTTAACCTGTTAGGAGCTTTCTGGATACCTACAGTTAGGTATCATACAATATGTAGGGCCTACATAGTGACAGATTTGAGTCTTCCACATGTGCAAATGCTTCATGGAGGTACAAATAGTAGGAACAATTTGGTTTGGTTCATATTTTAATGTGAACCTACCTAACTCACTCTTACTGAAACAATATGTGAACTGAAACACAACTGATCCTTTGAAATTCACATTTGCATAATTTTTGTGGTGCAGTTGTCAGACTAAGAAAAATGTGTACATAAATGCACCTACTAGTGTGAAGTGTGAACAAAAATGCATATATTATTGTAAGTAACATCGCAAAGTGTAAAAGACATCAAACTCAGCTGTCAATAAATAATTCCACTTTAATGGCAAAGTAATAATTTAGACAGATACAGTGTGCACACTTGCAAAAAATATATGCAAGCTGGTTTACAAGCTAGAAGAACAACAAATCAATAGAAAATACATCATCCAGTTAAGTCTGATGACACCAAATACTTATTATTAGGGCTTTACAAAGACTACAAAACTTTTCAGATGATTTATCTCACTGTTTCTGTCTATTTACATGATATGTTACATCAAAAATGTACAAAATATAAAATGTATACAGACAAATGTTTCACAAACATTTTAAAGTTGTAAACTAGGTGGACTCATTGAGATGTATTGCAGGGGAATTTGTATTATGTGGTACATACATACAGGTATTTTGTGTGTGTGTGCGCGCGTCAAAATGGCAGGAATTCATGGGTTTGCTTATATGTTGTTTCAGACCACATATATCATAAAGAGCAGTTGTTGTTTTAGTCATCTGCCAGAGAGTGGCATGTCATTTAACAATATGAGAAAGTAATCCTAGGATTGGTGCCTGATTTCAGACTACATTCTTTGTGCATAATATCAGAGTTTTATTTATTAGGGCAATAGCACCATGCAGGGAACCTGTAGCTTCAGTGCTGCAGCAAGGAAAACTACATTGATTTCCTTGACTTTGTTTTATAAAGTAGATGGGCCACAGGAATTTGTAGCACCAGTTACATGTCCTGAAGATACTCACTGGCTAGCTGGATCTGGAAAGCAACCACTAGCATCCTATTGCAGTGAACGTGATGTGCTCAGAGCTGGCAATTTCAGGACTGCGGCTCTAAGTATACAAGTGCATGTCTACACAATGCCATAGCCCTTGTATTACTTTTGTTTATTTGAATCGGCATATCCAATTACTCTAATCAGTTTTCATTCAAACTGGTGTAGTCTGCCAGGATATACAACATTTTTGTATTTGCCTAAGATGTATTGGCTTTTATAATGTAGTTTGAAACATGCTCACTCTAGCATGGATAGCTCCTGCATAGTCATAACAATTCTAAATACAGGACAAACACACCATTGTTTTTAAATATATATATATATATATATATATATTAAAAACCTCCAGATTGTATGGTTTGGACTCTGGATATTTTTATTTTATTTTATTTTATTTTTTGCAACATACAGGTAATCTCAGTAAATGAAACATCTCTTAACACCAACAAGATAAAATACAGTTTCTTATTTTTGTTGTTGCTGTCACTGTTGTTTGCTTTCATTTGTGCAAGGCTTTTTTTTAATATTACAAGACCCTCCCAGTAGACTGTGCAAAACCAACCCCCCTCCCCCTTTACAGTATAAACTTTTCTCTCAACCACAGTGGACAATCACTGTGTCATAATGCTGAATTTCTTCATGTACAACAATTGCAATCAAAACAGCATGCTTCAAACTAGGGCGGGGGGGGGGAAGAGGAAGGGAAAAGAATAAAGAAATATTTGTGCTCATGCTGCACCAAGTGCTCCCAGCTCTGCTGGATAAGATTTTCCCCAAAACACCTCTCTTTTTATTAAGCTCTTTTTCATAGAACCAAATGGACTTAAGCCAACTGTCTCAGGTTTTGCTATTAATAATTGTTTATTATTAAGAGTGGCTTCTGGGTCACTTGAATATTTTAGATGGTAATCTATGGTATTCACACAAGATAAAAAATACTATATATATATATATATATAATCTATCTATATATCTATATCAATAGATCATTCTTCTAGCCACTTCGTTAAAAAACATGATATACAGAGATGAGGCTACTGTGTTCACTGATGCTCTCTCTCGTTAGTAAATGAAGAAAGAAAACAGTGTAAATAATCAATGGTTTAACAAATTAAACCAACTGTAAAATTGTTCTAGAAATCGGTTTTAAGGCAGTGAGACAGCACCATAGGAAATGTTCTCTTCCCCACCCCACCCCCACTGAAAAGGCTCGAAACATACGAAGCCCTAAGAAAGCCTTTACTCAGTGTCAGATAAGAATTGGTAAAAAAAAACAAAAAAAAACCTTGTTAAGAGGTGGGCAGGTGTTTAAAAAATACCCTCGCGGCTAAAAACAAGTTGTATATAAAACAGATGATTTGTACAGGAAAACAACAACAACCCAGAAACCTTGGTGGACCACATCACTGCAAACTTGGCAGCTTAGCATCAAATTGGCACTTTTCCAGCATATATCACAGTAGCGTTTTCCTGGCAATTGCACAAAACTGTTTTGTGCTTTTATGGAGTTTGCTTTCTGTATTTTCTTTTTCTTTCTCCAACTCATTTTGGAATGGGCAGCAGTGTACAATTCAAACACTACCATTGTGTCTCGTAATGAGCGCCACAGGGCACCGGCAGAGGTTAGAGGACCAGGATCGCGAAGACCACTAACACAGCACATCGTAGTAAATTGAAGTGTAAAAAAAACTAAACACTTGCATTGTAAACTTTTGAGACAGGAAGAAAGACAGAAAGAAACAACCCCAAGGAGATTCCAGTTTGGCTAACACATGTGCAATCTGCTTAGTTGTCCCCCCTCCCCCTCCCATTAAAAGGCCCTTTCCAGTTGATTGATGGAGTCTCACTCAGCTCCACTGATACTGAAATCTCTTGAAAATAAACTAATTCAAGCTTTCCATTTTGATTTGCTTTCCTGACTTTCTAGAGATAAGTCGACCGCCTATATATGACACAGCACTCACGCTCTCTCTCTCGGGCCACCCTGGCACGCGCTGCTTCGGCACTGCAGCAGTTCAAGTCAGGACAGTTTAACCAGCATCCTATATAACCAGGCCCGTTCCTCTCTAGAGAGTTGACTCAAGCGAGGGGTCCAGTATATCATCGTGGTGACTAGCAGTATCGCTGTCGCAGCTCTGTGCGCTGGAGTAGCTGGCTGCTTCTTTCAGCCTCATTAGCATGTTCATCTGAGGAAGACACAAGGAAATGCTGGTGTCATTGCTGTTAAGAAGCGAAGGCAACAGTGGCTTTGCTTTCAAGCCTTTGAGCGGGCAACAGGGACAGGTGATGGGTGCAGCACTTTGAAAAATCAGTGCTGGCTGAGATGGCTTCTCCAGGGCAAACTTTTGAATCCCTCTTCTTCTTTTTAAAGTCTCCACAGGCCAGGGAGCAATGGAAACTTTGGAAAGAATGGAAAGCTGCAGGAATTCAAAGGTGTTTAAAGGACAGGGAGCTCTTGATCTGAGCCACGATCCTGAATCCATTTTCCCAACGCCAAGGTAAGAATAGACTAGGCTTTTGGTGTAAGAATACACTGTGGGGATAAAAAGGAATGCAATCGCTTTTGCATACACAGTCACACCATCTTAGAGAAGGAGGGGAGGTGGGGACTGAAGTGGAGTGGACTTAAGCCAGCTGCTGAATACAAGAGCACCATCTGCTGCCCAGGAGCCGACCTTGGCAACAGAAAATAGCATGCCGCAGCTGCGAGGCTGGTTTCCAGAGGAGCCTTTAAGCACATCTTACTTAACATCAAGAGCCCCGGAGAGCTGTAAGATGCTCAGTGCCTAAAATTACTGTAATTATAGTTGGTATTTAGAAAGCGTCCCTCTCGCCATGTTGCTCAGGGAATTGATCTTACACCACCAGCATTTTTAAATGGTGCATTATTTGAAATGAAGTGCTTTGGTTTCTCTGAGCAAAGAAAAGTAGGCTATGTGCTTTTTCTTGCCCCAGTACCTTCTTCTCAGATTTATTTGGGTCTTATTAGCTTTACAGTGGCCACAACCATATAGTACCCCCCTGCAGGGTATATAGGTTGCTAGCCACAAATGTTTGGGTTGAATAATGTTGTGCACCTTGTTTATATATGCTAACATTTTGATTGTGTTTGTGGGGGGGGGGAAGGTTGGTGGTGGAATTTTGGTAGTGGTTGTTTTGTTTTATATTGCTTTGCTACTGATTTTTTCAGTTCCTTAAAAAAATAGAAATGGTTCACAATTATTAAAAATAAATATGAAATAAAATAATACCACTAAAGTAGTGTAAGGGAGGATCCAGCCTTTTAAATCAAGCTACTTCTCAGGATCTCTCCCCACTACACCTCTAATATTCACCTGGATTTATGTGGCTTCCCCCCTTTATTTCTTTTTCACTCTTAAATTGTGATGGGATATTAGGATAGGTCAAAATGTTTGCAATTGGCATAGAAATAGACTGATATCCTGAGATGATAACTCCTTGATGTGAAGCTTAGAAGAATAGTTACATTCAGGCACAAGTCCTGTATAATCTGATTAGATCCTTTTAATGACAGTATATGGTGAATAAAAGGTAAAGGTATAGGACCTCTGACAGTTAAGTCCAGTTGCGAACGACTCTGGGGTTGTGGCGCTCATCTCGCTTTACTGGCCGAGGGAGCCTACGTTTGTTCGCAGGCAGTTTTTCCGGTTCATGTGGCCAGCATGACTAAGCCATTTCTGGCAAAACCAGAAGAGTGCACGGAAATGCCATTTACCTTCCCGCCAGAGTGGTACCTATTTATCTACTTGCACTTTGGCGTGCTTTTGAACTGCTAGGTTGGCAGGAGCTGGGACAGAACAACGGGAGCTCACCCTGTTGTGGGGATTCGAACCGTCGACCTTCCGTTCGACAAGCCTTAGGCTCAGTGGTTTAGACCACAGCACCACCTGTGTCCCTTATATGTTGAATAGACACCAATATTATCTTGGGTACACTATATGGAGGCAGATGACAATTTAAAGCAACCATATAGTAACCTAAGACTATTTGTAGGAAAAGTACGGTATATATATGCATGAGCAATGCTCCTTTTTTTCCCCTAGAAAAAGAAGTGCTGGAACTCAGCATGAACATCTCCCTTGTTCTCTTATGGCAATGGCGCCCACTGGAGTTCCAGCTGAAAAAAAAACCTTGTGCATGAGGATTTCCTACTCATCATTCTGGCCAAGCTACTTGGGGAGTAATGGTGATTTTTAAACCTCAAGTATAATAAAAGATCAGGAAGCTGGGTCAACACAAAACAAGTGAGTCAAGAAAAGAAGAGAGAGTACAAAGTTACCATATTTTTCGCTCCATAACATACACTTTTCCCCTCCTAAAATGTGCTGCATGTTATGGAGCAAAGACGGGTGGCGGCGGCAGGAGAAGAAAAAGCATCTCTTTCTCCTCGGAAGCTGCAAATGTGGAGCGCGCTGGCAGTGGCTTCCGAGGAGTGAAAGCTGCTCGTTCCTCTCTCCCCCACCGCCGCCAGCACGCTCCACTTTTGCGGACGGTGGTGGCAGTCCCTGGAGAGCCGGCAGTGGCATCAGTGCACTCCTCCTGGGCTCTGATGCTGCCGTCGGCTCTCCCAAGAATGGGGGGCAACGGGCTTGTGTCCTTGGAGAGCCGGCAGCGGCATCAGCGCATTCCTTTAGGGGCACTGATACTGCCGCCGGCTCTCCCAAAAACGGGGGGCAGATGGGCTTGTCCCTGGAGAGCCAGCAGCGGCATCACCGCACTCCTTTCGGCACTCTGATGCTGCCGCCAGCTCTCCCAAGAGTGGGGGGCAGACGGGCTTGCCCCTGGAGAGCCGGCAGCGGCATCACCGCACTCCTTTCGGGGCTCTGATGCTGCCGTCGGCTCTCCCAAGAAAGGGGGGCAGATGGGCTTGCCCCTGCCAGAGCCGGCAGCACTGGAGGGATGCTGCTCGTTCTTCCCCACCAACCCTGTTTGCGAAAACAAGCCTGCTTTCATGAATGGGGTTGGTGGGGAGCAACCACCAGCATCTCCTCTGCCTCCCCCTGCTTCCCCCACATTCAGCGAGAAGTGGGGGGGGGGAGCGGAGGGATGCTGCTCATTCTTCCCTGCCAACCCCCACTGCCTCCTTCACCCCCCCCTCCCAGCCTTTTAGAGGAGGAAAACCAGGAAAAAAATTGTTCTTGTTTCCCTCCTCTAAAAAACTAGGTGCGTGTTATGTTCCGGTGCATGTTATGGTCCGAAAAATACGGTAGCTGAAAGCAAGGAATTATGGGGATAAAGGAAAGAGCAGAGACAGCAGAGTACGGAAAAAAGGAGTCAAAAAAGGAGTGAGCTGAAAAACAGTCTAGGAAGTGCAACGTGGTGCTTAATTGGAGAGTTGTGAGACTTAAGCAGAATTTGATTATAAATAGCTAACCACCTTTTTGACTTGTACTTGCTGAAAAAGAAAAACATGTCTACATGTCCACCTACTTGTGCAAAGCAAAACTGAATGCTTAACTGAATTTCTGGTTTCTCTTCTCTCCCCTCCAGCCCCTAAATATGCTCTGGAGGTTCCCTTAATCCTCTGGAACAGTTTTTGGTGGTTTATGAGGGGGCTACAGGGGAATGGAGAGGAAGGATAAACCCTGCTGTGTGAGTAGATGGCCTCTCCCACTATGTTGGCTCTCACCAATAATAATAGCATAGTAATAATAATCATTTTACCAAAGGGTCTCCTTCTGAATCTGTCTGTGGAATGTGCTTTGAAGTGGTTCCTTCTTTGGCAGATGCATAACCTTCATAACCAACATCTTCAGGTCTCAACTGAAGCAATGATGACCAATCATGCTGCAGTGAACTCCATGGACAAGTATCTGCTATCCACTTTGAAGGATCTTCCCAAGGTGCCCGTTTGCCATACATCTAAGTGTCCATTGCAAAATAGAAAAACAAATGGGTTGCTTAATTTCAGTAGGAGAATGTTCAGCATGGTAGTGCAAGACCTTTTGCCCCAAATTTGATGCTTGACAACAAAATGGGATGAGGTTCATTAACCCTCCCTTTTGTATTTTCAGGTGATAGAAACTCCATCTCACTGGGGCTGGCAGGCATTTTTTTTTCTCCCCAGAATGATGGCATGTAGGGTGGGGGGAGTGAATGGCAGCTTCCAGTGGATACTGTCATTTCTCCCCATCTTAATGACATTATGCCACGACACAGTGCTCTTCTAGCCTTTTCAGGGGAAGAAAAATGGCAGCTGGCAGTAGTGAAGAATCCCAGTGAGTTTCATGCCTCCATAACCTCAAAATTCCTCCCAACCCAAAATGCATCCATATTTTTTGGCCGATATATAGATACAGTCAAAAGGGAAGCACTTTGGTGTAGGGCAGGGGGTCACAGGCTTAAATTCCCACGTCCCACAGTCCCTATCCTGATCAGCTCCACTTTTGTTTTAAATACAACACAACAACACTTGGCACAATGCATAGCTTGGCCACATATTTTCTAAGCCTGAAATTCTCAGTGCCATGAAGACGACATTTTACTGTCCTTGGATGGTTGTAGATGCTGCTCCTATTCTTTCTTGAAAGGACTTTCCAAAAAATCAGTGTAATATTTAAACAATTCAAGTTGCTTCAGTTGTGGCTTATTGACAGGCCAGTGTTTTTGTAATTAAATGAAAAAGATGGAAGTACCGGTAGTTAATATTTTGGATGAGTGCTAGTTGCCAATATAACTAGATCACTTTTTGTGATTATTATGCCATAAACAAGAGTTTATAAACCCAAGGTTCAGTCTGAGAATGAAATAATGTGTGCTTCAAAATTTCCCATTGCCAGAACCACCACCTCTCTCCCAGGCAAAAGCCATTCAGGCAATAAACCACTAAATACATAAAAGCAATTTTGTCTCTTTCTCCCTCTTCCTCTTTCTTAATTAAGCACAAAGGATTGTTAAAATAAAGCTCTAAATTTAGAAAGAATTCATTCTCCTCCAGATATATAGTATGCAGCAAGAGGATGAAAATGGGCACAAAAAGCTGGTGCAGATATATTTCAGTGTCCCTTTGTCACAGATCAGCCAGAAGTGTCTTGTAAAAAAAAAGTAAAATTATCCCTCGGGAAATGCATATGCTTTTTACAATTTTGCCATCTGTTTAAAGTCTTACCTGAAGTCCTTCTCTCACAGCTTCCATAATATATGGTACCAAGGAATAATTCCAGAGGTCTGTGAACCACACTCTGGAAGCATCAACATCTATAGGGCAAGGCAGAAAAAGGCGAGGACCTAAGATAGGAATTATTTTTTGTTAGAAAACATGAACTCAGCAAGCTGTTTAAAGCAGACAGGGGGGATATTATGGCCCTCCTGATGTTATTGGACTACAGCTCCCATTATCCCTGACCACTGCCCATGCTGGAAGGAGTTGATAGGAGTCCAATCACACATGGTCGGTGGCAGATTTCCCATCCCTGAAGTTAACATTCCACATTCACGATGGAATTCAAACAATTCTTCAAAACATAGAGTGGCATTTTCCTGCATTTAGCTTGCTACTTGTACATAAGATATGACAACATGTTTTGTAAAAGAAAAAAGAAGAGGAAGAAGAAGAAAAGGGCAATATCTGGCATTATTTTGGAAGTTTGCAACATAGCAAATATGAGCTCTGTTTTTTATTAGAATCAAACTGCTTCATAGGTTCTATATTGTGTTTGTTTATGTTGGGAGAAATGACACAATACTGTACTCATTTCTTCTGAAAGCAAGGCATGCTGTTACATAAATATGCTGAACTTATTTCACTTGCTTGTCTATGTTGCAGCAGCTGCCAGCTGCTACATGGCAAATGTCAAAGTAAATTGTCGCCAATTGGGAATGCTTATAGAGAAAAGATGAATTTTAAAAATCTCTCTCTTTTAAAAATGTAAAATTATGTTGTCTGTCTTAGTCTTATCTGTCCCCAGTGCCTCTCTTAATGTCATTGGCTGCCATGCTCTGATGTCACAGAGGGCCAACAGTGGCAGATGGATCATGACTTAGTGTATTTGACATCATAGAGGGACAATAAAGCATAGTTTAGTGCTAAGGAAAACTGAGTTATTATTACAATGCTTTAGTAAGTTGCTTGTAGGCTAGGACAGCCCCAGGGATGTTCTGACCAGAAATTCAACTGCACTAGCTAAGCTTTCACTTGAAGCACCTTCCACCATTTTTGTTGTTATTGCTCTGGCTTAAAAAGAAGAGGGGGGAAACCCCTCCCACACATCATATTTAAAGCTAAGATAAGGAAACCCCTCCCCATTTATTTATTTATTTTAAAAGAAAGACATTCACAAGTCACATTTACCCACCCACCCAGTGGTGGAGCTTCATGCTCCAGCACCAGGGGGCAGAGAGCAGGCGGCGGTGGGGCTGGCGCACGCCCTGGGGGCATGGCACGCCACCCACAGGGCCATGGTGGCACCCCACCGGGATCACGCTGTTGGGGGCAGTGCGCTCCCCCCGCACTCCTCTTCCTTCGCCAGTGCACCCACCCCACTTTCATGGCGGATGAATGGGCCTGAGAAAATGGGGTTGGGTTACATCTCAGTTCTAAAAACAACCACAGATCATGTTGGTGTAACAACAGTCTTGTGAATTTGTTCACAATGTCCTCTTGCTCCACTCTCTTGGCTGATATTCCTGTTTTAATTTGTGAAAGAAATCTACAGCTGTGCACTAGTACTGTGCTATTGAAAGTCAGAAAACAAGTGGAAATATGTTAAGGGGGGGGAGTTAGAAAGAAGAAACCTTTTGAAAAATGGACAAGCAGGAAAAGGACAAAGGAAGAAAAAACTCAACTAGCAAACTGCAGTTGTGTAGCATGAGTGAGCAATTACATGTCCTTTTCATTTTAGTAGGTTTTTTTAAAAAACTATAACCAAGTTTGCCAACCCAAGCTCCAGCTCAATCCACTCCTAGATGCTTTGCTTGAGCACAAAAGGTCAGCTGCCAATTAATTTGACATCAGTGAAGCAGACTCACGGTAAGCCTGTAAGTTTAGATAAGCCTCAAGATCCCGTTTTTTGTCCCATAATTTGCATTATTAATTGAAGAGAGGCCTCACCGATGGTTACATCAGAAGAACTGTGCGTTTCTAAGAAGCTGTTCAGGTGATGCCATGTCTTCGGAATCCAGTCGATTATTTTGATGAGGTCATTATTGCGTGCGCTCCTCTCTATTTCTGTCTCAATCAGTTTCCTTCTCAGATACCTGGATAAGAACCCTTTGACAGGCTCCATGTGGTTGGCACACAGCACCCACCTATGCAGGCAAAGAATCAGTTAAAGAACGGACTCACATTACAGGAACTCTGGGCAATCCACTAAAATGGATAGATAGTGCCTCTTCACATACTGCATAATTAAGCTACAAACAATATTATTATCAGCCGATGTGATAGGCACAAGCTTAAATGGCTAAGAAGAAAATAGGAAACGATTACGTGGAAGATTTGGGCTTCAGTCCTCTAGGAGACCTGACAGCATCCTCTGTGTTCAGAGATAGTGTATCTCTGACTACCAGATGCTAGGAATTATCAACAGGGGATGGCGAGCCCTTCTTGAGCTTGCCTGTGGCACTCAGTTGGCCACTGTCTGTAAACAAGCTGCTGAGCTACAGGAGTGTGATTCTTAAATTTCTTCCCCATAACTCATAGATTTTCTTCAATATCAGGCCCTAAGTTCAGTGAGAAAGGTAAAAAATTGATGAAATCTCTGTCTATTTATCTATCCACAAAAAATTTTCCCCAACCCTACAAAGGTGACCTTTTTGGCATCAGTATCCCAAACTATTTGGACAGAGCGCACAGCAGTTTTACCACCTAGGTGCCTTGTAAATGTGGTGAAAAGACATGGTCTCCTTTCACATATTACTAAACGCCACTTGGCATTTAACTTTCGTTTTATTTTAGGACTACCTGGAAACACATCTACGTGGTGGCTTTCTGATGTATCCACATCAGAAAGAACAGACCTATTACAACACCAACACACACACACAAAATATATATATATAAGCATTTTTAAACACAATTTTTTACCTGAAGTTTTGATGCAGTTCAAGGTTAGGTGAAGATGAAACTCCCTGGTTCATAGTTCCAATAATATAGGGACTACAGAAATAAACAGAGCTGCCAATTAATTTAACACATTTACATCTTGTCATTTATTTGTTTTTAAATGTTAGGCGGAATTGGGGAAAAAAGCCCAACATAAAATCACCATCAAATTCAGGAAATCTATGTTTTTGCAACATGAAAATAAAAACCAAAAGGCTACACTAAAATCATTGTTTATTTCCCTCCCTGATTTGTATTAGGTTTTATTATGATACCTATTGCTACATTAGTTATTGTTATGTTTTGGGTTTTCTTGTTATTGGCCTTTATCATTTTTAAAAAACAAAAACATGGGGTATATATGTAATAAGTTAGTAAAAATCAAAACATGGCCAAAAATGAATACAATGTTTTGACCTGACATCTGCTGGTCTGTCTCCCAAATCCTACCTACCCTGTCTACCTGTCTGTCAGTGTCACAAAGAAACCAGTTCTCTCTCTGGTTGTCACTCCCTAACTATCAAAGGCGGGGCAGCTAGAGAAAGGCCTCTGAAGATCTAATGACCAAGAATGTTCATCTTTAATGTCCTCTTCCTTCTATATGTTAATTTGCATTGCATAAAGGAATAGTGTGTGTGTCAGAGCTGAGCAACCATTACTCAGCTGAGCTTATTTGTACCATACACTGTAATGTCAACTTTTTCTCACCTGCCACTCTACTGCTTTATCAGGCGTTACCTTCACTTCTGTCATCTCTCTAAAATGTGTGGGTAATGGCCCTGGGACACACCTGCAGATAGCAGGACCTGATCAGTTTCGTTTCATTCTAGGCTAGCAGGGCTTGGATTCTATACTGTAGAAGAACATGTTAACTAGACTCATAAACAAGCATAGCTTGTCACTGTTGCCAAGATTTTAGAGACAAGCTATGCTTGTTCATATGGATTTCCAGGGTGCAGTTACTTATATGAAATCATATGAAGTGTTTATTTGAAGTGACAGCAATTTATAACAGCCATATCTATGATAGCAGAATATTAAGCTTACACTGCTATTGAGAATACAGGTTCTTATTTAATTGTGGTGTGACATGCAAAAATAAATGCTTTAAAGCAGGCATCCCCAAACTTCAGTCCTCCAGATGTTTTGGACTACAATTTCCATCTTCCCTGACCACTGGTCCTGTTAGCTAGGGATCATGGGAGTTGTAGGCCAAAACATCTGGAGGGCTGCAGTTTGGGGATGCCTGATTTAAAGCTTTTTGGATTAAAACTCCTGTCAGCTCTAGCCAGCAACCTGTACCACACCAATGACTTACACTCAGTATATTCAAAACAAGGTAAAGAGCAAACCTACCATTTGTTATATTTACAGTTGAGGAAACCATTGAAGATGTCACTCAAAGAACCAACATGATGGAGGTTGTCAAGAATTATTACCACAGGAAGGTCAGCACTACTGTTATCAGCACTGCATTGTTCAGCCAAATTTGCAAGGTATTGTTGGACATCCTTAAAGAAAAGAAGGAAGAACCCAGTAAAATAGAAGATGCTCAACTAACACCCTCGCAGTTGCAAAGCTTCCACTAAAACTAAAAAGGTAAAGGGACCCCTGACCATTAGGTCCAGTCGTGACCGACTCTGGGGTTGCACGCTAATTGCTGCTTAAACCATTTTTGACAATGTCAGCCTGAGGTACTTGCTCTGAGCATTCTTTTCTTTTTTTCCCCTTTTTTAAAAATTGGTTTTCAGTAACAGGATCCTAGTTACCGTAAGTGGCAAGTCTAATCATCTGAACGACAAGGGGAAGCCTTATAAGACGTATCACGCCTAAGGTAGTTGGTTTCTATTTGCTTGCCCCACCCCAACCTCTGTTCATTCAAAAGAAGGCATGAAAGGAGCTTCATGCAGGGTTTCTGAGTGGAAGTACCCACCCCCCGCCGCATAGAGTTGCATTTGTGTAGAACCCCCTTTTACATCCTTTGCTGGGGCGGATTCCAATTTCACCTTCCATAATACAACTGAATGGGCAATGGAATTACTCATTCACTTCCTAGGTAAGATGGAAGAATTTCCTCAATCAAAGTACGGTAATTCGTTTTCTCTAAAAAGCTGCAGCTTGTGAATTAGGTGGGGCATCAAATATACAATGTACGAGTGTGTTGGTTAAGTTTTTGAAGGCAAAGTTTTTTTATGTACACCAACACTGGCACAATCTTTGTAACATGACAGAAAGCATGAAAATGGTGGGATGATAAGGTTGATATTGCAAGTTTCTGACTGTCATTTTTGCTCCACTGTGAATACTGAAAAATTCCATATTCTGAATGGTTTTGAATAAATGTTGTTGTTTTTTAAAAGAAAAAAAAACAGAGATTGGAGATTTAACTTTGAATATGCTAACTGATGCTGATAAGCACCTGGATTTATTTGTTAAGTATTTGCAATCACAAGTGGCTACTGTATTTAGACTACGCTGGGAAATCCTAAATAAAAGGAAACATCAGCAATTACATAAGTCCATAGCATGTAATGAAACATCTGCAGTTTCTTAAAAATTGTACATTTGATAAGCTGTTGGTTCTTTTTAATGTCTTACCTTGCTTGATTTGTGATCTACATTAAAAGTAGCAATGGCATCTTCCATTTTTTTCCTGCCAGACTTCGTTATCACATATTCCGCAAGCCTGTTGGCTAAATAGGTCTTCCCAGTGCCACTAGGTCCTGACAGGATAATTCTGTGGTGCTCCATCAGTAAGTTAAAGTACCGTTGGCTAATTGGTTTAGGAATTAATGTATCAAATACAAAGCTGTCCAAACTATTTTCTTCTACTCCTGGAAATTAGATAGAGGGGAGAAGAAAGGGTGGGGGGGGGGTGAGGAGAGGAAATCTATTTTTCTCTGTCTCGTTGTTTTTGGCAAAACATGGAATTATTTAAGAGAAGGCACTTTTAATACTTGTTTCCTCTTCTAGTTTTTGAAATGTTGACAGCAGGTAAATGCCCTTAATACAAACCTTTCTTCCAGCATCTGAAAAGCACTTGAAGTGCACAGACCTTTCCTTGGGGCCAAAAAAAGATTAAACAGTGACTTCACCACATGACTCAATGATTGGTAGCAATGCAATCAAAGCAAATGTGAAGCGAAAACTCATTGAGGCAGTGATGTATATCTGAAATGTTTGAGGCATTTAAAAGAAAAAGGTCAAAGCGACAGCAGCAAGGGTTAGCAGGAGAGAGATATCACACCAAATGACACAAAGTCTTTTTGAAGACCCTGAAAATAGAATGCCCCATGGCTATATGGAATATTTGAAGTCCCTGTCTGAAGTGATTGATTTGGAATTCTAACCGTTCATTGTTATATTAAAGTCCTCTTCTGTACTGGTTTTAGATGCAAAGCAAAGCAAGTCAACATCAGTCTAGGGTGGCCAAGTGTTAAGGGTGCAAGAGTTCTTGAAGCTTGAAAGCTTGAATCTAACCCATCTCAAAACTACACAACTGCATCCTCTCCACTCGTCACTAAATTATTCTCTATATACCCCCCCCCCCGGTATTATCACATTTACTCAGGATGTGGTAGGCTGGGCTCATATGGGGTGAGGGAATTACATATTTAAAAGAAAGATGGCTGCTGCCACATAACTCCCTTGGATGGAAAAGGACTTTAACATGTACTGTACATATTAACTATAAAAACACCAGATGGCTTGATGCAGATTTTGAATACGATAAATATTGTTACATGCCACCCCAATCTCTGAAATTCCAGGGGTTTCAGGTGCTTATCCCCCATTCGTGTTTCCTTTTGGGAATCAGACATAGCAAATATTGTGGGTGTCTTTATGATATATGGTTTGTTTACACATCTATACAACCCGAGCCTATGATGGATGGGTTCACAGTACTGTATTAACACCCCAAAAGGATATTGCTTCTTCCATAGCTTCAGCCTTCAATTCAAATGGAAACCGAACATTGCTCTCTGACCCTCTGCTTTTTCCTCTAGTCTCCAGACCACAAAGCAGCAAATTCTGCCCTAAAAACTCAGGCTCTGTCCTTCTAAATGAGCGTTGGAGGAGGGGTCCCACCCATTTGTCATCTGGCACAGAGCACCTTTCTTTTGTTCTTTTAACAGCCCATCACCTAGGCTGGCCTGGCTATTCCAGCAATTAAAGCTGTGGTGGATACAGGAATTAGAAGGAGGACCGGGTATTTAGCCTAATACCCCCGCCGCCCCCCAAAACCCCATCATAACAATATTTATGGACAGCTACCAAAAAGAGGTCCTGCTTGCTTTAAAGGTAAAGGGACCCCTGACCATTAGGTCCAGTCGTGACCAACTCTGGGGTTGCGGCACTCATCTCATGTTATTGGCCTGGGGAGCCGACTTATAGCTTCCAGGTCATGTGGCCAGCATGACAAAGCCACTTTTGTCAAACCAGAGCAGCACACAGAAACGCTGTTTACCTTCCTGCTGTAGTGGTACCTATTTATCTACTTGCACTTTGAGGTGCTTTCGAACTGCTAGGTTGGCAGGAGCTGGGACCGAGCAACAGGAGCTCACCCCGTCGTGGAGATTCGAACTGCCAACCTTCTGATCGGCAAGCCCTAGGCTCTGTGGTTTAACCCACAGCACCACCCGCGTCCCTTCCTGCTTGCTTTAGGGATCCCATAAATTCAGAAGCTCATTTTGCATGGTTAACTTTACTTATAGCTGTAAATTTAGTAACACAACTGGGATTCTACCCAAGAGCATGTATGTGTTTGTAAGATAAAGGAATTATACTGTGCTAAAAAGAAGTTTCAAGGAGGAAAGCACATGCAGAGGAAAGGAATAAAATATAGTGTAATTTTACCTTTAAGGTTCACAGTGATTATATTATTATCTCCAACCAGATACCCACAAGGTAGCAATTCAGGCACTTCTTGGCTTTGGGATCGAATGACATCACCTATACAATAACTAGCAATACAGTCTGAACCTAAACCAAGGCTAGTAGCTGGATCCACTCGGAAAACATATTCCTGAAATGAGAAAAGACAAAATACATATGCAGCAGCCATTATATGTGACACAAGGATAGAAGAATTAAATGCACCCACTTGTTTAAATGTCACACTCATTTCCATCATTTACAGATAAAGAACACTCACTATGCTTTAGGTGTAAATGTCAGAAAGCATTTTTTATATATATTTCCCACTGGGGCTCATACAATCTTCAGACATTCTGACATTTACCATAACATAAAATATATGAAATACAGAGCAGCTCATGAAGCAATGAATAAAAGGGAATCAGATTAAAGAAGGGGCTTAACAATACTTTAAACAAGAGAAGAGCTGAACTGGGCATTTGGCTGCACATTAAGTATACAAGTTGGCACATTGCCTATCTTGCTTCCAAGAGAATGTGTGGTTTGCATGCTGATGCTCATCCAAACATACATTCCAGCTTAGCAACTGCTTTTCTGAGATCATCAGAATTTTAGATAAAATGGTGCTAGCCATTATATGAACAATAAGTTTCAATGGATGAAGGAAATTTTGAATATGTATGTAGTGCAGACATACCCTGAGAAAGAATTTCATGACATCTTAAAAAACATCATGAAAGAACACAGGTTCGATTTCTACTAGTTTCTCCCCTATTGATGTGTAGATACTTAAAGGCAAACATTTTGTTTCTGTGTACATTGACCTCAATATATATGTACAGTATATCACAATTCTGATAGCATCAAGACACAGAGCATCCTAAGCAGAAAACACCCTATCTGCAAAATGATTCTTACAAACTTGGATGTTGTAAAACTAATCAATATTTCTGGTCTAAGGAGTGACAAATTCAAATTTTACACTGGCTGTATAGCAGAACAATTAATTTGGCAACAGATCTTCACACTGCCAATGACTCTGAGGAATCATCAGATAAGGATATCCTTGGCCCAGAAATGAGGCCTTCACAGCAGCTGCATTTGTTTCTGGTTGGCTCCAGACAGTCCTCTCCATCTTCCCCAGGGCAACACAAACAGAGGAGATGGAGATCCAGGCAGGAAGTTTAGAGCCACCAATAGAGTGGCTGGTTAGCTGCGCATGAGGCTGTGTGAAAAGTGCGTGGAAACAGCTGCTCAGACCAAGCCTGACATGAGAGCCAGGAATGGGTGTGACACAGCCAGCTCCTATATAAGCTCCCAATCTGAGCTGCTCCATCGCTGAAGCATCTGCTCCTACCAAAGCTCCAGCCGTCCTGGCCTGGGGAACTGGGGAGCAGAGCCATAGCTAGGTGATCTTGTGCCCATGGCAGAACCATCCAGATTGTGCCCCCTAGATGGACAAATTAGCTCTTCTTTCTGCCTCTCCTCCAACCCCCCTTCCAATTCATCCTCTTTTAAAAACCATTTCTTATGAGGCAAAAATCAATATTTATGGACATATTTTAGCCGATTTTGCTCTGACCCCCCATTGCCTGCACCCCTGGTGGGGGCCCACCAAACCACTCCCTAGCTACAGCTCTGCTGTGGAGTTAGACTAAAAGTGCTACTTCAGTCATCTGGCTGACCATAAACACTGCAAAATGTGAGGCCCCAAGGGGACCTGTATTGAATGGGTTGGAGTGGGGTTGTAGAGCAAACATGAGGAGGCTTAGTTTGGTCAGAATCAAGTATACACTTCCAGTAATGCTAAATACATCACTTGGTAAATGAGCCACTATAGCCACTAGAAGGCCGTGAAAATTTGTGTCCCGGGCTTTTTAGACTCGTCCAGCCATGTACTATCTGAAACCAAAGGGGCACATTGGTTGCCAGATGTGAAATATATTAGCATTATTTTCAGCTCTCCTACCCCACTATGGCATTCTGTTTCCTTCACAGTGGGAGAAGTAAAAAAAAAGCCAAAAAAAGCCTCTACCTTCCTAAAAGAACCAATTCACTGCATACAAAAGCCCTCCTTTCCCTGCCCCTGATCTATTTGTTGTGGCAAAGCTGTGAGTAAGAAGAAAATTAAACATCAGGCAAACATTACAAAACCTAGCCTAGGCTCATCTTTCTGAACTGACTCAAAAATGTCCTACCTTAAAGAGCCGTCTGATTACACCATCTAATACATCCCATTTTGTTTTACCACTGACTCCAATGGATCCTATCAAATATGCCTGCAGTTTTTGCTCCTATAAAGAGAAGAGGCATTCAGGAGAGAGATGTGGAAGAACTTACACAGGTATTATTTTGTAAGACTTACTGAATATTTTTTCCACAGAAGAAGACATTATCCTCCTTTGAGATATGCCACAGTTATCACAACAAAAACTGATGCAAACCCAATACTAATTAAGATATTAATTAAGATATACAGCTGTGCATGCAGATATTTCTGGAAATTAGTTCAGTGATGTGCCAACCTTTTATTTCATCTAATGCAATATTTAAGGTTGAAATGGGAAACCTTCTGTGGCAAATTTGTGGGGACTACTAACATATAGCCTACAGTAGGCCTATTCATTGAGAAGAAGCTTTAAGGATAGGCAGGTAACTACATTTCCTACATAACAAAAGCATGCTGTGACATATATAGACCCAAACTTCTATGAAAGGCAGCAGAGCAATTTGCTGTTCATCATCAATTAGAGGCACTGCCAGGATGACACAAATATAGGTACAAGGTGTGATAAATTAAAAGGGCTGTTGAACTCTTAATTGAATATACTACTGGGTAGTACAGCCTTTGTAACAGCAGAAACATAAGGACAATTATGATGATGAACACAGCAATAAAACCTGGAAGTCAAAGTACCTTGGATCGACCATAGCCCTTGTTTATTGTGACTATAATTTTAACGTTCTGGCCTTCTTTATGGAGAATTCCATCTGTAACATCTTCAAGTAAAATATCTAGCAAGCAAGAAACAAATAAAAATGCCCTTTTAAAATTTACTTAGCTTGGCAAAAGAGACCCATTTGATTTTATTTGTAATTCTAAAGTGCACATTTAAAAAAAAAATATAAGCCCAGTATATATTCCAACTGCCACTTCTCCTTTAATCTTTTGGCAAAAGCAATGCATAATGTTTCGGGATTGATACACTACTGCCCAATCGGGGTTACACTAAAATCCTTTATATCAGAATTATTTTCATGTGGGGCAGCAATCACTTCTCCAAAAGGAAAGACCAAAATAAAAGGCTTGAAAATAAACCAAGATGTTCCCTTTCTGGACAATGGGTGTGACACTTTAGACTTCTCTCTGAGCTGCTTCCCTAAATCTGAGTCATTGCTTAAATCAGGCAGAGGTGGGAGCAGGTAAGTTTCTCACAAAACAAATGCCTTGTATCCTGGGTTCTATAAGGGCCAGGGGTTTGCTTTTTATACTTCAGAACATCTATGCTTTTTAAGATAGAAAAACAGGAGGTGCCTGTTCCCTTCCATTCTCTGAATCTAGGGTTTTCCTGCAAGTATGAAACTCCAATGCATCATCTGCGACTTCAAATAAGAGACTATTTGGGGGGTTGAATCCAAGGTCACCTGCCAAAGATTCTGAAGCCTTGGAGTCAACCTTGGACTGCTGCTGCCCTTTAAAGTCTCAGACATGGCAGAAAACAACTACGGTATTGGTAGACGAACCTACAGGGCTAGTGAAGGTGACAAGCCTTCATTTTAACATTTGCAGAACTGAACAATAAAACACCAAAACACAATTACAAATACCGGCAAATGTAAATATGTATACTAAGTACACTGTACATCCTTTTCCTAGGCACCTTTTTTTTTATATACTCCATTTAAATACCACCTTTCTGCCAAGGCACTCAAGGTGGTTTTAAAAACAAGTGGTAGAGAATATTCTCAAGCTGTCGATCCAGGAGCAGATTACACTGTCTCCCAGAACTCATTATCTCCCACCTGGGTGTTACCATATTAGCCCAGCACACTGGTAGTGTGGGAGAGGGAGTTTATGGGTTTGTGTTTTGTTCTTGTTCTTATCATACATTTTGTGTTTCTATTTTGTATTTTTATGTTATCAACCACCCTGAGATCTTCAGATGAAGGGTGGTGTACAAATTTAACAAAACAAATAAATAAATAGTTAACTAGATTTCTCTACAGTTCGACAAGAACATGCAAGCAAAATGATCTGGTAGGGCCAATTAAAACAATAGCAACATGTATTTACCTGATGTCACTGAATCAGTGATGTTCAAGTTATTCAGAGAGAGACCTAAAGATTGTCGTGAAGAGGAGGACGATGTGCTGCTTGAGGACTCTGAGCATGGCCGGCCTGGCTTTGCAGTGTTTCCAGTCTCTGCCTTCAAGCGATCATTTTCTGCTTTCAATATCTCAATCTCATTCTAGCATTTAAAACACAAGAAATCAACATTTTAAGGTGAGGAACGGGCATTTAATACCGCTGGGTGCATTATGGATATGCATAATTTGTTAGCTAGAAAACTACTGCAATGCAGCACTTTCCACTGGAACTTTAAGTTGTTGTCATCTTTGGAACATGCCACAAAATTGTTGTGTGCACTATAAAATTTTACCTAATTCCATGGCAAATAGACAAGATAAAAATCAGACCCCGAAAACTCAAGTTAGGCTGCATCTAGGTGACAGTTTCAATGAACACATATGCACTTGTACTTCACATTTGCGCTGGACCTATATTCCAGAGGTCTCCTGGCTGTCAGAGTCTATTAATACTGCAGTAAATGTAAGACCAGCATCAGCAGTGTAGCATGGCTGGCCAGAATAGTGCTACAATGACACAAAATCAAGTTCAACATATTGCAGACAAATGCTTCGTCAGCTTTCTGCACGCCGGAAGATAAGTGTTGATTCATACCTGCTCATTTAAAATCATGGCATATCATATTTTGCTACCACACACACACACACACACACACACACACACTGGAACATTGAAATTAACTATTTCTAGATCTCTGTGATGTATGTTTTAGAATTCTATTCCTACTACTACATGGGCAATTTCACAATACAGTGGTACCTTGGGTTAGACACCTTAGGTTACAGACTCCACTAACCCAGAAATCGTGCAGCTGCAGCAGGAGGCCCCATTAGCTAAAGTGGCACCTCAGGTTAAGAACAGTTTCAGGTTAAGAACAGACCTCCAGAACAAATAAAGTTCTTAACCCGAGGTACCACTGTACAGTAATGGACAAGTATCTCTGGATCAAAACACAAATAAGCCCTTTTCAGACATTCACTCATGCCGTTAATCACATGGCAGGGAACAGAAGGGCCAGATCCACTGTCCGGGCATGGTGGAAAACATCTTTAAAGAGGAGAATTGCTGTATACATTTGGCTGTTCTTGTGATTGGGGATGTTTCACAGTCAGTAATAAAAGAGCAAAGATACCTAAGGAGTGTCACATTTCCTAGTTAAATCTGATGCAGTGTTGAGTGATTACCGAATGTAATAGCATGGTAACACAGGTAGCTGTGAATTCCTCAGACCAAACTGAAAACAAGGAAGTCCAAATTTCTGATTAAGCTGTATGCTGATGCTCTAATTCCCATCATCCCTGACCACTGGTCCTGTTAGCTAGGGATCATGGGAATTGTAGGCCAAAACATCTGGAGGGCCGCAGTTTGGGGATGCCTGCTCTAGCCTTTTACAAAAACCCTGCATTAACATTTTCAAAGTTAAGAGGAAGTAAAAATAGGATGTGGAGGACTGAAAATGACAGCAAAGCAAAGCAAAAAGGGTCAATTAAGCAAGGAACTAATTAAGCAGTTGGAGAATTGCAGCACTGCCAAGCACCAGATTGCTATGGTGCCTGTCAAATTTGCTACAAAATTGCACAACTCCTTGCAATAGCTTTTGGGAAATGGAAGAAATCCATAAAGGAAGGTCCAGTTTAGTGGTCCTCCAAGACTGCCAATTTTGGTGGCAGCAGCAGAGAAGAAAGTGGACACAGCACTGGATGATAACCCCTCCCCCCCAGCTAATGTATAATGATCAGTTTATGAAGGGTGCTGTGTGCCTGTGTGTTTGAGATTACACACACACACACACATACACACATATACATATACTGTGTGCTAGGCAACTTCCTAGATTCCTAAGTGATCACTCCCCTCCAAAGTTATTAAAACTCAACCCTGTTCTATAGCAACATTGCATTATCTTATTGTTGATGTAGCTTTGAAAAACATACCATGTGTCCCTTGGCAACAGTTCAAAGGAAGTTGCTGAAACTGTTTCTGACAGTTTTGCTTTGCCTAGTATTAGAATCTTTGCTGCTATTTGTGAAGGCCCAGAACACTTCTTCTTTGCCTTCCTGGTTTATATGCCATTATATGACCCATAGTGTGCTGTCTTTCTGTTTTGAACAGAACTGCTCAGTCCTGTTGTGGTTGCAAGCCAAAACACTAAATGTGTCCTTACATTATAGTGGTAGGTTGGAAAAATGTTTAAGATAAAGAATCAGGCAATGGTGAACAATTAAAACGCCCCAGTTTTATTATATGTGGATTTTTAAGCCACCTTTCAAGCCACAGCCCTCTCAAAGTAGCTCACAGAATAAAACAAAGCAAAACAAAACACAATTAAATGTACAACACAATAAAGAAAACCACTGGTGACAATGGGGGATGTCTTCTTAACGCAAAAGAGAAGACAACAGCAACAGAGGAGGAAAGAGTTAAATTCCCCATTCCTGCCTACTCTAGTCCAGTATCAAAACACCCACCCACACCAAACTGAAACTATTTGCATTTTAAAACCTGCACATTAAATGCAAAGGCACTTTTAAAGTCACATCTAGCTTGCCTCCCATTCACTCAGACATTTTGACACCTCTTATCTGCTTGGCTGGACAAATGACACCTTGAAACAGTGTGTCCTTTACAAACACAATGCAACTGTTCCAAATATTATGGGGAAAATCTACCACCCCAAAACAATCCAAGTATTCAGGAGGCAGTTTCACAATGTGGAAAGCAGAAGATTCAGAATGCCAACCACATCTAATAATATTATTAACAAATACTGTATAAACTTGGTATGTGTAAAATATAACGGACCTCTGTCTTCAAGCCGAACTAGTCACTGCTTCCGTTTTCTGTTTACCAGCAAAATTAGTCTCTTGCTTGTTTTACATCTACCCAGTGGCACCGGGGGGGGGGCAGAGAGCAGGTGGGTGCGGGGTGCGCCCCACACAGGGGCATGGTGGGCGTCCTGGGGGCATGGCATGCCACCTGCAGGGCTGTGGCACCCAGCATGGGGCGGGGGGCAGCCGCAATGGCACCCCACCGAGATCACACTGCCGTGGGTGGTGTGCTCCCTCCGCACTCCTCTTCCTCCACCACTGCCCTTCCTGTTACCTGTGCTGTAAGTTACAAATGGATTAATCTGACCCTCCTCTTAGGCATTAACATTCTAGTCAGCATTGTGTCCTTTCCTCCTGTTGAGGCTCCTAATGTGTTTCATGTGACCCATTTTACAACTTGCACGTACTCATTTAAAAACACAGCAGCCAGAAACCTAGAGTTCTGCAGCATCACAACAGCTTAGCTCACCAATAAACTGATTTGCTTTTTGTCCTTTCATTGGGATAAATCAGCATTGACCAATCTATCACCCTCCAGATGTTGCTGAACTACAACTCCCATCATTCCTGGCCAAGCTGTTTGGGTTGATGGGAACTGTAGTCTTGAAGGCAGCCAATTATCCACTCCTGTGTTACACTAATTTTTCAGCAAAACTTTGTACAGGGTGCTTTAATTTGACACTTTAACCATATTGCTGCAATCACAGCAAACACTTTAAAATGCATGATAGGTGAAGCAATAAAAAGAAGATTGAAGTTTCTTTTTCAGAAGCATAACATTAATAGGAACTAACATCTTCAAGTAAAACAAAGCTGCCTATTTGATTTTAATACTCATGGACTTACTTACAAGCTCTGCTGAGTTCAAAGAAATATATCTTTAGTGTCAGGAATTGGGTCTTAATTTCCTTGCATGACTCCACAGGGGGAAATGTTGGGGAAACAGTGTAGCAGCTAGTTCATTTTATCAACCCCTTTAGAGTATGACCATTTGCATCTTCTAGACCAGGGGTCAGCAAACTATTTCAAGAGGGGGCCGGTCAACTGTCCCTCAGACCTTGTGGGGGGCTGGACTATATATTTTTTTTGGGGGGGATGAACAGATTCCTATGCCCCACAAATAACCCAGAGTTGCATTTTAAATAAAAGGACACATTCCACTCATGTAAAAACACGCTGATTCCCAGACCATCTGTGGGCCAGATTGAGAAGGCGATTGTGCCGCTTCCGGCCCCTAGACCTTAGTTTGCCTCCTAGACTTTGTGACTCAGTTTACGAGATTGGAAGCTTGACCACTAGAAAAAAAATGTTACAGAGTAAAATAGCAAAAATGGGAAATGGTAGGACCAAGAAATTAAGAGGCAAATGAAGACCTTCAGCTGCCCTGAAAATTTGATGTAATTCTTACTGAAGCAGTGAACAGTCTTCTAAAGCTGCAGAAGCCTCTCAGATTCTTTTCTGAGTAGGTTATCTCTTACTAGCATTTTGCAGTGGGAAAGACAATTATGGGGGATCACTGCCAATAACTGAGACAGGGACACTAAGCAAAATAGTACCTTTTAGAGAGAGAGATAAATCTTACGGTCTAATTCGGTTACTTATTACATTATTTTTCAATCCCACTAAAATCTCAGCTACATTATTTCTATTGATCCCATTCCATGCCTCTGCTCAGCCCATGATGACTGCAGCAGGGGTTTGAGGAAATGGCTTATGTGAGTAATGCTGACCTGCATGCGGTTCATGGCTTCTCGAATCTGGTCAAGATGGTGTGCTGAGCTGAGGGCCTCCAGACGGATGTCTGTTAACTTGAGCTCTTTTTCCCTGAGCTCATTTTTCAGCTGCAGAATTATTTCAGCCTCTGCCTCTGTGCATTCGCAGATCCTAAAAAGAATTGGAAAAGGTAGAGAGGCAGAAGATCAAAGGAACGCTCGCTTCTGAAGGCAACGTGCTATTATTCTGTATCAAAGAATAGAAAAAGGGTTGCTGCTGGTAACTCTCTAGGAGCAAGACAGAGAATTTCATCAAAACTACATGAATGGGTTCAATTTAAAAACATGAAAAGGGGGGAAATGTCCAGATAAAATTATAAGCTTGCCTTTATAGCTTTCCTAAGTAGTTCTAACATTTTCTTTTTGTACGAAGCATAATTATTATGCATGGTTATTTCACTCCTCCCAAAGTAGGAAAGGGCTGCTTTTTATTTGCCCAAACAGTAGCAGCTTTATTTAACTTTTCATGAAAGCAATGCAATTGTTAACCATCTTCCAAAATAGCAGTGATTAAAATTAAAGTATTGGAGCTGAAATGAAGTTAGTTTATCTTTGCTATGTTCTCTGTAAAGTATAATGCAAAAGTATAGGACTGCTTTACCCACACATTGTTATCTCTTGATTACTACACATCTGGTAGCTGTTACTTGACTACTCAACCCCTGACTTCTAGCTGAATATGGGAACCATTTCCACTGATATATTATGGCAAGGTTGGCAAACATGGCGCCCTCCAGATGGTGCTGTGCTACAACTTCCATATTAGCCCCAGACAACAGGGCTAAAGATAAGGAATGATGGGAGTTATTATAGTAACCACATTTGGACAGCACCATATTGGCTAGCCCTATATTATTACATTTAAGGTGATGGCTGGTGTAACAAATGCTATGGAAGTTTGATCTATGATCAGTATTTCAAACATGCAGTAATCACTTCCCCTAAGGGGAGAGTTTCTCAGCGGTCTTCACGCAGCTGCTGCAACATAGGAAGACTACTTGTGAAGACTACTGAGAAACGCTTCTCTTTGGCAGTGATTCCACATAGTGAAAGCCACAAAGAGGGAACTCATCATATGGAACAGTCCCATCATGCAGGCTCTCCATCAGCAAAGAGAGAAACCAGGGATACTCATTGCTTGTACCAGATCATTGCAGGAGCAATGGTTTCCACATGGCTGTATAGTCAACTGCAGTGTCACCTTCCCTTACAATTTCTACATATGTACTAAGTTGCAGAACAGATGATATTATCAAGAAATATGAACTAAGTTGCAGAACAGATGATATTATCAATATAAATATTTTTCCCATATACATAATATAAATATATTATATTTTCCCCCTATATAATTTTCCCCCTATATATATATTTTCCTAACTAACTGCAAAGGCAAAATAACTTATTTGTGGAGACAAATTGATTTTTTTTTTAAAAAAGTGACGTTCTCTACTCTACTCTGTCTTGATGCTATTTTCTTTTGCTATGAAAGAGGATATAATCACAATCCAATAGCTCAGTGGCAAAGAGGCTCCCTATTCTCTTCCATACATTGCAGAGTTTTCCACAAGTAAATGAAAAAAATGCATGTTGCAAAATATTATGAGAAGCCCTTGCAAGTGAATATTGATCGTGCCCCCTTTTTGAAACCATGTGAGATACATATTAAGATAATTCAGTTTTTAAATATGCCATATTTTTTCTAGATGAACATATAGAAACATGTCCTTTGGGTGACAGCTGTGCTAAGCTAGAACAATATCCATTTACACTGCTCAAATTTTTCAATACCACGCATTAGATATCAAGGATGGGCAACCTATGGCCCTCCACCAGACAATCATTCATGACCTCTAGCCGTGCTGGAACTGATGGGGGCTACAGGCCCCCCCACCCATTCATACATTATTACATGTTAGTGTACATCCAGTATGATAGTGCTATAATGTTAATGTTAATGCCTATTGATAGGGCAAATGGACCACTTCAGTCTAGTTCTTAGACATGTAATTCCAAGCCCCACATGCCAGTTTACCGGGATCTATGTTTGTAGATAACGTGACCGTTTTGCTTTTTCTTTGGAGCCCAGATTTGGGATGACCTGCATATACACGCAATAGACAGACAGATGCAAGTGACAGAAAGTAAAGGAAATGGTTTAGAAAATGAGATCAGGTCAAAGGAAGAAACAAACTAAAAAAAACAAAAACAAAAAGGAGCACACTACACAGCAGAATGAAAATACAATGATTTTTTGTGTGTGGAAGGTGTGAATGGAATGATAAATCAAAGAAGCAAAATATGCCAAAGCTTACATACATTTATCCCAAGTACTATCAAGCCAAACACATGGGCAGACTGCAAATAAAAAGACTGAGAGTGCGCTCCAGTCTGTTCCAGTCTCATTTTAAAATGCTTAACTTGAAGACTAGGAGGCAAAAGCAGACACATCATTTAGGAAAGCAGATGTTTAGATGCAATAATATGTTTGAGAATATATTATATTTTGATTGGCCAAGCCATAGAACACCCTGCAAGCAGCAAGCACTATTGGCTGTGCCTTTAGGATGTACAGTAACTTGATCAAAACCTTAGCTAATTGGAATTGCAAGCATCTAACAAGAATACCCATGTGCATTTTGTGGTGGTAACAATGAAACTTGATAAAGAATTAGCTGGCTCACTACAGGAAGTGCTTAAGTACTTTTTGACACGGGTCATCTTGTTTTGCTAGTTCATTAATTGTTTGGACTGGAAGACATGCTCTCTGATTTCATCTTCCACCCTGTTGCCTGGAGCTTGTTTCCTCGTGTATTTTGTACAGTAATGCATAGCTGCCAAGTACCCCGTTTTTCCCGGGGAAACCATTTCCCGCAGGTGTCCCGAATGGCAAAATACCCAGTATTCCCCCGGATTACGGAGCTGCTGCCAGCGGCCATGTTCTTCTGGTGCCGCGCCGGCACCGGAAGTCGCTTCTACGCACTTCTGGCGCTGCGGACATTTTGGAAATGGGCAGAGCGGTGCCAGAAGTCGCTTCTACGCACTTCCGGACATGCATAGAAGCAACTTCCGATGCCGCTGTGCCCATTTCCAAAATGTCCGCAGTGCCAGAAGTCGCTTCTACGCACTTCCCTAAGTGCGGAAAGTGACTTTCAGTGCCACGGACATTTTGGAAATGGGCACAGCTGCATCGGAAGTCGCTTCTACACATGTCCGGAAGTGAGTAGAAGCGACTTCTGGTGCCGTGGCGCTGCTGATCCCGGATTTTTCAATCCAGAATTTGGCACCTATGCAGTTATGTGACACATCTTCTCTTGAATTGTTGTGCCTTTGACCTCTCCTCTTTTTATGTTTGTGTGTGTTCATATATGTAATTTATTTGTTTGTATGTATGTATGTATAACATCCAAGGAAACTTGGATGAAAAGGGCTCTGTCACAAAAGCTTACAAAGTTGCATTCAATAGTCTTTTAGGTGACATTGTTTTATATATATATAGCAGAGGTGCCTTGAGGGCAGAAAAGGAGAATGGCAGGGAACAGTCATGAGCCAGGTATGTCTCCCCTCACCAATAAAACATGGAAAGGAAAAGAATGCAAGATCAATGCTTTTTTCAAGGTAGCATGAAGTGGAAAAGCAATGGAAGCAAGAGTTCCTCTCTGTGCAGTTTGAATACAGCTATGCACAGGATGAGAAGTAACATTTTCCAAGGGATTGTTTTCTAAACAGCAAATTAAGGTCTTAACCGAGAGAGTGGTTGAGAAGCAACAATTAATGAAAGTACAGAATCGAAAGTTCAGAGGCAGTATTTCTGAAATACCAATCACTATATCGAAGATTGCTTCTTTAACAAATGACTAGAAAGAGGGAAAACATACGCGGAGGCCGATTGGGATGGCTTTATTGATGTAGACCCACAATCTCCGGAACTGTGGGGTAACTTGGGTGAGGATGGAAGAGATGAATCTGTGACTTCTTCTATATCAGAATGTGAGGAAGGAGGCTTTGTGGACTTCTTCTTCCCAAAGGCCTGTTTGAACGAACTTCTTAGCTAGGAAAAAAGAAAGAAAATTTAGGTTTATTTGGATTATCTCCGATCATTTGGTTCACTTTACGTTTTGTGGAAAAGTTAGTTTGCAGATGCTAATCTAGCCACTGCCTGTGGTTAAGTGTATAGATTAAGCAGGGTATTAACATGTGCAACACAGTATCTTTAAGAACACAATAGAGTGTTTTTTAAAAAATCAAGTGAGCACAGCGCAAACATTGAACGCTATGGAAAAGGTACAGGATCAAGTGGTACAGCTAAACAGATGCTCATTTAAAACCCTACACCTCCTGTGGAAATCCCTTTCCTCTGACATTCCCATTAAGGTGACTGATCTTAAATAGCCACGTTGTTTAAAAATTATTGACTTTCAGAAGACATTCCAATCAATGTGATTTTGTGCATCATTTATACAAAATTGTTTTTTCTTTCTTTAGAGGTTTGACCCTATTATTTCTACAGTAGCATGGATCAGAAATAAGCATATTTTAAGCTGTTATATGATGTTGCCTTTTTGCTGACAAGAAGCTGAAAGGGTTGGGGAAAGAGGAGGTATTTGCTGCAGTTCTGTTTTAAAGAAGCAAGTTCATATGCATAAGCACTGCTTTTTTTGCTCTAGAAGTTCTTTTTTATCCATTATTGAAAGGGACAGAATAGCCAAAGAGCCATTTATTTCAGGAGTAGAGATGGCAAATGTTATGGCTGCAATGAGCACTATGCAGTTATTTTTGAGTTGTCAAAAGCGTCTTATGAACACACAAGTTATTAATACAGAGGAAAAGAGTGTGTTCCCCCCCTCCCCCAAATAGTTGCTTTGATTTCCCAAATGTTTCTTCTACTAAACATTGGAGCACATAATCACTTTGTTCTATGAATATTAGTTCAAGAGCAGGGAGTGTAAGTACTGATTGAGTTACCATAATTTATATTCATTCTACTTTATGAGTTCTAATAAGAAAGAAATGGATTTTGGCGACACTCCCCCTTTCTAGATTTCAAAGTTGGAGGTAAAATGAATAGAGAAAAAACTAAGGAGACATAAAGAATAATTTGTTTTAGAAGGGTACAAAAGCCTACTGCCAAAATGAATAGCAATCATGCCAAGATAGAGTTCTTTGAGATGCATGCCAAATTTTCCAGGGATTTATATTCACCTCACTTCCTCTAGAGTTCACCTTGCAGAAACATGAAAGAGTGTGCAATTACAAATCAAGGGAATGAAGTTGGAATCAGTATTTTTAAAATATTACCTGCGTAATAAACATATTTTAAACAACAAAAGTAAATTCTCCATTATTTCACTAAAATCTGAAGCCCTTGTGATAGGTGTATGTTATTCACTTTATATTTATCCATCTTTAAAACATTTCCATTGGCTTTCTTTCTAAAGCATTCCAGACAGTTGACCTATTTTATAGAATGAGTGAGAAAACTAGATGTATCTATCTATATATTTAAGCTTTCACATGCTTACACATCAATCTGAATATATTTTGTTTCCCAATGCTCATACCTCACTAGGTGCAAACAAATGCATATTTAACTAGCCACAGCCTTATCAACAGCTAATTATACAGAAGGGCACCACTATAAGGATTAATTTTTTGTGCCATTGTGTTATCTATGAAGAAGGAAGCCATATAAAAGTCTATTCCAGGCATCCCCAAACTGCAGCCCTCCAGATGTTTTGGCCTACAACTCCCATGATCCCTAGCTAACAGGACCAGTGGTTGGGGAAGGTGGGAATTGTAGTCCAAAACATCTGGAGAGCCGAAGTTTGGGGATGCCTGGTCTATTCAATACATTTAAATCTCTAGAGCACTTACCCAGTTTTTCTTTTTCTTTTTCTTTGAATCAGCATCATTACCACTGCCCATGCTTGAATGGCTGGTTCCACTGTTGATGCTGGAAACACTTTCGGAGGAATGTTGCCGCCGTATTCGCAGATCTATAATATAACAATAATAAACAAATCTGGAAGTGCCTTAATTCCCAATTTTATAGAGTTTAAAAATGTCATGGAATGCCAAATTCCACTAAAACTGAGTGCTCTGGTGGAAACTAAATAGGATTCCATATGGAAATGCAAATAAACTGTTACTTGTAGAAGTGACTATGGAAAAACTTTTTTCTGGTGGGACGCTCATTCTCAGTGCAGAACGCCACCCATTTGGTCGCAACCATCTCCCTAGCCAGTGTCTTTCGTGTGGAGTGGAAACAACCAGCATGGAAAGAAGCAAGTACCCTGGACAACTAAATTTTGGGCAGGGCCGTCTTATATATATCCAGCACCATGTTGCAAAGATCTCTCTGCCCGCCCCCCTGGTTTCCCAGAATTGTCGACTGTTTTTTAGGGAGGGAACACCAGCAGCAGCGGAGGAAGGAAGCCTCTTGGGACGGGACGGCACTGCCGGCGACGCACCCAGCTTGCGGGGCTGGAGGAGGCAGGCAGCGACTGGAGGGCGGCTCCTCCAGTGGGACAGAGGTGGAGGCTGGACGCGGTGCCTCCCGGCTCAGCTGGCTGCTTTGTGCCACGGTGACCACAGCAGGCAGAGGCTCCAGCCATGGCACTGCTTCAGCGTGGCATGGCAGAGGCAGGCGTGAGTGGTGAGTGAGCTGGAGGAGCCAGCCCCATGGAGATCCACAGCGCCTGATGCCCAGCTCAAAGACAAAGATGGCTAGCAGTAGGGGTGCTGCACGCACCCGTGCCTCAACCTGTTGGGCAAGTGAGCATGAGCGAGCGGGTCTGTGCCAAGCGAGTGAGGGCACGCGTGCTGCTCCCGCCGAGTGTAAGCTTGTTTCCCTTTTAGCCTTCTGGCGCCCCACAGAATTCAGCGTCTGCAGGCTAAAAGGGGGAAAAACAAGCCAATGCTCGGCAGGAGTGGCACACACACACTTGCTCACTCAGCACGCTCGTTCGGTGTTCCCAGGACTCTCGCCTGGCGCCCTCCAAAACTCCGCACCACTAGCGCCTATGGGTAAGACGGCCCTGATAGTGGGGATCAGGACCTAAGCAACACAGAAGTTCTTCCAAAATCAGAAGAACTTCTACCATGAAAACATTCTTATACTTATTGTTCAATCTCTAATTGTGAATTGTGGAAAGAACACAGCAGTACAGTGGTACCTTCGTTATCAAACGGCTTGGCTCCCGAACGCTGCAAACCCGGGAGTGAGTGTTCCGGTTTGCGATCGTTTTGCCGAAGCCAAACTTCCGAGGCGGCTTCTACAGCTTCCGATTGAGTGCAGGAAGCTCCTGCAGCCAATTGGAAGCTACGCTTTGGTTTTTGAATGTTTCAGAAGTTGGACTTCCAGAATGGATTCTGTTAGACTTCCAAGGTACGGCTATGACTTAAAACTAATTTATTTTGGCTGGAACATTTTCCCACTGCTATGCACAAGGTGCACATGCAGAAGAGCATTAAAAGGGCTTATCAAGCCTTAGCCAGTGACCAATTCCTCAAGAGAAGTCATATAATTCTGTGGTGTATAAATGACACATGGAAGTTTTCCAGCTGTGGAAACTATTTCTGTCCTGAAAATTCTGTAATAAGTCTCTAATAACTATTAGCCTATGTGTTCTTGTGACTGAAAATTTATCCTACATGTTTTTCAGTCATTCTCCGTCAATTAATAACAAAAGAAACTAAGATAAATGTCAAAAGGGGAGGGAAATTTTCAGTGCAGTTTTCAACAGTGGGATTTTTTGTTTTGTTTTGTTTTGAGCTTACCTTACTTTCAAGGTGGCCAAGGGAGGCTGCTGTGAGTGTCCTTTATTTCACTGTACCAATCATCTCTCCAGTGATCTGCACTCTGCAGCCTTCCTGGGTGCCCAGGTTTCCTGAAAACCCCATGACATCCTCAGCAGCTGGGCTTTCCTGTAAGTATGGGAAGGTGGGCAGGCTGCCTACTTTGCGTCTGATAGTTGTTCATTCCTTTTAAGTGCAGTATTTTTTATTATTAAAGCGACAGGTGTACCAATCTTAAGTACTTGGTAGCCAGACTCTCAGGCTACCATGCTTCAATTAAAGCTTAGTGGACTCCCCTGATGTATTTTCAGATTAGCAAGGGCAGGCAACCAGGCAGACTTCAGAGTGCTGGATAGAAGTTGAATGGAAAGAGGAAGAAACACACCACCCATGGCCACCTTGCAGCAATAGAGTAAGCTCAACCCTGCACCAACCAAAGAATGAATTCTAAAGTACTCTGGGAAAGAGGGAGAAAAATATTGCTTTGCAGAGGAAGAAAAGTTTTGAGAAACTGGAGGACAGGATTTGGCACACAGCACTAGTGGAAACACCACAAATACAACTAGCTCAAAACTTGAGAGAGAGGCTATTCTTCCAAACAACAGAAAGCCAGTAGCTTAGCACTTCTTTGGGACAAAAATGAGTTCCAAGGGAAAAAACAGCAGCAATCCATACCTTTATGAGTGTGGTCTGGGCCATTCAAAGCTCCTTGAATAGCAGCCTGTGCAGCTGAGTTCTGGGCTTTCAGCATTTCAATGGTTTCTCGTAGTTCTATAAGTTCCGATTCCTTTGGGAACAGTAGAAAAAGTCACAAAAGTATCAGACTAATGATGGTTTCCACACACACACACCCCACTGGGGTCAAAATGCACTTTTTGCATTGCAATTTGGGAGAAATTCAGGTGACAATTAGGCATCACATATGCTTTTCAACTCAGCTAATACAGTATGTCAGAACCATCAGGTTAGAAGCTAGTTATCTCTATAAAATACTGCATACCAATAATTTTGAAAAAAAAAATACAAACATCTATTAAAATGTATTCGGTTTCTTATGAAATGAAGCAATGTAACTCATCTTTTCACTTGGTAGGGGATGGTTTTAACAAATGTAATGCACAGTTTTAATTTAAACTGCATTTAACATTTCTGTTTCTAGTTCTCATTTTCTATAATGCGGATTAAAGCTACTGAAGGAATTTAACCTTAGCAGCAACACGGAAAAAGAAAAGCTTATATGCTCAAATGTCTGGGAAAGCTTATTGAAGTCAGTGCCAGTGCTATAATCTCTTTGAGAAAGGAAGCCTGAAGCTTTATAGAAGATGAAAAGATCAAACTGGATGAAATTCCTTTTGAGAAATTATTGTTATTGCAGTGGTTCACTTGTGTGTCCTTAGGCAGAAGGTGGATTTGTAGTAGATCCCTGGTCTGTAGTAACTTTGGTGTGGATCTGCACAAAGGTTATCTCAATGTACAATTTATAGGAAGTAATTGGTATTACCACAACCACCTTGGTATTACGACCAAGCCACTGCTTTGCATCTGGCTTCTTCCCCAGTTACTTTTCTCCCCTACTGGTCCTACTTGATGGTCCCTAGGGATCTACTAGCAGACAAAATAGATCCTACAAGCCTGAGATCTGTCATAGCCTATCCCTACAGGGGCAGCCAAATTGAGTACATAGTCACAGCACAAGAGAAACTAATGAACTTGATCCTCGCACATGTCTTAATTGGAAACAAGAGGTTATTTTGCCTTTGCTTTGCTTTGCTTTAATTTCATTTTCCAGTTATTTTGTTTACAGTATTAATAATCTGCTCCTCAACAAATGGTCCCAGGACTAAATAAATACATCATTAAAATCATAAATTAAGAAAAAAAACTATAATCTCACACACATAAACATTCTACCTATCATGAAACCATCAATTTGAGCAGCATTCATTCATCCTTCTGCACTTTTCAATGGAGGACCCTGCTAATTCTTTTCTGCAACTTGTAGCTTTGATGTTTCTGTCCAAATGGTATGAAATCACATTCAGCATTAGGAAAGCACTGTCCACACTTTTTTGGCTCTCTTGTTTGTTTTCAATGATTGACAGACAGGAGGGCCTATGGAGATGAGGACTTGATCCACCAGTTTCCCAACCCTGACTTAAAAGTATTGCAAAACAAGCAAAGTCAAAACCAAATCCAGCCCCAGCTGCTCCAAGATAACACTTGCTATTGGCTTGTTTTTCTATCTTTGTAATACGTCTTCTGTCTAAAATTTAGCGTTCTGACAATGCTGGCAGACTGAAACAAGCACTCCACTTGGTTTATGACCACCTTTTGTTGCTTAATCTTTCAATACAGATTAAATTCAGAGTCACAAATGTTTTAATTAAAACCTGGAAATGAAAGATTTTATCATCACACTGCCCTCTGATATAGCTTGGCTAAATCTGATGGTGTGCAATGTTATTCTTATTGAGCTTTCACGAAGCATCGATAGTCATAAAAAAAATAAAATTGATGCACCCGCCTGTTTATTCTTACAGCTGTCCTTTCATTCAGCCTTCAATACAAACTTTAATATAAACCAAGAACTGTTTTCCACATTAAAGCATCTGCTGTTTCTAACATACCTTTTGTTCAGCTGTCATTGTTAGGCTTTGCAGCCGGCCCGTCATATTTCCTAAGCTCTTTTCAAAAGCTGCTACGAGATGGGCCTGTGAAGAAGATGAGGTGGTGGGGAGTCAGTCAAATGTCAATAGGTTTCAAATGCACTTTACAAAATCTATACAATATGCTTGAATGTACTTCTGCTTAAAGAAAACACAAAACCCTACATGGCCATCGCCATCAAAAGTTACTTCTATTTAAATTCCTAATCGTTCTCCAACCTCCTTGCACTTTCCTATTTGCATGAGGCAGATGCTACTCCCAACTGTCCATAGTACACAGTGTCAATTCCAGTTTCTTTGTAGAATTCTGTGGCTTTGGGGCAATACCAGATCAATTGTACAGTTGTGATGCTTTGCCCAGTAGAATTATTTGGGCATTCTTTAACAAGAGCATGTTTCACCTGAACTTGCTATAGAATAGCAACCCTTAAATATGGCAGCACCGTAGTTAATTGTGCCCTACTCCAAACTAGAGGTCTGCCAAAAGTTCAGTGTTTCTAGTTTCTGCTAGAAATGGTTTTGGGGTTCCTAAAGGAGCACCCAAAACTGTTGGAAAGATTTGTCAAGTGAATTTCTTGGAAGGTTCCCCCCCCCCCCGACCTATTGACAGTAGGGCATCACCCCTGCTTTTTGGAAAAAATTTAAAACATCTTTCAAGCATTCCAAAGTTCACGAACCTGCATTTTGCTCTACAAATCCTCCTCAGAACATTGTTATATCTTTATTCAGGGGCCTTCTGGGGAATAAGAATGGCAGTCAGCAGTTGGGAGTACCAACAGCAGCAGCAGCAGCCACAAAATTCAATTTTTGCCACCCCAGGCACAGCAAAAAGTTTAAAAAGAGAAGGGAAAACAAGAAAATAGAAACCGCCAGGGTGCACGGCTGCCTGTATGAAACATTCACATGAAACGCTTTAAAGGGTTACCTGCTGCAAAAAAGTGATGAAACCCCTCGGTGCATTTTTACGATCCACAAGGCCCAGTAAATTTTGGGGTGGGGGAGAGAGTGAATGTCATGGTTCTGCCTAAAGTGTGTATTTAATGATTACAATAACAGCAACTTAATCACCAGATAAAACGAATCCAATTCAAAATGCATCCTCTACTGTTGCTTTCCCATTTTGCCCTTCCTCTAAAATGTGCATTCAGAAGACTTCCCCCACCCATTTTGCTTTATCCAGGAAGCCAGTTTAAAAGAACCAATAATGGACCAATAATTGTGTGCAGAAGGGATACATGTGTCTATTTTTATGTTTGGTTATTGGCTAAATATATTTTGTATGCACTTTCCAAACTAATAAAGCATTTTAAAGGGGGGAGGGTCGAATTTGATAGCACAGCAAGTATGAAAACCCCCTCAGATACAGAAAACAATCATAGTGTGAAATATTAATATAGTTCCACAGCAGGAAGAAGACTGGCTATGCTTCTGTTGCTTGCTTTAAATATGCACGAGTTGGGTTGAAAAAGTCCGCTCAGAAGAAGATAACATAAGATGAGAATTTTATTTTCACTGACAACTAACAAGCATTTTGAGGCTGAAGGAAAGGTCATCTTAAGGCAAGTGGACATGTTAGGCAGGAAACTATATGATAACTGCAGTCTTGTATATTATGACCATCTGAATCCACTTCCTGTGCTGTTGTTGTTTAGTCGTTCAGTCGTGTCCGACTCTTCGTGACCCCATGGGCCATAGCACGCCAGGCACTCCTGTCTTGCACTGCCTCCCGCAATTTGGTCAAACTCATGTTCGTAGCACTTCCTGTGCTGCTGTTCTTAAAACTGAATGCTTTTCAATGAATAAAACCTGGTCCCATAATACCTACTGGAAAGGTGCCTCACCTCTTTATACCACGAAAATAATGTGAACCAAACACTCAAGGCATATCCAGGAATATGAAGTCTTTATTTGTGTGATCTCCCCTCTTTGTTGGAGAGGCCAGTCTGTTTGGAAACCATGGTTGCATCAAAGTATAGTGGCAAGATTACTACGTGGGATCAGAACTATGGTTCATCAGTTCTGAAATAATTACACTGGTTCCAAGTATAAGCCAGTATTCACCAATCTCTGGCCTTCTCCCACTCGGATGTTTGCTCTCCCTTCCCTCAGCACCCCTATCTTAGCACTATTCCTTAAAATAAGCAAGACCTACTACTTTTAGTTGATGTTTGCATATAATATTGATCATCAAAGGCCAGCAAAGCATTGAGCTACCTTGTGCAAACCCTGCTTCATCTCAGACAAGCCCAAAATTACTCTGAGTCAACCCCTAGATGAGCTTAGGATTTGTCCACATCTCATGCATATCCCTAGTTTCAAGTCCATTTTTTTAGCATGGCTCAAAGAGCTTGTTTAACTTTAAAAGCCCTAAATAACTTGAGAATCAGTCCAACCCAGGTACTGTGTGGACCACTTAATCGTGCAAGAATGTTCTAGGTATTATAAATTTCGATTACTCTGCCACAAGAGGTGATGTGGGTGGCAATGACAGGCCCAACCTCTTTTGGACTTTCTTCTCAGGGCTATTTGCATGGTATGGATTTTGTTTTTTTTCCCAGCAACAGCTGGAAATATTTTTAATGAGTTCCAGGATTTCTGAGCCTTAGCTTTAATGTTGTTTTGCCTCTTGCTCAGCTTAAAATTTCTCAATATCTGTTTATTTCAGCCTTTCCCAATGCAGTTCCCAAATACTTTGGACTACAATTCCCATCAGCCTCAGCCAGCATGGCCAATAGTTAGGGATGGTGGCGTTGTACAGGAGACATTGGGTTCATATTGTTTTTATTGACTTTATGCTGCATTTCAAACTGCTTTGGGAAGCTCTGTGGGCTGAACAGTAGGTTAATAAATGCCCCCGCAAAGCAAAGTAACTAAATCTGCAGTTGGGTACACAACTACCTCACAAGTTACACTATATGAGTATTGAAGAGGAGAAGCCTATTGCTACTCCATATATAACTGCAACACAGAAAATAACATACATAAATTACACAATGATTTTTTGAGCTTGAATATCACAAAGGATTAAACAGTCACAGATCTGAAGAGAAGAAAGTGGATCAGAATGTACAAATGCACAAGTTAACTTTATTGACAAACAATTCTCCTCCTCCTATAGTTAAGTTCCCCAGCAATGTTTGTCAGAAACAAAGAAGAATTTTTTTTTGTCCAGATAACTTGAGTTCTATGTACAGCTCCGCCTCCCACCCCCATAGTAAGCTTCCTGTAATGCACTGTAAAGGTGATGGGCTTACTACTGTGCCCAGATCTTCACAGAATGATAACTATGTCAAAAATATTGATTTTTAGAAGTCTGTGATAAAATGCATGCTCCCTGTGCACTGACATGCTATAACTTTGAAGTACGAACATAACTGTGTCCAAATGATGATAGATCTTGCTTTGTTTCACTCAGATATATTCTGGCAAGAATATAAATGAAAGCAGCGTTTGCAGTATCTAAAGTCTACAAATCTCACTGAATACAATCAAATGCTTCCAGGAGGAATATGCTACAGTTGTGGCACTAACTGGGGAGTATAGCTGCATTCCAGAAAAGATGGGGAAGGGACCTTAACAGATTGGAGAACTGGGCACAAACTAGCAAAATGAATTTCAGAAGGGAGAAATGTCAGGTTATGCACTTAGGCATAAGTTGCACCAATATAAGATTGGGGGCACCTGGCTTGCCAGTAGTACATGTGAAGAGGCTTTAGGGGTCTTACTAAGCCACAAGAATCAACAGCAAAAAAGGCCGATGCTATTCTAGGCTGCATCAACAGAATTATAGTGTCCAGATCAAGGGAAGTAATAATACCGCTTTATTCTGCCTTGGTCAGACCACATCTGGAATACTGTGTCCAGTTCTGGGCACCACAATTTAAGAAGGATATTGACAAGCTGGAACATGTGCATAGCAGAGTGACCAAGATGATCAAGCGTCTGGAAATAAAGTCTTATGAGGAACAGTTGAGGGAGTTGGGTATGTTCAGTCTGGAGAAGAGAAGACTAAGAGGAGATATGATAGCCATCTTCAAATATCTAAACGGCTGTCACATGGTAGATGGCGCGAGCTTGTTTTCTCCTGCTCCGGAGAGTAGGACTTGAACCAATGGGTGCAACTTACAAGAAAGGAGATTCTGATTGAACATCAGGAAGAACTTCCTGACAGTAAGATGGTGAACAGAGGAATGGACAGGGGAATGGACTCCCTCAGGAGGTGATGGACTTGGAGGTTGAAAAGCCATCTGTCACAGATGCTTTAGTTAAGATTCCTGCATTGCAGGGGGTTGGACGAGATGATCCTCAGGGTCTCCTTCCAACTCTACAATTCTTTAATTCTCTGATTCTATGCATTACTGCAAAATTCACTTTTTCAATGAAAAAGCACCAATCAAATAATATTAAGCATTAAAATCGACAATTGCATTCCAACAGAGAAAGCACTTTTGCTGCATTATGAAAATCATGGTTTAAACACTTATTGCTAGGCAACTGTCACTTCTACAGAGAAAAAAATATATACTTCAAAAATTAAAATTGGGTTCTTGTCTTGCACTGTTGATTTTTTTTTAAAAAAAAAACCACAAATGGAACAATGGCCCATTTTTCCTTGAGTAACAGTATATGTGGGGGGATGTCTTCAGATTTTTGACAGTTCATGCCTTATTTTTTTAAAGATTTTAAGGAAAAGAAATGTGTTCATTTAAATTTAAATTAATAGCAGTTCCATCCTATCCATGAGTGAGGCCTCCTGGGCAAGGATAGGGATGGCTAAAAGTCTCCTAATTTTATACCTTAGGGAAACTCCTTCTAAATTAATTTGTCTACTTAGGACAGCCATAGAACCCATGTACATGACATAGGCATTGTCACAATCCCTCCCCCCTAACCCAGACCAGACCTCCTTTGAGGAAGAGAACCCTGTAGAGAAACCCAGTACAACTTTGCAAGAACCACAAGCCTACAGTGCCTTGTCTCGTGAATTTCTCACCTGTGCACTCCCAGGAACTCTTTCAACCAATGCCAGTTCTGCATTCCCTGCTCTCCAGGACTCAAGATGTGCTGATCAAAGAGAAACTAAATATGCTAGGTAGGACCAAAGACATTTCAATCTAGTAGGAAGTCTGCTGGTTAGATACAAATTGAACTAAAAGAACTCCTTTAAAAAAATAGTTCTGGGATTTCCCCTTCAGCAGCTCAGAAGCAAACAACAAAGGGAAATTCAATCACCAAGTTGAAGTAACTGGAAATCAAGACATCAGCAGCAGCTGGAGTTTGAGTAGATTAAATTGTAAAAAAAAAGAAGAGGAAGAAGAAGATGCCTTGGGCTTTATCAGCTGAGATGAATAACTAGATACTGAACAGAGCAAAGGAGTCTCAGATAAGATAATCTTGCCTTACAAACAAGAAATAAACACATGCTTGCTAAATTATGGCTTCCAATAGGTATTGTTACTAAGTCAGAAAACAGGAAAATGGAAAAAGATGTGCAAAAAGACATTTCGATTTTTATTCTGACGAAGATTGCGCACACAAATCTAAATGATGCGTTGATTGAGGCCAAAGTGCAACTTAATCAATGGGGCAAATTTGCAGTAACTAACATTCCATTGATTTCAGTGTGACTAAAGTGGCCCACAGACCTAATATGGTCCATCAGATCTCTGTATCAGGGCCTGGCATTCTCCCCACGTCCCACCCTCTTCTCCTAAGCAATGCCTCTTTTCCTCCTACCTCTACTGTTCCAGAGCAAGCAGCATGTGCAAGATGAGTTCTTCCTACATCATTGACCATTTTATTTCCATCCTATGCTGAGAAAAGGACTCGCCTTTCTTCTTTCACAGTGATGAAACACTGAAAACTAGTAACACAGGAAGTCTTCCAAAACTGTTCAAACATTTTCAAATTAACTTTAAATTTTCACTTCTGTGGTTACTGCTAATCTAGGATGCATTACTCTTGCTGGCCATAAATGGAAGCCGAAGTTCTGACACTGACTGACCGTAGCAAGTTGTTCAAAAATTGTTTGTCAAAGTAGAACAGAATATGGATTTTTTGGGTTCATCCTTCAACAGGATTAATAATTTAATATGGTGGATACTAGCTACACAAAAGCAATCTTATATGTCCAGAATTACAACACCTTCAATCATACAAGTGGGTTCCTTTTAGGGAAAGCAGAAATGTCAAAAGATAAGCTGCTAGAGTACTACAAAAAAGTTGGAAATGTAGTCCATAGCTGAACTTCTCTGCTCCTAGTCAGTCACATTTCAAAACACATAAACGATAAAAATGTTGCATTATTCAAAAGCACCCACCAATGTCACCAGCTGACACCTGACATTTTATTTTCTGCCAGTAGTAATTGCTGTGCTTCAACAAAAGCTAAAATCATTTTGTAGAATCTCAAAATCCCAACAGCTACCTCCTTTTGGATTTCTTTTTTAAAGCTGCATTTCACACAATCCTTTACGTACTGTGTATGTAAAAGAATCAAACATGAGTAGTTATCATTGTCTTACTGACAGTAGAAATGGCTGTAGCTGTAAATCTGCCCCTGTTTATAAGTTCCATTTCAGTGCTTTGGTTGAGTATCTGTGCATGGCATGGTATCGCTTTTCTTTTTTACGTCCTTTTATGATTAAGTGTTTAATAAGTAGAATGTGAATATCATTCAAATAGAAAGAATAAATAATATATCACATGAAAGTAATAGCACTTTTTTATTATAAGCAAGAATTTGAAATCCCACCATCCTGATTTCCCATATCCTAGAAAGAAAATACTTAAATTTTGGTGTGGCCATAGAAACACCTGACAAAATATCTGCGCCAAGCACTTTGAGAGCCACAACAGCAACACTGCAGGAAAGCAGATATTTTTGGGAGATTGCTAGATAAAATGGCCAGTGAATGCTTTCTGAATTATTAGGAAATGCATTAAAGGGGGCAATGCCTTTCACCCCTAGCCCCCATTTTGCACTGTATAATCTAGGTTTGGGTGGGTGGGAAAGGGAGGAGTTTGAAGCTCTGTGAGCTAACAATATTTGGGAGAAAAGCACAAAATAAATAGTTAAAATAAAATAAAATAACAATAATTCTCCCTCCCACAAACACATTTAAAAAGCCGTAGAATATTTATCAGCCAAAGGCCTGGTTGAAGAGGAACATTTTCACCTGGTGCCTAAAGATGTATAATGAAGGCACAATATGAACCTCCCTGGGGAGAGCATTCCACAAACAGGGAGCTACTGCAGAAATGGCCCAGTCTTGTGTTGTCACCCTCCGGACCTCTCATGGAGGAAGCACATGAAGAAGAGCCTCAGATGATGAGGTCCTTGAGGTTTTGTGGTCCTGATCACATATGTTGCATTACAATGTATACATGTGTTCTATTTCTATAACACTTTTAAGCATGCATCTGCATTCACCCAAAGTCAGAAAAGATTCCCTTTTTTCTGTTTGTTTGTTTGTTTGTTTGTTGTTTGCTTGCTTGCTTGCTTGGCACCCTACACTGGCTTGAAGAATAGTAGTATAAATGCCTTTAAAGTCATCAGTCTCACCTGTGTTTGCAAAGGGATAATGGCAGTGGTCTTCCTCACATGATTATTGTGATTATAAAAGCATATATACATTAAAAACCCTGTAGAAATTATTAATGACAGCAGTAAATGACTTACATTAGCTGACAGCTGTGATGTCAGGGTGGCCACTTTTTCCTGCGATGCAACCAGCTCCCTTCGTAGTTTATGAATTTGCTGGATGTGGGAACAAACACAAATGTCTCTCAAAATATGCCAGTATAACCTTATGCTTTAACTAAGGCTATTCAACATGAGAAATTACGGTAGAAGAATAGCTGGTGCTGTTTGTTCCAACATTTGTGTATACGCTACAGACAGTACTGTATATCAAAGGCTTCATCTATGGTTTGAAAATTTCCATTAAGATACAACATACACACATCACATAAATCTAAATTTTAAAGCCTCATAGATATTTATTTAAAATGTGTGAATGATGATACGAACTGAATTGCATAAGCTTAGTATTAAGCAAGTGAAGCATGAGTTAATTTCTATCCAATGCAGTGCTGTGTAGCTCACTTTTTCCCCTTATTTTTTTTTACCATTCTCCATCAATTAGTGAGAAAACTGTATTCAAACATTATCAGGGGAGAGAGAATTTTTTGTGAAATTCTCATGGCTGGGGTGTGGGAATTTTGTCATACTTTTCTTATTTCTGAAGCATGTCTGTGAGTGTCCCTTTTTGCATTCTGTAAATCACCACACTTCTTTATCCTCCCTGAAGGCCCACACTTCAGGCTTTTGCAGAACAGCAAGTGCAGGTAGCCCTGAAGGCTAGAGAATAATGGAGACATGTTTACTGGGGCTGGGGTGTGTGTGTGTCAAATAGATGCCCCAACTCCCGGTTGCCTTGCAACATTAAGTTCAAAACCCCACACCCAACAAAATCCTAAAGAAATTATAAAACGCCAGAAGAATGGGTAAGAAAAATGGAAGCCTCGGTCACAGGGAAAGAAAACCTTTGAGAAAATGGAGGAAAGATTTTGGCATATCTATATGGAGGATAGATTTTGGCATCATATATATATATATATATGAGAATGATGGAATAATGACTCAAATCCCTGCCAAATGAGTAAGAGACATCCCACAAAACATCAACCACAAGTGTACTAGACTTGACCTTTAGTGCATCTCTATAGTATTTTAGTAGTTTAATAGCCCTTATCATAAAAGTCAGTTAATTATTTGAGTAGGAATGGATTCATTAGGGTGATGGCTGGTAAAGTCAGGTGAGGATAGCAGTAAGAGGTTGCTGGCAACTGGTGGTGACTGAGGGGACCTTGTGCCCTTTCTGATAAGAAAATGTGCTGGCCTAAATAACACCATACAAGTACATGAGAGCTGATGTCATCATAGGTTCATGCTGGGCATTTGAGGCTATTGAAAAGCACTCTGTACAGCAAAATATTGTGTATAAAATTAATAATGCCAATCTTTTTACCTCTGAATGTGCTTTTTCTTCAGCCTATGGGAGAAAGTGAAAGCAAGAGCAGTTATTTATGGAAACAGACAACTGAATTTTACAGGTGAAACTTGGAAAATTAGCATAGCATTGAAAAGTGCATTTATTTCAGTAATGCAGCTTAAAAGGTGAAACCAATATATGAGATAGATGCATGACATGCAAAGCAAGATATGTCAAGCCTTTATTTGTTGTAATTGTAATTATTTGTTGTTAAGCGGGTCAATTATAAATGGAATGTAATTAATGAAATGTAATAGCGATGTTTATTTTTGTATTATTGTAACTATTTGTTTTATTACTGTAGAATTTCCAAAAGAAAGCATTTGTAAAAATTAAAAGAAAAATTAAAAATAATAAGATGCATTACTGAAATAAATGCACTTTTCAACAATATTCTAATTTTCTGAGTTACATCTGTATTTAAGAAAATCAAAATAATAGCTTCTGACTCAGACAAAAACCAGTTCTCAAATATAATTGCAAAAAAGCAGCATAAGAATGAAGATAGCAAGATTATAAACAGATTTTTGGATGCAACTTTCTCTGCAAATGAAGTTACTACTAGTGTTTTAGGACACAACCTTATACACCTTTACCTGGGAGGATGTTCTATCAAACATAACAGGACTGACTTCTGAGTAGATACTTTAAGACCTGCTGACTCTGTCTTATACCTGAAAGATTTCTTAATTTTTTGTGCATTATCCTGCGCTAGGATTTGAACTGAATGGGCTATTGAAGGACTATATAGAAATTTCAAAATAAAAATAACAGAGAATAAGGTTACAGGTAGGTAGCCGTGTTGGTCTGGGTCGAAGTAAAATAAAAAAATTCCTTCAGTAGCACCTTAAAGACCAACTAAGTTGGAATGTCCTGGGAGATTGAAGTGTTCTCCTACTGGTTTTTCTGTCTTCTGGTTCCTGATGTCAGATTTATGTCCATTTATCCTTTGGCGTAGGGTTTGGCCTCTTTGTCCAATATAGAAGACAGAAAAACCAGTAGGAGAACACTTCAATCTCCCAGGACATTCTATACAAGATCTCAAAGTAGCTGTCTTACTACAAAAGAATTTCAGAAATAGACTGGAAAGAGAAGTTGCTGAATTACAACTTATCACCAAGCTCAAAACCATGGAGGGACCTGGTTTGAACAGAGATATCGGATTCTTATCTCATTATACATGATAAGCGATCTTCAGCCATCTCAACCCTTGCTTTTTCATGCAAAACCATTTGCAGTCGTTTTCGGTCATCAACAGCTATCAGTCAGTCAATCACCCACTTCCACCACCCTTCTGAGTGATCCCCCCTCCCCTCCCCATCCCCACCCCTTCTCTACATAAGTGCCTGGGGACTCCTATTTCACTGTATCTGAAGAAGTGTGCATGCACACGAAAGCTCATACCAAAATAAAAACTTAGTTGGTCTTTAAGAGAATAAGGTGGTTCTTAGAAACACCATCAAGCAAAGACTCCTAAAATTTTGGTATAGAAATATCGATAGTTCCATGACACTGCCAAGGAAGCCCAGTTTACAGACTCAAAAGGCCTCTTCCTTTGAAGCATAACACTTGGAATAAAACCAAAGGGGAGGAGTAAAAACAAGAAATTTTACACAAGTCTGCATTAATCAGACACAGCTGTGATATAATGAGAGCAAAGAGAGTGACAGTCTGTTTGATGCATCTTTTGCAGCAAAAGTAACAAAGCTTTTTGTACCTCTTATCCCAGCAGTATGATCAGAGGCACAGAAAATCATATGAAAACATATTTGTGGGCACCATGACATAGTAGTGGGGGGAGAGTTCTATTTTAAAAAGATAGAACAGCTAGTACTTTAAACGCAATGTGTAGATGTGAAAGAAGGCGTGGAGCACTGTATAATATCACAGAAGAAATTTTGTTCTTTATGGTCTTCTTGCCTATCACTGAAATCAAACTCTATGCTTGATATTTCCACTGGAGTACCATTTCTTGATTAGGGGCTGCACAATCATATGAGTTTTATCCCTAGGAGCCTATGAGAACAAAGAGGGGAAACGCTGAACAGGGATTATGTCCTTCAACTGCAATTCACACTACTGATTTTATAGTCCAAAAGCATCCCTTGCCCTTAACGAAAAGGTTTTTAGCTCCCATTATCACAGCTAGATACTCAAATGCTGAACAAGAAGTGATGCCGAGTGGTGAGAAAAGGAGAAAGGGTCTAGCAACAGAAATCTTAGAATGATCATTCTTATCGGCTGATGTGGTGTGGGGTAAGTGTATGATTCATAAACATTCGTCCTACTTGTCGAAAAAGGTAATGGTTACCTGACTGTGCAATTCAAGCAGGGCAGCAAGTGCGACTGTTGCCTGGCATGGCCATGGACGAACCAGAGGCAGTCTCCTGGTTCCCGCGTGGCTGGTGGAGGACGTCACTTTTTCCTTCACCGGCCGTGCGAGCCGCTGCCCCTAGCTTCACCACATAATTCGTTGCTGGATTCCCCAGCCTCCCAACCTATGCAACATGTTTGCCTGGAAGTGAGCAGGCAGCCCACACTTAAAACCTTGCTATGGAAGTATTTGGTCACTGTATTCAGAGAGGGCAGGGAGGAATTTGCCTGCAGACTAATTGGGCTTATCTAGGGATTTTGGATACCACATAGAAATTGTCACAACTTGTTGGCAGATAAGGTATTGGGTTGGATTCTTGGGACTCAGCTATACAGCTGCAAATAAAACATTTTAAGTGTGTTTTAAGTGCAATATACAATGTGGCACTAGATGGCGATGGTGAGCCTTATGGAAAATGCAATGTACAGTGGTACCTCTACTTACGTGCCCCTCTTGTTACGTATCCTTTGGGATACGCACACGTCAAACCTGTAAGTATATTTGCGGCTTTCGTCGTGCGTGCATGTGCAGTAGAGCTCTGTCGTGCTGCGTGTGTGTGCAGAACAGGCACCTCCGGCTGCGGAAACCTCAGGATCCAACCAGAGCTCCGGAACGGATCCCATCCGCAACCAGAGGTACCACTGTATTTTGTAAAACGCTTAAAAAAAACATTTGCAGAACAGTTTTTATGTGTGTGTATATTCCACCTTAGTCTAGGTGGTGGAGAGGAGGAGGTTCGGAGCCCTCCTCACTTTAAGGAACCGGGATACGCTATTAAAGGGGTCCATGGAGAGGTGGTTCTGTCCAGATACCCAGATGGTGGGTGATAGGCCACAGCACCCCTCAATATGGCACTCTTGAAAGTAGCACCTTGATTTCATGTACGTCTTAACCCAGGATTGACCCTGTAAAATAATCATTCAGCAGGCAGACTAGGTGATGCAGGATACATACCCAATGGCTATGCCAAAACCTACTGGCATCTGTATAATCAATAAAGTTGTGGCCTATTTGATCCCAATAGGTTGTCCTGGGTTTAATATATCTTCCCATGCTGTAGCCCCCCCCCCAATGATCATGAGCTAACTGCACCTGGGGCTTCACTAAAGGTTACAATAGTCTAAATTGCTAATGCAAATATATTTGCAAGCATAGAAATGCTTCAAAAATATAGACAGGTCAAAAAATATATATACAGGCTGATTCAATGAATCTTGAAGTTCATACACAACAATTTGTGTTTTACATCTACCAGTTCAGTGGAGTTAGCATTTGGCATTCGATATAAGCACGTTCAGGTGGCAAGAACATTATTCTGTGCCCTTAAAAATCTGAATTCTCAAGCATATAAACTCAAATGTGCCAAATATGCTCTATGCATAATGCAAATTAAAGCTGGATTTTATATCTCCCTTCCCCAGGTCGACCATATTTGGAACATTGCTCAGTTCTTCAAAAGAGCTACAGTTAATGTAAGTTGAGATAATATGCAAATTATGAGCGTTAGGCACTAAAATTAAATATGCAATATGCAAATGTTCCTAAGTGCATATATGACTTTAATCTGCAAGCTTTGTTACAAATTTTTAAAATAGAGTTTGGTATTTTAATGGACAGGGGAAGTTGTTGGAAAGATCTGTTTGGTGGCATGAGAACATACATGGGCAAGTTATCATAACCAAAGCAACCTCAACATAGAGAATATAATTCAATCCATGATTCATCATGAACCTCATGAACAATTGTTTCCAAACATCTTTGTACTTTAAGGAGGCAGCAGCCATGCTTTCAACAAAAACTGAATCCAAAGTATCACACAAGTAGCTTTGCTTTCCAAAGTAGGGCTTAGGTCATTCATTTCTTGAACAGCACTATACCTCACAGTGTGCTGCAAAATGTATGATAAGCTTGCTCTATGTTCAATAACTTATCAAAACTCTAGCTGTGCCAGTAGGTTTTCCACCCTAAGTACCCTGTATTACATGAAATGCATTGCAGTATTTCCTTCTCTCTCCAGCCAGAAGTTGACATTGTTTCCTAAATTCAACATAAAAATAAAAATTTTCCACTGTCTGAAAGTTCAAATATGTCTAATAATTAAAGTCACCTACTGTCTGGTTCCATAAAAATCATCTTATGTCAGAATCCAAAACTGCAACCTCAAAGCAACACTGTAATTTCAGAATAATCTTTCACACCTCAGCAGGTCCCTACCAAAGCAATCCACCAAGTGCTATCGGCTCTTTTAATGTGCTCAAAAATGGCGGTGGGACAAGGTAGAATGGCTAAGCATGAGGGCACTGAGCAGCACACAACAATAACAATTGGCACTGGTAGATTTTGTACAATTCCACTTTCAAAGGGAAAACACAAAAGATGTTACAGATAGCGAATTTTAATGCAAGGAGGCAGTTGTGCATTGTACTTTGAAAAGTATAAGGAAAATGTTAAAGTCAAACAGCAGTGAGAGATTTTCATTGCCCTACCTATGTCAAATTTCCATCTGTTTCCTGAACCGCTTAGCAATCCCCCTGGCTTTCCATGGTATGCATGATATCATGAAGTACAGTCTTTTATATATTGTCAACTTACTGTGGAGTAGAGAGAAGAGGTGCTGGAAACTAGGGATAACGAAGACCCGTGTACTAAAAAGAGAAACATCAAGAGCATTATCACAAAGATATTGATGAAGCAACAGGAGTTATTTCCCATCACGAGCAACAACAGAACATCTCTTTTCAATTAGGAACAACTAAAAAGAAAAAAAAGAAAGCTACCGTATTATTGAGGTTATCCATTTACACACACACACACACACACACACACACACACACACACACACACACACACACCGGTTGTTCCTATAACACCTAGAATGGTTTTTGTCCATTGAAAAACACTTGCATTTGGATTGTAATAGTCCACTGCCTTTTTGCTAGCAAACAACAATTACGTTACCCTTCTTTGATAGTAAAATATCATCTGAACATCACCTTTTGGCAAAGCAAAATGATGACTTCTAAACTGTGGTTTGGAATGAAAGTAAATCTTAGTCTGTGTGTGTGTTTTTGTGTGCATATCCTTCATTGGATGACTCAAAAAGCAAATACAGTAATAGAGGGCTCAATCCAGATTAAGGCTATGATTTGGGGGGTGGGGATAGGATAATTTAATCCTCACTTAAAATTCTCTAAGTATTTATTTGTGTAAGATAATGGGGAAGATTTAGAATGTCTGAACGGGGATAACCTATTTTCACTGTTAAAAGCTGAATTTCCAATAAATATTATTGGAACTCCAGAACTGTTACTTTTATTATGATTTAACACTTGCGTAGCACTTTAGATAGATATTAGTACCTAATGTATCCTAGTTATGATTTACCCTAAAGCTAGCCAGTTAGCTTTAACGGAACAGCATAGATGTGAATTTGATATCCATACTGAAATGCTCTACCTGCTATTATTACTCAGGTAGAATTATACCACCACATTGCTTGGCACTCCCCAGCAAAACTGTGATAGAGATATGCTGGGCCAACACTAACATCGCCATATTTCTTCGTCAAGAGAAATGCAAAACATCATTCCTTTTTTCAGATCGGTACAGATCTATTCATCCCTACAGTTCAGTCCATAGGTGCCAAGTTTTCCCTTTTCTCACGAGGAAGCCTATTCAGCATAAGGGAATTTCCCTTTAAAAAAAGGGAGAACTTGGCAGCTATGGTTCAGTCACACCTGTTCCACAATATCCCTTACTTTTCCAGTGCTGATATCCTTAGCTGAGGATGTCTAGCCAAGGCCTGCTTAAGCTTGTTGGAACATTACATGGTATAAAGTCAGCAGGGATTGCTGCAAATGCCAGAAGGAGGGGAAAAAAAGGATCTGCAAAGCTTGGCCTGCTGCCAGCTCTAGACAGAAAAATAGCTAGACAGATAGTGCTTGTGAATTGGAGGTGGAAAAAAACACTGACTTTTTGTGTAGTGAGGCAGTGTGGGAGAGCTTAACTAGACGTAGCCAGAAACTCTGAGAAAAGTGGGGAAAGTGAAAATCAGGCTGATGAAAGCAAAAGCCTGGGAGAGCTTCAACAGCTTAGCAGCCCGGGTGGCATGGATCATCATCCCCGGCAGAAAGATAAACAGCTGTGAAATTATTGTCCCCGCAGAGATCTGAATAGGTAAAGCATATGGGAGGTTTTTAGAGCTTGACAAAAGTCTGCATGAATACTCATTTGAGTACAGATAAGCCTAAATATATGTAAGAATGCTATATTATGTTGTATTAATTATAGTATATGGCAGCTGCCTTCGTTTTTAACAAAGTTCTGCATATTGAAAAACTGCAATTGTCTAAATATTAAAGAGGAGTTGTTAGTACCAGGGTCCCCAAACTAAGGCCCGGGGGCCGGATGCGGCCCAATCGCCTTCTCTATCCGGCCCACGGATGGTCCAGGAATCAGCATGTTTTTCCATGAGTAGAATGTGTCCTTTTATTTAAAATGCATCTCTGGGTTATTTGTGGGGCCTGCCTGATGTTTTTACATGAGTAGAATGTGTGCTTTTATTTAAAATGCATCTCTGGGTTATTTGTGGGGCATAGGAATTCGTTCGTATTTTTTTTCAAAATATAGTCTGCCCCCCCACAAGGTCTGAGGGACAGTGGACCGGCCCCCTGCTGAAAAAGTTTGCTGACCCCTGTTTAGTACATCTGCCTCACCAACAACAACTAGCCTCTGAGTGTATTCATATTGTAGTGGTACCACAGGGCTACGTGGCAGGGTTTAATGCATATCTGAACCTAAACATGTACATGTGTATTCAAACACAATTCAGCTTTATCATATTTGTAGCCCTTGAAAGCACATCAAAATGCAAGTAGATAAATAGGAACCGCTATAGCGGGAAGGTAAACGGCGTTTCCATGTGCTGCTCTGGTTTGCCAAAAGCGGCTTTGTCATGCTGGCCACATGACCTGGAAGCTGTACGCCGGCTCCCTCGGCCAATAATGCGAGATGAGCGCGCAACCCCAGAGTCGGTCACGACTGGACCTAATGATCAGGGGTCCCTTTACCTTTTTACCTATCCTACTTTAACCCCTGACTGACCCTATAAAGTTCAAAGCTGAGGAACTATGTCTGGCCCAAATGACCTGAGCAGGAATTTGAATTCAGATCTTTGCAGCCAAACACTTTCCCCTATATTTAGATGCAATGCCCCAAAATGGGCTGCTCTGAAAGCAAGCCTGCTCACAATCTGTGATATAGACTAACAAACCAGGATGTGAAACCACAGTTTGAAGCTGGTTTGCAAATTATGCCTGTGTGAAGTAATAAGTCTTTCAGCCTGTTTGTAAAATTGCTGCTTTTGGCTTTAAACGTTTTTGCGCATAGGATGGCGAGAAGTTCACAGGAAGATTTAACGTACAAGGGGCTGCTTTGTTCACAGGAGAGTCAAAAGTTTAAGAGATGTTTTGCCCAGTAAACTTTGCGCAGACAGATAAAAGATTTATGCTAGGAAATTGACAATATAGGGAAAAGGAAACGCAATACTCTTTCTCCTGATTAGCTAAAAGGTTTGGAAGGGAATATTGTATAGAAGTCAAGCTAGAAAACAGGATACTGTTATTTAGTTTTGGGTTAAAGTTGTGAAGTCAGAATTGAAGAGCTTGGGTTAAAGAGTTGCAAAAGAGAAAATGGGGTTGAACACTGAACAGTGTTGGTTTGCTCAGTTGGGTGCTGCAAGACAAAGGAACCAGGAGAGGGCCATGAAGAGACCCAAAAGGATGCAATTTGGTAAGTGTTGGCTTGATCACAAAAATAGAATAGGCATAGCTGGGTGCATTTATTTCCATTGATCTTTGATTTCATTTTATGTGTTAACTGCTCAATCTGTAAAATAAACCTGTTGTACACCTGAAGCTGAAACTATGGTGTGGCTTCTTAACTCTAGTTAACTCTATGGCACAAACCATAGTTTCATGCTACACCGAAAGGCAGCCTCTGTTAAATATACCACACATAGCCTTACCTTCTTCCATGCTGTCTCTGAATGACCCAGAATGACTGATTGCACGTGGTCTATCTTCCAAGGAGGTGGCACTGCCACACAACTGGGAATCATCGTAAAGATCGAAAGAAGAATCTTGTGCAGGGATGCTGTTGGACCGCATCATACTGGGCCCAGGGAGTTTGAATTGGGATAAGTTTGTTGGACTCACTGAAATAATAATAATAATAATAATAATAATAATAATAATAATAATAATACCATAAGTTTTGATAACACATTACTGCACTGCAGGGGGGGGGGGAGAAAGCTCTACCAAATAACATTTGGGCTTTTAATTTTTTGATGAATTAGAAACACTTTTAGAGTGTTTTCTCATAAGCATGTTTGGCTTATTTTTGTCTGAAGCTCCTCCCTACCGAGTTAAAACAGATCCCATAGAAAAATGATTTTGTTTTCAGTAGTTCCAAATTTATTTACAATTATAATATGGCATTTCCTAATCTGTAGTACAGGTATGGAGATAATTTTGCCAAGATTACCAGTATCTGTTCAAATAACTTTTTCCTCCTGCTAAAACACACACACACATACATATGCACCAGTCCTCATATTAAGTGGGAACTTTCATATGTGTGGGCTTTATCAAAAAGAGAAGTAACAGGACCCCCCCCCCTTTCTTGGTTCAAATACTGCTCTCACAGTTTGGAAAGCTGTTTTTTTCAACAAGCTTAAAGGGAACATTTCTGACCCATCTAGCTGATGTGGAACTAGGGCCAAGGAAAACAGCATTTATCTGCCCCTTCAGACATTAGGGTCAAATATTTTGAACTAATGGCCTATGTCAAGATGTTTCCAGCATTGCTGGCTGTGTCTAAAATAAAAATGTCTGGAGCAGTATTTTCTGAGAGTCTTTTAACACACTGGAAAAATGGCCCACAGAGAAAAGAAATGCTAGAGGGGTGGAAGAAAGCTTTTGCAATAAGCCATTGTACTGGGTCACCACAATGGAGGAAAACAAATCCACGGAAACACACAGATTTGGTTCTACCAAAGGGGGAACATACAGTATGTCTATATTCCTTGCCTTCACTTGCAGTCTAAGCATTGACATACAATTATACTGAAACAAATGGAACTTACTTCTGAGTAAATGAGATCTCGTACTTAAAAATGCTCAGCAAAATATAGGAGAAGAATGCACTTTTAATTATTTTTCCAGCCCAGCAGTCAAAGTTGGCCCATTGGGGGGTTGGTACAGATAAGGATCTGCTCACTGGGCTGAAAAAAATAAAAATTAATTCTCCACCCCTACTGTAGATGCTGAGGTTCCAAGCTGTGCAGGACTTTAACCCGTACTTGGAACTGATCCCCAGAATGGACTGGGAGACAAGGAATATGTTCAGATACGGTAGGAGCGGGGGGGGGGGGGAATGCATGCTTAATTTTAGATGGCTGAAGTTATGCATTCTAAAAGAGTGAGGGAGAGCTTAAAATGTATAAAGGAAGCTCAGCAAGTAGTTTCTTTTTCTTTACCTAAGTTTGAAAAGTATTTCCCAGTTGCAGATGAAGACATGGCTGTAGGAGATACCAAAGGAGACTGACTTCCAGTGTCTTGCAGCCCTCCGGTAGAATGAGAACGCAGCCACTCTTTCCCTTCCTCCTGACTGGCCTGCCGAGAGGATGGCGTATACCTGAAAGACATCACCACTGATACACTGAAAACTTCCACGTGAACTGCACTTAGCAAGAGATTTGTGGCTTGGAATCAAGCAATAATCATACAGTTTGTTTAGTCAATGCTGAACAGGATACTTGGGGTCATGTCACCCAAGAAACAGACGGACAAACAATCAACAATACATATCTGCATGTGATGGGAAGACGTACAAAGGAAACAGCTAAGCCTGATTATAACAGGTTTTTTTTTAAAAAAACCAAACAAACACAACAACTCTAACACATAAAAAAAGATAAAGCAAAAACTTAATTTCAAGCATATCAACAAAGTAGGAAAATGAGAGCTTGGTAGTAAGGAGAGAAGGGTGTCCAATTCCTACATTATACGAGCTACAGGAGCATAGTATACAGGTAGGCTGAAAGCAGAAGAAACAGAAGAGCAGCTGTGAAAGAAATGCATTATTGTTAGTGACATCTGAAGCGACAAAATGCAGCGTTTGGCTCTCAGAAGGGTTGGTCCTTGATGCTATGCCCTACCCCAAACTGATAAGAATGAAGGGAGGGCAAGGGAAATACTCACTTTTAAAGAAATGTGTTTGCAGAAAGAAAAAGCTTTGGGAACCCAACCTCTCACAGACTTTTGGGTGCTGCTCCCAAATACAAGAATGTAACTGCACCAACAGCACACATACTGAAGCCCACTGCCAAACTTTGCGGCAGGGACTGAGAAAAGCAAATTCTTGAATGGATTAACATGGCAAGTTAGCGTGTGCAGGCATTTCAGATAGTTCGGATTTCAACTCAAGAGTGTGCACTTTCTTTGTCATTGTACAAGTAGGCTTCGTTCAGCCAAATTTCTTGCAAACCTTAAAAAAAATTCAATACTGTACGTAGTTCCAGCACCATTTTAAACAACTGCGGTGGGATCAAAAACGTCACACCCACACCCACCCGGACAAGTCAACCATTGTTGTCTGTTGCAGCTGCTCCTCCTTGAGTGCACTGGGAGATTTCTGCTGTTGCAACAATGAGAGTCCTACATCTGTGCAAACAGGACTGCATAGCTGGGCTGCAAAACTTTGGTGAAACTCTTAGAACAATGCACAAGGGGTGGGGTTTCCACATTAACTTCAGGATTGCATGCCGCTATATTTCAGACCTCCATAAAGCCTGCGTATGGGAGATGGTAGTTCGGGTTTATTTTCCCTCACTGGCTCTTATGGTAATGTCTCAGATTCTACGGGATGGCATGCAAGGAAGAGAACTGCAGACTGAATAAACACCATCTACATTTGATTCCAGGAGACACATTAAAATGCTCTGCCATCTGCAGTGTAGTCAGGATTACTACCCAGTGCATTCTTTTTGATGAGCAGGCAGGTTCTTCAGATTTTTCCTTTTCAAAGCCCCTGGCAGACACAAATTGAGGGTTGGCACCCCAATGTGCTACAAGTCAAGTGCAACAGAAGAAGTCATATATTGTTCCTGCGTAGAAAATACCAGCGGTGACAACGCCAGACACTTAACCAATGGTCCTAGCCCTCTGAGTGTGTGATTAAAGCTGGAAGCAAAGCAAGCTTGCTGCAGTTCATTGATTAACATGATTTTTTTCTGGGAGGAAATACGATTACTCCGATCTGAATAAGTGGGAAAGTTTCAGAGGAATTAATTTCTGTCAGACAGAGGGCAAGGAACAAGTCAAGGAGGCAGGGGAGGAATCAACAGTTGCTGAACTTATGTTTGAAGCTAATTTGGGAGTTCCAAATTTGAAGGTTCCACTGAAACATCTGGTTTATTTTGAGGGAATAATTTCTAAATAGAGGTAGAAGGGAGGTTTTAAAAAAAATGTTGTTTCACACTTGTTGAGGGCACTACCTGCATGCTATTTCAACATTTCACATACTGCCAGAGTGAAAGTGAAAGAACATTAAAAGGGGGGGTTATAAAAATATAAAATTGATTTTATATTAGTTGTTTAACAGGAGAAACAGGATACACAGTGACAAGAAAAGGATGAAATATTATAGAAAAAAGTTACGGAACAACAGAGAAACAGCAGCCATGCTGAATAAAACATTGTATACCTTAATCCCTTTTTGGGCAGTGTATTTCTGTCAAGTTGCATGCTGTTAAAACAAAGAAAATCCCCTAAGGACATATAGTAAAAAGAGCACTTCAAAATTATAAATTCTAAAGTGTTGTATCAGAAAAAAGGCATTCGGAATTATTTAAATGTATTCTTTGAAAGGTACCCTGTTTCTCATATTTTAAGGCATCCCCATAAAATAAGCCATAGCAGGATTTTTAAGCATTCAAGGAATATAAGCCATACCCCGAAAATAAGACATAGTGATAGGAGCAGCAGCAATGCCGGCCGCAGCAGGAGGAGGAGGAAAAAAATAAGACATCCCTTGAAAATAAGCCATAGTGTGTTTTTTTGAGGAAAAAATAAATATAAGACGTGTCTTATAATATGAGAAACACGGTACCTTTTATGCCACACTGAAAATCATCAGTGCAAGTAATGTATTGCTATTTTTTTATCAAAAGGGAAAAAATGTCATACTTTTGTAAAGAAAATAGATATTGATTCGAGAATTTGCTTAATCTTATTCCCATTCCAGCCTTAGTTATTATGGAATTTGAGCATAATAGTCCTAGGAAGGATCATGTGGGCGACAAGGTCAGGAGATTTATCCGGTTTCAGTTTCCTATGATAGTTTGGTTGTCTTCCATAAAGACTATTATCCTGTTAAAGTGTAGCATCACCAGGGAATATTATTATTATTATTATTATTATTATTATTATTATCATTTATTACTTATATCATGCCCACCCAACTGGGTTACCCCAGTCATTCTGGGCAGGTTTTCAAAGGTTAAGTGAAAAACTCATTTCACAAGAACATCTGCGGAACATATTGGGCCTGGTTCAAGTACATTATTATTATTATTATTATTATTATTATTATTATTATTATTCTCTATCATGGCACAATATCAAAAAGGAATCACTGCTGAACAAAGTATCTAAACTGAATTTCCAGACAAAATTTGTCACATTTCAGTCCCATTGAAACCAATGGGGCAACTTACCCATGACTTATAAGTCCCAAATGATTTCAATAGAACTAAAAGATAAGGAAATCCATCTCAATCCAAACACGCGAGATAGAGCCTGCCCAAGGTATTCTCTGGCCATGCATCTGGCTTGACCCATCAGCTGAAGAAAGGCAACCCACTCTGTAGCATAAGGATACATTTCCTTACTCTCTTTTCTTATTTCTGTATTGTGATAGGGCAGAACACTATATGTGGATATGCAATAGGGGGGGAATGTTATTTAAGGACATTTTTTTACTGCTGTATCAAATTTCCCTGTTCAAACATTTTGGGGTTGAAACACAAGATTTCAAAAGGTGTGAAAAGCTGCTTGAAGAACGACTAACAATGTTTTGGTGTGACTGTCAGCACCATTTTTTAGGGCTTACGTCTTCTTGACGGAGATCCCAACCAATCATGAATACCAATGGGTGCCAGCTTGAATGATCCCCTTCTCCTCCCACTGCATGCTGTTCAGGGGGTTCTCCAAACCTCACCCAAACCAAAAGGGGAATCTTTTATTGCAAGTATATCTTAAAACCTTTTAATATACAATATCTAATAATGATTGGTAGAAAACAATCTGTGTCTCAAATAAAACCACTTTCCTTTGAGTCCTAACGCTTTGGTTTCTGATATTGTTGTTCTGTATGTAGCTGTGGAGAGACTGTATTTATAAGAATGGTGATGGATGATTCACTTATTTGCCAAGCCTCCTAAGACAGATCTATAATCATTATATTTGAAGGGCCTTGTACAGACGTTCTTTGGATTTGCCCACAGGGGATATTGCAAAAGCAGCCCTAGGCTCATGCTGGTTACATGAACATCAGCCTATGCACATAGCGATGAATCCTGTGATCTATGGACTAGAAAACAAGACGTATGGATCACAAAGATGTTCAGACTAGTATGTACATGTTGTTTGGGGGGGGGGTGTTTCAGTGTGACCATGACTCTCCCTTGTATTTTAAACAGCCATTTAAAAAACAAAAACTCAGGAGTTGAAAGAAGTTGAATAATACATGAAAAACACCAGCAATAGCAGAGCCATTTAAATCCATGTATTATTCAAATACTGATCAAATACCGTCACTGATTTTTCAAATATAATGTTAAGATTTCAGGTTTTCTAACACATTCCATAGTATAAACTACTTGTTGTTGTTGTTTAGTCGTTTAGTCGTGTCCGACTCTTCGTGACCCCATGGACCATAGCACGCCAGGCACTCCTGTCTTCCACTGCCTCCCGCAGTTTGGTCAAACTCATGTTCGTAGCTTCGAGAATTACTTACCAAACTCCAATTTACATAATATCCAAATAAAAAACAAGCACGTATCAGGATATTATAATGATGTGCTGCATCAAACTGACAGAACCATGATTTATTTATTTTGCCTAACCCATACTACAATTTAGAAACCTACTTATATAGAGGACTTAAGTTTAGTTTGGAGGATGAGATAATATGGATGTTGGTCCAAGGCTCCTGCGTCCCTTGATTGGCTACAGCTACCGTAGGTGCACAGTCTGTCACATTTTCCATTTATTTGTTCAATTGCATCAGATCAGATGCCCATAGAAAGTCCATGCATTGTCTTAAATATATTTTGGTTTTAGGAGCCTCACACTGCTAATCAGATCTGCATTAGTATGTGCATCCAAATACTGGAGCTTTCCACTTCTTTCAGTAGAATACATATTGAAACACAAAAGCCCTGGCTAGCTTATATATGCTAGAATTTGCATATTGAGCACATCCATTTCCCCTGCCCCCAAACTGAATGCCAGTCAGACAGGTGGGACCACAATCTCCAAATGAGAAATCAAATCCACTTGATTACCATGGCTTTGTTTCTCCATCTGTGGACATGGCAAGAGACGTGGGGTTGTTGCAGGCTAAAAACAGAAAAATGTTGCTATATACCCTAAACTTGATAAGACACAGTGGACTACTGAATGACGTATATAAGTATTAATAAAATAAACCATGTTGGTTTCTAATACGAATATGAACAGATAGAAAATAAACCACCTACTTCAAACGCTACTTAATAGTGTCTAATACTGATTATTTTCCTACTAAAAACACATGTGTATCAGTTTTTGGAAAAGTCCATTATTTTGCAGTTTGGGCTTTAAAATGATTTACGTAGATGTGAAATTTGACGGAAATTTTAAGGAGGTTATCATGTTATGTGTGCAAATTTTATTTTATGTAGTATGAGTTGGGTGGATTTTTACGTAATTGCAAACTAGTATTAGTACATTTTAACCTGCTTTGCTGTATCTGATGCTGCTAGTGATGCAAACTTTGTCTATGAAGAAGAAGAAGAGTTTGGATATGATATCCCGCTTTATCGCTACCCTAAGGAGTCTCAAAGTGGCTAACATGTTCCGGTCCGTCGCGCTGGTGGAGTAGGACGCAGGGACTTCGCGCTCTGAAGTCCCTGGCTTCGTGGAGGGGGGGGGAAGTCCGCAGAGCGAGCGGACTCCCCGAAAAAACACCGGGTAGAGAGTCCCGGTGACATAGCGCCCAGCTGCCTGCTCCAGACGCGATTCCTCCGCTGCCCGAGAGCTCCGTAGAGCGATCGAGAGCCAGCGGAGTGGAGTCGTGGGAGCCATTTTTGGGTTTCATCTTACCTCCTTGAAGTGAAGCTCCGAGTCCTCAGCCTGCAAGCGGCGGATTCTTCCAAGAAAATAAAAGACTTGTACAAAGTAAGTCAAATCTCTATTCGGACCTTAAAAATTTTAAATTTGAAGATAGGAAGAGATTCTAAAGCAACGGAAGCCGATCTCTTCCAAATGGTTAATCGGGAGGCGTATTAAATATTCCTAAACTGAAAGGGGAAAAGTTCTTTTCCAGATTGTGGACCCGAGAGAAAGAAAGACTTTTCCAAACCTTCCCAGCCCCCGGTGTCGATACCCCTTGAGGTTCAGCAGCAACAAGGGGGAGGACGTTTTGACAGCTGTCAAAAGCTGTCAAATTGCTACAGGATTAAGAAAATGGATTTTACTGTTGTGGACTGTAAAAACTGATTGAAGAGGATTCAGAAGTAATTTAAGCGGAATTTAAATTTGAAATGTAATGAAGTTAAAGACAAAGGATAAGATCAGCCAAGATGGAGCCAACAACGTGGTAGAGAGGAATTTTCCAGCACTCTTTGGTCAAACCCAGCTTAAAAATGGACCCCTTTGTTTCTCAATGCCCATGGGTATCACTGGTGGCAGAAGTGGTCTTGTGGGTGGAGGGAAAATGAAGGGACAGAGTTTATTGTATATGTTGTGTATGTTTTGTCTCTATGAAGAAAAAATCAATAAAAATTATTATTAAAAAAAATCAAAGTGGCTAACATTCTCCTTTCCCTTCCTCCCCCACAACAAACACTCTGTGAGGTGAGTGGGGCTGAGAGACTCATGAGAGTAAAACCTGCTGGGAAAGGGTGTGTGTGTGTTGCTAATATCATTAAATTCTGCACAAGTAATGAATGGCTTACTCTGTGAAAAGGAATATATTTGGAGACAATTGCATTCTCTGTGGCCAGTATACTGTCAAAGTAACATTTTAGGGTTTCTCTGTTTGTAATGCATGCCTGCCCACATTGTGATTTCCCCAAGTACACACACTGAATGCTTGACAATCTCACTATTTTTATAGCTCCAAGGAAGCTTGGGTCACAAATCATGCAGACCCATTTTAATACATTCTCTTAAAATCCATATGACCAACAATTATTTTATCTGTTTTGACAGATTGGGGGAAATCCCCCCCCCCAAATGCATCCAAGTTAAGCTAGAGGAAAAGGGAGCTGGGTAGAATATATTCTATCTCTTGCAGTTAAATCATTCATGGAAGCGTATAATCGGTCTTATGTAACTGCTCCCGCAGAAAAACAATGACAACATCAATCCAGAGAAAGCTAAGGAGTACTCTTAGCTTTCTCTGGATTGGAGTTGTCGTTGTGGGAATTTAGGTGTGCTTAACCTTCCTTGGTTCGGGGCCTCATTATGCACCTTTTTAGTCTTTTGCAGATAATGTAGCAAATCTAAGATTGACCTAACCTTGTACCTGCATTTGTGAAAGGTGCATGTTCACAACAAGGTAGTAACTCAGTGGTAGATAAGGACCTATGTTTAGTTCAAACATCAAGTAAAAAGCCAGAATTCACCACTTAATTCAATTGCCATTATGGTTTAGGGAATACAATGACTATGTATATTATGGCCACACTGCATATGCAAATCCAAAGCCACATTTGTAACAAATCATCATCTCCCTGCTTCAGAGAAAGAGGGCATAGAAAAGTGTCTGGCTTACATAAAAGATATGGGCTACCTGTTTCAAGGTACCAAATTTAACTGTACTGATCACATTGTACTGCACTGTATCAGTTACAGCCCAGAGAAACCCCTAAAAATCAGGACAGGACAGAATAGCTGAAGGGACAATTTGCTGCAAGTTGGAGACCCCTTCAGCTCCAACTAGTTTGTCAGCCATCTGCTGTGCCTTGAATGGACACCAATATAACAGAGGGACAGAGTGGTTTTTGCCTGCTCTCACTTAGGAAATGCTATGAGAGGGGTGTTTTCTAGGACTGGGCTATGTTTAGAGAGCTAATTGGCTTTTGCTGAGAACCTGTGCTGCTGTAGAATCAGTTGGTTCATGCTGCGTGTTTTGCCTCTTTACTTAACATTTGTAAATACACATATAATCGGAGTCAACAAACACTGCTCCATTCAGTAGAGCACTCGTGCAATTTCAATGCTCTCTCAAATAATACTTGGAAAAAGGCAAAGCCGAGACTAAATTATTATTTTATCTAAATGCCCTCAAGGCAGAAATAAACTCAATAGCTATTCCAAAAATTATTTTATAATGTCTCCATGTAGTTATATTTGCTAAAGAACAAACATGGAGAGTCCTTGAGATTTAATACAGTGTACAAATATGCAACACAGCTCATACAGCATAGTATATAAGAGAATAGAAAAGGCGCTGGTTTGAATCACATTCTTGTCATATGCTCATTGTTTATGTCTTGGCATAATGCTAAACCTTGATTTAACATTATGAGAACTAGTTAAGATGAACACAATCAGGGTTGGGACAACATGCTCTTTTCTTTTGTGATACTCGCAAAATGGATTTTGACAGGTGGGTGGGACAACCTGTATGCCAATCATGTGATATCATAAAGATGTCATGTGACTGACAGATCTGTTGCCCCACCTATGATCTGCCTATGATCTGGCTCCTGGAGCCAAAAACAAACAAACAAAAAACACATTCCCACCCCTGATCCAGAGCATGTGCATAAAAATACCGATGTGCTTTATTATCTTGAAGGAAACAAAAGAAGATAATGCCTAGGAAGTGCTATATTTTTTTATAGTGCAACAAAATGGCTACCTGTGAACATTTGCCTATAAATTTGTATTTTTCATGTGATAGCATTTACTCTCTGCATAAGTACACTGGCTGGGTTATACTCAGATTCACTCAAAATAGTTGTTATACAGATAGGAGAATATAAGTTGGAGCACTTAATGGCCAGTTTAAAGTTTTGATGCTATGGAAACTATTAACCTTTTAAAATGTTTAAATGTTTTAGAACGTTTCATGCCTCACTTTGTAATTTCACACTAAGTTTTTTTTCCAAATTATAAATTGAATAGATTTTAGAGAAACAGTGTCACTATTTAATTTATAAATCTGTGGTTTGATTTTCATGTTACTCTTCCTAGATATACCATCTTACCTGCATAATCTTGATTGGAATGTTTTCCAGAGTGTGGAAGGAGGTTTTTGGGGGTTTTTTGGCCCTAGTTTATTGTGTATGCCCAATGCACACTTTCCCTTCTTTCAGTCTCTGGGTCAAATAAATATTGAAGTTGTTTTTTGTTTTTTTGGAGCTGCAAGTATTTGTAACTTAACATAGACATAGGAACTGATGGTAATTTCCCAGGTATAAACTAAATTACTCCAGAATAAATGTAACAAAAGTGTCCCAGATATGAAGCAGTGGTGGGCTTTGGGCTCTCAAATTTCAGCGGCACCCTGTGCAACACTAAAATTCGGCACTCTCCACTCTGTTCTGCAGCATTAATGTGGTGCTCCCTGCAGAATGGTGCTCTGTGTGGCTGCACCGGTTGAAGTACCCTAAAACTGCCCCCAATAGAATCATCTGTTCTACTGAGCATAAATATATTGGAAGTACTGTAGAGCTTTCTACAAGGTGCGCTATCAAAAAGCATTTCCAGTTACTTTACTTTTCTTTCCTCCCCTGCCCTCTTACATTGTTGATTTTGATTTGAGGATACAGCATATTTCTAAAGCCATGCTTCTGTCTGCTTCCATTTCCCTTGCCTCCCTTATGACCCTTATCGAAATACTTCCTTCCGTGGCAAACTCACCTTTCTGAAAGGGTAGATCTCACACTTCCAGTTCTCATGAGCAGGCTCTGAACCTCTTGAGTGCTTGTGGTCAATCCAGATAGGGAGCCATGGTGGCTGAGAGGGAGGTCAATAGATTCAGAGCTTGTGTGGAGGCTAGTCATTGACTGGTAACTTGGTGTGTCCTTACTGCCAGCAGAGGAACTACTCAGGTTTGCAGCCCACACGAGACCGCCTGACGTGAAAGAGTGGGCTGACGCCGGGCTAGAAGCCAAGGAGTGACTTAAACTTACAACATCTGCATTCAAGTCCGAGGGTTTGCTGAAGAGAGGGCTACTGCCGCCACTCTGCCCACCTGCACTGCCCATGCTACCTGTACCTGAGGATGGAGATTCCAGGCTGCCTTGCCGAGCTAACGTGGTACTAGGGCTAGGCATTGCAGATGTGGATTTGGCACCTTCTGTATTGGGTGCAGGGGCAGTTTTGCCACTTGCTTTGGCACCAAACAACCTACAGGAAAAACAAACGAAACAAACAGAAGTGTTATTCGGAAAAGCTAAAGTTTCGCGTAATAATGCTCTGAAAGCCAAGGCATGGGAAAACAGCTAATATAACGCCCTTCTCCTCCACCCCCCAATTGCTTCTCACAATCAAATCCGCTTAAGCCCTCTGTAACTTGGACATACTTTATTTTACTGCATTAATTCCAAGATTTGTCTTTTGAGAGGAAACGGACCTTCCCAGGGAGATGAAAAGCACAAGAGCCCTGTGTGATGAGATTGCGTAAAAAGATTAAACTTTCACCCAAATCCTATGGTTAGCACAAAATCTTCAGTAGTTACGACATTTGTTTTTAAATTAGCATAGCATGGTCTGGACAACCTTGTAAATAGTTGGATCCACGCCTCCCCAATTTCAAAATCTTTGTTTTTTATTTTTAAAGAAGTAATTATACTTATATGACATGCAAGATGCTAATTTGGGGTCTGTTCCCTATCCGCATATGTGTGAAAAGATTTTGCAATTGTGGGTGTGGAGAAAAACTATTTTAAGTTTTGCATATACAGTTAAGTCTACGAAAATTTCTGTTTCTGCAAGGGCTGAAATATTCTACATCACCTTATACAAAGGATTTTCTAGATTTACAGTGCAGTGTACTAAAAGGAAACAAGAAGCAACTGGCATAAACCATAGCAACCAAAATAGCACATTTAATAACTCTTAAGCAAAAGAGTGTGCTGGCAATTAGCCACAAGAGGGCAGCATTGACTTTGTTTCAGCAAAGAAATAGGCTTGGATTCCTAAGATTGAATTATGGTTTGATGTATATTGCAAAGTTGCTAAGATCAGTAAATGCTGATGTTCAGATGCCACCAGCAGTGTAAAATAGAATGATGGGTTTTATTTTGCACCCCCTCCCATCTGAGTTCCTACTGAAAATCCTGTAACAATATTAGAAGATCCAAAACCTATGGGTCGTATTCAACCAGCTTTACTCAGTGTAGACCCATTGAAATTGATGGCCTAGTAGGCCCATTCATTAAATTGTGTCTATTCTGAGTAAACGTTAGCTGACTACAACCCAGAATGTTTTTTAAACAATTTGCAAAATATATAGTTAATGAAATTCAGTTTCCTCATCTGAATCCATTAGCTATCCAGGAAAAATTACAACCAGAAAACACAATCAGAAAAATTACAGTCAGATAGAGTGACATTTATTTCTTAATAATCCCTCATCAGGAATCCTTTCAGTTTGTTAAGGGAATACCAAACTGTCTCCGATATGCCCTTCTTGGCCACTATCAGTTCCTCCAGGTCCAGCTTCTAGCCCTATGTATGTGGGTGCTATTCTTGGCTGGATGGGAAAACTGCATTTGCAAACAGTTGCTAGAAGCAAAACTTCCCAACCCCAGCTATGTTGTTGCACCCTGAGTTAGCCACTTGGAATAGCATCAATCTGCTGTTAATGACTGGATTTAGGCCCTGCCCCAAATATTTCCTCCCTGATGGGCACTATTCAGAGTCTCTAAAGATGAAATAACCAGCATGCTGCTGCATGGAGCTTTAGAGAGAGGCAGGCACACAACATACAGGTCTATTGATTTTCAAATGATTTAGCAATCAAAGTTCATGGGTTGGAATGCCAATGGAGGGGGGGGAGAGACTCTCATCGGCTGCTTTTCACTTCACAGCCATGTGGTTCTCTCAGATGCCTACTTGAAAGGCTCTGCACTTGTCCTCCAGAACCTTCCTAGGGTTACTTTATGGGAGAAATAAATCTTCGCATTTTTACTGCAAAATCAGAACGGACCGGTGTTCACTTATCTAAATATAAAACATCACTTCCGAGAGCCGGAGGCGATTGCGGGAAGCAGAATATAAGTCTGTGATTGCTCTGTGGAATTCTTGGGAAGGAAACAGAATAAATAGTGGAATATGAGACCAATATTAATATCAGTTGCTTAAAAAAGAAAACTTGTTCAGTTCATACTTACAGATGAAATAAGGGGTCTCTTCTGATTATAAGCGATGGAACTAGGTATCAATACGGGGAGGATAGAGAGTTGCCTTATACTGGCTCTGACCATCTAGCTCAATATTGTTTACACTGACTGGCAGCGCTCCAGGATTTCTGGCAGGGTCCTCTCCCAGCACTACCTGGTGGTGTTGATTGAACCTGGGAGCATCTGCATGGAAAGCAGATGTTCCACCACCGAGCTATGAAACTTCCCATCACACAAAAACAAGCTGAGTCCAGACCCCCTGGTGCTCGGGTGGCAGATTGTAGGTTTGGAGAGAATGAACCTATGTTCAGCCTGTAAATACACTAAAATATTACAAATGCCCCAAGTCTCCAGTGATCTCATTCCAAAAGAAACCAAGCCTATGTGGCATGCTGTTCCTCTGGAACTTCTCGACCCTCTGGGGAGTGGGCCGAGCATAACATTGCCATTTCACAGAAAACCTCTTACCTTCTAAATGTGGGCGAGGCAATGTCTGGATATTTTGAACCTGGCTGCCTGAGGCCTGGTGTTCCGCAGGCACTGGCTGAGGTTGGACTTGATTTTGGAGAGCTGGACAGCGACACACTCTCAGAATCAGAAACGGCCACTTTTTCTTTCTCTTTGTCTGTCTGGTTGATGGTAACAGGACTGGAGCGCCCTGAGCCAATCTTCGTAGGTTCCCTCAGTTTGTTGGTAGCGGCGGCCCCTGCAGACTTGCTGCTGACGTTGGAGTCAATGCTGCTGGTGCTTGACCTGTGTCCGCCTCTGCCAGGAATCCCACTTGTGCTTGACTTCGAAGGGCGTGGCAAACTTCGGTACTGCAGGGTGGTCTTTGAGCTCACATGCAGCACGCCATCGTCTTGATTCTGTGAGCCATCTAGGCTGGTTTTCCTCCCTGCATTGGACTTCCCACCAATAGCTACAGATTTGGGCATCTTCCCCAAGGTAGCCGATCCACTTGTTATGGTTGCACCACTTGCAGAGATTATGGTTGAAGAGCCAACCCCAGCTTTCTTGAAACCAAAGGAACTGGTAGCTGTTGATCGGCCAATGCCTGAGGGTGGCTTTTTCCCCTCATCGCCACTGCTTTTCCCTGCATCTGAAGGTGAGCGCTGGATAGAAGCTCCTTTGAGGGGAGTTTTTCCTTTTTCTGAAGCCTTTGCATCATCTGTTTTTCCTAACAGAAAGCAGAGTTTTTGTAGTGATTCATATTTGCAGCAGTACATTTTCAGTAATACATGCAAATATGTGGAATGATAATTTTGTTATGGTTTTTGTAAGTGGTTTGGCCCCTACTGGCATTTCAGGATGAGAGGTGTGTACAACTGCCAGGCAGAATTCCACCATGCAATGTACTCACTTTGTCAATGGGCATAGATCGCTTGAGATATTCTGGTTGATTCACTGAACTACATTCTCTTTTTTTCTGCCATACCTCCCCATTATTAACATTAAATGGACCATAGATGTCTGCATACTTCGCTCACCCGCGTACAGCAATGAACTGATTCAGTTTTTAAACCCATATACACAAATTCACAAGACCCTGTCAGGATGTTTGGAAGCAGTCAGAACCTATGGAGACCATTTCATCAGAGAGTTCAGTTAAACTCAATTTAGGTGGAGTTCTGAACTACTCACAGTGGCCAATCAGATGCCTATACCACCTTTCCCCTCAAATAATATACACTTGCTTTGAGCCAGAAATCATTTGCTATAAATATTGTAAGTTTAAGGTAAAGGATCCCTGGACGTTTAAGTCTAGTCAAAGGCGTATCTCGGGTTGCGGCACTCATCTCACTTTTTAAGTGCATAATGCTATTTTTTGTTGAAATTGGCTTCGTTAGTTTTGTCTCAGAACCTATTAATGTGAAGTAAGAGCCGATCTGCTTTTCTTTAAAATTGGTAAATTGGAATCCTTCCTATGACTTGTAAAATATTGTATGCTTGTAATTCCAAGCACTGCGAAACAAGCATACCGAATTATAATATACCGGTATTCATCACCACTCACATTAAAATTCATTTACAGGTAGGTAGCCGTGTTGGTCTGAGTCGAAACAAAGTAAAAAGATTCCTTCAGTAGCACCTTAAAGACCAACTAAGTTTTTATTTTGGTATGAGCTTTCGTGTGCATGCACACTTCATCAGATACACTGAAATTCATTGTTATTGTCTATCCTGACACATGCAGCCATTATTAGATGTTTGCAGTTAATAACAACACTTAGCTAAATTTGGTTGGCATAACCTTATAGCTTGTACTAAAAGCTTTTGGAAACTCCTTGGGCCTATTACTTAGGAATAATTGCAGGTTTCAGATGTGGCATACAACAAACTAAAATGTGTCTATTGATTTTCATTTGGTTCATCTATAAATTTTTAGTCACTCATTACTAACAGAAACATACATAGTGCTATTTTAAAGTAACCTTTCGCAAAGGCCAAACCTTCCTTTTTACATAGTGAATGCTAAGTGCATCTGAAATACCAGCCCAACTCATACATCTCACCCTTAGCAATTACCCGAATAGCAACTCTAATTCTCTCTAGAACTCTATAGCTGCCTCTTTCTACTCAAAAAGAGAAGATGTCATGTGGAAATTTCCCTAACTCATTCTCAGGGTCTTATGAATGAGAACACTGGAGCAATTTGCACAACCGACGGCAAGATCAATTTCTGATGATGCTCATTCCTACCAGGCGTCTTGAGAGTGCTTGTTCCTGTTTTGTGCCTGGATGGCGCTGCTCCTACTTGTGCGGTCATGCCTCTTCTCCAGGAGCCAGTCTGAGAGACAGACAGAGAGGTTTTCTGGCCCCCCTTCTCAGCATCTTCAAGAGCTCCAGAGGGATGGCCCTTCCATTTGCCACTGCCATCAATGTTGCTGTCAAAATCTTCCTCTGGTTTCTTCAGTTCCTCACTGCTGCCCCACGGTTCGCCATCTGTTACTGAACGTTTCTCTGAATCAGTCTTCAGCTATGAGGAATTGATATCATGAAAATTACTCAGTAATTGTCTGGCTTTTATTTTCTTTCATTACAGCGTGAGAGTGCAGGGATTAGGAGGAAGAAACAAAGATTCACTTTAACATCTTTCTTCCCTAGCTCCAAATGCTTAATAGTCTCTCTGAGAAGCCTTTTCCCACTAATTTTACAAACAACAACACTACCTATACTGCTGGCACTAATGGTGTCGTTGCAGGGAGGTGTCTCAAATGTTATTAGCTTGAAGCAACACTGATTTGTAAATGTCAATTAATTTTATTTTATTTTTTAAACCTATCCAAAAGAAGCAGTGTTTCTCTGAAGCTTTCATATCTGTCTGAATCCCTTTGATTAAAACAGGCTTCCTCAACCTCGGCCCTCCAGATGTTTTTGGCCTACAACTCCCATGATCCCTAGCTAGCAGGACCAGTGGTCAGGGATGATGGGAATTGTAGTCTCAAAAAAATCTGGAAGGCCGAGGTTGAGGAATCCTGGATTAGAACATCAACATTGCCTAAGAGACTCTAAGACAATGGCCCCCATAAAGTGGAAAGCTAGAGAAGAAGAAGAAGAGTTTGGATTTGATATCCCGCTTTATCACTTCCCGGAGGAGTCTCAAAGCAGCTAACAAGCTCCTTTCCCTTCCTCCCCCACAACAGACTGAGAGCTGAGAGTGGATCTTAGACACTTCAGAGAAGTGTGACTAGCCCAAGGTCACCCAGCAGCTGCATGTGGAGGAGCGGAGACGCAAACCCGTTTCACCAGATTACAACTCTACCGCTCTTAACCACTACACCACATAAAATGAATAATCCCTTGCTCCAGATTTTTCCAGACTCCAACACCCAAATCTTGGCATGGCGACACTGGTCCAATGTACTTAGAATTACATAAAGAGTTAACCTGGAATCTTATTAGCATAAGCCTATTAATGTTAATACCACTAAGTAAATGTATCTGGGTGTAGTGCTGCAGCCTTCCACCACAAAGCAAGCTTCCATGGAGCTCAGCAGGTGCCAGGGCTACTACAAGAACAGAGGCATTGAGGACTGCTCCACATAGGTGCACTGGAAACTCAGAACGTGCTCCTGAATTTCTGAATCAAAGCTGTTGCCTTCAGTATTCACAACCCAGAAGGCACAATACAGACAATGCAGGCATAGTTACCGCACGGAGAGGATATCCTTAAGTGCCACCTTCCTCTACCTATAGGCAAGCATGGGCAGGTTGCACAACAGGCTGTTAGTTGGAACGGAGGATCAGATCTCCTACTCTACTCAGTTAAATTCACTCATGTGCCATGGAGGTGTTAGGATCTCCTACTCACAAGTAAGACCCTGGCAGAGACACATGCCCGACTGGCATGTTGCCTCCCTCTGGTCGATCGTTCGGGAGCTTTAAAAGCTTTCTCCAGCCCGAACATCACAGCGACTGATGCCAACTGACAGCAGCACACTTATGGATCCACAGAGTTTGCGCAATTGCGTAATAGACCTCAGCAACTCAGCATTTGGCTAATCTACGTTTATTTACATATAAACACACATGGAGCACTGCAACATGGCTCCCTCTCTCTCTGGCATCAGACAGCAAAGAGAAAGAACAAAGGACAATAGTCCCACTCCAGGAAACACAGTAACACAAACATCCTGTTTCTGTCACGTCCCACTGTGGAATTTAGACATACACTGTCATGTGATAGACAACAATCCCATGAATGCAAACACAGGGAATGAATCTCCAACAGGAGCTTGATGGTGCAAACAGGGGGGTGCATCCAGCCATCCCATTTCCCCCTAATAGCCTCTTGTACCATCTCCTCATGCACCTATATGTGCATATGGTGGGGTGAGAGGGCGGCAGGCTTCTGCTGAGTCTCTGGGAATCTTCTGCATATGGATGCTGTGCCTATGGAAAACTGGGGCATCTCCAGTAGATGGCCTTCGCACTGAATTCACTTACAATATCCAGCTGATAATAATTTGCAACAATTGGTACCATTTGTGGCCGTTACCAAATGCTGCTTATAACCAGGCCCATGTAGAGCTTGCCTGAGGCCCGGGGCGGGAGTCTTGTTAGTATAAAGTTATAAGCTCAAACTGATAATGTGACTTCTTTCCATTGGCTTTAAAACAGGAACAATGAACAGGGTCTCTTTAGCTTGATTTCATGTTCATTTTTAGGAGTCTTGGGCTCATGCGCCAAAACCAGAAAACAAGAAGCAGATTCAAATGTATAAAAAGTTTGCAATATGCTTACCAAAATTGTCAGTGCTGCAATAATTGGCTTGGTTGAAATGTGGCTCTCATTAGGGGCCAATAGACCAACATCAGGGCACAACAGCTCTTTAAAATGGCCAGGTTGTGATCTGTATCCTTACACATAGTGCTTGCATTGATAAAGGGTGTGTGATAATCTCAAATAGCATTAAACTGTACCTTTAAGCCACCCCCTCCTAATCAGAATAAAGTACAGAACTTCTCCTTGAGTTCCTAGAAATTTCAAGCTGTGAGCAATAGAAAATGTGATAGTGCCATTAAACTCCAGCAGTGCTTATGACTCCACAGGCTCTTGATGAGGAAACAGGTCTTCCTCTTTGGTACATGAAGATACATGCACAGAAGTTGGCACTTGTTTGTCTTTGCATTCAATTAACTGTTTCATTGTGGACGTCACTGTATCATCAGATTTGGATAATTATATCTGCAAATTGTGCTGGGAGAGGCTTAGGAGGATTGCGGTTATTGCAAACAAAGAAAAATAAACCACCCTGCAAAAATAAATAAAAAGGAAATTTGGAAAAGGGGGGAAATTGTGTGTGTGCAATAGTGAAATGGAAAAATAAGCAATAAAGCCCCTAAACAGTGGCCTGGATTCATCAGGCTGCCAGAACAGAAAATGTCAACACCTACATGGGTATGTGCATTCTTTCTTGAAGAGGCAGTAATATTGGAATAAGAGCTGACCGGTGATGTTGTGTTCAGGTCATCTGTGCTGATGTTATCCAAAGTATCACTGAGGCCGCTGCTAACCGAACTGCTGTCATCCCAGCTGCAGGCAGGTGGAGGCGGGGGAGAGAAAGAAAGAGAAGATGAGTATGTCATCTATTCACACCTTGATGAGAAAATGCAAGTAGAAATCAGCTAGTTCACCATCCCCCTCCCAAAAAAGAGGTTAGAAATTAAACAATACCTTAGAAATTAAACATGACATTGTACGTGTCATTTTCTAGGTGTTTTTAAATTAACCATTCATTTCTTGCTTTAAAAAAATGCCGTGCTAGCAACTCCATCAGGAAGCCATTCAAAAAAATGCAATTTCAATTTTTAGCAGGGCCAGGTATATATACGTTGTTAGAGCAGGTCGCTTCATGGTTCGTTGCAATCACCTTTGGAACACTGCCAAGTGAAATTCATTACACCGGCCTGAATTTCTGGCCTTAGTTTTATTATTAAGCTTGAAGCACTTCTATGGGTTTCCCGGGGAAAAGAAAAAGAAATATTTCTTTTGGATGTACTCTAACCAACTGTCAAGCCCGATTCGTGCTTTAGATCTCAGATTAGGTTTGAAGTTTGTCCACCCTGTCTAGCCAACACCAACAATGCCTGAAGGAGGAAAGCATGGTTGCAAAAAAAGGGAGGATATGCAGTGGACGTGTGTCAGGGAGCAATGATTGGATGCAGATCCTTGATGTAAATCCATTGCACGTTTTCAGTAAGCCTGCACAGCTTGTGACCGATTGATGTAGTAAAGGCTGCCAACTACACAGGGGCGTGACAACCACCCCCTGCTCTGTCCATCCTAGATAAGCAGGAATTTCCCTATCAGAAATTTGCTACTTTTCATGAGATTCCTATTGCTTTCTTCAAAATTCCTCAGATGTTTGCCAAACAGGAGCCACCAAGATTGCTTTGAAATCTCAAATTTATTTATTGCGAGTTACCCTGAGGAGCTTTTTTTTTTTTTTGTATTTTATAGCATGTGGTAGGACACAAATTGAATGAATAAATTGCAACAGTACTTTGGCCGCAGGACTGAAGCTGAGCAATTCCCTTGTCCCTTATTGATTACTTTCTGCCCCAGGTTCAAAACCACCTATTAAGACATTATCTTTAGTACTGAGTTTTGAGAGGATTTGTATCCAGGCATTCCACACACTTCAAAAACAATTCTGGCCTGTGACCAAGTTTTGGTTTAAGTAAGAGGTGACCATTAAAAGTAGATGTTGAGCTGCTTGATAAATGGGAGTTGGATCAGCCAGATTTTCAGTTGATTTGCACAGTCATGGCAGGCGTCTTTCCATCTGCAGACTCCACATTCATTCCACATCAAGAAAGAGAGCCACCACACTATGAAAAGCTGTTTTTCACTTGAGTGTACCACATTAGCCTTTTCTGTGACACTTCTTGATGTGTAAGCAAATGCAGCTGTTGCTTCATCTCACAGCTGTTGCATGAACAGTACACCCTCCCCAATCTATTAAAAGAAGCTGGTGGGGTGAGGTGTGAGGTGGCCAGACATGATGGAGCTGAGCGATTAGAAAGACTTCTACAGGCAGAAACTCAATCATTTGAGGAATGTTTAACAACTGCTGTTTTTTAAAAAAATCAAAGTGGCTTCATGAGTTTTTTACAATAAATGTTTAGACTCTTCACTGCTGCCGTATCATGTCAATGATAATGTCCATGTGTAATTGGAAACATGTCATTATCTTAAACAAGAATTTCCCTAAGCAACTGCCTGCGAGATAAAATAATTATCTCAAGTTAGAGAGTGCCATTAATCTTGTTTGCTATATTTGCTAGATTTAATCGGCTTTCTCTGAAACTCATGCAATGAACTTATCACTGGGTTAGGTCATCAGAAGTTCAATTCAAGCACTTCACGCTCATCTGATGGGCCAAACTGCATGGAGGAAGATGTGACTTTGAGCAGTCACATGCAAAGCAGCTTTACACTCCAGCCACACCCACTTTGACATGTGGCTCCCAAAAGGTTTGCCCTGGATCTTTGTGGCCCTCAGCCCAAAAAAGGTTAGCCATGTCATCCCTGTTTTAGGAAATGGACTACAGTTTAGGGAAGGGTAGCAGATAGGGGGAAGAATTCTGAATCCACAGACAAAAAGTTTCCTCATGTACTTTAAATCACCTTTCCCCATTTTTCCACTTTATAAATGAGTCTGATTTTAAATTAGCATTTTCCCCCACCTTCTATCTTGAGCTAGCATTTTCAAGTGGCACATTTGTCTAGATATGAATAGGCTTTAATTATTATTATTTTTACCATCACTTGTGAAAACACCTTTAAGGTAAACACCTACAAGTTTCGAAGGTCAGGTGTTCAGCGGTTTTGCCATTCTAGAAGTATACAGTACACAATGACAGAGGTAAATGTGTTCTTTTACGGATTGATCATAAGGTGAAGAATCTTGGAGTTTGGGCCTCATAAGCAGCTTTGCTCATTAAATAACAACCTAAATTTAGCCATCAAGCTGAATTAGGGCAGGAAAAGGACTTTGTAACTGATTCACTGACTTCCTTATGAATTATTTCTAGCTCGTTAAGGTAGACAGATAAGAAAATAATTGGAACATTTTACTGAGAAAACCTCTCTGTAATATACCATTAAACATCAATTGTGAAGGCTACCTTCATCACCATGACACAAAGTTCAATGCATCAACCATTTTTGTGTTCAGTCCTGGGCATGGCGGCTAATGAGTCATAAAGCAGCAGTACTACCCCTGTCTAGTCAGATTCAAGATGGCACAGACTACATAAAAATCAAGCCGCTGTCTGTACAATTCAGACTAGACAATGAATCCTTCTAGAAGTTTATAACAGCTATTCTATCTTCATAGGTAAATGCCTATGAAGGCCGTTAGACTCATACTTTACCCTCCTTTCCACAGCAAGCATAATGCATTACCTGTCATTTTCAAGCATGGCAACCACTGAAGCATAAATTCCCTATAACTTCAGGGTCATAGAATATATTGCAACACCATTTTCACAGCTAAATTGTATGTGGCTAGAAAAGAATAAGAATAAACAAATGGAACCACCATTGTCTATTACTCTTTAAGGTACCTTCCTTTGTAGGTTTAGGAAAAACGGAAATATACAACAAAATAAAATGAGGCATTTTATCATTTAATAAAAGGGCATCTTGTTTTACACATGAAATTATCCCCTCAACTATTTCTGAGCTACCACATGTATTAATAAAATATATAGAACCAGGGTTTAAAATTCTCTGCCTGAAATAAGATATATATGCTGCAAAAACAGCATGGGAACAACGAATCTGCTGATTTAATTTTAATTGGAGTCAGACTTTTTAACTTCAATTTCTGTTTGAAATAAGAGCACAACTGGAGGTATCTGACAAAGTTATCTGTTGGGTTGGTAACAAATTCAAAATGAAACAGGTTGCACTTAGATTCTCAAATATTAAAAAGTAGCAAACAATATGTTGTTCATTATCCTTCATCATATTCAAAAGAGATTAGTGGCATAACATTTAAGTGCATTTCAAAAATGTTTAGCTCTAGATATGTATCACACACACACAAAAGGAAGAGACCTGTTGGGTCATTTCACGACTCCACCTAGTCTAGCACTCTGTTCTTACAGTGGCCAACCATACAGATACCCATGGGAAGACCACAAGCACACATATACACAAAGTTAAAAACAATGGAATAATTCCATCAAGAAATTACAGTGGTGTATTAATAACCCAAAGGAACAACACTTCTGCTAAAATTACTGCTCATATGCTTTTTGTTTAGTTGCAAAACATACAGCTTGCAGCCAAGAGTGTGTTTACATTTTTCACACGCAGGTGCTGGCAAGTTAATTAACACGAGTTAAATTTAGGCCAAAATGTGGGAGCTCACAAATGAGCAAGTCACCTTGATTCTTTGTTTTCAGTTATTAAGTAAAATAACTTTCTGCTTCTTCCCATTTAATACTTAAACTAACAAATAGGCGCTTAGTTATCAAGAACTGTCTATGCAAGACCTTAAAAACGAAGGCAGCAATACTCCATATATATTGGATATATATTTTATCTGCTTGGAGTTCATGACTTTCTCTTCCTATGTATGAAATATTAAAGGTTTTTTGTGTAGTAGTAGTAGTAGTAGTAGTAGTAGTAGTAGTAGTAGTAGTAATATAAAAAAACAATCAACTTTTATTTATATCCCGCCTTCCACAGCCAAAGTCAGGCTCAGGGCAGCTAACATCAGATATATAACATTTGTATAAAATCAAACAATAATTAAATTACCTCCTAAAAAGGAAAAAATCAAATAGAAATTTGTATATAAATGTCCTCTCCTTTTTTCCTTTTTTATCCTATTTAAATGATTTTAATTGCACTTTGTTTCATGCTTCTCTGTAGTGTTTAGAGGAGGGATATGAATCCGAAATATATGCTTGCATAAGACAATCCTACATGCAGGCTTAATTGCCCTGACTTAAAGGTCTGAGCAGCTTGTGGAAAACAGATATGATGCCTATTTACTAGGATTGCCTGCTACTGAAATAAATTTTATAACCTGGAACCTGTGTTGATGGATCCCTGAGCCAGTCCACTATATACAAGAGGCAAAGAAGCCCAGATTTCTTGCCGCTCTTGGGACAGAGTCCATCGGTTTTGGGCAGGTTGAGTGCAAAAGTTGTCTATTTCCCTAGGTACACACCATTTTTTATAACTAGTGAGTAAACAAACAGCCATGGCCCTTGCTTCTATCAACCAGTGATACAGTGATAATTTTAGAGACCGAATGTAAAAGACATGCAGACGTTCATTAAATTGTAATGTGCATTATTTCAAAATGTGGTAAGCCAGCTGTTATGTACTGAGCTGAATCCTAGAACAATAGGATCCAGAATGCAGCAGTCTGATTGGTCCGCAGGAGCCACCCAATCCAGCTCCAGGTGGAAGCGAATCAGCAACCTGATTGGCCTGCAGGAGCAGCCAATCAGGCTGCTGGCAGAAGTGAATCCGCAACCTGATTGGCCTGCAGGTGCAGCCCTGAGGTAGGCAATCATGCAAGGCCCATTGTGTAAATAATGTATATAAGCAGACAAGCCGAATAAAGAGCATGAAATTCACTCTCAACTCCGAGTATATTTCACCAGCCTTGCTGCTTGTCAGGAGGCCGGCGGGTGGGGGGTTGCTCGTTATGCTGAGTGGGGTCTATGCTACTACTGGGAAGTGGTCCCAAAGCAAAGATTTGGCCAGCTAGAACATATTTCTGGCCAGTTAGCAACTTTGCTGCTGGCCATGCATGACAAACCTTCTGACAACTGGATTCAGTTCCTGGGTTTGCTGAATGACTGAGAAGTATTGGGGCTACAAGTTGCCCATTCTGATACAGTACATAGGCGCTGTCCATAACTCTCTGTCATTGGTTAAATTCCCTATTAAGCATTCACAGAATTATCTATGTACAAAAGATTAAACCATGGTATAATTGAAACCAGATATTAATGTGGTTAAATGATGATAAGCAATACATTTCTTCAGGCTATGCCTTTTATAATTTTATTACTGAATTCTTCTTTTAACAGCCATACTTACAGGATTTCCTTTTTCTTTTTTTAAGACAACTATTATTTAAAATCTGTGTAGTGTACTATAACAAAATATATCGAGAAGGTGAGTATAATTGCTATGAGGATCAAAATACTCTGTAGAGAAGATATGTAAACTTTCTGGAAGTGTGTGTGTGTGTTTTCATACCAGCAAATGGTTCCATGGATAATTCTATGAAAGTCTTCTGATGAACTTGGTTTCTCGCATCCAGAGGGGGAAAAATGATACATGTGAACAGTTTACTTCGTCTATAAGTAACCATCAAAATCACATGAGCAGAAATCTTCTTGTGTAAAATGGTTGCTTTCACTAAAACAGAAAGTTGATTTTGTATTCTCTCTTGCTTATTCCCTCTAAGCATGACAGCACAGCCTTAAGACCCATGTGCATAGTCTGGTTCCATTACTACAGCTATGTAGGGCTAATGTAAGAAAGGAAAGGTGTACAGTCTCAGTCTCATGCAAAACACATAGCCCTATCCAGCGATGTGGTTATGCTCATGAAACAAATTTTAAGAGCTCATCCACACTTCCTCTCGCCCCACTACTTTCCCAGACTGATGTTTGCTCTGATTTAGCACTAAAGAATGTGTTTTCCCTTGGAAAGTAGCAAGGCAAGGGGAAAACAGCTCAAACCCATGCTTTCTAGGCACGGGATAAACGGAAGTGTTGACATGCCCTTTTTGGATTTCATGCCACATTCACAGAAACCTGTTCCTGGGAGAGGACAAGAGAAACTCACATTAGGGTGCAAAACTGGCTGCTTTATGCAAAGGAGGAGAGTAACAATCATTGGAACAGCTGGAGAGATTTCTTGTGCACAGAAGAGATTTGGACCTTGTGCCCATCTGATTTGGACCGGGCGTTTACCTTTATATCCACTTCCTTAGCACGAGGAGGCTGAGATAGGTCTGATGTTGAGAGTATAGAATCCTGTTCCTTCCAGGTCTTTCATTCAGGTGCAGGTAGGCAAGATTTAGGAATTAGCCTCTGGGCTCCTGGATATTCCAGGCCTCAACTGGGGCAAAAGATGTACAAAGATGCTCTCCCCTCAATGTGCTCTTATTTCATTACCATGCCTGGAGGCTCAGCTCTTTTGCTCCAATATCCAGCTTTATTGCAATTTATGATATTGTTTTGCAGCTGCTGCCTCAGTGCCTTGTTTTACTACATAGCGGGCTTAGCTCCTGCTGTTGCTCAAGTGTCCTGGCCCTTCAGGTTTGATGCTCCTGACCATCTCAGAGGACCACATTGCATGACAAAGATCACATTACCCCATTACCTTAACACTTATTCTATAAAAAGCGCGCACACACAAACACATGGACATAAACACGTCAAAATAGTTCCTCCTGACACAGCCTGGGCAAGAAATTATCCTTGCTAGGGCTCCAGCTCAGCATACCCCTCCTCTTCTTTATATATGAACAGTCATATATGCAGCAAGCACACTTTCCCAGAAATTCAACGGAGCTTACTTCTGAGCAGAGATGTACAGGACCGCACCATCTGGAGGTGCACAAAATAGTCCCATTAAGGTTGCTTGGCAACGGCAATTGTGCATCTTCTCCGTTCAGAGCTTTCAAAATGGCCAAGGGTGAAGCAAGACAGTGGCAAATGCAGGGAAAGGGAGTAGGAATGCTCTCTACAGCAATGTAATCCATGAGAAATTATTCAATTGTTCTATGAAAAAACTCATTTCAAAAAAAGGTTGCAGGTTGGATCAACACAATTTTGCTCTTCCGGTTATCTCCATTAACCTTCCTGGGCACATGGAGGTAGCCTTGGGGATACCTGATACTGCCCCTTGGTTAAAGCTGGGAAGTGTCTAGTTCCAAGGAGGGCAGCTATAATTGTTCAATTAACCGTAATCTAAATTTTAATCTTGGGGAAATTATGAGTGGCAAAGGATAATGTGATGGTTTGGGTAGGCAGCAGATGAAGCCATGTTTAACGAATGTAGCAAACGCTGAACTTAATATTGCCACTGCATTTTGATGAAGGTAATAAATTAAACCAAGAGAGCAAGAAACTGTGTGCATGGTATAAAGCTCACTTGAGAGCAGCAACAATCTAACATGCAAAGGTCAGAGTTGTACAAAAAACAGATAGTACGTGGCCAAGGAAATCACTTTATCAGTTGGATACTAGAGATTGATTAAAGCTGCCACTGTCTGCAAAAAAAAAAAAAAAGACTCATGAAAATAATATGGAAAAAGGAAATCAACACTACATCTCCAAGAATAGCTAATTCCCCCTCTAAATCTAAATGTTAAACATATTTAATCATAATATTTTGGAATCATTTACTTAAACCTTTTCTATAACCATACTGAAACCTAACGGGGCGGGGATCACTTTTGCCACCTTGATCGTGACTACTACTATGCCATAGATCCACTATCTTGGTACATCATATATGCACTTGTACTACTGATGAAGCCCAGGACGGTGAAACAAGGTTTATATTCCGGAAATCCTTGTCTTGGACTTTGTGAAAGGATTCTGTGGAACAACAACTTTTCTTGTGGATTGTGTGGACCTGATGGACAGACGTAGGTGGAATAGACACTAGCATATTCTTGGACCTGATCCATGAACTGATTAGAGTGTAAACTGATCTACTGACTCTTCTGCTTTTTTCGTTGTATTTTATGACTTATTTCTGTTGAAATCTGTAATGTGATACAGTGAATAATATACTTTATTTATACAAGAGTACAGTCGGTTACGTCTCGTGTGGGTATTCAGCATGTCTTACATAACCAAAGGTTTGATGTTGTTTTGCTAAGTATCTTTTAGGTGACCTAACTTTCAGGAACATCAAACACCATACAGCTTTCACATATCACAGGTTCTCTCAGAGCACAGGAAAAGCATTTAAGATTCTACCCAACTTAGGCGTCCCCATATAAATTATCCCTTGATAGTATTTCAATTTTTCTGTTTGTTTGTTTTATTACAAGAGTTTGTGGAGGAGGAAGCTACCAGACTACTATATCTCTATCCTTTCACATCTTTTAGTTTTATGCTGCTTAATGAAGCTTGTTTTTTCCCCTCCAGGTAACACACACACACACACACACACACACACACACAGGCTAGCTCGTAAATGGAGCACTCTTCACTGTTGAGCCCAGTGAGGGTTTTTTTGCAGGAATATTATTGCCAGAGGTAGAGAATCTGCTTTGCATGGAAAAGCTCCCATATTCAGCCCTGGTCATCTCAAGGGAGATGAGTCCTGCCCGAAATCCTGGACAGCTGTACAGATGGCCCTGAGCTGGATGGACCAAGGATCTGATTTGGTATAAGGCAGCTTCCCATTTCCCTAGTTCAAATAGAAAATTATTTTTGTAGTTTTTCTGCTCCCTCCTTCCTTCAGTTGTTCACTTTCAGCCTCACCTTTCAGGCAGGTAAGCATGCTGAGTGAAGCATAGCAACAATTGGTAACTAGGCGCAGATAGCCAGAGGGTGCCATTTTCCCCACAACTACAGCTTGATGCTGGAAAAAAAATGGCATGCTGTCATGTATTCAATTTTTGCTCATCTTTGAGGTATACAAGGCACAGAGGGAAGTAATTCTACTTTGCTGCTAAGTTAAGGGGTGATATGATAGCCATGTTCAAATATATGAAAGGATGTCATATGGAGGAAGGAGAAGGATTGTTTTCTGTTGCTCCAGAGAAGCGGACACGGAGCAATGGATTAAAACTTCAAGAAAGAAGATTCCACCTAAACATTAGGAAGAACTTCCTGACAGTAAGAGCTGTTTGACAGTGGAATTTGCTACCAAGGAGTGTGGTGGAGTCTCCTTCTTTGGAGGTCTTTAAGCAGAGGCTTGACAGCCATATGTCAAGAATGCTTTGATGGTGTTTCCTGCTTGGCAGGGGGTTGGACTGGATGGCCCTCGTGGTCTCTTCCAACTCTATGATTCTATGATTCTATGATACTGTACTTTTCCATCTATAAGACATCCCCTAGTTTGGGGGGCTCAAATTAAGAAAATGGGGGGAGATGGCACAGAGTTGTTGAGCTTTTTGGGGGGGTCACCCAGGGTTGTTGAGCTTTTTTAAGTGGGGGAATTGCCGAAAATCGCTCACCCGCACACATTGCAAAATCCGCCTCCCATGTGTCCCATCGCTGGCAGAAGTGGCCAATCGCCCGCCCAACTGCCGGAGCGTCAGCCAATCAACACCACCCACTGATGCAGCAACCAATAACACGCACAATAGCCGCTGACAGCCGTGGCAGCAACCAATCAAACGTCCACGCTAGGCACTACCCATGTATAAGACGACAACTACTTTTTAGCATGGTTTTTAAAGAAAAAAGATAGTCCTATAAACAGAAAAGTACAGTAAGTACCACACTATTATGTATTTTATCTTTGTGTCTGCTCAAATAATCTCTAAAGGCTTAAGGCCAGTTTACCCGTACATGCAAATTCTGTCTGTGAAACATACACTTCTACAAGTGCCATGCAGTGTCTGCTCTCTATTTGTAAGAAGTCATGCCTTTATACTGCACCTGTACTGATGTGGAAACTGATGCAAAAAGAACAGTGAACTAAAAACTGGGGGGGGGCTGAAATTGACAGATCCATCCATCTCTATCTTTTCCTCCCCTCTCTGGTTTGTTCTTTTAAGGCCTCTTTTATAGTCCCAAGAGCTGTCAGCTGTTTATTGCAATATAAATTTAAATGATCTGGAGCTCCAATGAAAAACTGGGTTCCTTGCACTGGCAAAAGGAACAGAATTTTTTTTTTTTTTTGCATGTTTCAGAAACTTGCACTATGGTTAAATCCCCATGGCCATGAAATGGATGACAAAAGTTATTGTAAATTAATGCATGAAATGAAAAGCTGCAACAAAAGCAAACTGTACATGTGTCAACTCATTACAGAATTTTTCTGTGAAGAGTAAAATGACAGGAAAGAGGGAGCATAGTCAGTTTACAGAAGACTAATGAATTGTACATCCATCCATTGCTATATGTAATAAGGATTCATTAGGAGATAATTGCATCCTATATGTAGGATAAAACCAGGAGAGAAGATAAATCTAATATATAGCCACATATAAATGCCACATAAAGCTTAACATTCACATGAGGCCAAATCATATGTAATACAGCTGTGATTTCCCAAATTGTTGAATAGCCTGCTTTTTCTTATTTTAATCCATTGTATAAACTTAATTCACTATTTCCCTCTATTTGCAGTGTGGGTGGGGTGGGGACAGTGGTTTAAACAGGAACAAGTGATCTTTGGTGTTATAATTGAGCCATTAATGCAAAATGTATTTCATTAGCACTGTTGTCATCTCAATGAATAACCTAACATTGGCTGCATTAGAATTAGTGGCTTGCATGTGGTAGTATAGGTTAAAAAACCATACTGCAAATGGAGAAAACAAATCTAAACGTCATGTTCTTATCAAATGCATTCATTTTTCAATTTTAAAATGTTATTGGATTTTTTGACATTAAGATGTGAGACTATTCCAATTATAATAGTGATACATTAATAGCGTGCTGGGAGCAAAAACACCATTAATAATGATTCAGCACTTACTTTCTTATTGCCCAGCTTTCTTTTAGATTGTGGAAAGAATGACATGTTAGTACTGTTGCCCCAGTTATTTTTCCGCAAATAAGTATGATGGGGGGTGGAGCTTAGACCCTCCCTCTGCAGTATTTTTCAGGAAACCATATCTGAACACTTATAGAAAGAATAATGTAATTTAATTGGATATTTAGAGTTAGAGATAAGACGCTATATATGCATGCACACAACTGTAAACAAAATGCAAATGAATAGCCATGGGAAGCTCTGTCTGCTTTCAAGCAATGCTTCCTACTGATATAAAAAGAATTCCTCAGTGACCTCTGTCGAATTTATGTCACAGACGACATGTTTGCTGCTGAACATTTTCCTCCAGCGCTATTAGAAAAAGCCTGTGCTGAGATTTCTGGGTGAACATGAGGTGACAGCATTGCTGTAGCAGAGGTGTGTTTTGACACTGCCTGTTTCCAGAGCAGCTATGCTCCTTGGCACTGCAGTTGTTCCCAGCTGTTGCCTCCCCCTTTGTGTTAAATCATTAGAGCAGCTTCCGACAAACAGCATATTGATTCATAACACTTGTGCTTTCATATTTAGAGAATCCAACTTAAGTTCTTTCCCCCTTTTGCATCCATTCCCCCTTTTCCTCCCTGAAAAACAAAGGTAGGTCCTTCATATCTGCAAGGAAATCCAGCAGCCATTTCCCCTCTGTCTTGCTAGCATGGGTTTAAGTGGGGAGAGGACAGTAGACCTAAATCTAATATTTTCTTAAAACAATCTGAAATCAGTGTGGATATACTGCATTCAGTATAATTTATGCTAAATATTTATACTGAATATTTTGAATCTTAACACTATTTCCAATTATGCGGGGCTCTACTTTTATATTCACATTTCATTTCTGAGGAATGTCTTCCTCAGTCTGTTCATATTTCTTGCACTTAATCTGCCAATTTTATTTTGCTCTGTTTGTGACTCATGCATGCTTTGACTGCATTCTGTGATAGCTATCTTGGACATGGTCTTTTTAATTTCCAAACCGCCTGTGCAGTTTGTGGAAATCAAGTTGCTGGAAATGTTAAGAGAAAACCAACAAAGCTGACATTAACATTTGCAAAGTCAAATCATGATGCAGAGAGATAGATTAAACAAGAAGCAATTCACTCTAATTCAGAATGCTGCTTTTGCATTTCAGAGTTCTTCATTATCACAATATATCACAACTTTATGCCGACAAGTGAGAATATACTTTTAGGGTCATTTCCTGTTGAGCTGCAGTTGTTGGAACCATTAAATGGACGCCGCAGTAAGACTTGGAGCTTGATGGAAACACATTCGCAAATACAAAATAGGTGTGAGCTCTATTTTTTATGGACAGTTTGCATGCATTTTAATTCTGGCTTTTGCCAGCAAATTGCATGAAAGTATGGTCTTGCTTGGGGAGCACAGAACTAATGTAAGGCAGAGAAAGGATGAGTCTTGGCAGCTAAAGAGATTTTATATTGGAATGGAGGCTAGAAGAGTACAGAACAGTGACTGATGTTGAGGAAGCATTCAAGGGCCATCAACAGGGGCATATCTAGGGGTTGTCTGCCACTAAGGGTGCAGGTGGGGAGAGCAAAAATTGTGCCCCTCTCAGCGCCTCAGGGGAATCCAGACCCTGGCATGTGGAAACCCCTCCCCAGTTGGGAAGCAGCAATGGTAGTTTGTGCAGTGGGGCTACCTGTAAGGACACCACTGCTTGGCCTTCCATCCTAACATGGCTCCCCATCCTCCACTCCCCCTGCTTGCCATGAGGCAGCCTTTCAGCAGATGCGGTGACTGAGATATGTCAAGCTAGGCTCTTAATTTACCACAGCCGAGTCACTTTTCCCTGGGTTCTTTCCTGCCTTGGCCAATTTCCAGCTCGTGCATCGCTGCATGTTTACCAGACAGCAAGGGCCGTTGACTAAAATGGGGCTTGCTTTTGAATAAAGTGTGCACTGAGGTGCAACCTCCAAAACCAATGCCTTTCTGCTGGTGCCTTGTCAGAAGTAATGAAAAGGCAAGTGAGGTATTGTCAGAAGTTCCTGTCTCTGGATTACTGGATTTAGGCTGCAGTTCTGTGTACCCAACTTTCCTGAGAGTAAGCACCATTGAATTGGGTGCGATTTACTTCTGAGTTGATGTTTATAGGATTGTGCTGTTAAACACCTAGTTTAAGAGTCATTTGGTAAATGATTTGTTTCTTCCCCCCTGGAGATGGCAGGGTGCTGATACATCTCCTTGCCAAGGGCACAAGGGAGTCTTTGTACACCTCTGGCTATCAAAACCAGAAATAATAATAAAAAAATTAGCAGAGCTGATAAAGCTGGAATTGTGAGCGGTGATACTAAAATCTAGGTCAGGTGGCTGTTAGCCAGGTTTGACCAAACCGGGGGCTTCATATTGCCTGCCAATCAAAGAGGCCAATGCTGCTTCCCCTATTCCATCTTTATGAGGGCTTTATGACCCTTCACCAGTGGTGTTTCCAGGTAGTTCACTAAGCTAGGTCTCAGTCTCAAACCACGAGTTTCTGCTAAAAGTCATATAGTGTCTGGCACAGGTGTTTTTAATTTCTGATACATTAAAACATCAATTGTTTCATAGGCCAGAGAAAATGTAAATTAAACAAAAATGATAAAACAAAATCAAACAAATAAAATCAAACTAATGCCAGAGTACTCATTTGTCATGGAATAACTGCTCCTTTAATTAAATTGTAGCAGAAACATCACAGTGGTATGATCATTATATAATTAAAGTATAATATTCTGGCTACTTAAGATATATGAGATCCTCTTGCCAAGCAAACACTCCATATTTGTTATAACAATTAGGAACTCTGAACAAAACTGTCAAGAGCGGATTTATTTCATAATACAGCAAGCATTAATAGAGTAGTATTATCCTAATAATACTACTGTACTAAATTTATTTGATGCGGGTGGCACTGTGGTCTAAAGCACAGAGCCTAGGGCTTGCCGATCAGAAGGTCGGTGGTTTGAATCCCCATGACGGGGTGAGCACCCGTTGCTTGGTCCCTGCTCCTGCCAACCTAGCAGTTCAAAGCACGTCAAGTGCAAGCAGATACTGTAAATAGGTACTGCTCCGGTGGGAACGTAAATGGCGTTTCCGTGCACTGCTCTGTTTCACCAGAAGTGGCTTTGTCATGCTGGCCACATGACCTGGAAGCTGTACGCCGGCTCCCTCAGCCAATAAAGCGAGATGAGCACCCCCAACCCCAGAGTCGTCCGCGACTGGACCTAACGGTCAGGGGTCCCTTTACCTTTACTTTTTGTTATCCTAATATTAACATTTTTATACTGCTTAATTCACTATGGTAAACTTTTTCCACTTCATTTTCTGAGTGTGTAGTGGCATTGTCTATGCACCAGCTTTCAAGACAGGCTTGCCATGGTTCCTTGTTGATGTGCTATAAAACACAGTTACATTGTTGCTCCATTTGTTAAGGTCATTTCTGCTTAACATTTTGCTTAGATCAGGATGCATACTGACATTGTGGAGCTTATGTAAATGTTTCATACAGGTGCTGTAAAATGTTTTATGCACAGCTGATGGGCCGCAGAACTTGAGTTGATGCTTCCCACATGCCAAATGCTATAGCAGTGGCCAGGGGTGGCTGGTCGTAAAATGGTCACACTTTCTCAGTGGGCCCTTTTGCGAAATAAAAACACACATTCAAAAAGCTGTATTTTACAGATGGCTGGCAGCACATGCGGGCATGCAAATCCTGTTATTTAAAATCCTTGCTGCACCGCCAGCCCTCTGGAAAATGAAACTGCTCTCTTTTAAATAGAGTGGGTGATACCAAAGAAAAAAGATTAAAAAGTGGGTTCTACTGAGCCCTCTCCATGTGCAGATACTTTGTACACACTATAATCTTTTTACCGCTTACCCTCTATTTCCTTATTATTCATGATTTCTTAATAGGCACTCAGTCTCAGGCAAACCCAGCTCAAACTTGACGCAAGTCTGAACAATATGAAAATGTTCAGTTTTGACTTGTATACAACAAAGATGAGGAACCAAAGACCATGCGTTAAATTGAGAAGATATTTGTTTCCATTTTAAAAAGGCAGGAAGCAAGCGAGCTTCAAAATGACATTATAAGAAACTGTTTAAAGATCAGAGATTAGAACTTTAGTATTCTCAGTGGAGCATGGGATAGTGGCAGCCAATTAATAATACACAGTCAATCAACTCATGCAAGCAGAAGATAAGGACACTTCAAAAAATAATCAACTAACACTATCCATGAGAGAATAACAAAGAGATTCGGTAAATATTCCAAAGAAAAAGCTGTGCTATAAAGTGTTAGCCAATAAATGAATAAATGCACTTTTTAAAAAAGTAGAGATCCAGTGTAGCAAAGTGGCTAGAGTAGGCATCCCCAAACTGCGGCCCTCCAGATGTTTTGGACTACAATTCCCATCTTCCCTGACCACTGGTCCTGTTGGCTAGGGATCATGGGAGTTGTAAGCCAAAACATCTGGAGGGCCGCAGTTGGGGGTGCCTGGGCTAGAGCATTGGTGGTACTATAACTGGAGGGCACTAGGTTCAAATCCCCACTCAGCCATGAAGCTAACTTGGTGACCTTGGGCCAGTAACTATCTCTCAATCTGGTCTACATCACAGAGCTGAATAAAATGGAGGTGGGAAGAGAGGTATGAATGGCACTCTGAGCTCTTTGAAAGAAGGGCAGGATTAAAACATTATAATAATACAATAAAGTATTAGAACACAATATGGACACTTTTTAATGGCAAAAAGAAACTGCCAATGTGATATTCAGCTATACAGAATTTATACTGGTCACTGCTGGCAACTTGTTTCCCAGTATGTATTCATCCCTGACTTATCTAGAAACAATTGGACCCAAACATTGAAACATCTAGAAAAAGTTGAACTACCGGTAAAACATTGAAAGATCCAGGATAATCACAGCAGTTACACTTTCCCTGTCTATCTACACCAAGTCGTGACTAAGCTCATACCAATGATAAACTTAGTTGGTCTCTAAGGTGCTACTGGAAGGAATTTTTTTATTATCTAGAAACATTGCATACATGCTCTCAAGTCCTCATGCGATCTTTCATATCCCAGTTACATGTGTAAACATAAGTTGTCTGAAATTATTCCCATCAGCCTATGATTCAAGAGGTTTCAGGTAGGTAGTAAGGAGACTGGAACCCCGTGGCATCATCCCATATACCAAAATCCACAGTGTGGAGCAGCAGGCCCTAGCAACGCCTTCTGGGACTTTACCCATGCAGGAAGGTCCAGAATCACAACAAAACAGTACTTAGTAATCCCAGAAGGATACCATGGTTCATATACTGTTGAACTTAAACATTGAAAGATCCAGGATAATCACAGCAGTTACACTTTCCCTGTTTATCTACACCAAGGCAACTGGGTGACTAAGACAATAATAAGCTTAACCCTCCCCTCTCTCCTGCAAAAAAAACGGGAGTGAACTAGGCACAGTGACCTTGGTCCCCAAAGACCCCAAAAACATGGGACTGTTTTTTTACCAGAAAGGTTGAATTTCATTAGAAACTTCAGTGTTCTCTTGCATTTTTAAGTGTACATTTTACAAGTCCAGTTACAGTATCACATTAATTCCTGCTTCCTTCACCAAATCTTGTTCCTGACAGCATTGATTTATCATTAACTTTTAAAATGTTTCTTTGCCTAAACGAAAAACAAAGGAAGGGTTCCAAACAAGAAGGAAATAGCTATTTTCATTCAAAGTGGTAGGAAGCCACTTAGAATCTATCAATTCAAAGACTCTTTTGCCATCAGAAGAGTCAGATCACGTACAACATTCATGTGATGCAAGAAACCTAACCTTTAATAGAAGAGAAAAAGGAAGAAACGTTCTCAGCCATTAAGAAGCTCTGAATTCCCTTTAAGTAGTTTCCTCCCAGGCATACTATATTTTCCCTAAAAGAAAGCCTTTTCAAAACATTGCTGAAAGCAATTCATTGCTCTGATACTATGCTTGATAGCAGTACTTCATTTCACGCTGTGACTGCTGTAACTACAAATAGTTGTTGAGATTTCATAGCAGATCACACATACTGTTTAAAAACCAACAGCAGGCTATTTGTATCATTATTTTTAAGTTTCTTAAAATCTGCTCGAAGGTATCAGTGGTGCATTTCTCTTCCAGTAAGTATAGTCTCCTTCCAATTAACTTTGCTGTTAGTTTATATGGCTGCTGTAATCAAACACTAATTTATAAACATACAACACAGAATAACTTCAATCACTAATTTATAAACGTATAATGCAGTATAACTTAAAAAACACAACCATAAACGTCATATCACTAGTGATTCAATCCAACATCAGTTCAATGTATTCAGTCATATGTTGTAGTTCATATTAGGTATCCATATAACATAAATTGGTTCAAAAGTACTTCCAAATGGATGTGTAGATGTGTACTTGAGATTCACTCGCTCACTGAAGAAGCCAACTTTGGCAAAACAAGGCACATAACTTTGGCTTTTGGATACTTTTTGCTTTCGGATACTCCCTGTCACCTTCATATATACGTCTCGTCTTCACCTGGATGCTCCGCTGCAACCTATACTTGTCACTGTGCTTGGACAATCCATTCTGTGGAATAACTGCTAACTGACATCGTCAGACACAGTATGTTCCAAACTATATATTCCTGGTAGTGGTGAACAACAACAAAAATCTCAAGTATTACACACCCACTTGGAAGTACTTTTGAACCAATTTATATGTCATATGGATACCCAATATGAACTACAACATATGACTGAATACATTGAACTGATGTTGGATTGAATCATGAGTGATATGACGTTTATGGTTGTGTTTTTTAAGTTATTCTGTGTTACACGTTTATAAATTAGTGATTGAAGTTATTCTGCGTTATATGTTTATAAATTAGTGTTTGATTACAGCAGCCAGTTACGCTTGTTGTATAATTGATACTTGCTACTCGTAACCTAGGTTTGTGTTGTGTGTTAGTTTATATGGTCCAAATTATTTGTTTGTTTAGTTCTTTTATTTGCAAATTGCTTTCCTTGAGGCATCCCAAAGTCATTCGCAATATAATGAAGCCTGTTTTACATATATAAACGCACACACACACACACACACACACACACACACAAATATTGTCACTTCAAATCCAATACAAACTGGAATGAAGAACTTCATTTAGAAGGATCTGTAGGATCATAGAATTCTAGAGCTGGAAGAGATGCTAAAGGCCATCTAGTTCCCTGAAAAGCAGGAATTGCAGCAAAAATCTCTGACAGAAGGCCATCCAATCTCTGTTTAAAGACGTCCAATGAAAGAGAGTCCATCACCCTCTGAGGTACGTAGTCCTTCCTACTGCCAAACAGCTTTTATCAGTAGAAAGCCTTTCTAATGTTTAGTCAGAATCTCCTTTCTTATAATTTGAATCCATTGGTCTGGGTCCTACCCTCTGGAACAGCCCTTCAGTATCTGGCTATCACATCACCTCTCAATTTTCTCTTCACCAGGCTAAACATGCCCAATTACCTCAACAATTACCTCAACAACACCTCTTGTTGAAAGCACAGATGCCCAAAAGACAACAGACAAGGTATCTTTCTGATATAATGGAGGGCGTTTTGAAGGTTAGACCCAATGATGACATCATGAGGAATGGACTTCCTGATGGGATCATCTGCAGGGTACCGCAGAACACAGTAATCACTTGGGTACATACGGGATGAGAATATATTTAAGTAGCCTGGTCCTAAGCTGTTACACATACGTATATACTCCAAAATATTTTATAGCAGCCATATGAACAGCCCTGCAAAAATGTCAGTGTGAGTATGTAGATTCCTGAAAAACTATTATACGCCTAGTCTGACTTGGGCATAAATTTCCTATAGAATTAACATGGAGAATCTACAGGACACTAGAAGGCTTGGTATAGGTATTCCAAGTCTGTCTGCAGTACCTCCCAACTGTGTGTGGCAGGGTTAGACTGCCCAAAGCTTCTCCTGGACGCTTACCCAGCAAGTGACATAAAACAGCTCTCTGAGAACAAACCTCTATTGCATCTCTCAGTAATGTTTGCACTAAGTGAAAAACCGGAGCTGCTGTCATCTATTTAACTAATCAGCAAGTATTGTTAAGTCTAGATCAGGCATCCCCAAACTGCGGCCCTCCAGATGTTTTGGCCTACAACTCCCATGATTCCTAGCTAAGAGGACCAGTGGTCAGGGATGATGCGAATTGGAGTCCAAAACATCTGGAGGGCCAAAGTCTGGGGATGTCTGGTCTAGATTCATAAGCTCTAAATGTACTAAATCAGGTTTTATCATCAAACCAGCTAGTCGCTTTCCTGCCTAACATACAAAGGCTACAAAAGCCTTCCACTGGCAGTGCTGTGTTTAAATACTCCTTATTCAGACTAGTACAAAATATCTATTCCTAGGATATTTAAAGAAACCATTAATAAATAATCCACAAAATGTCTCTGCTGTCTTTCATCTTTGCATTTTTTTCATTATCACCCTCCTGGACAATTTGCCACTGGGCCAACAGTTTATTTCGTGTGCAAGCAAATAAGGTATGCCTCTTTAAAATTGAGGAATATGTTTAGCAAAAAGTTCTAAGACTTTTAAGGGATATTTCTGGATAAAACACCACAAGGAATGGCAAATACCTGCTCCATCAATTATTATTCATCCCTAGGCAGTGCAATTATTTTCAAAGCTACACGTTCCTTTAAAATCCAATAAAGCAATTTTTGCTTTAATGAATTTACCCACTCAGCAGTATCTAGTGTAGCCAACCATTTTATATTATGGTTTCAGCTTGAAAAATGTTCCCAGGTATAATTGTTACAAAGTGACTAAAAATATTTAACTGCTTAGGTGCACAGTCACAATACCTGCATAATGTTAAAGAGAATCACATAATCTAAAGTGGCCATTTAGCCCTTGCATCTATCCAATCTATGTCACAGTGTGCCCCAAATCAAAGGTAGATGCTCTCCATAATACTACCATCAGAGCTAATATGAGTCATGTTTGCTCTTCTGTGCAAGTTTCAATTACCCTAAGTTATTTAATGATTTCTTTTTCAAAGAGCTTTATCCTATAGATTAACTTATCCATTTAGTAGCATTAAATACCAAGAGTATTTACCTACTACCACAAAGAAGCTTTTGTAAAATTTATTGTTAATTTTATGCATCTGAGCCTGCTTACATTATTGTGACAAGATTGTTTATTTATGTACAGCAAGGAGGGGAAATGGGAAGTTGCATGTTTTAACAATTAGATACAGTTGTGATTAAGGCTGAAACTTCAAAAGGCAACAAACTGCAAGCTTTATTGTAGCAAACATTTGTTATTAAAAGAAACTTGGCTCAGGGGACTGAAAACAAGGGTGGTAAGACTGAAAAAACCTCTGTTATGAGAACCTATTGAAGAGGGAGGCTTGTCTTCTGCTCCACAGATCAAAAGGAGCTTAGATGTGACATAATTTAGATTTACAAAACAGAAAGTGTCAGATAAGAATGAAAGAAAGCTCTTCAAAGAAAGAGGTTAACATACAACAGTGTTCTCTTTGCAGCTATAAACAGCAAGTTATGTTCTCTGCTGTGACCTGTGGTTTTTCTTCTTTGACTAGATCATCATGGTCTGACAAGTTGATCTACGATTATACCAAGCTTCTGGGACTGAAAGTTCTTTTCTTGTTTGCTCATTCCTTCCATGTTTGTTCATTCTTGCCCTAGTCCCCATTCTGCTGTTGTTTTTGAGTTTTCAAATATCATCTTCATATTAATCATCACCACCACTCATCACATTCCCTCACCCATGTCTGAACTCAAAATTAGTTGTCAGATTGACTAGTGGTAATCTGTCTTCGTTCTTGCATTCAAAGTCGTCCATGGCTTTTCTCCTGCCTCTGCTCTTATATCACAGTACACTTTTATATCACAGTCCATGATCATCTTCAGCCACCAAACAGTATTTTTCCCCACCATTTTGCTCTTTTTAGACCTTATGCCTAAAACTGCCTTCCAGAACTTCTGTGTGATGCTGCTTGTCTTATTTCTTACTTCAAATCCTCAAAATCCACCTTTATATTAAGCCTTTGTCACAACCCCTTATACCTCAGCCTCTGGAGAATCATAGAATCATAGAATTGTAGAGTACAGTGGTACCTCGGTTTAAGAACAGCGCTCTTTACGAACTATGCTGTATACGAACTCCACAAAACCGGAAGTAGTGTTCCGGTTAGCAAAGTTTACCTCTGTTTACAAATGGAAGCCGAACGGTGGAAGGGCACCGGGGGTGGGAGGCCTCATTAGGGAAAGTGTGCCTCGGTTTAAGAACGGTTTTGGTTTAAGAACGGACTTCCGGAGCGGATTAAGTTAGTAAACTGAGGTACCACTGTGTTAGAATTAGCAAGACCGTGGTTAGCCTGTTGTCATGCCCTCCTGCCTAGAAGAAGGTCTTTAAATTGCAGATTGGTTCACAAGAAGCCTAGGTCATTCACACAAAAAAAATCACAATTGGATCCTGGGTGAGTAGCAGACCTGAAATGTATTACTGAAACATGGGTGGGCAACACTGGGCAGATTCAATCTGACTCAGCTGTGCCTACCTGAGTATTTGGTCTAGCACTGGAGAGAGATGTCTTCACCTCTACCCTGCAGGCTAACTTTGACAGATGAGTGAAGCTCCCATTGTCTCTTACCACAGTCTATTCTGTCCAAAACATCCAGAGGGCACCAGTTTTGGGGGAAAGCTGGCCTATGGAGTATGGTATATTTCCTGACTCCTAAAATCATATATATATATATATATATATATATATATATATATATATATATATAGTCACAACGAACACATTCACACAAAGTATTCACACAATTGAACCCAGAATAACTTAGCAAATGGTCAAAATCTTGCTGTGATATTAAAAGTTTAATTGGAGACAGACTACGGATCTGTTTTCTTTGCAGAGTTATCACTTGCAGGAAATAATGCTTGTGCTGCAGGTGCACTCAAGGCATTAAGCATTTGAGACTCCCTGCTGTACTACACAGATCGACAATTTCTCCTGCAATAATGGGCCACACAAAAAAAACAATCTAACTCTTCTAAATCTTCCCCTCAACTAGGATAATCGAAATTAAAATCTAGCCTCCAAGCAAATAATTTATAAGCATTTAAAGGCATATGTGGGAGTGAAGCAGAAATTGAGGAAACAAGCAGAGTGCCAGTGCCGTTAACAATTTTTGTAGCAGTGAATCTGCAAAGATTAAAATTTAAGGAAGGGGCACCAGTGGCATCCCTGTAAGCACTCTCTGCTTAACGAACCTTTATCTTCACCAGCTGTCACCCTAACACGTAAAAATAAAATACCTTAATGGATATCAAATGTGATTTAGAAATCCCAGCAACATTGTGTTTTTTAATGCCAGTGTGTAAAACAATAACAACAACACTCAGTTTTTCAATGAAATAAAACAAGTATCTTTTTGTTACTCCATGGCCACAAATTAAATGCACCTAGAGGCCAGAAAATGACACCTTGCCTCTAATTTCTAAATAGTTTCCAAGGGACTGAGGTTAGAAACAGAATGATGTCAGTTTGCTTCTTTGGAGTACACCACCCAAATTTTTTAATGGCCCCTGCTTTCAGTTACATTCATTATGTACTTTGCACTTTCTTTTTTATCATAATCACTTTTAGTAACAATTCAAAAGCCTCCAGACATTGCTATCCAACTGGGTTATCAAAGCACACTAGCTATTGCTTCGGCCATTAACTGACCCCACCTTTTCCCAATTTCTAGAAACCAAGAGTCATTCTATTCCCATCCCATGATGTCCCTCTAGGGAAGCCTTTCTCAACCTTGGGTCCCCAGATGTTGTTGGCCTACAACTCCCATCATCCCTAGATAGCAGGATCAGTGGTCAGGGATGATGGGAGTTGTAGGCCAACAACATCTGGGGACCCAAGGTTGAGAAAGGCTGCTCTAGGCCCTTCAGGTTCACAACCCTATCAGGCACTCCCACTAAATCTCCCTGAGTTAGACTCTGGCTGCTGCACCATAAACCACTGTATCCTCTTTCTGTGACAGTGATGACTGGGAGGGTAAAGGTAAAGGTACTCCTGACCGTTAGGTCCAGTCACAGACGACTCTGGTTGCAGCACTCATCTTGCTATAGGCTGAGGGAGCCAGCATCTGTCCGCAGACAGCTTCCAGGTCATGTGGCCAGCATGTCTAAGCTGCTTCTGGCGAACCAGAGCAGCGCATGGAAACGCTGTTTACCTTCTCGCCAGAGCGGTGCCTATTTATCTACTTGCACTTGACATGATTTTGAACTGCTAGGTGGGCAGAAGCTGGGACCGAACAATGGGAGCTCACCCTGTTGCGGGGATTCGAACCGCTGACCTTCTGATCAGCAAGCCCTAGGCTCTGTGATTTAGACCACAGCGCCACCTGCATCTGGGAGAGTAACAAGAACACTGGGACTGTTTTACTGGGGGGGGGGGAAGCACTCCTTTCATGCACCCTCCTACCCAACCCCAAAAGGATTTATAGGAGGTCTGAATAATAGCCTGTCTCTGGCAGCCTTTAAAAAATACATAAACATACACAAAACAAACATAAAATTGATCAGTGCATGGATTTTTTAAATATTTTTTTTTGCAGGAAAAGATAAATGATACTGCTACACCAATCTATCAATTAAAAGTTCGGAAGCTTGTTACTAAACTATCAGTGAAATCTGGACATTTTATTGTTAAACTGTTATGTTGACTGTGGTTTGGCTGAGAAAACACAGCAGATTAGCCTGAACTGAGCCCAAGACAACTGCCAAATCCTCTATCCAGTAGCAGATGGCACAAGAACTTTAGGAAGCCTTAAAAACAGGAACAGTAAACATTTATTAATCTGGAGGCTACAGATCCCATTTTAAAAACCGGTCAGTGGGCTGCACCACACATGCACTCACTCTGCGTCATGCACATATGGCGGAATAAAAAAAAATCAGAAAATGAAACTACATACAAGAGCCACTTTAAACTCTTTCCTGCTAAAAATGCCACTTTAAACTCTGGCAATCATCTGATACACAAGAACAAAATTAATGTCAGTACTAGGTGTTGCACATTTTTAGCAAGGAGGTACTTCATCTTCATTTCCTACTGTCCCATGCATTTATATTTCATGATTTTTTTTAAAAAAAAACCAAGTAGTTACAGTTGATGAACCATAATTTTTTTCCAACTGTTTTGATTGTTGGGTAATTTTTGTTGTGTTTCAGGCACCAAGCCATAGGGATCCCCTGTCCTGTGGCTGCTGGTGCAAGGGATCTTGTTGGAACATTGCTTTTCTATCACATAGGCTAGGGCATTTCTGGAATAACTGTATTCTGTCCACAGCTTCTGATTCGCAATTCTATCTTGATTTCTCTTTATCATTACTTATATGTCTGCCTAACCTGTTAGGCACGGATTCACAGATTTCCATATAAAAATGTTACGCCTCACACTGGGGAATGTCAACAGCCTTTGAAAGGTCTCTGTAATAATTTGCTGTTTGTTTGGGTGTGTGTGTTTTTAGACAATAAAGGGAGGTAGTACCTGTCTGCATCCACCGTCGCATCATGAACCCCTCTTTGAATAACATCTCGGGAGGCTGCTATGTCTGGAATTCGGTTCAAGCTTCTTGTATACAGGTTGAGTCCTCCATCTGTCATGTAACTGAAAATAAAAATATATAATTTTAATCATGAGAAAATGCCACCGGCTGGTGCTACCTATTTATATATAGCACTGTCAATGCAGTACTGTGGCAGAGTGAAAGAAAGAATGAAGCTTTTGATCTGCAGAATTTAAACTCTAAAGCAGGGTTTTACCAATTTCATCAAGGTGAACCTTACTAAGAACCAAACGAGATGTGAAGTGGCAGCTCTGTGATACAGGACATCTTGTGATAACAGCAGTCAGCACAAAGGCGAAGAGCTATAACTCAGCAGTACAGCACATGCATTGTTTACAGAAAAGGTCCAAGGTCTAAATCCTGGCAGTTGAAAGGATCAGGCAGAAAGGTTCTTTTCTGCCCAATGCCCTCAAGTGCAGCTGCTTGTTAGAGTAGATAACACTGGCGTAGTTGGACAACCATTCTGGCCTAGCAGCTTCTACCTTCCAGAATACTTATTATTCTTCCCAGCAATTAAGTGGGTGGCTTAACCATCTCCCACTGTATTGGTTTTCTTATTAAAGGCACACCTTCACAGCTGCTATTTGTTCCATGACAAAAATCATACGGGTACCTGTATCATACATTATGAAACCTCCTACACCATCACTCTTGTCCACATTTGAAGTGCCCCTTCCACAGCTGTCATGCCTAGTTTGCCCCTATGTCAGGAGAACAACTGCTTGGATTTTGTTGTAGCAAGGGAAGGAAGGAAGGGACTGAGGAGCAGTTCCTACCTTGCAGATAAGGAATAGAGTAACACAGAGAACGGTAAACTGGTGTAACAGTAAACATACCCAGAAGCATGAATAAACATCGAACTGCAGATCTCTACAAAGGAAGCAGCCATACAGAACCACCATAACTAGGAATGAATTGAGCTGTTCACTTGTCAGGTGGTACAGTCCTCTCACATAGAAAAGAACTTGACTGGAGATGCTTCCATGTGAAATGTGCTTGTCAAAATTGGCCACCTCAGGCTTGAATACTCTCCTTCCATCTGAGACAGGTTTGCTGGAGATGTGTTTATTCGAAAGAAATGCTTCAATATGACCAATTCCTATGTGAAAGCTGTGTCGGCCAACTCTGAGAATCTCAGTGAAGCAAATGAACGCTGAAGGGTGGGGTGGGGTGGGGTGGGGTGGAGTGGAGTGGAGTAGAGTATATTCTGGAGTACCTACTCACACACTTAGTCCTGGTAAAAACAGATATCAGAAAAGTGAAAGTGGAGGACCACTGGGAATGACAATAAGCCTATCAATTTCGGGGGAAGGGGTTTTTAAAAGGTGGCTTAATCTTTCTTTTATTATGATATATAAACACAGCTGCCAACAACCAAAAGAAGGACTGACACACCAACTACACTGGTGCACACCTCCTGGGCCAATTAAGGCCTATTCTTTATAGGATACAGGCAGGAGAAGGACTTTTGTTCAGTGATAAGATCATATGTTCACCATCCCAGGTTCAATCCATGGCAAGTTCAGATGAGGTTGTCATAGAATCAGAGTTGGAAGGGATCACAAGGGTCACCTAGTCTAATGCCCTGCAAGGCAGGAATCTTTCCCCCCAACACAGGCATCGAACCCACAACCATGAGATTAAGAGTCTCATACTCTACCAACTGAGCTACCTTGCAGGAGGCCAAGGACTCTTGCCCAAAATCCATGGAAAGGTGCTCTCTGTGGGCTTAAAATTTTTCCCGTGTAAGTGGTCCACCTGCATTTACAGTATATACTGGCATACCAGTGAGAAATGGCATGGGTGGGTATGTTGCTTACTAAATTTTTGTCAGTATTTAAATGTGACATGATGCACACATAACACTTTCATGGGGAGGGTGTTTTATTTATGGGCCACCTCCTATGCATATCTGGCCTCAATCACGAAATGAAGAGTCAGGAAAGTGCCGCATTCACCTAGACAGGCCAGCCTCATGCACCAGATAGAGAGGACCTGCTTGAGAAACTGATGCGAGCTTGGTGACCACAAAATGATTATAATAATGGGAAGCTTACCTTGCTATTATTTTTTATAGCATCTTATTTTGGTATGTATTGTAATCTGAATGGCTTCTTAGGGGCAATTCCTTCATTAGTCATTTTCAACAAGTCTTGTAAATGAAATGGGGGCCAGTTTCCACACCAACCTATGGTATGAACTCTGAAGTCATATCTGTAGGCACTGGAACCACATATGGATGTGATCTTGCACCCAGAAATACAAACATGAATTTTGCTTCCCACTGGATACAAGATGGTGTATATTGTGTGATGCCTTCTGCCAAGGAGAGGAGGGGACTCAATTGCAGCCTTCCTTCCTATAGAACTACAAAGGAAAGAAAATGGAGGAGAAGACTTCAAGACTCAAGACTTCAATGCATTTTGATTCTTACATGGTAATGCATTAGTGGAGAGGCTGAACCTCAAATGAAATAGGCCTCTCTCCCATTAATTCCTAATTACTGCTGGATTCTCATCCCCAAGTGTTTAAAGTAATTAAAGTGGGAATGAAAGAGGAAAGAGAGATAAGACTTGACATGCCTGAATGAAGCATGAATTTTCAGTGCTTATTATTCATTTTTTTGCTCTTTATTCTAATGCAGAAATGGTACTTTAAAAAATATTCTGGCCAAGAGCGCTGCTGCTTGCTACTATTTACCAAGTCATTCTCATTATGGATGTCAAAAGAGACAACTTAATTTATTCTCTAAGGTGATGAACTAATTAATACATATTTAGTCAAGCAGTACAAAAACTGTTAATCGGTATATGTCACAAGCAAAACATTCAAGGAATATGAGCTGAGATTCAAAGTCTCACACTGCTTTGAATGCTCTCACAAGAGTCATCAAGTTGCATAGATGCACAAAGTATCTTATACTAGATAGTGGTTGGATTTCAGGCGAGTGCAATCTGCTTTTTTCTCATTTTTAACCACACTTCCAGGGTCTATCATTCAGGAACAACCAGAAAATGTAAAAAACAATTCTGGAGTATGACACTTGAAGAAACTTTCAGAGCTCAATTCTATGCATGCTTACACAGAAATCAATGGCACCAAATTCCATGGAACTCTCAAATCAATGAGCAATCAGACATACAGCTCTATCCCAAGCCGATACTTGGAAATAGGCACCACTTCCTTGAATGGGTCACACTTCCTCTTGGGAACACAGCCTTGGTTTCAGACATGGAGACTGAAATTCTCTAATTCTGATTTCCATCTTTCATACTTGGAAAGGTAGACAAACACTCAACAACCTGACCATGGTATTCTACGCCAGCTGCAGCTTCCTGATCAGACCCAAGGGAAGTCCCATTTAGAGCACATTACAGTAGTCCAGCTGTGAGGACACCAACACATGAACCACAGTGGTCAAGCTATTCTTGTCCAGGAAAGGGTGTAGTTGGCATACCAACCTAAGATGATAATAGGCAGCCCTTCACACAGAATAGGCAGCCCTTCACTCTCACAGCAACGATAGATCTAGGGGCACGTCCAAACTTGTCTCTTCAGAGAGACTGCAACCTTGCCCAGAAGCGGAGAATTCCCCAACACCTGAATCTGGGAACCACTCACCCACAGAGTCTCCATTTTACCATGATTCAATCTCTGTTTCTTGGCCCTTATCCAGCCCACCACTACAGCTATCCACAAGTACAAAACCATCCCCTGACTCAGATATAACAGGGGGGAAAGGGCTGGGTGTCATCAGTATGATGATGATACAATGCCCTAAATCTCCTAATGACCAACAGCTGATCACAGGGCAGTTTACAATATAAAAGCACAAAAATACATAGCATAATATAAAAAACCATAGTTTCCTTCCAACACACAGTTTAAAAACCCATAGATTATTTAATTAGCCAAAGGCCTAGGAGAAGAAAAAGGAATGTTTTACAGCCAAAAATATGTAACAAAGGTGCCAGGCTAGTCTCCCTGGGGAGAGCATTCCACAAGTGGGGAGCAGCAGCAGAAAAGGCCCGTTCTTGTGTTGCCGCCCTGTAGACCTCTCATGGAGGAGGCACACGAAAGAGAGCCTCAGATGATGATTGCAGGGTCCAGGTGGGTTCATATGGGAACAGGTGGTCCTTGGCGTATTGTGGTCCCGGGGCATTAAAATAGGGATAAAATAGTGCCCTGCAGCACCACATACAAAAAAATTGTCAGGGGGTGGACACATAATCTCCCCCGATGCTACTCTCCGAACCTATCCCCACAGGTAGAAGCAGAACCACTGCAACACAGTGCCACCAACTCCCAACTCATGGAAATATTCCAGGAAGAAACAATGGTCACCAGTATTAAAAACCACTGAGCAATCAAGAAGGAGCAACAAGGTCATATTCCGCTGCCCCTCTCCCAGAGACCCAAACATAAGGTAAGGTCCAAGCAAGACATGATGCAAGAAATCTACCATTTGGATCAATTATATTTTTAACACACTCCTCCTCTCTTATGTATCCCTGATGTAAACTGCCCTCTCCCTGACAGCTGCTACTAGCTCCTCTTTGACATCTGCTCTCAATACGTGGGTGTCGGCAGCTGGACCAGCAATGCAGCCTTGCTTCTTTGCCCACCACTCTAGTGCCCTACACCACTTTATAACAAATAGCCAGTTTGGATGAGGTTGATATGGATTATAGAGATGAAAGACTTAAAAAACCTCCGCAATCATCAAAGCAGCTGTGTGGGGCAGAAATTAGTGCTTAAAAAAACAAACCAAAAACAGTGATCCTATTATGTTGACTGACACTAAATATGTGGTTCATATATGATATATGCATTACATTCTTGTAGAGTCCTTCCCTATGCATCAAAGATGCCATGTCCAGGAGAACATCACACACCCATGTACTGAACACGAGAGCAACACCCATGCGCTGAACATGAATGATCTAAAGAGGAACTGAGGGCCTCTGTTTCTATGTCCTAGGAATCTGATGTATTATATAGAAAGGAAGCATAATATTGCCAACAGTGGAAACCTTTTCCTCATTTTCCATATGACTTTATTATTATTAATTGGATTTCTTCTCAGCACATACAACTCTTTGAGTAATGAAGTAAATATACACATTTCTGAGTATCAGTAAAAAGTAGGAAATAATTTGTTAATTTTTAAGGTGCAACAAGATTCTCTGTTTTGCTGCAACAGACTAACACAGCTATACTCTCTAGAAAGACATAAAAATATTGGTAACTATAAATCTATATCAGTGACTGACCAAAGATGTGATGAATAACTCATCTATACCAGCATTTTAAAGATATCTATGTGGCCATTGTGGGAAAATCACTTGTGCTTAAATCCCCATCAAATTGCAAGCAGTACTGAAATTCAGAAGTGCCCCAAAGCAGTCCCTACTAGATTAAAGTTAATAAATGATACCTTCCCATCTCTTGAGGTTATTCCTGTGGTCAGATATAAAATGCACAACTGATAAACTCCAGAAAAGCTTATTTCTCAATCGAATGAATCTGACAGGTAGATATTGAAATTTCACACCTGAAAGAAACAGGTTTTTGTTTGCCCCCATTTAAAACACATCTGCCATCTTCCGACTGGAACAAAATAAACCTAGAGGGAATGGTGTGCACAGCAAAACAAAAAATTTGTTTGTAATCTCTTTCTCATTTAATTATCATTCATTCCAATGTGCTAAGATCATTATAGCACACATATTCCTTCTGTTTTTTTGGCCCTACTAAAATAAGGAACACATCTACCATTAATGTTAAGAAGAGGATCTAATTCAGTCTTACACAGTTTTTGACTCACAAAACCAAACCTTTTATTGGCATCACATATAACCATCCATAACAAATCAATACAGAATTACCACCTCCCCAGTGGCACAAAACATTTGCCAAAAGAAAAGAGGCAAAGCAGTCTATCATCACATTTCTAGGTCTCCAGGGAGAACAGATGTCTGCAATGTGTTTCGACGACAAAAAACCAAATAAAGATATTTAGCCACTAACTTGGTGAGCTCCTGATCATTCCCCAGTAATAGAAAATGTATGACCTCCAACTCTGGTTTCCAATTGGGGATGCAGAGTTGATCTAGGAACTGCTGGTGGAGATCAGCATATAGTTTACATTTAAGAACCATATGTGTAAGAGTTTCCACCAGGTGGTCTTCACATGGGCAAATTCTTTCTCCTTCCACTATGCCCAAAAACCTTCCCCAAAGGAGGTTTGATGGATTTGAATTAAACCTGGTCAGCAAAAATGCCCTTCTTTCTTGAGGGTTAAGCAAAAATACAAGATATTTGTGTCTAATTTCATGAAAACCAAACATCTGTCAAGAATGGTGGACCAGAATTGTTTCCACAGGGGCAGATTGACCTGATGCCCCACCCCAAGGGTCATGCTAATTTTTTAGGCCCAGATTTTTAAGCCATACATTGGGAGCTGGGGCAAGATAAGATACCCCAAGATTGGTGGCAAAAGAATTTCCCCGAAGCGATTTTTTTTTCCAGGGGGCTGGCCCAACGTAGCCTCAGACACATCAATAACACGAGATGACTGAGGGCTTTTCATTCTCTCTCTGCCTCTCCTTTCTCCATGACTTTAAGAAGGCAAAAGAAAGATGGTGCATACCTTAGGGAGCATCACTATAATATGTATTTTGGGGGGCAACCCACCCAGAAAATACATTTCTAATCATATGGTGCTCATAGTGGTCACATCAAACAAGAAGAACAGTGTGTGTTATGTGAGGGTCTGGGGAAGCAAACACTTACCCGCTGTTGATGTCATCAGCTCGGAGGCTCTTCCCAAGAATGTCCCCATCACTCATGTATCCTCCAACATCAACATCAGAGGAAATGTCCAGATCACTACTTCCTTTTTCACTCATGTCTATCTGGGGCATGTTCCCAAGGCGAGAAACAGCTGCACGGCGAAGAGGCGTGGTATACATGAATCGAGAAGGGTCAGTGTGGATAAAGCGACTAGCACCACTGCGAGGGTACCCTCCACCCAGGGAAGGAGCATCGCCTGCCTGGAGACGAGGACTAGTTTGTCCAAGCCTCCAGGTCACTGGAGAGGATCGGCTTGTCAAGCCTGGGATACTTCGCCCATTCACTTCGGTTGTCACAGTACTGTCAAATGTTGTCTCCAATGTGCTGTCAAGCAAAACAAAAACGGATGAACTGTGCTTTCTATACTTCTGAGCATAGCAGAACAAAAACAAAGTTAATATTTAAGGCCACCACAGTCTGGTGGTGGTGGTGGTAATAATAATAATAATAATAATAATAATAATAATAATAATAATAATAATATTTTTTTGTTTATACCCCGCCCTCCCCAGCCAAGACCGGGCTCAGGGCGGTTAACAGGGGATATAAAACAATTGATTAAAATACAGCTTAAAAACAAGATTAAATACAACATTAAAATGCAGCCTCATTTCAATAGGAACTCAAATAAAAAAACTGTTTGGGGGAGAAATGCATTTTCCTACAAGAACAAATCCTTTATTCGACACTTTCAAAGAAAGGATACTTTTTTGTTTCATGATTTTACTGCAGATGGATTTTGAGAAGAAAGCAAGTGAATAAGTGTGGAAAATTAAAATGCAACATCTCAGTGGAAAATGAGGGTCTTTCATACACAACATATACAGTAGTTGCAGCTAATCTCATGGTGGCATTTTGGATAGCTTATCCATTTTTAGCATTTCGGCTGTAAATGAAAATGTTTTGTGGTTTAGATGGACAGTGGCCTTGACTGGATAATCCCAGTTTCTGCTCTGTCCTATATCTTTCTTTCCTGCCAATCTGTCATTCCTGCTGTACGATTGCATCTCCCAATATCCATAGGACATATGGCCATTTAGCATATGACTTATACTTTTAAAATCCAACATACATGGGCCCATTTTGTGCAATTAGTATTTAGAAAAATATATATGAGAGAATTGTCTACATGGTTTGGGTCTATGTGTGTTGGATTTTACACATGTAGGACCTGTTAAAACTAATTCACTGAATTAGGGCATGGAGTTTGGAAGAAGAAGATGCAAGCCCCACCATGGTAAGTGGTGTGTCCATGTCCAACTCATCAGGAGGAAGGGTCATAGTTCAGAAGTAGAACACATATTTTGATACAGAAAGTCTTGGGTTCTCCAGATAGGACCTGGACAGACCCCTTGCTGAAACCCTGAAAAGTTCAGGCGTAGACGATACTGAGCTAGGACCAGGGGTCTGACTTGATAAAAGGGAGAGTCCTATGTACTTAAATCCCAGGATAAGGAGAGATGGGGGGAAATGCCAGGCGAGTAGAGAGCAAAGGTGTGCTCTTGCTCCTCTCTGTGAGCATGGGCTGGATTGCGCATGGACAGGCATTGCCCAACCCGACACATTTCATTCATGGAATTTAAGGAGGCTGCTACTTAACTGGATAGCACTGGCAATAAGAAAACTGGCAAAAACGAAACTGGGTGCACATCTTCAAGGTTTCTCCTTGCAAAACCCACACGCTTCCTGATTCAACCCTTATATATTTAACCAATTGTTAAATAGTACCTGTGGCTTATTTGAGTTCCCCTAAGGCTCGACATAGTTTCTTCCAAGTTCTGCCTCAGATCTGCTATATTCTTTACAGTTCTCATTCTTCTAGCTTCAGGATCTTCCCCTGCAAAGAAACGGTGTATATAGCTAACAATATACTGCACATGCAATAAATATCAGAAGAGATCGCCACCATCATTCCAATAACATATCTCTGAATCTTCTCTAGTATGAAACAGACAATGACTTCTAGCATGCAAAATTATTTCATAACAGCAAATTAGCTGATGCTCCGTATGGGGGCAGGGTAGGGGGGTGGCAAAAAAAACAACAGCAGAGGTGCCTGTACTCACACCTTGAGAAAGTGTAAAGTGCCTTTCCCCTCGTCCTGCACTCCCTCTACCCACTTTTCCATTGAACTTGTGAGGAACCTTTAATTAAAAAGTTGGTAATAAAAATTAAAACTTGTTTTGATGAATTGGAAGAGCCGCAAAAAAGATTCCATTGAGCACATGGATTGATAATATGGACAGATTAGCTACATATGAACGAATTGCATGTTGACGCAAAATAAGAATGGATAAATATGAAGAAATCTGGAACGAATATTTAAGCGATAAGGCGGATAATGGTGGGAAGTAGGGGGAGGAAGGAGAGGTGGGAAAATATTGTTTAAAAAGGTGTAGTCATAGATATGCTCACTGGAAAGACAGATCCTGAAGCTGAGGCTCCAATACTTTGGCCACCTCATGAGAAAAGAAGACTCCCTGGAAAAGACCCTGATGTTGGGAAAGATGGAGGGCACAAGGAGAAGGGGACGACAGAGGACAAGATGGTTGGACAGTGTTCTTGAAGCTACCAACATGAGTTTGACCAAACTGCGGAAGGCAGTGCAAGACAGGAGTGCCTGGCGTGCTATGGTCCATGGGGTCACGAAGAGTCGGACACGACTAGACGACTAAACAACAACAACAACAAGTCATAGGTATATCAGTGTATTCAAATCTGAATTGTCAAATTGTGTTATTATTGCTATTATGGTTTTTGTTGTATGTGTCTTTTGCGGTTGATGTTTGTATCCAAAAATGATTTAAAAAATTAATAAAAATAAAAACTACATTTAAAAAAATATCAAGATTTGTAGATAAATTTCAAGGCTTTGGTTATAAAGAATTAAAAAAATTAATGCTGCTGTGTCAATCACAAAATGCCCAGTGTGGAGTGTATGACGTGGCACACAGTATTAGCCATGCAGGTATGGCATAGCACAACATTAGAGGTGCTTGCCTGCTGGTCTTTTTTGTGGCAGTCACACAATATTGATTTCACACAAGAGAGAGGAGAGAGAGAAGAGAGAGAGAGAGAGACCTTGTTGTCTACAAACCACAGAGAACATAACCTGGTTCCAGGGGAAATATACAAGGTGACCAACCACATTCTCTTTTGCACCAGCACGGAACACCCACATGCACTCAACATACAGAACCATAGACACACATGCATTTCCCTGTCTGTCTCTCACATAACCACACATATATGCCTCTCAGCCCAGGTGCACCTTTCCCTCTCTCTCACATACCACACATGTACACATACCTCCCCCCCATCTTGCACACATCATATAGACCTTCCTCTCTGCCCAGGTGCACCTTCCCACACTCTGGCAGACCTCACATACATAGTCTCTTTTCTCTCATATGAACGAAGACCTCATATAGATGTTTTCCTCCTTTCCTCATGCACCCACCCCAAATACAACCCTTCCTTTTCAAACAAAGCACACATACATACCTCTGTCCATCAAGCACGCACGCGCACACACGCATGCACACACACGCACACACACACACGCACACACACACACGCACACGCGCACACACACACACACTACAAGAGCAGCAGCAGCACCCATTGAAAAGAGCTCCTCCCTGGGGCAAAGGCAGCACCTGCCAGCAACTTCACCTCGCAGCCAGACCAGGGTAGCCTGAATATGCAGGACACCTCCACTACGCCTCCACCCCAATTTCTTTTTTTAAGTAAGCCCCAACACAGGAAAAAGGAGGCACTGCATCTGGCTAGCAAGCAGAGGTGGGGGCCTGAGCTAGTGTTGCACGGGGGGGGGGGGAGCCACTGGCTACATACAAGCTTTAGACTCTATACATAAAATATATCCAGATTCAATAAACATGAGTATTCATGTAAAGTTTAAAGATATACAAAATCTAAACTGCAAAGACTTAATTAATTCTAAACTACTGGTATCACTTATTTTTATAGGGACACGGGTGGCGCTGTGGGTTAAACCACTGAGCCTAGGGCTTGCCAATCAGAAGGTCAGCGGTTCGAATCCCCGCGACGGGGTGAGCTCCTGTTGCTTGGTGCCTGCCCCTGCCAACCTAGCAGTTCGAAAGCACGTCAAAGTGAAAGTAGATAAATAGGTACCGCTCTGGCGGGAACGTAAATGGTGTTTCCATGTGCTGCTCTGGTTCACCAGAAGCGGCTTAGTCATGCTGGCCACATGATCCAGAAGCTGTACGCTGGCCCCCTTAGCCAATAAAGCAAGATAAGCGCCACAACCCCAGAGTCGGTCACGACTGGACCTAATGGACCTTTTTGTCACTTATTTTAAGACCTGCCGATTAGTATTTATTTATTCTAGCAGCAACGTGTCAATTTCTATAGTATTTAATTGAAACATGGGATTTACAGGTCAACAAAGTAAATTTTATTACATATTAATACCATTCCCTACCAACACAATTAAGGAAGGAACTTTGCAAGACTTCCTCCCGGGGGAGAGACTCCTTGAGTATTGAAGTTGACCTGGGGTGTTTGGCCCTTAGCAGCAGGTGAGATTTTCTACCTGTATGTACAGGTCATACGTGGCCACACATTTTATGCGAGAATGGCATAAGTTCTACCTTGTTATACTTTAATAAATATACCTTTCCCTACCTTGACAAGCCTTCATTCTGGTTTGTGTGCTCCATGAGATCAGGAATGTATCATGGGCTTGCATAAACTTTCTCCCACTCCTTCTCTTTTCCCTAATCCCCTGCTCCCCTCACCACAACGAGGTATTAACAACTAAAATTGCATGGTCACAGAATCTCATCTTTAGGCAATTCTGTGATCTTCTTGCTCTGCCATTAAGTGCTCAACAGAGGAAAGAAAGCAGAGAATATGTGAGAGGACTCCGTGAGCCAAGGCTGGCTGATAAATATTGTAGAAGACATGATTTTCAGTACATATTTAAATGACCTTCATAAAATAAAATGATAGGGATGCTGACAGAGCGTGCAAATAATGGGTTTGTAATGTAATGTTTAACCTGCTTATAAGCCTCATTTTTATTATGAGTCAGTAAAGCTTATGCTGAAACTCTTATTCTTTTTAACGTCCAACTTTTGCGCCCATGAGGCCAGCTTGCATCACTCCAGGCTGGGAAAACCAGAAGCTACTGTGGTGCCTTGTAAAGTTTTGCATATCCTAAGGACAGGGCATGGTTCTGTCTCTTGAAATGTTTGCTCCATTGAAGCCCTGTGGTGATCTCTCACAAAGCAAAGGCAGAATGTTCTGGGAAACCATGACAGCTTGTGTACAATGGTTGATTCAGAGAGGAGGGACTTTACCACTGAAGAAGAACCCACCAGCCAATTAAAAGTTTTGCCAGGCATACCAATGGCTCCATTATTTTTCTCTCCCTTCTAAGCAACAACCAATCATCTATGATGAAATATTAGATAAATATAAAAACAAGTACTCTGACAACTTTAAAAATTCTGTATTTTTCCAACTCTGTTCATTTTAACCACACAACTGCCTTTCTAGATTGGAAGACCGCACATTCATCATTGAGATAACTAGCGTCCATCCCTCGATTTGGGATCCCCTTTGAGTACATTACCACTGGAGCAAAGCAGCTTTCTGTGAATAGTTTCCCCTAGGCTCTTGGTCTGTTGCAGTTTCCCTCTTGTTGTATACTGTTGTCTGTTTGCTATGCCTTATGGGCCATGGAGTAATTGATTATGGAGCCCCATCTCTAGGTGCCTGAGCGCCACTTTGGGAGGAAGTGTTCCCACAGACTGGGTCCTTCTTAAGCAGCTTTTTAAAAGCTCTGCACAAGGATTGCCCTCTCTCAAATGGGAAAGTGATGCACCTTCTGGCTCCTTGCTTGGTTCTGAACTCACAGATGATGGGGAGGGTTCTGCAGCTTTCAGGGCTTCAATGGAGCAAATGTAAGCAAGGATGTGAAGAGCTTTTATAAATCGTATGAAAACATGCCTGCACACATGCAAAGGTCAAACATGCTTAGCACACCAGAAAGAAAAGGAAAAACAGCTAATCTTTTTAGGAATTCATACTTCCGACAATTCAGTTGCGTACTGAGCTATGTGTTCACACATCTCTAGAAATTATGCATCTCAAGATACCACAAAAAGCATCAGCTTCTCTTTCTCCTGAGGATTGGTCCCTAGCTATTCATGCTTAATGCCAAAACAGAGCCAAGAAAGATGCCTGTTGATTTTTAAATTCAACATCCCAACAGCTTTTGTGTGTAGAGATGCTCATATAGTGTGAAATATTATTGTTGTTTATCATTGTTATGGTGCTTGGTTATAACTAACCTGCCACGAGAGTCAAATTTATTTGTGATCATGCACAGGAGAACCAGCTGTGTTTTTATAGCAACAAAAATTAGGGAACGGAGTTGGTGCAAAGTATCTGTACAAGAAGAAGAATCTTATTAACTTCTATATGAATAAATCAGAAGTTCATTACATATCACTATGTACATGAAAAATCAGAATAATTTGTGGGTGTTTAGAGGACCGGAGGCAGGGATTTTATGCCAGTACTCATATTAATACACCATATACTTAGCGACTAAGAGTCTCCCCTAAGTCAGGCATGGGAAACTTCTGTCCCTCTAGATCAGGGGTCCCCAAACTAAGGCCCGGGAGCCGGATGTGGCCCACGCGAGCCAATTGTGCAGCCCCCGCCGACCCCAACCGCCCGCTATTACCGGCGTGCCCCGGTGCGGTTGCCCATCTCCGCGGTGCCAGAAATAGCTTGTGTGCATGCACAGAAGCTATTTCCGGTGCCACGCCGACCCAGAAGTACACAAGAAATGATGTCTGCGCATGCGCAGAAGCCATTTTCGGTGCCACCCCGCGCCAGAAAAAGCGAGTTTGTGCACGTATGGGAGCGCGTTCCCCCGCCAGTGCCGGAGGAACCGGCCCAAAGCCGGGTAAGTTTGGGGACCCCTGCTCTAGAGATTGCTAAACTACAGTAAATATGTGGACTATATGGAGAAAAACTGTAGATCTTTAAAAACACTTGCAGGATTGAAATAAATCCTACGAATTGACTAAAAAGTTAAAAAGGAACTGCAAAAAACGGAGTTAACAAGAAACCCGCATGAAGGGAGGGGGGGATGTCATAGCTCGGCAGAGCAAGATGTAAGAGGAAAATATAAGATGTTCTGTATAAAAGATTGTTTTTTTATTTAAATTTGATAAATTGGAAAATTGAATAAAATTTATTTGAAAAAAAAGAGATTGCTAAACTACAAATCCCATCTTCCCTGCAGTTCAGCAACATATGGAGGGGCCAAAGGTTCTGTATTCCTGCCCTATGTCCAAACATCTTCACATAGAGACAATGTGAGCATTATTGATTAGACAGAAGGGTCCAGGAGGCCGAAAGGTAGGTAAAGAGTAATATATGCTAATCAAATAAATAAAACAAATACAAAAAATGTATATTATTATTATTAAATTTGTATGCCACCCTTCCGCTGTAGATCCCAGAGTGGTTCACAACAGAAAAATACAAGAGAGAACACAAAATACATAATCAAAAAAAGAACAAAAACAAACCAATAAACACCCCCCCCCCAAAAAAACACATTTGACTTAGAATGTTCATTAGCCAAAGGTATGGTTGAAGAAGAACATTTTTGCCTGGGGCTTAAAGATATGTAATGAAGGGGCCAGACATGCCTCTCTTAGGAGAGCACTCCACACACAAGGAGGCACCACAGAAAAGTTCCATTCTCATGTTGGCACCATCTGGACCTCTCATGGAGAAGGCACACAAAGAAGGGTCTCAGATGAGAATCACAAGGTCCAGATTGGTTCATATAGGGAGAGGTGGTCCTTGAGGTTTTGTGGATCTGAGCCAGCACTTTGAATTACTGGCACCCAGTGCAGCTGGGCCAGAATTGGTGTAATATGTTCAAACTGCCTTGCCCCAATGAGCAACCTGGCCACTGAATTCTGCACTAGCTGAAGCTTCTGAACACTATGGATGTTGTTGCAGTAATCTAACCTAGAGGTTATCAGAGCATAGATGGCAAAAGTTAGGGCATCTCTGTCCAAGGAGGGGCACAGCTGGGCCATCAGCTGAAGCTGATGGAAGACACTCAGTGCCACTGAGGCCACCTGAGCCTCAAGCAACAGCAAAGGATCCAGAGGTACCCCCAAGCTATGTGCCCACTGCCTTCAAGAGCATCTGGTTTAGAGAACCACCCGCTAACAGGGTCTCAGTCTTATCCGAAATGAGCTTCAGTTTGTTGGATATCATCCAGTCCATTACCGAAGCAATCCAAATATGTTACAATTGTCCAGTTTGGAAGTAGTGCTAAACAATAGCCTGGCTAAGCGTTAGGATCATGTGGTTTTCTGTTCTCTCCTTTTCCAGCATAGACGCAAGGAGGAGATTTATTTTTTTAAGGAATTGGATGCTCCCAAACACCATTTGCTGCTTCTTTGGTTAGTGATTCCTGGTTTGTTTCACTAAACTACCATTTAAACTAGAGCTGTGCAAAAACAGATTTTCAAAATTATCCAATCTCTCTTTGTGGGCACATAAATTTGGGGAAACATGTCACAGAATTTTTCCAGTGGGCAACTTGGCTGTCAGTTTGCTTCCCAACAATACTCCAGATCAGGGTCATTCAAGGGGGCTTGGGAGATAAATGGTGGCTGCTGCCATCACCACCACACGCACACGTGTAAAATATTCCTGGAAGAGTATGCAAAGCAGGCCTCCCATTCCAAGGAAATGTTTTCTGTGAATTTTCAGAACATCTCTAGCTTAAACTATTGGTTGCCCTTCATATTCATGACAAACTGCAGCTAGTTTTGAAAGAGAAGCAGATGTTTCACACAGTCCTTTCATTGCTAATGTGGAGTACTGTATAGCGAAAGATGGAACATGTGAACATAAGACTCACCCAGGCTCATTCCAGCGCTGCTAAATTATGGTTTAGTATTATGTCCCATCTTACCCATTAAACAGTAATGAGCAAGCCCAGAACAAAATAAATAGACAATTATTACTTTAATTATCAGGATCCTGGGAGTGAGAGACAGAACCTTAAGCACCTCTATTGTTTAAAGATACTAGACCAACAAGTTTCTCCTCTCTTCTAAGGTACAAGGCAGCAACCAAATGGCAGCAATCAGAACATCAGAAAGCAGAAAGGATTTAGCTGAGTTCTGAACTGCATGGGTTTCATTTTCAGCATTTATGATGCCATGTGAATCCTAGGGTTCCTCTCTGATCATTTGTGCTCCTGGACAAAAGACGGAGTATAATCTTTATAAATAATTAAGTTGCTTCAGCGTAGTTAACATTAACAGTACCCCATACTTTGTGTTTCTGTTATGAAAGTTACATTTGTCACATTAAGGCCTGCAAGCGAGAGAATGGGGCTGGTTGAAAGCACCCTGCAAATGAAAATTAACATCCCACACATCAGGCAAACATGTCAGAAAGAAGAACAGGTAAAGTCTGGATTGAATGGATCTATAAGGTGCATGCGCTAGCAGGTAAGTTAATAAATCAAGCCAGTCACCCAGAACCAGTTACTTATGCCCACTAGCCTATATCAGATCCTGCATCCATTCTGCTTTCTGCAGTTTCAAGACCAGGGGCATTCTTCCTGTACAGCTAGCATCCACTTAGAGGAGTCCTCAAAAGCAGAGGGTATTAGAAATCTTGCTTAGCATGGAGGAACTCATAAACTTGCCACGTGTTTCTCTTTTTTGCAAATGCCAACAGCACCGGCAAGCACACTCCCTGCCTCTCTCAAGTACATATTATAAGCTTCCAAGTCCCCACCCTTTTTCTTCTTCCTTTGATGAGCAAATAAACCCCCATTAATTGAAATGACCCACCTAGTCTCATATCATGTTACTGTGGGGTGTTCATCAAACTGTGCAAATATGAAGACAACAAATATGTTGGAGTTCAGTTATTGCAAAACGAAGTAGGGAGTTTGACGGTGCACACTTAACATGCATGGACTGCACATGCCATGTACATCGTAATGTAGGGAGCTGAGGTTATGGTCCTTGGAAGAAACTGGCGAATGGCTGCTGTTAACTTCCAAACATTTCCAGAGACACGGGGTTACATTTCATTTCCTACTGCATGGATTTCTGATACTGTCTACGTGTGCCAAAAATCCATGTCTTTTTCTCCAGATGGGAAAACTGAGGCATATGCAGCTATTAGCAGCCATGTTTATCTCATGCTGTTGCAATGTTATCTCATTAAAAAATTCAACAGCCACCTTTATTCCATTACCATTTTACTTTAATATTAATATAACATAAAGCATTTCCTTCCTATCACCCGTTGTAGTTAAATATAAAAGGCTTTGCATCATGACACAGGTCATCCATCTGTGAAAATTGCACCCCACCCTACCCCACCCCACCCTAGTTGTGCCATGATTAAGAAAATGTGCTATCTGGCAAAAGTCATAGACAGAAACAGGAATTTCTTCCAGGTCAGTGGCAGAAACAAACACATATTACCTTATTTTACCAAGCCCATAATCTCTTGTTTAAATTCTGCTTAAATTACACCATAAATAAAGCTTCAGCTTCAGTCGTAGCACAAGTATATGCCACAGGGAAATGAGGGAAGGAGGGTGGGGGAGAGAGAGGTGGGAGGAAGAAAAAGAAGAGACACAGAGTTCCAAAAATTTAATTACATAAAACATCTGAATGCAGCACTTTGAGCAACCCACACTTCTGAGTGAAGGGAGATGAAAAGTACAGCCAGCTGCAGAGGAATCATTTGAAGTACCTATGGCTGTGGATTACCGATGCCTACTCGCCTTCACTGATGTAGCTCATCTGTGAAGTCTTGGCACTCACAATTCTGCTCAAAGCGTGTATTTATGGATAAGATTTCTGTAGGGAGCCTTACGGAGCCAGAGAAGAAAGTAGGCCATGGTACTGCCTAAATACATCAGACCTTATTAAGTTTGCTGGTTGCCTAATTTTTGATTATTGAAGTGTCAAGGCATATTAATACAGAAATGAAGAAACTGAGAATGAAGTGGCAAACTTACACAGGTACCTGGCCATTATATGTGGAGGAAACCACAGACACACTCCACCACACCACCTTCCTTAAGATGGGAAAATGCTAGTATGACTGCATGACACTCCCTTGTATGTATAAAACAACCACGGACCAAACAGATTAAAATTCACAGCCAACCATCCCTTGCTCTTCTGAGGTCAGCTTTAGTGCAAATATGACCTATTGGGAAAAGCATGTGCTGCCACAAGCATAGCTTTCAACACAGATAATCTGAGTGAGATATATATATGTGTCACTATATCAATATATATATGCAATATATATATGCAGTCACTATATCAAAAAGGATAACATTCCACCGTGCAACACTGAACACAAACCCAGATGTGTCTTCCAAGATTACTGTCACCAAAATCTCCTCCATGCAGATGTGCCAGTGCTTATAAAACTATCTGCCCATGCCATGCAGAAGTGAACTCACCCAAATAATCATTGTAAAGCACTTGCTCTAAGTCACCAAGCATTGTTATTATAACGTCCTCATCCAGTTGTGCTGTCCCCTCTCGTAAGCAACCTTCCTCCTCCTCCACCCAGTTCTTGCTGGTGAATCTGGGCTTAAAGGGCACTTTTTCATCACCCAATTTGCTCTTTTCTCCTTGGCCACATTCATCTGCAGAATAGCCTCTGAGCCTTTTGCTTGACTTTCTGCCTCCAACAGGTGGTAGCTCTTCAGTTTCCCACGGTGACTTGCTGCTGGCATGGTAAAGGGAGTGTGCTGATTTTGATAGCACTTTGGAAAGCAAGCTTCTTCTTCCAAGTTCTGTCTCCCCTTCATGATGAACCTGGCTAGACTTAGAAGCATTGCCAAACCAGTTCTCTCTGCATGAAAATCGCCTCTTTTCCCCTTCACTTAGGAGAGTAAGGTTCGTCAAAGACCTCTGTTTCTGAAGGCGAGCACCCCCATTTCTCGCATCCTTGCCTCTGAACACCGAGAGTTCAGCAGGTCGTTGCATGATTTTAGCCAAAGATTCGCTTCAAATTATGCTTCACATTTCCTAGATGCAGGGAAGGCAAGATCTTTTAAGCCGGTATCAGGAACGAACCTTTCAGCAGTGTACGATTTAGACAGCATGCAGCTCTCCTCTCCACTGGTACCGAGAAACATAGCTTACACATCCAGTGTGCATGCTGCAAATGACTAGACAGGCATAGTCATATTGTCTGAATTTATGTCGGTTTTGATGCTAAGCCAGCTCTTTCCAGCCACGTTAATCTGCAGTACTTACAGTCATTTTACTTGAATTTCCTTCAAGCAGAAGAGAGTTGATCAAACACTCGGCTCCAGCACAAAAGTAATCCTAAAAGCCAGCGACGCTTTCCTCTCTCCATCCAATCATCGGTTTCATCAGAGTGATGGACCTGCATCCCTTTCTACAGCTGCTGTATTCTGAAATCCAAAAGTATGGAGCAAGTGCAGACTACTGTGCTTCTCCCACGCTCTCCTGCTAGATCATGGCCGCTTGCTGTGCACAGCTCTTTACTTTAGACGGGCTGATAGAGATGCAAGTGCAGCCTGCACGTCAGAGCTCAATAAGAGCCAAAATTAACCAGCGAAGCAAAGCACTGAAAAGGCTTCCTTGCATTTTAGTATTCAACCTGCATTCCCAGATCTATGGCTGTTCTCTGCTACAGCAGTGGATGCTGCTGGCTGCCATGGCAGCAAACAGCCTAGCAAATTAAACCGGAAAGACCCAAGCCTCTGCCCAATTTTGTAATGCCAGGGGTTTCGAGGCACAGCTTAAGCCAAATGGGAGGTCCCAGCTTTAGCTGCAGCACACCTTGAAATGTACGGTAAGATTTAGAAAACGATTTCTGTCTTGTCACTGCTATGCATTATGCAGGCAATTAGAAGGAGATTTTCAAATGGTATTTGATTCTTGCAGTGCATGGTGAATACACCTCTTCCCATAGCATAATAAAGAATTTCTGGGAGAAGAGTCTTTTTTTGTTTTGTTTACTTGATAGATCAGTTACTTATTGTGAGCTGGATGAAATTTTTAGTGCGGCTGAATGCTGACAAATGACATTATGGTCTTTAGATACCTCTATTTATGTGAAGCATTTCATTTCCACCTTCAAAAAAAAATGCTTTGGATTCTAAGTGATTCTAAATCTTCAAAGAAAAATTATTTTTTCCAATCTTCTGGGGGAAACTATTAAATTGAGTAGATCACCAAATATGAAATCTCAGTCAAGGTATGAAGCAAAGTACACAAGCTCTAAACATTATTTTATACACAGTAGCATTAAAAATGCAATGAGAATGTATAATCAATAGCTATAAGATAGTTTTATCGCATAAATGAAATCTTGTACTTAAGTATTATACAAAAGGAATTGCATTTGCAAACATTATAGCACTAAAAATTTCATCCAGCTCACAAATAGAGGTATCTAAAGACCATAATGTCATTTGTCAGCATTCAGCCACACCTACAGAATAAACCTACAGAATGAATCTTAAACTTCTTCCTGCATACAAAGAAGGAAATTGGGCAGATTATGTGCACTTTTATTAACACTTTGATAGATGGAAATAGCTCTAGTGATGCATTTTCACCAGGAAAATTTGCCCAGTTATTTATGCATTTTGGCAAGTTAAACTTAGATATGCCCAAGTGCTCTGTTTGCTCTTACCAGTGTTAAAAAAAATGATGAGTTTAGCCCATGGTTAGAAATTGGTTTAAGGACCTAGTTGGTTCTGCTCCCAGTAACCACAGTCTCCTATTTCAGAGTGAAATGGTAAAACTACGCTTAGCTAGTCGAGGAAATTTTCTATCATGACACAATGAAAAGGAAGGAGGGAAATGACAATGCAAAGAAGAACATGCACACACCATCTTCATTTAACAAACCAAAAATATACACCTGGCCCACCATTAAGTATCATCAAATGATTAACACAACCAAACCCTAGGCCAAACTCCTACAACACACTAGAGTCTATGACTAGAGAAACTTGAGCTGCCTTCTTTACATGGGAGTACTGCAAAATATGGCCTTCCTGCTAGTAGAATGAAAGCTTAAACACTACTCCAGGTACAACTGCTCAATGAAGGTAGCAGACCTGTCAATGAATAGCTGTTCCATATCTGAGAAGCGGGAAACTGGTACAGTTAAAGGCGGTGGGGGAAGGAAGACACCCAAGCTAGTTTGGTGTAGTGGTTAGAGTGCTGGATTAGGAGACCTGGGAGACCAAGGTTGAAATCCCCACTCAGTCATGAAGCTCAAAAGGCAACATTGGGCCAGTCACTGCCTCTCAGCCTAACCTACATCACAGGGCTGCCATGAGGATACCAATAAGGAGGAGGACCATGTAAGTCACATTGATCTCCTTGCAGGAAAGGTAGGATATAAATGAATAAATAATAGTTGGGATTCAAAGATTCCACACCCAAATGTAATTGTTCTTACATTTTAGGAATGTGTGCATGCTTCTTGCAATGCACATTATGTTCAGGTCCTTTCTATAATTATTCAGTTCAGGTAATTCAGCCATGACCAATACATATACACCAGCCATACAAACATATTTTAACTCAGGAAAAGAGCCAACACAACATGTTAACACAACATGTTAACACAACATGTTACACAGCTGTTTTCTATTAATTTATTTTTAGACATTGCATTGAATATAGCCTATATATTCATACGTACACATTACAGAATACTTTTCCTTTTCCGCATGGCAGTTGCATTTGGACCACTCCAAGCAGATAATTTTAGAATCTGAACTAGGCCATACACTGCAATAGTCTCCTAGACCAACATAAATCTGTATCAAAAAGATGTTATGTGAGCATGTTCCAAGTACAATGTTTACAATGCAATTTCAGTAGAAAAAATGACCTTCTAAAACAAAAGCTACTTCCACAGAATGATCAATGTTTTGTAAAGCTGTTTCTTAAAAACAAATTTTACATGGAAGAATTCCAGGTTCATATCTACCTTTCCTCTACATCAGGTGGATAGATCATGAGGATATTTGAAAGAGTGTTGTGGTTACTGAGATTTTCTTAGTGTTAAACATTTTGGTCTAAAAGTCACAAGTTTGTGTAAAACAGTGAAAGTTCTTCATGTAGGTAATGGAGCAAAGGCCATATATATATATAAAAAAGGATATTGATTATTTACTTGAATGTTCTGTCACATAAGACATGACAAGACATGCAAACAGATTACAAGGACCACCTACGTTATCCACTCTCATTTGCAGAGAAGTGTAAGAGTATATAAACACACCTTCTGTTGCAACACATTGTGCCAACATTCAGCGCTAAAGAATGTTTTTAGTTTTACCATAGAATGCTTAGATTAAAATAATCAACACAATTAAATAACTACAACATTATTTTGCGACAATAATTCATAATGTTTCAGAGTTACGCGACCCTCAGCCTAACGAAACTGCTTAGATGTATGTAACACTCAGAGTGTGCTTTTCCCAACCAAGGCCTTCTGTTTCTGCTATGTCTAAATATGCTTTCATCTGCAAACGTCAAAAATAGGGCTTGAGGTACAGGCAGACCTATCACTGAAGGGATAAATGCAGACAAACAGGAGATGGATTTTCCCCCACAGGAGACAAAAGCAACATCTTCAAAATAAATGACAAAGATGATGATCCTTAGCGTAGCAGTTTCTTAGGTGTTCCCAGATCAATTACCTTCTCTGACTTAGCAGCAAGGGAATGCTAACTAGATCCTTTACCAAAACCTATCTTCACCATCCTTAAGCTTCAGAGGAGTTTTTTAAAAAACAAAGTCAAATAACATCCAATATACCTAAAAAAAAACAATTATGCAACCTCTTAAAAAACCGACACAATGATCGAAATACTAAACGTTACATTGCAGCTTCAGAAAACAGTATCAACCCTGGAGCCACAAACGTCCACTGTCTTCCAAGTGCCTGAAGGAAAACATAGCGATATAAACAGTATGCCACCATCAGCATGATGTTAGCACTGCTGATGGCAGTGGTACATATGTGCTAAAATAAAATAAAAAATACTAGGCTAAGGATAATGATGTTCTACGATTACTAAATTATTCTGTAAATCTCATTCTACTGAGAAAAAGCTGATTGTCAGATACTGACTGGTGAATCAGTGCAATTTTGCCCATGTTCAAAGCCAATCCTATAAAGAACAGATAATTTTCTTTGTGTGTGTGTTTTTTTTTTTTTGCATTTTAGTGGGTCTAATGCTTGTTTTGGATTAGCACAGTAGCACTGAAGCAGAAGGAGGCAAACAAAAAACAAAACAAAAAAACCAGAAATGTGGAGCACGGTATCATTTCAATTTTGAAAACCACTGAGGGGCAATTTAAGCATGATTGCCCCCACACAGAGGCTACTGATTAGCACTTACAGCACAGTGCCAACCTTACACCTGGCAAGAACAAGGTTTAAAAGGCTTTTAGTCTGCTGGTCTACACAAAGGCACCATCTATATGACAGTGCAACCACTTCCAGGGCTACACAACTCTAGAGTGCATCAAGCGCATGGGGTGAGAGCCTTTCAAATGTTACACCCACCACATGGAGAACTGTCACAGGACAGTGCTTTTTGGCAACCACTCAAGGAGAGAGCTATCAAACCCACTATGAGTGACCCCCACAAGCAATGACGTCTCCTGAGACACTTCCAGTACTGTGTATGATAAGATGTCAAATGGCTAACAATTTGCTAGCTGCTGTCCTTGCACATCAGATCATCAAAGCAGCAAAGAAACTGCAGGCGCCAAAGGATGGCAGCATAATAGACAAAAAACAACAAGTATCAACAGGTATCACTTGATGGACAATATTTCTAGGCTGATGAAATGTTATTGATATATGAAAACACCTGCCCCACAATTGAACCATCCTGAAACAATGGACTGCAGGTCTAGCATGTGGACATTTTCAGTCTGCTGTTATAGCCAATAATCATCCTGTTCAACAAATGCATGCAACATTTTATCCTTTTTTTCTTGCTCACATTGCTGTAAGGCAATTATGAGTGACACACACCTGCTTTTCTTTTCTTTTTTAGTATTTCCAATATACCATGAGAGGATAACTAAACTGTCACCATAAGCTCCTCAATCGAGTACCAGTGACATTCTGAAAAATGAGCCAGGAACTTCTCTGATCACACTCCTGTGCCCATTTCACCCTTCTGTGTCATTTTGGAGCAGAAATGTAAAACCCATTATGGTAAAAAGCCTAGCTATTTGCTTACCTATGTGTCCATCTGCCTGGTTATTTCTGCTAACTCCAATGTGGAGCATATACCATCTGTAGCAGCCCTACTGAAGCAGTTTTGTACGCATTTATTTTTACCTGGGGACCCAGGTGGCACTGTGGTTAAACCACTGAGCCTAGGGCTTGCTGATCAGAAGGTCGGCGGTTCGAATCCCTGTGACGGGGTGAGCTCCCGTTGCTTGGTCCCAGCTCCTGCCAACCTAGCAGTTCGAAAGCACATCAACATGCAAGTAGATAAATAGGAACCGCTACAGCGGGAAGGTAAACGGCGTTTCCATGTGCTGCTCTGGTTTGCCAGAAGCGGCTTTGTCATGCTGGCCACATGACCTGGAAGCTATACGCCGGCTCTCTCGGCCAATAATGCGAGATGAGCGCGCAACCCCAGAGTCGGTCACGACTTGACCTAATGGTCAGGGGTCCCTTTACCTTTATTTTTACCTGGGTATTTTGAGCTTGCGTATGCAAATTGACATGAGAAATTGACATGAACATGCACCATATTCAGAGGATCAGACAATGGGAGAAAGGGGAGGGCTACCTGTTTAGGATTAAAATGACACAGAGCAGGGTGGGGGGCACACAATAGTATTTGAATTCTGGACATTTAGACAAAGCTCACCAATGGCCTAAACAGCAAATATTTCACCTGCTTTAAACAAGCCAAATGTTTAACTCATATTCTGAGAATACTAAATCACCGTGCACAAAGCAGCATTTCTACTAGTGCAATCAAATGTTTTTCCCGCAGAAGAAAATTACCTGAAATTATGTCTGCTTTCAAAGAATGCTATTCATCAAGATTTTACTGGGGGGGGGGTTGAATTTGCTCCCTACCTCCCCTTCGGGAAGGAATGATGTACGCAGGGCGGACAGCATGCAGAGCTGACGGGAGTGTGGCTGTCTGCCTTATAAACTAGTCCTGTCCAATAATCCTGTCCTCTTTCCTTGCGGCATGCCTTTCCACCCATCGCTTGTCTAGTTACAGCTAGTTTCTCATAATGAGGGCTGATGAGTCCTAAATTAAGTGTTCGCCCCACACTCATCACTGCTGTGCTAAGTAGGTGATGCTGTTTTGGCCGATTGGCTTTGATCGCTTTCATAGTGGATAGTGAGACACCAGATAGGCAAATGCTTAATATTTGGTGAGCTCCTTGAGGCGCCGGTAGTGTGAAGGGTTGCTAACTCTCCAATCTGCTGGCCAGCTTAAGAGCATTCAGATATTGGCCCGTGGAGTTATTTTCTTGTTGAACAATGACCAGCAACAACAGAGGGAGCAAGCATGAGGTCCTTGGACTCCCTTTATGGCTGCCTATGATAGGCACCATTCCCTTAAGGCTGAGTCACCTTGAGCCAGATCAAAGTGTGGCCCAGATGGATGCTAAAATAAAAATGGTTCTAGCAGGCATCTAAAAGTAAAAGGTTCACAGATTAAAGCATTTAAGTAGGTGCATAGCATTATTGAAATCCTGAGCACCAGTTCTTTAAAGCTAAAACTCATAGCCACACACACCAAATGTCCCTAACATGGTAACTATATAGATGCTAAGGAAGGGGAGTTTGCTTCTCTAAAATTCTAAGGAATTTTAAGGAAGTCACCTGCAATCTACCATAAACTTTACAGCACCTGCTTTGCATGCACAAGTCCCAGGTTCAATCCCCAGCATCTCCAGGTAAGGATGGGAGAGACCTTGCCTGAAACCCTAGAGAGATGCTGCCAGCCATAAGGCAACTTCCTATGTTCCTATGATGTTTAAGTTGTGATTACATGATTGCACACATCAGTTCCAGATAGGCCACTATGTGGGCTTTACTGGGGCTCATGTGAGTTCGTGTGATTCCTCTAAGCCAGTGGTCTTCAACCCCCGGTCCACGGACCAGTAGCGGTCCGTGGATCAATTGGTACCGGGCCGCCTAAGGATCATTAAATACAATTAAATTAAAATTATTAAATCAAAACAATCTAAATAAAATATAAACAATAAACGCCCCCCCCTCAGCGGGCCACAGTAAAATTATCAAACGTTGACAGGTCCGCGGTGATAAAAAGGTTGGGGAGCACTGCTCTAAGCCACAGAATCATAGTCTTGTCTTTACTGAGAATATTGAAATGACAGTCTTTGCAGATAAATCTAACTGGTGTTGTGCTATAGCCACTAGGCATCCAGTAAACACTAGATTTTGGAAGGCATCCTCAACATGTGTTGCATGTGTTATTCAAAAGACAACCATATCCATGGATCACAGGGGGAAATGGGAAAATGTTCGACTAGGGGAGAGGAACTGGCTCTGTGGATCAATCGTAGTACACAGGGCAATTCTCTTCATATTTACTCAGGAGTATAAGTCCTACTGTGCCAGCAGAGCAAATTATTATCATTCAATGTTTGTATTAAAATAAAAGTCAAATATAAGAAGAAGCCAGCAACTGGTTTCTTTTATTAGGACAATGGCCTAGGAAACCACAAAAACAAATTGAAGATAATAGCTGGAAATGACATTTGAAAGTAAACTACAAGGAAGGGGAACCTGCTGCCTTTACATTCCTACTCAGCCTCAGCCAGCAAAGTCAATGATTAGGAATGATGGAGGGTGTAGTCCAACAACATCTGAAGAGCCACTGGTTCTCCATCCCTTTCATATTCCCTCTGGATCTGGAGATCTGATTTAGTTATCATGCCTTTGATGGACCATGCATTTGTCTAATCACCATTTGAAGCAATTGTAAGTCAGTGGTCACCATCATTTCTCATGTCAGCAAATTCCATTAGGTAATCAAGAACTTATTTTCCTCTTTCTCCTGAATCTATGGCCTTTAAACTGCTTCAAAAACTAATGTTAAGCAAAAGTGGGGAAAACATTTCTACCCACCTTTTCCACATCTATTATGGCCCATCTCAGTCCTTTCTTTTCTAAGATAAGGGAACAAAATGCTTTAGCCTTTCTTCAGATGGAAGGTACTCAGATAATTCACGATATTTTGGGGACATTACGGATTTATGTGTTTCTGCTATAGTAGGGCTACAACTGTATACTCAGAAGAGTACAGCAAGGATGAAGAACCTTTTTCAATCTGAAGGTGGCAAGGCTGTTGGAGACCACATTCAGCAGTGGGAAGGGGCACGGACACAGGCGGACACACACACACACACAAACACACACACACACACACACAAAAACCTTATATAGACACAGACAGACAACTATTACTCAGGGGAGGCATATATTAAATTCTTAGTAAGTCCAATTAAGTTTCACCTTACATTTTCTCCACAGACTATCTGTCCTGAATGTGCAAAAGGCAAAAAGACCCCAGTAGTTCCAGAAAATTACGAATATCATTGCTGACTGCAAGCCCTACCTTTCTGCTATTCAAAACCTCAAAAAGGGGGGGGGAGAGAAAGGCAACTGCACCTCAAAAACCGCATACATGCAATTGCAGAATAATGGATACTTATTACATATTTGCAAGGAACACAAGCCTGGCACTTTGCTGAGACATTTCCCCTTCTGTTTTGATTTCCGCAACAGATCTTTGTGAGGAAGGGGTACAATTGCACATGTTGTACAACATCATCACTTTGCCCCACTCTTCACCAGCTGTCTGATGAACAGTTGGTAGGTAGAAGGGGGGGGAAGGGGACTGAATGCAATCTGGCTGTTATCTGACGCTTGGGCCGAGTATTCCCCATCCCTGGTGTACAAATTAAAGCTCCTCCTGAACCAAAAGCTAGCATTGGGCAAAGACTGTTCAAAGGAAGTCCATCAGGGACCTTCTACTCTAGCCACATACAGTGGAGGCAATAAAATAGCCAGAAATGTCGGTTAAGATACTTCTAATTAACTTTAGAATGTCTCTTTGCTAAGTAAGATTTACATCTGAGTAAACTTTATAGAAGTATGCGAGTCACAGGGGAATCACAATTCAGCTCTCGATGATTACAGAACCTGCAATTTAATTCTACTTCCGCTTAACCAAGGGAACACAATGCTAAACAGATCTGATGTGGCAGAAACCTAAAAACCATGATTTAAAATTATTTTATTTTACTGAATTAATGATGTAAATCAATCTACCTATGATAATCCAAGAGTTCAAGGTTAGGGCCTAGACCAGGCTTCCTCAGACTCAGCCCTCCAGATGTTTTGGGACTACAATTCCCATCATCTCTGTCCACTGGTCCTGCTAACTAGGGATCATGAGAGTTGTAGGCCAAAAACATCTGGAGGGCCAAGTTTGAGGAAGCCTGGCCTAGACTGATCCGGGTACCCATGTAGATATATATACACAATTTGTAGTTTTTAAAACATTCTTTAGAATATTTGTATACAGTATTTTCTGCAAAGCATGTCCAAATTGGTTCATCCAAACTTCAAAATAAAGCAGCAAAAAATAAAATACTGTAGACATTACTCACCAGATATTTCCTCTAGGCATTGTTTTGCAGTTTTACTATATGCCAAATCCATTTTTGTAGGACTGATGCAGAAGTCAGCAGGTGGGAGAGAGGTACTGTCATTTTCTGAATGAGTTCTGAAATTAATCAAAGAGTTTCACTGTAACACCTATAATAATCATAGCATTAACTGCCAAGTCCATGAATGGCAGAGTGGCATACTCAAGAGCCAGATTCTGGAAATGTCATTAGCACCTCTCTTTTTCCTTTTTCTTTTTGCATAACTACCTAGTGCTAAACTCTTCATCAGGACAGATAAGATTACATCCATATGTTGCAAGGGAGGAAAGTTTACATCTTTTTATATCATATACAGTATAACCAGACAAGGTGTCAAGGACTAAATGTCTCTATCAAATTTCTCCTATAAGATGAAAGATTAGTAGGAAGTGAATGGGTACATTAATTTACTGGTTAGGACGTGCTTAGTTAACCAGCCACATGCTGGGAATGGCAAGTTTCTAAATGTTCTGCTGCTTTTGTGTCTCCGCTATAGAATTATAAAGGAAAGAAGCAAAACATTGCTGCCAAAGGCCAGCATTGAAAATAAACAAACCTTGGCTATGGCTCCTGGTTAAGGTGGGGAGAGCTTAATCATGAGTCCAGGTTAGGGTTAGGGTTAGTCAAACCATGGTTTAGCTGATGTATTACACTGAACTGAACCCAAGGGACATGGAAAGGAGAAAAGCAACTGCGATCTCCTCTCCAGATGCCAGCACAATTCCACAGTCCTGGTAAACTACAGCTGCCGCAGCCTCATCATAATATACACACCAAGCCAGACTCACTCCAGGTAGCTAGAAATGCTTTCATTTCTTGAGTTTCACAACCACCATACAATTATGTAATTTTTAAAATTACATATCATCAAAAACTACTGCTGATGTTAATACACGGATTTTTTTCCAACTGATGTCTCAATCCTCATATAGGTATTTAAAGGCAAAATAATAAGAAATGTGAGCTTCATGAGAGACAAAGAAAAGCAAAGCAAAACTGTTTTCAATGTCCCCTGCAAGTTGCGTGTAATAATAAATGATAAATTCACACCTCGGACAATCGAAAGGCATTGGTATTTGCTTCTTCTGAAAACCCAAGGATTACATTTAGTCTGATTCAGAGAACTAGCTTGTTTTGTGAGTATCTGGCACTTTTTTAGTGCCTGATAAAAACAGAGCACCCCTTGGAATGCATTTCTAAAAGCATGTCTTTTAGAAAATAACAACCTGTCAGCTCTTTTGCTATGTTTACTACTTCCAAGTTGCTTATCTAATGGGTTTATTCAAAAGCATGCTGAAATGGATGAGGAAGGACACCGCAGAGTAGAATGCATGATCCTGATAATATTTTTAAAATGTTTAAAAGAGCATCATAAACAGAAAATGACATCTGATAAAATATACTGCGCTTGCCTTCTGAATTTATTTTTTCAATTTTCTGAGAAATAGTGAAGGCAGATAAGTACTTTTTTCATGTTTGGCTTTGGCCAATGCAATTATTAATTTACATTAAACAAAGGTTTGGCAGCCATGACCTGAGGCAAATGGCCTAGTGCAGTTCTAATACTAAACAACGACTTAGTGTTGTGAGAATGAGCCAAGGAGAAACTCAAATTTCTGTGCCTCTGCTTTACTACTTCTTATTCTCCAAACCCATTGGTAAGGAGATTGAAAGAGCCCACCTTCAGTTTTGAATAAATCACAATATCTCATTAACTAAGAATTCAGGAAATTGTGGCTAGTTTAACAAACCAAAATCGAACTGTGGCTTCAGAGTCTAGTTTATTAACTAACCAAAATCAGAATAAACTACATTTTCCTGAGTTTGAATGTAACAGGAAACTGTGTTTTATTCAAAGCTGAAAGGGGAAGCATTCTTCTTCCCTCATATAAGCAGGAGGGATGGAGAGAGAGATAGCAAGCCTGAGGCTCACTGCAGAACAACTTTGGGAAACCAAACCATGTCTTTTGCGTCTGTACTGGCCCTCTATGTTTCAAAGTTCTTAGCTTGCGAGTTCTTGTTAACATAGACTCAAAGTATTGAGTTTCATAGATTAGAATGGGGTGACATATCTGTGGCCCTCCAAATGTTGCTGGTCAACAATCCCCATCAGCTTGAGCCAGCATTGCCAATGGTCAGAGATGATGGAAGAAAGAGTCCAGCAACATCCAACCTTGTGCTAGTGAGCTGTGTGCTGTTAGATCAGGCATCCCCAAACTGCGGCCCTCCAGATGTTTTGGCCTACAACTCCCATGATCCCTAGCTAACAGGACCAGTGGTCAGGGAAGATGGGAATTGTAGTCCAAAACATTTGGAGGGCCAAAGTTTGGGGGTGCCTGGGTTAGATGTTCTAAGCCGAGAAAGGCTCAGCTTAAGGAAAACTAGACATGATGCAAGCAATCCATGATTATGATCTTCTATTAGAAAAAAGAAAAAAAACAGCTGCAGAAATGTGACATTATGTGAGGAGGTGAACTATTTCCATGCTATTTTCTCTCAATTAAAATCTCAACCTCCTCCTGATGATTCTCTTTGTTCCACAGCGGAAAGTGTATGGATAACTATATGGTACCTTAAGCTTTCCCAATGGAACTCATGAAAAGCTCTAAAAGGTTAATTTTCATGGGGGAAATGTTTCCAAGGCACAGCAGTCCCAACCAGATTCACCTCCTCCCTGGCTGTTATTAATTTATACAAACACAATAGATCTTAATCACCATCTTCTGCATGATGTCTATTTTAGCTGTTAGAGGGCATAAACTTTCTGAGATGCAGTGCGCTCAACCTAACAGCGGCATACTGAGTACAGAGATAGCCTGCTGGGTTGGGAAGACTACAGTGGCTTCTTATGAAATATGTTCACTCTGATCACGTTGGAAAAGTCTCCATGTTTTTCTAACATATTTCATTTTTAATCCAGTTGACCCACCAAACTCAAAATGCCCATTTATCCAATTGACCGGCTAAGTTATATAAGAAAATAGACTACCTTCGGCTATGTTATCTTTCTGGTCTGTGTACTGCATTCTGCCCTCAATTAACCCCTCTAACTTAATGATTGTTCTTGCTAAATGAGGCTGCACTTAGCTGAGCACAGAAACCAAGTCATTGGATGTCTATCGTTAAAAGCCATTATTCTATGTCTGAACAAGCTTTCCCACAGATATCAAAGATTTCCTTAGCTATTCTCTGACATTCCAAAAGCCATACTATTAATATGCCTTATATAGGGTTTGACAGGTTTCACTGCTTCAGTTGCCCTGAATGAATTCCAATGATTATTTTATGTTAAGACTAGGGCATAATATCAATATATCACAGTGTTAAATATTAGGGTAAACAAAATCCAGATCACACTTTTGTACAATGAATTGAGAAATGTACAAAAGCTAAAATGGGAAAATAATCTTTTTTAATTTTTACCACCTACTTTAGCTCAAACTTGGCAGGCCATTATTAAATGTACCACTTCAGCAACTCTGCTTGAGCCAAAGATACAACCATGAAAATATCTGGGTTAAATACTTTGGACTGTTTGTTGCTGGAAATCTTAGTGCTAGCTTTGACTGGCAGAGTTTGGCCTCCTGCCACTTCAATTTCGCAACAATGAATGTAAATGACATAAACTGCTAATTCGCTCTTGTGCTCGTGCCTGTGATTTGCCATCTTAAGGACAGAGCAGCTTGTAATAAGCTTAGCATTATAATTCCTATGTTCACAGGCATACCAGAAGTGCTGCTAAGAAGCAGGTCTCGACTGAAAATGGTATTCAAATACTTTAGACAAAAGAGAAGCTGCTTTCAAGGAGAAAAGGTTCAAACTGGCACCTAGCATCTGCACTGCACTCACTTAGCCCACTTATCACTAAAGCGATATGCACTATAAAATAATACACTCCTCTCTCCAGAACTTCCCTCTCAAAACAGAATATTTGTTTCCTTTAGTGTGATTCATTGCATCAGTCTAATCGAAAACCGGTTGCCTGAAGAATACATCAATAAGGGGAGATGCAAGTGATGGATGAGTCTATAGTTTGGTCAACATTTTAAGGTGAACTAACTTAATTCACACCTCTCAAGCTTCTTTAAATCTTGCACTTCTCCAATTTTTTTGACCTAATTCTCAGTTCAAAAAATGGGCAAAATGTCATGGCAAGATCCTAAAGTTATTTTAAAGCCCCATTCATGTAAGATGTATTTTTTTTAAAGTAGATTTAGAGTGCATTAAATACACAAAAAGTGTGCATGCACACGAAAGCTCATACCTATGAAAAACTTAGTTGGTCTCTAAGGTGCTACTGGAAGGAATTTTTTTTTTAAATTGTACCAAAAATTAAGGCAGCCTTGGACTAGGGCAGTATAGTCATTACAAATCCACTAAGATGTGTCCATGCATACCAAAGTCATGTGTGGGATGTAAAGAGGGCTGGGGGGGAAAGGAATGACAACTCTTTTGCTGTTTATAAGAGGTTCCCTGCCTTGTCATCTAGAAGACATATTTTACTTGCCATAGGCTACTAGCAAAATAGTGGTTTACAAGCATGAACTAAGGATGTTTCCGTATATATGAGTATTAAAGCAGTTTTTGCTTAAATAAATTTGAAATGCAAATATGAAATTTATATCAGTATGCTCATTTGAATTACAAATGCATCTCTTCTGCATTAGCAACTTCAGATTTTCAGATAAACAGCATAAGAGAGGCTCGTGCTGATGTTCAGCCTCACAGAGAGTTTTGAACGGTTTGCTGGGACCAGGGAATGAAATACAGTGGTAACCTCTACTTACAAATTTAATGCGTTCCGAACGCACATTCGTAAGTTGAAAAAAATTGTAAGTCGAATCCCACAGAAATGCATTGGGAGAAAAAATTCGTAAGTCTAAGCAACCCTATCTAAAAATTCGTAAGTAGAAAAAATCCTATCTAAACCGCATCCAAGATGGCGGACGGAGCTCCGTTCGTAAGTAGAAACATTCGTAAGTAGAGTTATTCGTAAGTAGAGGTACCACTGTATTAGTACCCAGAATATCTCCAACAGCCTACTCTCTTATATTAAATGCTTTGAACTAAAAACGTATACAAATTCTGCTGATTTTTATCCTGGGAAAATTGAAGATACTGGTCACAAGGATCTAGGTGACCAGAGTCACCCAACCTCTCCACCCCTGGCCTCTTACACCAGATTATGTGTTTTTCAAGTGAGTGGAGATGTCATTCCATTCAGCTCTACTGGCCAAGCCAGCTGATGTCACCAGATGACACAAGCATCATTCCATTAGGGTTGAGCTCCCCGTTCTACTTGCTAAACATGTAGGTGGTAGGCCCATGGCGAGCTCCAAGGGCGGGGCTGAATGGAACTGGGATCCACGGAATCCAAAATAATAATAATATAATAATAATTTATTATTTATACCCCGCCCATCTGGCCGGGTTCCCCCAGCCACTCTGGGCGGCTTCCAAAAAAACAGAAATTCTAAAATACAGAAATCCCTAAACAGGGCTGCCTTGAGATGCCTTCTAAAGGTCTGGTAATTGTTCTCTTTGACCTCTAGTGGGAGGGCATTCCACAGGGTGGGTGCCACTACCGAGAAGGCCCTCTGCCTGGTTCCCTGTAACTTGGCTTCTCGTAATGAGGGAACCGCCAGAAGGCCCTCGGAGCTGGACCTAAGTGTCCGGGCAGAACGATGGGGGTGGAGACGCTCCTTCAGGTATACCGGACCGAGGCCATTTAGGGCTTTAAAGGTCAACACCAACACTTTGAATTGTGCTCGGAAACGTACTGGGAGCCAATGTAGGTCTTTTAGGACCGGTGTTATGTGATCTCGGCGGTGTTATGTGATCTCGGCGGCCGCTCCCAGTCACCAGTCTAGCTGCCGCATTCTGGATTAGTTGTAGTTTCCGTGTCACCTTCAAAGGTAGCCCCACGTAGAGCGCATTGCAGTAGTCCAAGCGAGAGATAACCAGAGCATGCACCACTCTGGAGAGACAGTCAGTGGGCAGGTAGGGACTCAGCCTGCGTACCAGATGGAGCTGATAAACAGCTGCCCTGGACACGGAGTTGACCTGTGCCTCCATGGACAGCTGTGAGTCTAAAATGACTCCCAGGCTGCGCACCTGGTCTTTCAGGGGCACAGTTACCCCATTCAGGACCAGAGAGTCCTCCACACCTGCCCGCCTCCTGTCCCCCACAAACAGTACTTCTGTCTTGTCAGGATTCAATCTCAATCTGTTAGCCGCCATCCATCCTCCAACCGCCTCCAAGCACTCACACAGGACCTTCACTGGTTCTGATTTAAAAGAGAGGTAGAGCTGGGTATCATCAGCATACTGATGGACACCCAGCCCAAACCCCCTGATGATCTCTCCCAGCGGCTGCATATAGATATTAAAAAGCATGGGGGAGAGGACAGAACCCTGAGGCACCCAGGTGAGAGCCCAGGGGTCTGAACACTCATCCCCCACCACCACTTTCTGAACACGGCCCAGGAGGAAGGAGCGGAACCACTGCATGACAGTGCCCCCAGCTCCCAAGCCCTCTAGACGGTCCAGAAGGATGTTATGGTCGATGGTGTCAAAAGCCGCTGAGAGATCCAGCAGAACAAGGAAACAGCTCTTACCTTTGTCCCTAGCCCGCCGGAGATCATCGACCAGTGCGACCAAGGCAGTTTCAGTCCCATGATGAGGCCTGAATCCTGACTGGAAGGGATCCAAATGGTCCGCTTCTTCCAGGCGTGCCTGGAGTTGTTCCGCAACCACTCGCTCAATCACCTTACCCAAGAATGGAAGATTTGAGACTGGGCGATAGTTGGCCATATTGGCCGGATCTAAAGATGGTTTTTTAAGAAGCGGTTTAATAACCGCCTCTTTCAGCGGGTCTGGGAAGGCTCCCTCATGGAGAGAAGCATTTACCAACCCGCGAAGCCCATCGCCCAGCCCTTCCTGGCTAGCTTTTATAAGCCAGGATGGGCAAGGATCAAGGAGACAGGTGGTTGGTTTCATTCGTCTAAGCAGCCTGTCCACATCCTCGGAGGTAACAGATTGAAATTGATCCCACAAAACTTGACTAGACAGGACTCTAGCACTCCCCCGCCCCGGCCCTGCTCCCACGGTGGAGTCTACCTCTTCCTGAATCTGAGCGACTTTATCTGCAAAAAACTTTGCAAAATCATGATCAGGAGATCATGTGGCCCGTACTGGGCCCGGATGGAGCAGGTGGTTCCGCTAAATTGCGAACCACCTGGAAGAGTCTCCTGCTGCTGTTTTCTGCAGATGCGATGGAGACGGTGAAGAAGGTCCTCTTCGCCGTCGCCATTGCCACTTGGTAGGCTCGAAGTTGAGCTCTAGCCCGTGTCCGGTCTGATTCAAAATGAGTTTTCCGCCACCGGCGCTCTAGCCGTCTCAACGACTGTTTCATTGCCCTCAGCGCCGGGGAAAACCACGGGGCTGTCCGGGCTCCATGCAATCTGAGAGGGCGCTTCGGAGCCAGACAGTCAATAGCGCTGGTTAACTCCGCATTCCAGCGGGCCACCAGGGAATCAGCTGAAAGGCCATCGACATGGGATAAAACATCCCCTACCACTCTTTGGAAGCCAATTGGATCCATTAAGTAGCGGGGGCGGACCATCCGAATCGGTCCCACCTCCCTGCAGAGGGGAAGGGTTGCGGAGAAGTTTGGTTGATGGCATTGAGGCTGATCCAGTGTGGGGTGGAGGGTAAGGACCAGGGGCAGAGGAAGGGGGGTGCGGTGGGGATGAATCACCCCGGGTGTCACAACTGAGGGGGTGACAAAATGCCAGCCGGCACTCACTGTAGGGCCTGCAGCGCGCCCGAGCCACGTGTCTCTCCTGGGAGTGATGTGGTGGATTGGGTGCCCACACGCTCCACTCTGCCCCAAACAGTCCACCCACCGACTCCCCTCTCAGCTGTAGGGTGGCTGAGTAGGAGGAGGCAGGCAGACTCCTCGGAGGCCCGGCGGAGTGTCCTACCCCAACTGGCCCCACCCCCGAGCGCAGGGCACATGCGCCACCCCAGGCACCTGATCGGCTTGCTCCACTGCTGGTAAGGACTGCAGCCTTAGAGAATGAGAGAAAGAAGAATATGCACCGGCCTGCAGAAATCAGGCTTTACTTTTTCAGTGCAGCCAAATGCAAGTTTAGTAGTAAACAGGTATAGTAGGGAGACCTTAGACATAAAGCCAGTGTGTGGAAAATCTCAGGTGCAAATCGGTGGTCAGCATGAGGATAGCCCACGGGGTAGCCATAGGCAAACTGTAAAGCAGGATAAAATTTGCAAGGATAAGATGAAAGATAAACTGATATAAGCCATGAGCTTCTTAGAGGAAAGGGAGGGTAATACATAACAGCAGAATGTAATCACCTATCTTTTTTATTTTCTAAGGTGCCCCACTTGGTTGTCATAATAATAGTTATTTATTACTATTAATATAGTCACCACTATTATTTTCATACCCTTTTATGCTAACTATTTCAAAACCTGTAACCCATCAAAGACTCCCATACATATCAGCATACAGAATCTACAAGTTAATCTTTTGCTGACGAAAACAGTTATTCAACTTAAATATTTCCCATGAAAACTGTGTGTTGGCTTCTTTAAAAAGCTTGAAACAGAACTTCATCCTTGCGAGTTTCCATTTCACGGAAGATCTAACTTTAAAATCCTTAGCTACAACTTCTGTTTGTGGAAAACTGTGGACTGAAAAAGGTACTGGTACATGAGGCAGGAAGGTGCTCACAGGCCTGTGAGTTTTACTTCTAAATGCAGCACCAAGAAAGGATAACCTCACATGTAACACTGGAAGCCACATGGGCCCACTTGTTTCTGTGCTGCTCATTGCATGATAGATAGAAAGAACTATCCAATCCAAAAATCATGTTGTTTTTAAATCTGCCTCCGTATCTGTTGCTGAGGTACTGCAACAGCATATCTATCCTTCCCTGATCTGAGATCCCAAACTTTCAATGTTTTTAATTTAAGAACAAAACAGCACGGCTTCTAGTCAGGGTGGAATTGATTTCATTTAAGTAAGACTTGATTTAAATCTTTTAGAGAAAGACTAATTCTTGCTGGTATAATCTTAGTAGTTGCAACCAGATGAAGGTTTCATTTTCGGAATAATAAATTTTCAGAGTAGCTTTTACAGTCCTATAAAAAATTACTGAATCGGTTATACTATTAGAAATACATAAACTGATAATTGTGAAATTATTGTGAGGTTTAATAAGTTAACTGTTTATATTTGGACAACTTTTCTGCTGTACTTTATTGGAAGTACATTTCCTTAGTAACAATTTAAACAATTTATTTAACTAAAACAATAACATTATAGCATTATATGTATCCATGTTTGTTAACTGATGTGGTTAAACAATTAGATTGAGTTTTAGCACACATGAAAAACTTAAAACAAATCCTTATTTCCTGATTCATAGCCTTTGGACTATAATGTAACTTAAATAGAAAACTATCTTTAGCAAGATTTTTAATAGACCAATCTTTTGGTAACTGTTACCAAAAGATTGGTCTATTAAAAATCTTGCTAAAGATAGTTCTGAATGGAATAGACCAGGGGAGAATCTCCCATGATTAACTTTTCTTAAGATGGTATTGCTGTGCGATCAGGGTTTTTTGCCATTGTTTTAAGCAAATGCATTTTCTAAAATAATTAAATATATGGTGAAATATATTCAAATAAAACCACTTCTTTGGGGAAAAATTAGCTTGCCACAGTTACAGAAAAAGTAGAAACTCATCTTACCTATAAATAAATGGTGCTACTGTGGCTGTATTTGGGTGGCTGTATTGCTGTTGCTGAGGAAGTTGCACAATGCTGCTTCCTGGTGCTTGGCCACTAGTTGCAGCAATGGAAAGAGCAGCAGATGAACTAGGGGTAAGAGCCGTACTCAATTCCTTTCCTTCAGAAGAGGGAAGACCAGAAGGACTGTATGCTTTCTCATTACCTTGCAATTTTGATGTTGACTGGGGTTGGTTACCCTTTGCACTCCTCAATTTTTCCGCCTCTTTACTTCCTGAACATGCAGATGAAGTACTTTGCTTTGATGTCGGTACTTTTGATCCAGGTTTTGGTATACCACTAGATGAAGGTATTAGACTTTCCTTCTTGGCTGACGCAGCCTTGTTCCCCTTGGGGATCAGGCTTGCAATTTTTGAGGTCTTTTTTGCAGGTGTCTCCGTGGCCTGGTCCTTCTCTTCCTTCACCGCCTTCTCAGTGCAAACTTTGTTTTTGTCCCTGCTCTTTTCCTCTTTGTCCTTTGGCTGTAGCAAAGACTTTTTATTGCTGAGATTTTTGCTTCCAGCTTTTGGAGGGGTTAGTTTAGGTGATATTTTAGGGCTGTTGCTGCTGGTGGAGCCACCACTGTTGAGGCCACCACTGAAGCCATCCATTTCGCCACAGTCTAAAAAGCCTTCTTCGTCTCTCCCGCTGTCGCTGGGACCTGAACTGGATGACAAGGGAGGCCGCAAGACAGTCCTAGCATTAACCAACTTGAATTTCTCTAACATGGATTTCTGCCCAGATGAAGGAGTTTTGGGCCCTTCAGAAAGGGGTGGCTTAAGCCTATCTGAAGGTGGCGTAGGAGAGGTTGCGGGACTGGGCTGTTTGACAGACAGCATGGTAGAGGTGGCACTGTGTTTGACATTCATGGATTTGCTGCGCCAAGGCTTGCTGGCACTTGGAGAGGGGATGGCAGAGACCAGCTGCTGCCCAGTGCTGGTGGGATGCTGTACATTTCCATTCATGCCTGCAGATGGATGAGGACCTTTGGGTGATTCTGGTTTTGAAAGAGAAAAACACAAGGGCATTAAAGTTGCAGAGCTTCCCAAATTATGCATTCCAAATGATGATGATTTAAACTTGTATACTGCCCTATACCCACAGGTTTCAGGGCAGTTCTAACGTAAAACCACAATATAAAAACACACAATACATAATAAAAACAAAAACAATCCAATAAATTTTCAATTAGTTGCACAACTGAAAGCATCATGGGAACTGAGCCTTCTGAAATATGTTCCCATTGCCCTAGTTTAAATATGCAAGCCTACCCTCTTATCGTTTCTCTAAACTTGTCAGAAACTTAAGTACAGAAATACCTTTTGATTGCTTAAATTATTTTCCTCACAAATCATGCATTATAATTGCTGTTTTATGCTCAGCAAAAAGCGTTTTGGATGGGAGCAAGCTTCAGCCGCCCACGTATTAACAGGACCTCCAGATTACAAAAGGATATGGCACTGGGCTGGTGGGTAAAGGGAAGAGGAACATGAATCTTTAATTATTTCCTTAAAATATAATAATGGATGAAACTAACAGCCCTGTCCTACGTAGAAGCCACTGTGCTAGTGAGAAAGTGTATAATTCCATGCTGCAAACAGATTCAGAATACTGTCCTGGAACAGAAACCTAGGGTGATAACAGTGAGAAGGATAACAGGAGGAATGAAGCAAGATCTGAAATAATACTCTTATTGTGACATGCTAGAGGCCCTTTTGGCCACTATAGTAGAGTCACCAAGGTCTGCACAAACCTAGGTATCTGATTCAATGGGATTGAAAGTGACAGACAGCACAGTATGATAGCTCTGCCCCATTTACCTCACGTAGGATCCCTCTAGCTATGTCGGCACCAGCCATTTCCACCTGCACAGTCACATCCATCAAATCGGGGGTAAATGAAGGCTGACACTGAATGCTCTCTGGCCTGGTTAGATTAAGGTTACCAATACCTGGTATAAAAAATTCACCCCTGTGACCTTAACAGCAGCATGGAGGTATGGCATTCAGCAGGTGCATTTTATCTCGGGGCTTTAGCTCTATGACATGACTACTAAAGACATAAGGGCTCCCATGGGCAACATGGAGGAAATATCAGAAAGGTCAGGTGTAGGATTTTGTATGCAAAAGGAGCTACACCAGAAATATTTGTAAGACAGAGGATAAGGGGAATAAATGAAGCTGAGTTGATAGAACCAAGCACAGTATGGAAGTAAAGGAATAGCAGCGATGGCACCATTCATACAAGGGTCTTGTTGCTGTTTTCAGTCATTTACCCAACAAATATATTGGTGGAATTGAATCTCAGTCATTAAAAAGGACAGGGCTCGAAGTAACCTGAGCAAATGGTATCACTATAAATTAAATAAAGGGAACAACTGAATTGAATCACAACAAGATTGAAATTTCCACAGGCCTCAAGCTTGAAAAGGACTGAGATAATTTAACTCCCATGTTTCTTTCTAATACTGATCACGCTGAAAAGCTCCAAGACTGAAGTGCTTAACAATACAGTACAGTGAATTCAGTATGTGACATGACCTGATCTCCACCATGTGGACTGATGCGTAGATTGGAATGTAAGTAGCCTTTGAATGTTGCTCTCTGCTCAAAAACTGTGCCAACATGCATTTGACCATGCATACTTCAAAATAAAATATGTTTAGAATTCCAGACACTGAGATACAGTATGCATTTATCTATGTATTTGGTCATGATATACGTGTTATAAGTTTGTGTGTAAATACAAATTTAAAATTCAGATTTTTGCGCAGATTATTTTAAAGCGTTATCAGATCCATGTAGAAATGGTGCAAAGAAGACGTTAGTGAACACAAAACAGTCCTACATACAGGAAAACATAGGGGTAGATTCAATGGTGTTCCTAAGATGGCAGTAACACTCCTGTCAGCAGAACAGGGAGGGAAGTATTTTTTTTATGATTCCCCCCTCCTTTTCACAACTCTGATGACTCCCCATAACCTGGTCCAGGGGGTTGGGAGACCCTGCAGAGAAGATGCAGAGGTAAATGCAGGGGAAAGTGAAAAATTGCTTTGCTCCCGATTCTGCAGATGGAAGCCTCACAGTCAACTGAGCGACACCACTGGATACAATCCATGCTTCCCATTCACTTTAGTATGTTTTAAATAATTAGGAAGGCTGCCCCATAAAGCCAAGGACAGTGGTAGTATCTGAGCAATCTAAAGCTTTGGAGTACAGTGGTACCTTGACTTACGAACGACTCAACAACCGAATTTTTTTACTTACGAATGGGGCAAATGGCCACACGCTTACGAATTTCTCGACATCCGAACGGAAACCATGGTGGTTTTAGATAGGGTTTTTTCGACTTATGAATTTTTAGATGGGGTTGCTTCGACTTACGCATTTTTCCGTTTCCAATGCATTCCTATGGGAAATCGCGTTTCCAATGGCGCTTTTCGACTTACAAATTTTTCGACCTACGAAGGTGCCTTCAGAATCGAGGCACCACTGAACTTTGGCTGTAATCTCACATGTGTGGTCTTAATAAAGAAAGTTCTCTGATCTGTATCTGGACGTGTGTGTGTGTGTGTGTGTTTTCGGTCCCGTCTCCCACCCCACCCCACCCAGTTTTGTGACATAGCCATCAAAATGTTACAAAAGAGCACTGCAAAGGAACACACCAGTGACAATGTTTAGGATAACTGATTTAGATTCAAATGATAGAACATAGAGCCTTCTGGATGCAAAGCCTAAGGTCCTTCCCCAGCATCTCTGGTACCAAAATTAGGAAAGACTCCTGCCCGAGGCCCCTATTATTTAAGAATAGACAAACCTGGCCTTGACAGGCCGCTGGCCTTGACTGAAGACCAAACTATACATTATGGTAAACATGAAGGCTGACGTACTGAAAGTAGCATCCACATCAATGTTTCTAACCCTCATAGAAAAATCCTGCAGAACAGCTGCTTTTTGCATTGAGAGGAAAGCCAAAGTCCATCTGCACTGGTACCTGTGGCAGCATCTCTCCCAGTGCAAACAAAACCTTTGGGTGAGGAGTGTGCAAGGAGTTAAAAAACCTACCCCGCTCATCATAGCCCTGATCTTGATCACACACACCCATTGCTGTTATTTAAAGTAGGGGGGGGGGATAAGTACAAAAGGCAAAACTAGACATTTATTGTTTCCTATGTGAACGTAATTTGGTTTTGAATAAACCAAGCTAATTTGGAAAACAAAGCAAAGATTTGGGAAAAGGAAATGTGAAATAGTGATTACTCTATAGAAAACCACCAGTTATGTTTGCCCAACCACTGTACATAATTTAATTATTTAGATCACTTTTCCAGTTAGCTAAAATGGATTTAAAGCATGGATTTGTGCTATTTAGTTCCACAATATGTCAAAGGAAATACTCTTTCTGTATATGTAGTTAATGGTTTCTATTTGGAGCCCGTTACACAAATGGAAAAGCAAGCCTGAGGACCCAACAAAATAATCTGAGAATAATAGTTTGAAAATAAATTGTAGCAGGATTTTTATGTCCTGAAAGCAGAGATTATACAACATTCTGCTTTTGCACATTAAATCATATTTGTATATAGCTTAGTGAATCAGTGATTAGCTTCACCAAGAACCTACCAGGACTCCCAGTTCAGTCTTCAAAATATTAGACTTACATAGAGGGGCAGGAGTGTGCATTCGAGGAAACTCCATCCTCAATTCCCCAGCACCACAAATGTGGTGAAACATTCATGCCTCATCAGGATTTTCAGTTGTGTGGAGGCTTCTAAGCATCTTCCATCAAACACACACAGAAGCTTCTCTCAATTTTTTAAATTCAATGCACAAAGCTCTGAGAGAAGCCCTCACTGAAGGGGAAAATTAGGGTAGCACTTATATTTGAAACCACTTTTTAGGAACCACTTTGTTCAGGAAAATGTTTTCTTTTCCCGGTTACAGTTTGCCTTCTTTTTCAGGTTCAGCAACTCTGCAGATTGGGTTATAGAAAATGTCTGCAGGTTGCTCTAATTCAGGCATCCCCAAACTGCGGCCCTCCAGATGTTTTGGCCTACAACTCCCATGATCCCTAGCTAAGAGGACCAGTGGTCTGGGATGATGGGAATTGTAGTCCAAAACATATGGAGGGCCAAAGTTTGGGAATGCCTGCTCTAATTCAATAGCCAAGTGTCCCTGTAGTCCATCTACTGCAAATGTATTCCTACAGTAGTAGTAATGGGATTGATTTTGGCAAATAATATTAACCTTTAAGAGAAACTTTTGATGCAAGCTTAATTGTACAGTTACTCAGCACAAACAGCATGGATTATAAATATGAAACCCATAAATTATCATGAGATCTGAAGCATTTTGAAGATTCTCTCATGGCATAAAGGAACAATCAAATCATGGATAGTCATGCAAATTACAACCAACTGTTTTCCTTTAAGTCCTTTGCTGCTCTCCTGATAAATGCTTCTGTTTAATTTTAAAGCCCACGATTAACCTAGCAATCAAAATGCATTACCTCTAAAGTATTATTAAGATCGCTTTACAACAGTAATTATTACGTAGGTTAACAAACATGATGCAACATTGTCTAAACCAGGGCTTGTCAACCTGGTCCCTACCACCCACTAGTGGGCGTTTCAGGATTCTAGGTGGGCGGTAGGGGGTTCTATGGCACAAGCTGAATCCTCCTTCCATCGAGCGCTGGTGGGTGGTAAGGAAATTTTACCATCAAGAAAGATGCATTAGTGGGCGGTAGGTATAAAAAGGTTGACTACCCCTTGTCTAAACAATGCTCCATAGGCATCAAATTCTCTTACCTATGAAGTGGATCATAAACCATATTGAGTCATACCACTACCCCAAATAGGTAGAGAATAACAGATTGAACGTGATGATACGTAGTGATGATGAAATGTTAATATTGCTTAAAGAAACATCCTTAGAGAAAGATACCACAATAAAACTTGCTTGGTACCGAAATTCGCAATGCCTATGTGAATTAATTCCTCCCCCACATCTAACTCATCACTGATGCTCATTCAGTGACATCTACTCCCACCTTGTGGTAAAGCTGCTCCACATTACTTTATTTATATGAAAGAATGATATTCTCAAAAGGAGAAGGTATATAATTTACCACAAGTGGGGAAGAGATGCTACCGATAAAGTATCATCCTTGATACAGGATGCTTTAAGACTACATTCAACACTGAGCCATCACCGAGGGTCAGATTTTATCTTTTTTTATTATTAAAGATTTTCTTGTGTCAGATTTTATGAAGTTTCCACTGCTTAGGATTGAAATCTACCCCCAAAAAAACAGCTGCTGAAAATTTATATATATCCAACTGCAGCTCAAAACATTAAGACATCTTTTGCCAGAAACAGAAGGATTCTCAGAGCCCTATTGAATACTCAACAATTATATTCTACTTATACCTCAAAATTAGTATTTTAAACATTTCATCTTTTTTTTCCTGACTTGTGTAGAACCTTTGCAGATTTGTATGCTCAGTAAGCCTGGAATCCATTCAAACACTTACCTTTTTCATTTCCATTTGCATATTGTGGAGGCTTGTTTTTGTCAATGCTATTAAAGCTCTGACTTCTCCGATTTAAATTTGAGGCTCCCTGGACTTTGGTACTGCTGCCTGCAGCTGGCACCCTTGAGGGTCCGGGAAGCCTAGAATAGCACAGTCAGAAATGAATTTCTTGCAAGTGCATATGAGACAGTTAACTTTTCAGTTGCAGTATAAATTCACAGAGCTGATCAACAATGGTTTTAAGGAAGGTAAAGACAAGGAACAACAACATAATTAATGGTTAGTTAGACTATGGACAAAAGGACCACCTTAAATGGTACAAAAGAGGGAAAATATGATATACACAGTCAGAGACAAACATATAAGGATCCTTTGCATTTTCCATTTACAGTACACTGCAAAAAAGATTCACCCATGATTTTCCAGGAGCCATACAACCGTTTTATTCAAATAGTTCAGTTCCATATATTTCTAAGATAAATATAACAAAGCTAAAACAACCCATGGAATACAGTCTAGTGGAAATATATACTCTAGACACGGTTTTGTAAATAAGCACTGTGCTCCACAATGAGTGCTTTATTTCTTCTTTTGTTCCAGAAACTCAGATATCTGCAGAAGGCATTAGATGGTAAGATGAGAAATTCAACATTTTTTATTGCTCACATCTTCATTACTTCAAATGAAAACTCTTCATTTAAAGAGATCTGCTCAGGCTACATATTTCACTTGTTGGTATTTGCTGCCACCATCTGAAATATCCTGGGTATCAGAGTTAACAATAAAGATGCCACTGCCTGCAATAAGTACAGACCCACATTGTAATTATTCTGATTTGATTGTCTGGTGTGGAGATTAAGCAGTGTTGAGTTGCCTTAAAAGCTGCCGATAAAAATAAATTGCTCTAGTTCAATGCACACAATTGGTACCTCAACAGACTTAAGGACAGGTTAAATCAGGATTGTGAACGTTACCTAGAAGCAGGTGTTACTAGTTTAGGATATTTCAAACATTTGCATTGTGAAATGCTAATAGCTGCCACAGGGGGAGAAAAGAGAGAAAATGGTAGAAGAAAATGAAAGGGCTTTGCTTACTATACTGGCACATCAAGACAGCATATTTCAATATGAAACTGCAGTTGTTTAACAACTATCTATCTAAGCAGGTCACCACTTTGTGAAGTAGGCAACTGGAAAATTGTGGTGTTAGATGTCTAATAATTCATGTTACTTTTTAGTTTATTCTGGCTGTTGGCCTGTTCCTTTGGAGTCTGCACTTAGCAGATCTAAGCATACAAAACTTTTATCATGGTGTATAAAATCCAGATAAGACTGGGGCACTGTTAGTGAGCGGTTCCCTAGACCTCTGAGGGCACCAGTGCGTAACTTAGGGGTACTTCTGGATCCTTTGCTGTCAACTTTAACTGGTGTCCCAGCTGTGCCCCTATCTGGACGGGGATAGCCTAACGCCTGTTGTCTATGCTCACGTAACCGCTAGGTTGGATTACTGCAACACCTTAAATGCAGGGCTTTATTTCAGCTGGAAGTCAGTGGAACTCAGTTCCAGCACCTCTCAGGTGGGTGCCATTGCCATTATAAAAGAACAAGGGAGGCATTCATGGTGAGTTCTGGCACCTCTTTTTCTAGAAAACTAGCACTGGATATGAAGGGCTACCTCCAAAAATGGTTTGCAAACTTCAACTGGTGCATAAGTTGGCAGTGAAATTACTCATCGAGACAAGACAGTTTGATTAAATTACACTGATCCTGGCCCAACTGCAGTGGCTGCCAGTGAGTTTTGGGGCCCAATTCAAAGTGCTGCTTTTGACCAATGAAGCCTCCATGGCTCAGGACTGAAATATCTCAAGGACCGCCTGTCCCCATATGGCTCACCTCAACCCAGACCCTGCAATAATCATTTGAAGCCCTTCAACATGTGCCTCCTCCATGAGGGGTTTGGAGGGTGGCAACACCAGAACAAGCATTTTCTGTGCCCCCCCCCCCTTTTGGAATGGTGTCCCCAGGAAGGCTCACTTTAGACACCAGGCAAAAACGTTTCTCTAGAACCAGACCTTTGGCTGATTAACATTCTATGGCCTTTTAAATGTGTTTGTGGGAGGGATGTTATTGGCTTGTTTATGTTTTATTGTGTATTTTGGGATCTCATTTTATATTTTTATGTTGTGAACCACTCTGTGATCGTCAGATGAAGGGGGTATACAAATTCAATTAACAACAACAACAACAAATCTATGGCCACTGATTCAGTCAATTTACAAACATACAAAAAATCATAGTAAAATTCAGTTGCTTGTATTAATAACCATATTTCTCAGGTACTTCCCTCCCTATATTCCAGTTAAGAAAATGAGGTGGGAAGCAGCCCAAAAGGACCTTTGTATTACTTGAAAACAGATCTCAAGGCTATTGTAACACACACACACCACGCACACCACACACACAATACAAACTTTCCTCACATACCTATTCATTCCACTTCCAGCCATTCTCCCACAGAATCATTTAAGCAACAAAGGAAATGCAAAGTATAAAGCAACAGGTAATTCACAAGGAACATACTTCTAGTCAAAAATGTACAAACACTGTTATAAATTTATAGCATTAGACAAGAAACAGTTGTTAGAGCCCAGACATGATGAATTGTGAAGGAGACAAGAGAGCCTACAATAAATGCGGACTGAAAACCTATGACCACAGGTGCACAGCAACTGTGCTTTGGTATAGCTCATTCCAGGCTATCACCAGCAGTTCAGCTTACAATAGGAAACTGATGCCATACATTGGATTACACAGCTGATAGTTCATTGTCAGCAATGAACTGCACAGCAAATAATGTGAACAGTTTCTTTTTTTTTTACTACACATAATCAACACGGACTGAACGAAACAAGAGGAGCTAGGAGTCCTTCTTTAGGAAGTAAATGCACAGATTTTAGTGTTTATAACAGAGAAGTCACAATCAATGGCAGAGATAGAACAGGCAATCAACATGCAAGCCATCTAAGACTAAGATTTTGTTTCATTTAAAGACAATTCATTGTTTCAATCCATTTAATTCCCAGCTCCACACAAACAAAAGTTGTCCCTAACAGTAGAAATTTCACACAATACTTTATTAAATACATTTCAGGCTGAAGCAGAGCTAATTCTTATACCCAAGTGATTTTTAAACTATTTTCATAGGAAGCTGTCAGACCTTTTAATTCAGTATCATCTACACTGGCTAGCAATGGCTGAGAGCCCTGCCTGGAAACTCTTTGTGCTTTTACCACTGTGTTACAGCCCTTCCTGTCAGGGTCCCTCAATGAAAAGACTGATAAAGGCATTAATTGACTGATACTCATTAATTGCTTTTTCTGGTCTTACTATATTACCCTTGCAGTGTCCAGGCTGCATGTGATATCCACATTCTAGGCTTCAACTTACATAAAATGAGCAGCAGACCCAAAAGTCTACACTAGCAATGAGGAATATAGGCAAGAATGGTCTGCAATAGACAGATTCTGACAATAACTTATGGGATGTTTTAAGTGGCAGTCTAATCAATGCAATAAAGAAGGGATCCAAAAGGTGAAGTTTGAGCATTATTGTTCTAATCCTTTCCCACACCAACAACCCTCCTGAACATGCTTCCATTTTAAAATTTACAGTTGTTTTCCACCAAGATAAACAGTATCATATAGTTCATCTTCTCCTCTATTGAGCTGGGCCAATAAACTGAAAAATTGATTATCAGAATTTATTTTTACTTGTAAACCAAATTATGGGAGAAGACAGACATAACGTGAATACAGAGCTTGCAGTGGTGCTGTGATGTCACAACTGAGCCAATATATGTCCTTGACTACTACACCCCTCTTTTGATCATTCACTCGCTGCTAGCCTTCTTTAGCCAATTAAAAGCAACAAAGCTTTATTTCACCAAGTACCTGAAATGGGATGCTTCCCAGCTCAGGCACCCAAGTGCAGGATAGGTTGTTAATTTTTTTCCAGACAGGTAGAGGAGGCACAGCAGAAGTTGGCAAAGAGTAAGGGGCAATGTGGGTAGGAATGACAGTGCTGGTTTCATTGTATGATTCTCCATCAACAGTTCAGATGCAAAGTTTCCCCTGTGGCAGAGCTAAATAATATGCTTCAAGTCTGTCTCTAGTCTGTGTGTTGAGCAAGAAGCATAAGAGCACTAAAATCCCTCTAGAAACTTGACAGCTCATTTAAATCAATTATTTTACATGCAGTATGCTAAGTTGCAACACAGAGATATCCCTACAAGCTATTATACAAAGCTGTTATTTTCGCAGTCTTGGGCAAGGCTTTTCCACTGGCCAACTAAAAATTATGCAAAGCTTGCATTTAAAAGATATGGTGATAAAGAGTTGAATGTCTACTGTGGTTTAAAGAATAAAATGCCAGTGGGCAGTGACTCCATTAAGTATCACTAGCAAGCAATAAATTATAGATGTTAACTGACCTAGAAGGCTTTTTTTGACTGGTTGCAATTCCACTGTGATTAGACTGAGTTGCATATCTGGCTGTCAGACTGTATGAGAAGAAACAGAGAAATTGAATTAACGGATTTTTTTTTTAATATGCATAAAAAGCAAAAACTTACCACCAAATGATGACTTAATGTTATGCAAATAGAACATGGATAGAAAACAAATCAATCAAAGAATGCATTAAATGTAATGATTATACCATGAGTTTTCAAAGTACTGACTATGTTGTAATGCAAGGCATTGTAAACTGTCCCATCCACACAGTTTCCCAGAGTGGTAAAACCTATGGGAGTAAGACGTGGGAAAGGAATTGGAATGGGCAGACTGGTGCAATGTGTGTAAGAAACCTCTATTATCTGTATTGCCTAAGACTAAAGAAAGAACATTTAAGATCTTACACAGGTGGTACTTGACACCCCAGAGGTGCAACAGAAACGGTTCTCTATTTTCACCACTCTGTTGAAGGAAATGGGGCTCATTGCTGAGCAAACTCAGAGCTTATTGCAGATACAAATACTGGCTCTGAACTTTGCAGTAGATGCCATATAATTTTATCTAAGCATCCACTTTCAATGCTAATTGAGGGTATCATCTTTGCTGAAGAAAGCCATTATTTATTGGGATGGGAAACTTGTGGCTTCCAGATGTTGTTGGACTCCAACCTCAATCAGCTCCAACCAGCAGGGCCAGTAGTTATGGATGGTGGGGGCTTTAATCCAGCAACATCTGGCGGGCTGCAGTTTGCCCATTCCTGCTTTACAAGGACACCCAAAAGTATTAATGGGGACCATGTGTCATGTGTTACCGTCAAACTTCATTAAAAAGCACGTTAAAGATTTTATACAGCGTTTTAGGGCTCTTTTGCTAAAATCAACTTTTTTTGTGAGAAGAACTAACCAGAACGACAGAGCAGAATGACATTGTGTAGCAGACAAATCTACTTTCTCATTTTATTATGACACATTCGTCCCACTGTTATTGTCCAATACTACTGACTGGGGAACATGGATACAATGACTATGTGTTCTGTAAACACAGCCTATGCTAGAAACATGCATAGCAATGACAAAATGAAAATCAAAGGAAGGTGCTGGTGTTAGCAAAGAACATAGCGTGGTTAATTCTAAGAGGTGATGATACTGACAAGTGATGTGATGTGATTTGGCCAGGAATATATGACAAGGGATGCAACTAGACCACTTATAACTTTGTGAAACTGTTGCTGGACTGTATCACTTATTACAGCTGGGAATCACAAGACTGAATCCTTCATGCAGCCACCCCTTGCTGCTCCCCAAAGTGATGGAAAGTTAGGTGCCTGACTTTTCCCGCCACTCAAGTGAGAGCTTTCAGGAACACACAATCAGGAGGGAATGCAGAATGGGAAGAACACAATAAGGTGGTGCTGAGCTGGGCTTCATCTAGATTGTCCTAGCACTGCACATCTAGTATTAACAGCATCACTGCTGCAATCCAGGGATTTGGAACCAAGTTCATGTTAGGATCCCTTACTCTCGAGTAGGACCCATATACTGATTAGTGACGCTGTTGAAACTCAGCATTTGTCCATTTGGAAGTCAAATCTAGTAGGTCCGTAATTCCTGGATGTAACGTAATTCCAATGAACTTTAACATTTTCATATTTCAAGCTAAATTTGGTTACAAGTTAGTTTGTATTTTCCGTGCCTATGCAGTTGGAGAGAAAAGTACTGTAGTGAACTTACAGTGATATGGGGTGATTTGAGGGCTTTAAAACCATTTATTTTTTATTTTAGCTTCCTTGCCAATAAAGATTAGAACTTGAACTTCCTTGAATGTCAAAGTATCTCTGGCAGACTAGGAAGTCAGTAGTTCTTTACTTCTTGCCAGTAGTGGCTGGCGAGGCACTGTGGGTAGGACAGTTTTGTTGACTTCACTTCCCACTCTGACACCCCTGCCACTACACTTGCACTGTGCTGAACTCTCTATCTAATAGTCATCATCTATGGTCTTCCCATCCCCTTCTCAGTAACTGGCCTCAACATGCAGCATTGGGAAGCCAGATCAGCAAACCATTTCACCCTGCTGACTGCTACTGGTTCTTGCCATGCACTTTCAAAGCAGGGCTAGAAATGCCCCTGGAAATAGATCTATGAGATCAAATTGCATTATTTATTTTTCAGGGAGCATGCAGAGGGAAAAAAAAGAAAACTGTCCACATGGACCCATGGAGGCAACTATTTTACACACACAGCCCAATTAAGCACCAGGAAATAAATGTTACATTATGACGTAAGTGCCATTTCTGGGGACATTTCTGGGCCTACTTTTAAACTTTGTGCTCCCTAGTCTCTTAAAGAAGTTAAATAAAATGGTTTAAAAGCACTCAGACCGCCCCACACTACTGCGAGTTTAAATTTGAAGATACTTCAACATTTTGAACTGTCAAAAGAACTTTTGGCAAAGTTTGTAATGTTGGATTTGTTACTTGGCAAGAAAATTACCCTTTTTGATTAAGCAAGTTCACCCATCACACTAATAGTGAGGGGTGAACTCTGGAAACTGTCAGAGAAACAGAAATCAATGGGCATGGTCAAAGTTTTGTCTGGACTTTGTTCATTTTCCCCAAGCGGAGTCACAGCAGCAGCATGAGATGGAAATATGGAGTGGAGGTAAGGGGTGAATAGGAGAGGCAAGGCTGACAACTTGAAACAGCATTCAGTTTGGGGGCTATGCTTGCCTGCTGGAAAAGTGAAACAAGTAAAAAGGGCTGGAATTTTGGTGTAAACCAGATCACTTGAGATTATGAATATAAAAATGGTGACTATTAGTTTCTATGTGATAGGCTGGCATTATTCCCCAATCTCTTCCTGGAAGCAAAAATGGTTCTATGTGGAAAATGGAAAAAGTACTTTGAATGACTCACAAAGGCAGCTAGCTACTCACCGAAAAGTGACTTAAGGGAGAAAAAGTCTAGATTGCAGTGCAATAGACTACTCATTTCATCAACAGACACCACTAAACTCACGTCATCAAGAATCATAAGGGAAGAATACTAGCCTGTGGTGAATACTAAAGCTAATAGTGAAGCCTGTGATTTATTCTTGAAGCCTTGGGTAATAAAGCAAATAGTATAGTCCTTTATTGGATTAAAAACAGGTTGCAAAGCAAAGCAGATATGCCAATGATCTGAAAAGTCAAACATGCTGTTAATTGTAGGAGAAATTTTGTCTTATATGGCAAGAAAATCCCCAAACTAACCATAAAGCTAAAAAAAAACTTAAGCATACATTTTTCTCTTTTAATTTCCAACACTTTTAATGAGATCTCACATGCATAGCTTATATAAAAGTGATAGAATATGAAAATATTATGCACTGTAAAAACTACACCAACCTAGATATGGTTATGTCACAAAGGAATATATGGCAGGAGACAGTATTCAAAACAAAATAATAAGAACGTATACCATTACCAGATCTGCATGTGAACTTGTAGCTTACATTCATGTTCACAGAACAATTACACTGGAGAGAACTGAGTGCCACAGAGGTTATCACAAGAAACAGGAATGCTTTAGAAATGCCAACATTGTCTTGCTTACTTGGCAAAATTATCAAGAGCTAAAATGCACAAACTGGTGGACACAGAGTAAAATTGCTTTGCTTATCTTGCACATGACAGTTGTTGATCTCAACACAGTCCAGCATTCACGGCAACCAACCAAATGCCTAGCCAAGACATGAGGAAAAGTGCCCTCTGTTACAAGGCCATTACTTTACCTAGCTCCGTAATGTCTACACAACTGCTTGGCAGTGGCTCTTCAGGGTTTCAAATAGTCATCTCTTCCTAGCCCCTGCCTAGGGAAGCCAGGAATTGGCTACAGCCTCTGTCCTGCTGGACAGAGTCCCTTCCGGCATAGCAGCAGGGGAGATTGTGGGCAACCAAGAGCCCTTCATGCGCTGGGGGGATGACTGCCATCCCCCTTGCCATTGGCTGTGCCCCAGGCGCGGCGCTCCTCGGTGTGACCAATCTGGACGTCCTGGGGGGGGGGGCGTAGCTCACTTATTTAAGTGAGTGCGCGGCCGGGGCTCAGTCTCTTGCTTCCTGCCCCCAGCCGCGCCGGTTTCTCCTGCCCACCCACCCTTTAGGCAGGGCTTTCCTCTTGACATTGCTACGGACCTCGGTTGGTCGCCATTGAGGGGCCTGGTAGGAATTTCCCCACTTGGCAAATTGGCTCTGGCCTGGTGGTTTTCGCCTACCTCGTAGCAACTCGTCACAACTTTGGTTCTGGCGGTTAGGCATTTGATTATCTCCGAAAGGTTACCAGTGGGGGGGAGGTTTATGCCATCACCTCCCCCAAAATGCTGAAGGGTACTCCATTAAGGCGTCCAGGGCGTGGCCATGTCCGAAGCCGTGGTAGGTGAGGACCTAAGGCATGGCCCCTATCAGTTTCTAGTTGATCCGCATCACAGGGCTCACCCAACAGTGGTTAACCCTTCCCAGACTGCCAGCACATCGGGCTGGAGTCGGATATAGTTGGTTAGATCCAATGCCTAAGCCAATACCTCTCTTCATCCATAACCAATAAAGTTGTGGCCTTTTTTATGCCCATTAACCTTATTCACCGTGTCCTGTGTCTTTATTACTTCAGGAGGGATCGGGGTATCACCACGCAAATTTGTCTACAAGTAACAGCATCCAAACAGTCAAGTTTGTAACAGTATTTATGCACCCAGTCATAATTGTAATCCTAGTTGTTATTTTGTTTATTTAACATGTGCATGTTGAGGTAGAGGAACCTGTGCCCCCATCCAAAAAATGTAAAGGTTCCAGGCTTTCATCAATCCCAGCTAGCATTGACAACTGTTGTGGATAATGGGGATGTAGTCTATCAACATCTGGTTGGGTTTCCTACTGCATTTGACTCCTTCCTTAAAGACACAGTCATTACAACATCAGAACTGGTCAGAACCAGTCAGTACAATGTACTTGAAGATGTTATACATATTGGACAAAGTCCACCACAAAAGGCTCCTAGGGAAACTCATGGGATAGAATTAAAATGGATTATCCTATTGACTGAGAACTTAAAAGTTATTAACCAAAATTAGGAAACAAAGAGTAGGCAGGGGGGACCCAGCACCCTTAATTTTTGACCTCTATCCATGCTGGCTGAGGCTGATGGGAGCTAGATTCCAACATCTGAAGAGCCACAGGTAGCCCACCCATGATAAAAGCAATTCACTCAATGGACCTAATCTATAAATACAGAAATTTGTTATTTCCTTTTACTATCCAGCAGGTGAGGTGGTAGATGTGCTGAATCACTGTGATAATGGGCTGGATCAGGATCAATTCAATCAGTCCATCAAAAAAAAAAAAAGCTCATACCAGACGAATCAGATGTACTGGTAGTTCCCCCCAATACAAACAGCATGCAGGAAATAAAAAACGAACATTAGCTATGGCTCATGACGTGTCTGGAGAAAGCTTGGATATACAGTGGTACCTCGGTTTATGAACACAATTGGTTCCGGAAGTCTGTTCATAAATTGAAGCATTCATAAACTGAAGTGAACTTTCCCATTGAAAGTAATGGAAAGTGGATTAATCCATTCCAGACGGGTCCGCGGAGTACTCAACCTGAAGCGTACTTAACCCAAAGCATGGGTGTAATTGGTTCCGGAAGTCTGTTCATAAACTGAAGCGTTCATAAACTGAAGCAAACTTTCCCATTGAAAGTAATGGAAAGTGAATTAATCCGTTCCAGATGGGTCCGCGGCGTTCGTAAACCGAAAATTCGTAAACCGAGATGTTCATAAACAGAGGTTCCACTGTACTGTAAACCAAACTATGGCTTGGCTCTGAAAAGAGCAGCAGCAGGAAGACCAAGGAAGGGGCAAACAACTGTGATTTTTGCTCCATGCAGTTGTATGTTTGCTCATTTACACGTAGTCATGGTTTGTCCTAGTGTTACATGTGAACCAGGCTGTTGAATACCTTCAAAAAAACTCACAAGAACTGCTAGTCCAGTGAAAGTCATTACTCCCTTTGCTTTTTCTGTGAAAGAGCAAAGTAAAACATTACCCACAGAAAACCAGCCATAGTGAAAAATGGCCTTAAGTACCAACCAGCCAAATATATTTTCTTTTCTAAAGTAACACAGAGTGAACTTTAATGAATTAAGCAAATCCATCTGGCTGTCAAGCTGCGACCACTATTTCTATATGTGATAATGTTGGTTTGTCTGCATTTAGGAATTTTGCTGACAGCTTCTTGAAATCAGTTACCAACTAATCCACAAGTGGGACAGAACTTTCATCTACATGTGTTTTCCCTTAGCATCTGGGTGGCTGAAAGATCATTACCATGGCAAGCTTAGATATATGCTGCAATGATGAAACACACTAGCAAAATATGTCATAAAATATAATATAATCATTGTTGCCATGCATTTCTGCTGACAGATATGAATAAGGCCATCAGCGCTGTGACCTTTGTGTATGTGTAAAATGAACGAAAATGAATCCGTGACTAACTCGCAAGTGAAATGTAGAAAAAGAGAATTCAGCAGAACTGTTCACTATAACTATTTTCATTCCTTTCTCAGAAACAAAGGCTTATTGATGGCCAAAATGTCTCTCTTGTAAAACATCTGTAAGGGGAAGACAGTATAGAGAACCTCCCCCTTGCATCAGGAGTAGCTCCTCCCCAAGCAGCGATGGAAGCGTGGGCTCTGAAGGGGCTAGTCAGGAAGCGGAGGGAGAGTGCCCGGGCTCTGACAGCATGGGAGAGCCCCGGCTACACAGGAGGGAAGAGAGAGAGATGGAAGGGGGGGAGGGAAAGCACGGAGCGTAGACCCTTTCCACCAGTTCCGGAATTACGGAGGAGGAAAAAGGGGAGGAGATTCACTGTCCCGAGACTCTTATGTTGGGAGAAGTCACGCCGGGGGGCAGTGCCGGATTCTGGATCAGAATGAGCAGACATGTTTCCAACACCCCGTTTCACTGTAAATAGAGTGCACCAATAAAGAATGTTAAAAGACAAGCCGGTGGAGAGTCGTTACTCTGGAGTAGTTGCAACAACCCCTGACAACATCCTTTCCTTTCATATTTATCTTGATGGATTTTGGGCAGTCAACATTATATCCTCCAGATGTTGCTAAACTACAACTCCTATCATCCCTGACTCTCTGGCATCCTTTGCAGTCTAGGGAAGGCGGGAGTTGTACTGCAACAACTCCTTGACAACCACAGCAATATTAACAGCCTGGATATAAAGAAGGTTCCTCACTGGAAAGATACAAAGCTACTCAGATTCAGATTGTGCTTCGAGCCCCAAAACACCCTTCCCAATGTAAATAAAAACAAAGTGACAAAGAATTAAATTTAAATGTTTTGGGGCATAATTTTGGCCCCAACTTTATTAAAATACACCAAGTGTGAGTGGTATTGGGTTAGGCATTGGTATTCAGCTCTATCTGGCCCCTGACCCAAAGCAGGGAGCCAGAAAAGGTAAACATCCAACAGAGGGAGCTCCATCAATGTGTATTGACTGGGCATCACCCCTGGGGTCCCCAGGTTCTAATATGGCCCTCACTCCTCGGATAACCCAGAACCTGGATTCCTTTAATGGAATACCTTCTAAAATTGGAGGGGCAGGCGATGGCCGGACCTCCCCTCCCCCCAGATTCTTTTTGACCAATGCCTAACCACCAAATCTTACAAAGTTGTGATGATTGCTAAGGAGTAGGCAAAAACCAAGTGGCTACAGCCAATCTGCCACAATGGACAAAATTCCTACCCAGCCCCTGTTCCAAAACCGAAGTCCAAAGCAAGGCCAAAGAATTCCTAAATAATGGGCGGGCGGGCGGGCGGGCGGCAATTCGAAGCAAGATAAGATCCCCACATCGCGCTGCCGTGTATTTTAACCCCCAACCCCCAGACCTTGCCACACTGCCTATTGGCTAAAGCCATTAGCAAATATGACTCCACCGGCTGAGGGTAGGGCCAGCCCCGCGCCCAGGCCAGTTGGGGAATGACGTTCTGCGGCCAAGCACAACATGGCCCCTCTGTTAAGAGGATCCACATTATCGGTAATATGCTAACTTCCTCTCATTGCACCTTCTTTGAACATGCAAAGTGTGAATGTATTCACACATCTCTGAAGAAACATCATATGTTAGCTCTACTGGCATCTGAACAAAAATAAGCCCCTGCTTTTCACATTTCACGGGGAAACTGGATAATTCATGCATCCTCTCTGTTTTACCATTCATTCCAAGTTCTCCTTTCTGCATCAGAGAAAGTGATCTTCTCCCCCAACCCACAGCCTTTGGAAAGTGCACATTCTTCTCAGTGGAGAACTTCCCATATGCTTGTCAACTTCTACAATGATCTACAGTGATCAAGGGCCAAGCAAAGGCTAATTACTCTGATTAATGTTTTTATAATCTACACTCCCTCACAGAGAAACATAACCATAGTGCCAGGTCACATTTTTACCCTATTTTATTGGACCATGAGGAATGGCTCAATAGATCTTCATATTCCAATACATCAAAATCAGTGTGAGACATCTTTTTACTGTGCACTCTTAAAGTTACAGTCATTACATTAAATGATTCTACCTGATGAAAGGTATTCAAAGTAACATAAGGAATCTCAATGTTCCTTTTTGGGGGGGGGTGTCAGGGAATACATCCCAAACAATGCAACTCTAATTATAATATACCAAATAACTATTTTCAGCAATATAATGTCCACTATGAATACTATACTTGCACATTCAAGCGCAAATTAAGATATGTTAGGATGACAGAAAACAATTCAATCTTTGGGAAATGATTCAGGTAATTTCTAAGCCAATCACAATTCAGCCTTGCTTATCTTCCAAACTCTCCTCTGTATCTCTTGAACCCATGCCAACTACCCTTAATCACCCCACCCTGCAATCCTTTCATCTGAGTGCTTGGAGGCGGTTGGAGGATGGATGGCGGCTAACAGATTGAGATTGAATCCTGACAAGACAGAAGTACTGTTTGTGGGGGACAGGAGGCGGGCGGGTGTGGAGGACTCTCTGGTCCTGAATGGGGTAACTGTGCCCCTGAAAGACCAGGTGCGCAGCCTGGGAGTCATTTTAGACTCACAGCTGTCCATGGAGGCACAGGTCAACTCCGTGTCCAGGGCAGCTGTTTATCAGCTCCATCTGGTACGCAGGCTGAGTCCCTACCTGCCCACTGACTGTCTCTCCAGAGTGGTGCATGCTCTAGTTATCTCTCGCTTGGACTACTGCAATGCGCTCTACGTGGGGCTACCTTTGAAGGTGACCCGGAAACTACAACTAATCCAGAATGCGGCAGCTAGACTGGTGACTGGGAGCGGCCGCCGAGATCACATAACACCGGTCCTAAAAGACCTACATTGGCTCCCAGTACGTTTCCGAGCACAATTCAAAGTGTTGGTGTTGACCTTTAAAGCCCTAAATGGCCTCGGTCCGGTATACCTGAAGGAGCGTCTCCACCCCCATCGTTCTGCCCGGACACTGAGGTCCAGCTCCGAGGGCCTTCTGGCGGTTCCCTCATTACGAGAAGCCAAGTTACAGGGAACCAGGCAGAGGGCCTTCTCGGTAGTGGCACCCACCCTGTGGAATGCCCTCCCACTAGAGGTCAAAGAGAACAATTACCAGACCTTTAGAAGGCATCTCAAGGCAGCCCTGTTTAGGGAAGCTTTTAATGTTTGATGGATTTTTGTATTTTAGAATTTCTGTTTTTTTGGAAGCCGCCCAGAGTGGCTGGGGGAACCCGGCCAGATGGGCGGGGTATAAATAATAAATTATTATTATTATTATTATTATTATTATTATTATTATTATTATTATTATCTTCCTTTTAAAACATGCTTACCAGCTGGGCCAGAAGTGGCAATGCTGCTCTAGGCACAGTAAAAGGGAGGAGTGTTTTTTTCCTCCCACTTGGCCCCAGCCTCTTGCAAAGGACCCATTGCCCCTTGGGAAACTACATTGACTGCCATGTAAGTACTACCCAATGTAGTTATTGCAATATTATAGTGTCATGAGCCGCAAAGCACTTTCCCTAATGATTTTAAGCTTCATTGGGAAAACAGTGCACAACAGTTGCCAACAATCCTTCTGTAGATTGCATTTCAATAGCTAAAGCAGAAAAAGGAACTATTGAAAAACACTTTTTAATTCTAACTCCTTACTCTTCAAAAGCACTAAAATTAAGACGAGTGCAAAATTTACACAGAGCAACATGTTGTATTCAAATAAATATATATCACAAAATGTGCAGATTTGTTCTAACCATGAATTATATTAAAATAATAAGTGTTGTAAAGTGTATTCTTTGTTCATGCTTACCAAAGTGTAATCATCTGTGTTTTGTGTTACTATTATCTCTATTCATATCAATAGAAATCTTACAGAATGATTTAGAGAAATATGTTTCATGCTATAAATTAAATCCTGTTGATAATCCCCTGTTGATAATCCAGATTTGAGTTTTCTAGACAGCACAGTGATGTAACAGAGTACTTTACAAGCCTAGGACAGTAGACTTCCTGTTACCATTCATTATACCTTCTATGAACCATGTTCAGTAAACTAAAAGAAATGCAATTTAGGAGTGTATTGCTCCATTTACAAGAATGTAAACAAACAGTGCATATTATTCAAAAAAGTAATCTCTGTTGTGTTTGAAAAACTCGGTGCTTTCTTCCGCTCCCAGAGAAGATCATGCTCTATTATATGGTGTAGTGACAGTCCAGAGAACTTCCGTATTACACTATTAATGCCGTAGTCATGCTATTCTATGTGGTAAAAATAACTCTAGGAAGGGGAAGAATAGGCCTCATCCCCGTAATGTTTTCACAACAAACATTGCAACACACAAGAGTTAGAAGAATCCATACTCTTATTTCTTTACTATCTCATTTCACAGGTTGATCCCCTCACTGTGTAAGCTATTTGTTTATAAATTAACGAGTTTCCCCAACTCATCACGCCACGTCATTCATGCCACTGTCATTGGGAACAACAGAGAAGCTGAAGTAACTGTTTGTGCAAATGCAACCTAAGGCTGCAATGCTCACTTACTCCCCAGTCAAATTGAATTTAGGTTTAATTCCAAGTAGACAAGTATTTAGAATTGTTTCTAAACATTTTTTTCCCCCGTTCAGGAGACCTTGGAAACCATTACAACATGGAAGCACTTTAATTGCATATTTTATCTGACCTACCTGGACTGCATATCTTGCTGTGTTTTGGGCTGGCCAATATCAGCAGGAGGTGGAGAATGAGAGACGTGTTGCTGTAGCTCTACCAAAGACTGATAGTACTGTTGCTGTTGGTGTTGCTGCTGTTTATAACGAGACAAACTGAAAAACAGCCCTAAAATGGCTTTCAAATTTCCATTCCTTATTTCTGAAAAAAAATGAAGAAAATATAAGAATTAGACTTCTGCTCTGCATGCTTTGAAGTTTCCACATCCTCTTCAACAGCAGACCCACAGACAATGCATTGTAGGGAGTTACCAAAGTGCAGGCCCTCGTGTGCAAGGAGGTTAGAGGTTGCAAGTATAAACTAGTAAAGCTGAGTTCTAGAGGTGCAACTTTGTCTCTCTCCTTTTATAAATTAGCCCTTGCTACAGTAGCAGCTGCTGTTAATCTGTTTGATAATCTGAAACCCTCTTTCCCCACCTGTGCTCCCATTCCAAAATTTATGAAGATCACCAGTCCTGCTTCCTTAATAAAGGTGTGTATGAAACCACGTTATGAACCTCTTATTTTTTATGATTAATGTGTTATTAAAAGAATTTCATTTGTAAAATAAAGAAAGTGGTCAAAGAAAAAAAGGGGAAGTGGAAAAAAAGTGCAGAAAGTACAGTGTAATGCAATTAGTATAATTAGCATCTACATTTCAAGGGGTTTGCAAAAATGGATAAAAAACAGACCTACATGAAATATGCATTACAAAGCAGCTGCCTACATTTTCTTATACTGCTAAAACTGTATATATATTATAGTGTTTAAAACATTAGTGTGAATCAAACTACTGTACATGTTATACAAACACAGCAAGGTCCTGTGCCTCCTTTTTTCTTTAATGTGGGGCAGATCATCATTGGGATTGTAATGTGCAGTAAAGGGGGGGGGGTTCTCTCTTCCTCCCCTTCCCAGGCATCACCTCCCTGACCATCACTATCCTGGCAGCTACACAACTTATGAAAACAAAATCTGATTCATACCATTGGGAATTTTTTTTTCTAAGCCTCGTAGCTACACAGGGTGCTAATCTGGGGTAGGTAGGGGAGAGTAGCTCAACAGACTAGGGATAAACATCCCTCCCTACATAATGCAATCCATACAACAATTCGGCCTCCTCCACTGGCAATGAAAGTTGTTGCTGTTTATTATGGCTGCAGACCAATAAAATTACACAACTTACTAAAAAAACACGCAAATAAAACATACAGCTAGTTAAAATGAAACATACAGCTAAATAAAGGTTTAAAATGAATACATAAAAATACCTCCCCCAAACAGCCAACATACAATCTTTTTGCAAACTTCTCAGTAATGTGGCTTTCAAAATTTCCTGAAAATGTGCTTTCTAGAGGGAGAACCAGCCTCTCTCTTTACTTGTTATGCAAGTTCCTATGCAAAAGAATGTGAACAACAGACTCTATTGCTTCGGCTCCACACAAACGCCAACCATTTGTTAACTAGAATCTTGTTGAATCATCCACTTAACAGCACAGAAAGCAGCACATTAAAATGAGCAAGCATAAATGCTTTCCCATACTCAGAGACAGTTAATGTATGCAGGTATGAAGCTGACCCTTCCATAATTTGAAGTGTTGTTAAGGAGCACCAGAGAGCAAGATTCATTAGCTGCAGTTCTCAGCTAATAAGAGAAAAGCATGGCATATAGCTGCATGCTATGAATTAATGTGTAGTTAGTTACTAATTGAACACAGTATTTTATTTACTTTTATTTAATTATTGCATATCTTGCATTTCTCCCAACAGCTGAGCACAGTTGGTGCAAGTGCTTCTTAATCAACACACAGAGCTGCACAAGACACACTCAGGATCACACACAAACATCAGCAACAGACTCTTAGTGTAGGCAACACAATTGGGAATTATCTACAGAGCTAAGAAACAAAAGCAGATCATACATCAATTATGCAGTGTCACATCCTTCTTCACTACCATGCTGTCAAATAGTGCAATGGTTTCTTCTTCTGCCTTTTCAGTAAACTGCCTCATTCCAGCTAGCAGGTACCCAGCCTAGCTGTGTCTAGATGTGACATCTGTCACAAAAGCAGTAATACTTTGAATCGGTTACCTCTGAAGGGAAATGGTATGGCGTTCCACTTTGTTCCTCTCTCCCTAACAAACAGCTGGTTGTTGTGATCACCAATATTCTGATAAGGCTTTATATGCACAGGTCTGGCTGCAAGCTACATAAATATATATATAGCAGAGAATGTGCTTGAAAAATTATGCCTACCGGTAGGTCTTCAAGGCAGCATAAGCAAGGGAAAAAATGCCTAGTATAATACTATCCTGTAACCTCTGCTTCATTCATGGCCTTCAGCGTTATAAAGTAACAAGGGACTCGGAGAAGCCAATAAGGCAAGACTATTGCAAACCAGTTTCTGTTCTCTGTTGCCGAAATAGGAATCTGGATTGTGGCTTATTTATTTTTTTGGAAATGGATGGAAAACATTTAACACACACACACTTCACTTACAATAAAGGCAATTGTAATTATGCTCTAACAGGCTTCCCCCTCAAGCATGTGTGCATAGGACTGCAGCCTAAGGCTATGATTACAAGGAAGCTACTATCAAACAACAGACTTTAAAATCCAGCTGCAAATGGAAAAACTATTACTTTTTTTTAAAAGGCAGAATAAATGAGAAACACAATCCTGTATCATATAGGTTTTGGAGCTTCTCTGTTTTTTTGTTTGTTTTTTTAATTACAGAATTAAAGTAGATAAAATGCTAATAATATCATTCTATGGAAGGTTAGCCATTGCTTTTTAAGTGTTTCCAAACAGAATAGCATCATTGATTGCTTAAAGTACACCTGCTTACTGGGTGTTCTAAGAACATTTATTAATGCCAGACTCTTTTAGGAAGCATAAGAGGATTGATCAGGTGAGAGCAGCGTCATGGATTGTTGTGTACAAAATACACAGGATTGTATCCAATACTGTGTGAGTGGTGTTCTTCTCATGCAATTGGACTTTTGCTTCCTCTCCTCTCATGACATGCCCCCAAACCTGCCCTGGAGGTGAAAGTTTCATTGCACAAGTCTGTTGCATGGAACAGAAGCGTTGGATAAAAAGCACAGAATTATATACCAAAAGCAATACTAGTATATTGAATATACAGAAATCCTGCAAATTTCCTTTCCAGGCTGAATAAGGCAATTACACACACACACACACACACACACACACCAAGAAGCAGATTCTGGGGGCAGCAGCAGGGCGCCAGGCATTATTCCTGAGCCCACTTGCCATTTCCCTCTCTTGGAAGACAGAGCTGTGTGTGCTACACATGTTGTGAACCCCTAAACTAGCCTGTTACGTTCACTTCCCCATTGCCAATGTTGAAGTAAGATTCAATGGCCAGCCTAGTCACTTTCTGTACATGGAACAGAATGGGTACCATCTTGTCCTTTGTTCCTCAGGCAGCAAAATGTTTTGGGCTGGGCTTGATCCTATCTGATCTCAAATACTAGCTTCAAATATGGAAAACTCACATACTGTAGCTGTTCTTTTGATACCGACCATATATAGGCCCATTCAAGCTGAATTTGTGGTGCAGAGTTCGTGAAGTGTGATTTTTAATACAAAATACAGACCTTCATGTTGTAAAAGACAACATTTATAAAACTGAGCAATTATTATATTAATTTATTAAAAGGAACAACTTTGGGGGAAATTTCAGATATTTATATTTTGCATCTGCAGTATAAAGAGAAACAAATTGGTGACATAATCTGCATGTAGTTTGCAATTTGAATAATTATATACATTTATATTTCAAAATGGAGAAATACATTTGGGAAGTTTCTAAATGTTTGCACCCTATTTCACACCAGTATATCAGCTTTGCTCAATACACAGACTTGGAACATCTGGAAGGTACATACAGGGCTTTTTTTTTTCTAGAAAAAGAGGTGCTGGAACCAAAGTTGTTGAGTTTGCCCCACAGCCAAGGTAAAAGAACATAAACTGCCACCTTACGCTACTGACCACCACGTCGCTCCAATCACCATGCTGCCCACTGCCTCCAAAACACAGTCCCAAGCACCATGACGGGGAACAGCACCACAATACCACAAATAAGTGACGGAATACACAAAAGAGGTGCCAGAACTCAGTTCTGGTGGGTTCTGGCATTAAAAAAGCCCTGCTTGTAAGAAGCATATGATCCTCTTCCAGGAACATCAAACAAATCTATATTCTCTGATGTGAATGAGAGGGATATGTTATACAAAAAAAAAAAGTTTCCCACTGAAGTTAACAGAATCTGTTTTCTTTTGAATACAGTTGAGGGGGGGGAGATTTCAACCATTTGATTTTTTCAATGTTGCTCAGATATATGTCAAAAATCTAATTACTTAAATCTTCTCAAGAGATGGGAACTATTAAGATAGTTCTAACAACTACATCTTATGTTTCCTATAAAAGAGAAAGTATAATTCAAAATTTATCAGTTTAGTCATCATCTATGCAAAAAATAATGTCTTTCAACTCTACAATTCTATGATTTTTCTGACTTAGTTATATGTACACTACTCACAATTTCTCAGTTTTTAAGAGCCACTGAACATGATGCTACTTTAGAATTAGTCGGGAAGATTCAGTATAATGTTATGCCATTAAGTGCAGCACGTAAACCTGCACACACAAAAAGTGTTTTAACTTCTGGTCTTAAAAATAATAATTCTAAATCTATGTAGTTTTACTGACAGTATCAGACAATGGCTGATATTCCCAGTAAATAACCAAGTCCACAAATTGAGAAGATTCTGAAGTAAATGCTTGCAAATTATGATCCGGCAAATTCTGCTCTGGAGAATTCTGATGAAGTTTGCAAAAATGAGGTTTGCTCTTGACTTCAGTGGGCTGAAAACTTTGCCCAGTTCTGTTGTCTGCACTATACAGTACAGTAAGTCACACATGCATTTGTCATTTTGTGCTTGTAGAAAGCATATTTCTAGCTATGTATCTTTAGGAAGAAGAAGAAATTGAGGCAAATATATTCAAGGGGAAAGTGCTAATTTAAATAAATATTTCCCATAGGAAATGGTTTTTTAAAGTGTTTTAATTTATGCCAATAATTATGTCAAATCAAAACTATGTATTTCATAAGATAACTAATATCTTTTCCAAAATAATATACTGCAAATCAAGTTTCAAGAAGTACCTTTCCAGAAGGTAATTCACTATCTCTGATGATGATGATGGTGGTGGTGGCTTTTTCTTACCTTCCGCAGAAAGACCTTGGACATTTACTCCTCTGGCTGCCAGAAAGTTAAGGCAGGCATCAACATTCTCAATCTGCAAAATGAACATGAAATAGCAAAGCAGTTAAAGGCTATTTTGCAAGATGGACTTGAATGCAGCAAAGGGAGGGGGGAGAGAGAAATGAATACTTTGCATTCATCACATACTCCAGTTCTTTAGTAAAGTTTAACGAGAATGATTACTGTTAATTGGTCAGCTGCTATAAAAGCTTTCATTGTCCACTTTGGTGCTTAAAAACAATTCATAAAGGGTTGATCCAGAATGGCACACTGACAAATCAGCAACCCACCTACTTACCATAAAACTGGATTCTGTACACAAAAATAAGCAACAATGGACAATACTGCGGCGTGTGTACAAAGTCGTGGGTGAACAGATGATTCAATGACAATGTGTCAAGAGCAAAATGGAAAAAATGGGTTGTAAAAAGCATGGAATAAGGTGTGATATCAGAAGATATTATTTACTAAGCTTTGTATGTTTTATTATTTAAACTAAATTAAATAATGACAATAATACTTCAGTAATATTATATGATTATCACCACCACCACCATTACCTCTTGAATTCCTTCATCTTAATCTGGGAAACCTGTTTCATTAACAATGGTTTGCGTGTGAAGACCCCCCCAAGACCTCCCAAAGAAAGACACAGTTGACACCAATATTAGTTTAAGGTTACTGGCATAATTTTGGCCACAACTTTATTGACTATAGAATGTGAGTGGTTCGCCTCTGGCAGGGCAGCACTAACAACTGGGCACTGGCTGAAGTCATAGAATCATAGAGTTGGAAGAGACCACAAGGGCCATCCGATCCAACCCCCTGTCAAGCAGGAAACACCATCAAAGCATTCCTGACATATGGCTGTCAAGCCTCTGCTTAAAGACCTCCAAAGAAGGAGACTCCACCACACTCCTTGGCAGCGAATTCCACTGTCGAACAGCTCTTACTGTCAGGAAGTTCTTCCTAATGTTTAGGTGGAATCTTCTTTCATGTAGTTTGAATCCATTGCTCCATGTCCGCTTCTCTGGTCTGGTACTTTTATATATTTGAACATGGCTATCATAACACCCCTTAACCTTCTCTTCTCCAGACTAAACATGCCCAGGTCCCTAAGCCATTCCTCATAAGGCATCCTTTTTTTTATAATATTTTTTTATTAAATTTTTTTCAAAATACAACAAAGAAAAATAACACAACAACAAAAACAGAAAAAACATAACAAAAATAACACTACAAAAAAGAAAAACATAAGATCAAATTGATTATTTCTTAATCCTTCACATTGTCAATAGGGACCCCCTCGGGTTTCCCTCCCTTTGGTCCTTTAATAAATTTATAATTAGCAAATTCTATATCATTTTAATCACTTCATACATCTTATTTTTTAATTATCAACTCACATATTATAATTTTCCACAATTCACTAACAACTTAATTTCTATTCTAATATCTCAGCCAATTCCATAAACTCCATCATCATCTGCCAGTCGTCAATCGTTGGTAATGTTTGTTGTTTCCAGTTCTTCGCAATCAAAAGTCTCGCAGCCATTGTAGCATACATAAAAAAAGATACATTTTTCTTTGGAATCTCTTTCCCTACTATGCCCACTAGAAATGCTTCTGGTTTTTTCACAAATGTGTTTTTCAACACTTTCTTTAGTTCATTATAAATCTTATTCCAGAAGTCACTTACTAGTGGACACGTCCACCACATATGGTAAAAGGATCCTACATCTTTCTTACATCTCCAACATTTATTGTCATGACTGTGGTATATCTTTGCCAATTTTACTGGTGTAAGATACCATCTATACATCATCTTCATTAAATTTTCTTGTAATAAGCTACACGCAGTAAATTTTATATTCACCTTCCACAGTTTCTCCCATTCCTCCATCATAATATTATGACCCACATCCTTTGCCCACAAAATCATAACATTCTTTGTTTGTTCATTTTTCGTATGCCACTCAAGCAGCAATTTATACATTCTGGAAAGTATTTTCGACTTAGGTTCTAACAATTCTGTTTCCAACTTTGACTTCTCTAGTTGAAAACCAATTAATTTATCCATTTTAAAAACTTCATTTATCTGATGATATTGGAGCCAATCATCTAAATTACATTTCAACTCCTCATAAGTCTTTAACTTACATTGGTCTCCTTCTTGAATCAACAAATCTCTATATTTTGGCTAACTGGGTTCCGTGTTTACTCTTTTACGAACCTTGGCCTCTAACGGTGAAATCCATTTAGGTGTTTTTCTTTCTAACAGATCTTTATACCTGGACCAAACACTATACAATGCCTTTCTTATTATGTGCGTTTTAAAGCCTCTTTCCAGGCCTTTAACTATTTTGGTTGCCCTCCTCTGGACATGTTCCAGCTTTTCAGTATCCTTGAACTGTGGTGCCCAGAACTGGACACAGTACTCCAGGTGAGGTCTGACCAGAGCAGAATACCGTGGTACTATTACTTCCCTTGATCTAGATGCTATACTCCTATTGATGCAGCCCAGAATTGCATTGGCTTTTTTAGCTGCTACATCACACTGGTGACTCATGTCAAGTTTGTGGTCTACCAAGACTCCTAGATCCTTTTCACATGTACTGCTCTCAAGCCAGGTGTCTCCCATCCTGTATTTGTGCCTTTCATTTTTTTTTGCCCAAGTGGTACTTTACATTTCTCCCCGTTAAACATCCTGTAAGGGTAAACATCCTGGGGGAGCATTGGTCCTACCACAGACGCAACCTCACCCCAAAATGCTCCCAGGTGCTCTGGCGTGGCCCTAACCCTGGAAGGGGATCAGACAAAAGCATGGTGAGCCCCTGGATTCCTTTAACGGAATACCCCAATGCACATTGGGAGGGGCAGGTGTGACAACCTCCCCTCACCACACCTTGAACCAATGCCTAACCGCCAAACCTTACAAAGTGACGATTTGCTACACAGCAGGCAAAACCCAAGTGGCACCAGCCAATCAGTCAAATGGGAAAATTCCTACTGGGCCCCTGCTCCAAAAGCAGACGACCCACGACCCACGACGGCATAGCAAGGTCATAGCAAGACCCTAAATATAGGGAGAGTGGGCGGGTGAACCGGTGCACGAGGCACTAAGAGGAAGCTCAACACAATGGTATAAATAGGTTCCCCGGCTGCAAATTCTCTCAGCCCCATTGGCCAGAATTACCCCAGCAACCGAGGGACCCAATTGGGTTGTTGTGGCTGACTAAACAATCCCACCCACACGAACGGTGAGGTCAGTCTTCGTGATCACACCGCAACACATGCCCTCCTTGAAGAGGACACAATTTTTCATAAAGTTCCAGGTTTATTCTAGGCTTATCTACCATTGGTGTGACAGTTTATCAACTTACATATTTGTGAAGCACAGCGCTATTTCATAGGGAAATGATGAAGAAACAAATATTATTTTCTTATAGAATCCCCGCCCCACAAATCAATCCAATCCTCCACCAGAAGCTCCTTTTAACACTTGGGCTATTCCCTCCATCCCCAAAGCTCAGAGTAAACTGTATGCCAAAAGTCTAGAAGGCTATATTTTATGCTGGGGAAAACACGCTAAGTTACTGCAATGAAAAACAAACATTTATCAAAGTAGTTCTCCATGTAGGATGTGAAACAGCATCCAAAGGACAACTATCATCCGTCAGGGCAAGGGTGAAAACATCTCCCCCAAGTATATTTTGCTAAGACCAACAAAATGTAAATAATATAATAGCTAACACATTAAAATAAACACATTGGTCTATATTTTTAATGACACTTTCATATAAATCTGGGCTAACTTCACTGAAATAAATATGCAGAATTCAAAATTACTCTGCTGCCTGCAAAGTCTGAAGTGTCATTTGATAGCATGTTAAATGATATTTACCGGAGATAATTGTATAAGCACAAAATTGGTGTTGTTGGTTTTTTTTTAAAAAAAAATCAAAACTGAACTTGCTATGAGTATCTTCATTTATATGAAGAAATACTTCTGCACATTAATTAACGGCATCATTGCTATTTGCAGAGCTGGTTGCAAAGAAAAAGAAAGCTCTGTGAAGAAGTTTGGGCACTTCTGTGAACATATTTCCTGTGTTAAGCATCAATTTATTCAAAAACAAAATTGCCTTTTATTGCACATATGGTTACCGAATAATACAGGGGTTTTTTTTGCAGCAGGTTGCTGACACAATAATAGAAGGGGCAAGAAAAAGCAGATTAATTAATCCTTTTTGAACAATTTGTTAACTGTTTCTAGATTCTTGAGTGTGAAGTCATGTATAACAGTATAAAGACTTACACATGTCCATGGTGTTATTATATCTGCATTTGCTGAATAAAGCAAGCTAGTGAAGCTTAACAGGTAGAACTCAGTTCAAATCCCACCCCGGCCATGAATTCACCATTTCATCAAAAGCAAACCACTAATCCTTTTTGCTCTCAGGCCTCGGTAGCAACATGATGATAACCACAGTGACCTGCCCTAACAGTCTCTTGTAAAGATCACCAAGATAATGTATAAGAACTACATTGAATGCTTGAAATGTGCTACATAAATGCTGTTAGAAGATCCAACATGACACTGGGTAATAAATTATTGGGGTTATTTTTCACTTTCATTTCCACTCAGTAATAATTAAAAAAAAACACTTCAAAGTTTAACCACTTTTAAGCTTTCATTGTGTACATAAACACTGGTTTAATAACCTTCTCTTTTGCCTTGGCAAACCACAATTATTCTTTGAACTCAGACCCCAGCAGCCCTAAACACATTTTATTCAAACTTACAAGCAGATGAAAATAATTTAAATTTTGCAGTTGCAGAAGTTCCAATAGACTTTAGCCAGCTTCTAAGCTCTCCATACTGTTTCAATCAGAGCTCGAATGGGTCTCTGAAATCAATGTTTAATAAAGGAGCAAATTATAGGGTTAATGTAGTATTCAGTACAGTTTTACTTCCTTACTTGTCTATATTGTTGGGTTTTACATAAGGCAGGATAGTCACTGTGTCAACATAACACAAAACAACAAATCTCATATAGACAATATGCTCCATTTAAAATAAATAAATCAGTCCTACAATGTACCTATGCACAGCGGCAGAGCTTCATGCTCCACCACCGGAGGTGGAGAGCAGGCACGCTGCCCCCAGGGACATGGCATGTGTTCTGGGGCAGAGCGCAGCACGCGTTTTGGGGGTGGGGCATGCCGTGCACAGGGGCAGGGCGGGCAGCTGCGATGGCGCCCCTGGGATTGCGCCACTCAGGGTGGCCCGCCCCCACCGCTCCTATCTTCCTACGCCCCTGCCAATGCATCTCTATCCTGGGATCGGCAAATCCATCCTCTGTAATCTCACTGAATTCTGTGATAAACTGCTGTGAGCAAAGCAAATATTACGAGAATTGTGGCTTATGCAACATTAAAGCTACAAATCTTACAAGTACTGAATAAAATGTGCATGTGAAAAGTTCAGAAAGGGCTGTAACTAAAGCAAGGAACTAAAACAATATAAAAAAGGAAGGAAGGCCCAATGTACCCAAAGGAAATTTTAAAAGGCAAATAGGGTTGAGACTCACAAAAAAGTTAAGTACCTGTTATGAGAGACAGGAGTACTATGTTCATCACAGCTCTTTCCCACTAAGTTTACTAGTGAGAGCTGAGGGTGCTATGAGCCTAAAACTTTGAGAGAAATATGAAGGAATTTGGAATTTAGATTGAAGGTTTAATATTCTTTTGGGAGCCAGTTTATTTCTTTTAAAAAAGAACTTAATAGTTGTAGTATAAATATAGAAGATTGTTATATTTGTTCAAGGGGTTAGGACTATGGCTGGAAGAGATTAGATGCAGCAACCTTATTGAATCTGACCATAAAGGTAAAGGTAAAGGTACCCTTGACCGTTAGGTCCAGTCACGGACGACTCTGGGGTTGCGTGCTCATCTCGCTCTATAGGCCGAGAGAGCTGACATTTGTCCGCAGACAGCTTCTGGCTCATGTGACCACATGACTAAGCGGCTTCTGGCGAACCAGAGCTGTGCATGGAAATGGCATTTACCTTTCTGCCGGAGCAGTACCTATTTATCTACTTGCACTTGGCGTGGTTTTGAACTGCTAGGTGGGCAGAAGCTGGGACCAAACAACAGGAGCTCACCCTTGTCACAGGAATTCAAACTGCCGACCTACTAATAGGTAATTAGAAAGACAATAGGCAATTAGGAAGACAACAAGTTGTTTACTACCTATAGATTTCCCCATTATGTAAAAATATTAGCCATGTACATTCTGAATTCATCCCTGTGAAGCAAAAGGTTAATTTCCCCCTTTTGAGGTGCTTGAATGGAATACAAGGTGAGTATTTCATACAGTATCTTAATATTTTACAAAAGAAAAATTGTAAATCAGAATTTAGTTTGAGCGTATGTCATTATCCAGTAATTGCAAGTAAATAAATTTACATGAATAATTCAGTTGTTGGATAGAAACTCACCACTGGCTTATCTTAAAAATGTATATTCTTTATCATTGATTTTCATATTACTAAGAGTTGCTTTCATCTCCTTCCTCTGGCAGATTGCACCTTCTCTGCTTCCAAACATAATGAATTATAGCATGTACATAGGATAATTAATGATGACTAATACAACTATATATTATCCCTTCCTTTCCTTGAGATTAATCAGTTCCATAAATATGACAATCTGCCAGATTCTCAAGCCTATACTAAAGAAATTAGACTGGTGAGTGCCCAGAATCCTAAGCACGCTTAGAGAAGTATTTTATTTAAAGAAATGAGGGACACTTCTAAGGCAATGTGACAACGATTAACGATTAAAAGATAGATTTGTTATGTTTCTGTGTTTTTGCATCTATTGCCAAAAGTAGATTTAAAAGCTCCAAAGATTAATGAAGAGCTTGGATGCTGGACAAGACATCCAAAAAACAAAAACATTATATATACAACTTCCACCCTACAATAATGCTTCTTCTTTCTTTTTTTCTTCTTAAAAAAAGCAGCATTCATTTATGAAGTTGTGATCAGCAAGCCAGTCAACCATTGTAAGCACTCACTACATCAATGAGATTCCCCCCCTCATTCTTATGTAGGCCTCCTGGGTGCATGTTATCAGCTTATAAAGTTTGCTAAGTCAGTCAGGTTTCCAGACAAGGTTATGTATTTTTGAGTATTTGCAGTACATAAACCTAAAACTCAGCATGACCAAGTAACAAGGAAGCAGGTATACAAATGACAGCTATGCATGATATGTTGGTGAAATATTTCTGCTTAGAAACAAATAACACCAGGTATGCAGAACTCCTTCTGGACAGGCTTTCTGAGGAAATGATGCTGAACAAGAGATTAAATGCTATCCCAAGGCCAGGCTGCAAAGATGAATAGATACTGCTGTGAAATGTCACAGTTTGCTAACAGAACTTAGAATGCCCTACTTGATGGAAAGCCCAACACTATTAGTTGTTGTGGTTGGTGGTGGTGAGGAGTTATATGTCCAAGGATAGAGAAACATTTAAAATTGCTGGTTTTAAAAAGGAAAAAAAGGAAAGGAAAAAAGTGAGACCAGGTGCCAATTTTGGAAATTTCATTTCAGTCTAACTCACAATTAGACAATGTGGTTCCACGATCTGAAGCATCCCCTAAATCTCTTCTGGTAGCGGAATCCCCCAATCCTCCAGAGCAAATCTGGGGACAGCATGGAGCACGCAAGGGGAGGAGGGGAAATTCTCATTGCACCAGCAGGAATCCTTGCACTGACCTCCGGGGGAACAAGAGGTTAGCACAATATGGCACACTGCAAGCTGCCTTAATACTCATTCAGACTATTGGTTTATCCAGCTCGATATTCTACACCAGGGGTTGTCAACCTGGTCCCTACCGCCCACTAGTGGGTGTTTCAGGATTCTAGGTGGGCGGTGGGGGGTTCTAGGGCACGAGCTGAATCCTCCTTCCATCGAGTGCTGGTGGGCGGTAAGGAAATTTTACCATCAATAAAGATGCATTAGTGGGTGGTAGGTATAAAAAGGTTGACTACCCCTGTTCTACACAGACAGAATTTCAGACTGAAGACTTTCCCAGCCCTACCAGGAGATTCCAGGAATTGAAACACTGCTCTTCTTGACTCAGAAGCCTGTGTTCTAAAGGAAATTGCAGAAGAGGGTGGAATGATGGAACGGTGCTGTGCCATGAATGCACTAGAGGGCATTACAGTTACTGCTGCTTAGCCTCTAAGCTTCTCTCTTCTATGTTGTTGGTGGTGGGTTGTTCCTGTTTGTTCCTACTGCCAACAGAGAAAGTGGAAGTGCTTAAACCAGCATTCATGTAGAAATATATCTTATTTGAATAAACCTGAGTTGTTTGGTGCCTGCTGCTTCATGTATTTTGTTTCTTATGCGTCAGGCCTCTTAAGGTCTAGGCGGATAAATTGCAAGTCAAGTCAAAACCCTGATTTCTGTTCCTTGGGAATACGGTAGCTATTTGTTTCACAGCTGTATAGAGACGTATCGTTGTATCATTCATCCCAAGTCCAGCTTACACTTGGTTCTGAATTTCAGTTTAATAATACACATTGAAGGGGGGAAGTTTATATAATATTGCTATTGATGTTATTTTAAGTGGTGGGTAGCATTCTGTACATTCTTTGTATCTTTAGCATGCTAAAACGTTTCCTTTCAAACGATCATATAAATAGACTTTGATGAATCCAACATATTTTTCTAATCCTTCTGTTACCCTGAAAGAAATTTATTCATTCCTGCAACAAACAGGTGTGCCTAGAATATTTCCAAGAGTCAACTACTGTCTTTGTATGTTTACAAGGCAAACTAACAGAGTTTGATTATAGCATACTTTTGTGCTCAGATAAACACATTCAGAAAACAAACTGTATAATTGTGAATAGTTTGCTGTATTTTTGTTACAAGGCATGCCAATTTTATTAAATCACAATACCAACAATGCAAGGCAAAGCAAGGCAACCAATACAGGCCCAATTCACTAGCAATGTATGTAAATTATATTACTATTATTTATTAAATTTGTATACTGTCCTTCATCTAAAGACACCAAGGCAGTTCACAACATAAAAATACAAAAGGAGGATACAAAATATACATGTTAAAGCAAAAACAAACCAATAACCCCCCACCTCCTCAAACACATTTTAAAGCCATATAATGTTAATCAGTTGAACACCAGGTTTACCACTCCCATCAGCCCATCACCCATTCCCACCCACCCCCACCACCCTCTGTATATACATAAGGGTCTGACTCTTCTGTTTCAAGTGTATCTGAAGAAGTGTGCATGCACACGAAAGCTCATACCAAAATAAAAACTTAGTTGGTCTTTAAGGTGCTACTGAAGGAATTTTTTTATTTTGCTTCGACTCAGACCAACACGGCTACCTACCTGTAACTAGAACCAGGTTAAAGAGAAATACTTCACCTAAAGATATGCAATGAAGGCACCAGCCAAAGCTCCCTGAGGAAAGCACCCCAGAAATGGGGAGCAAACACAGAAAAGGCCCATTCTCATGTTGTCACTCTCCAGATCTCTTGGGTCGGTTCAAATGGGAAGAGGCAGTCCTTGAGGTATTGCGGTCCTAAGCAGTTTAAGGCTTTATAGGTCAAAACTAGCACTTTGATTTGGCCCCAGAAACTAATTGGTAGCCAGTGCAGTCAAGCCAGATCCTTAACCTCTGCTGTCTTGCAGGATATCTTAGGGAGAAGAAAAGGCTAAGGAGTAAACTCTACACAATTCTGGAGCGGAGTCCCTAAGATGGTTGGATGGTGCCTTGTACACTTCCTCCGGCGACACCTGCAGCCAAGTTGGTACTAAACATATTGCTCTGCTTTCCTTTGGACCACATCAGTGATGCCGAGGATGGGGTCTTGTCATCTAGGCATCCCGGGACATCCATACACACTGCCCAGGCTTGTGCCCCAGAGAGGTCACTTTGGTGCTGCTAACACAGCAAAAACAACACAGTAGGCAGCAGCAATGAGCTACCAGTCTCTGCACCCACAGCAGCCACTGTGATTCTCTAGCAGTTTGACTTCACCCCCAGAATTACACTCCATTGTCTCCCGAGAAAGACAGATGCCAAAAAAATGAGGAGAGAGCTGCCTATGTGGGCTATCTGGTACCACCTAAGCTAGCCTGCTGTTCTCAGATACAGTGGAACATTCTGTCCCGTCTCCAGTTTTAAAGAAAGATTTAAATGCCAGTCCTGTTGGCTTTTGTTCACGAAATTTGAGGGGAGCCATCTTGTCCTCTAACCCCATGCAGCAAATGCCTTGGGCTTCTCCCCTGCCTGCCATGAGGTAAAATAGGCTTTTTAATCTTCAGAACTTCTTGCAATTTCTTTGTTGGTATAAGTTAGCACTTTTCAGAAAGGCATCATCAATATCATAAGAATATTTATAGATTTCACATTTAATCTGCAGGGCTTTGAAGATTTGACTAATCTGAAGCTAAACATTTCCTTTTAAAAACAAAGTTGTACAACGATGACTAACCTGACTGCTAGCCTTGACAACATCCCTTTAATAAGAAGCAGACTGGCTGCCTAGAGGCCTTGCTAGAACTTTTAACAATTTCCAGATTTTGAAATGTTTCACAGAAAACTAAGATTCTAATTATTGACCATTAAAAAAATAAAGAATTTAAAAGTAATGTTGCATATTAAATTGCTCTATACGTTTTTGTTTTCTTATTTCTCTCCCACTCCTCCAAACCCATTGCCTGAAAGCTATTAAATCAGAACAATTTCCCATTAAAATTTAACTGGGCCAAACTTAAGAGAAGATCGTTCACTTTCATGGGTGGTCACAATATTAAATACTTTTGGGGTATGCTGCCTTTTACCATCCTGGTCTGTCTGCTGACTTATTCTGTGGTGATAAAAGCCAACAGCTTTTAATCTCTGGTCTTAGCACTAGGACCCCACAGTGCTAAGACCGAAGATAAACCTATGTCTACTGTATTTTAGAGCAATCAGAGGCTTATCTCCAGACTCAGTGCTGTGGAACCACAGTACTAAGATTGGAAATAAGCCTATGCCTGCTCATGATTGACAGGTGAGTATCCCACCCACCAGTCAAAAATGGGCCACATACAAGTTGTGGATCCAGCCCTTGGGCTGAAAAAGCTTCTCCACACCTGTTATTGAGAAATAAGTCCTATTGTGTTAAATTGAGCTTCCATACCTCTGGGTGGTGGGTATGGAATTGCAGCCTATAGGGACAGGCTATTTCATAATAAATGATACAGCTAAATCCTACCTTCTTCTGCAGTGCAGATATCCTTTTTATTGCACATTCATTATGATTTGTGCTCATTATGCTATTAGGGCAGTCACATGCAATCCAGCTTTCAATACTCTTTGTGCCTGCAAAGTGTTGGGATAGTCATACTGCTTCATTTCCAATCAGTGCATATCCCATCACTTCCTGATGAAATCCCTTAATTTCTTTATACCATAATTGTTCTGGACAGCAACAATGTTGTGGCACTGGAGAAGCATTGTAGAACCAGAGTCTACCACTAATGCAATGTATCAAGGACCAATTGCAGAATACACCTGCAGTCTGGAGAGGCCCAGAAACACAGATGACATCCTTGGAATTCCCTCTCTTTTAAATATACAGCCTGGAAAAGATGCTTTCTTTTATTTATTTATTTTATGGGAAGGTCTGAAAAAGCAAAGGAACTTGTTCTCCAAAGATTACTGAGTTCTACAAAGTATTTAAAAAGTTTTTAAAAGTGGCAACCCACTAACTATACTGGTTAAAGCCTTGCTTTATAATAAATTATATAGGTCTAATATTTTAAAGCCACCATCACATTTTGTGGCAGTGAATTCCATAAGCTAACTATGCTCTGGGTGAAATAGTAATTTCCTTTTGTCTGTCCAGAACATACATACAATCAATTTCATTGGGTATCCTGGTTTTAGTACAATGAAGAAAAATTCTCTCTCTCCTCCACTCATCATGTTATAAGCCAGTTTCATGATCCTCTCAAAGGTATTTTTTAATAAACTAAAAGCCATATACGCTTCATCCTTCTGTCCTAAGCCCAATATCATTTTAGCTGCTTTTCTTTTGAGAACCATTTTCAGAGCTGAGAAAACCTTTTTGAGATAAGAGTGAAGGAATCAACAAGTGCTGCTCTGAAAAGGGGGCAAGGTTAAAAGACACATTGCAAGCCACCTGTCATGGATGCTTTAGTTAGATTCCTGCATTGCAGGGGGTTAGACTAGATGACATTCATGGTCCCTTCCAACTCTACAATTCTATAATTCTACAGACAAATTCCTCAAAAGTGCTTAAGAAACCGCCTCATGCCTTATAATTGACAGGAGAAGCCTTGCTGCCTAGCAGCAAACTCCTAGGAGTTTGCCCCTCCCTCAGCAAAATATCTGAAGGGGCCAGCTCCCCCAAAGTTGGTGGCCATTGTCATTCAAGTGATGTGTGCAAGCCATATACTGTGATCAATTATGTGGGGCTGGTCTTATCTCTCCCTCCCCACAATACCATTCAAGTTGGCACCCCTGCCCTGTTGGTTGTGCCAGCATTGGCCACTGCCCTGTTGGCACTGATCCATAACAGGATCTTTTCACTAGTAGTTCTGTTTTTGGGTTGGCCTTCGCTGGTGAGGTGAATCTGCCTCCCCCATTACTGTTGTTCATTTAATAACATTCCTCTTTACCCAGACTTGATGGTTGAAAGGAACTTTTCCTGGCAATCCTGAAAGTATTAGCGGTAAATGCTTTTCCAATTTTTTAACTGTTCAAAATAAGTGGGCTTTCTAAAAAGCATATATATTTTTTAAAAAAATTATGTATTTGCCACACTGAGATCCTTTAAATTTAATAAAAACAAACAACAATATACCTGAAACCACCATTTATGCATCCTCTTTTCCATTCGGGATAGGGGAGAAAAAAACTTACATTTAGTCAGGCAGAGAGAATGATTGGAGCTTTCAGGTATCATCCCACTGGAGAGGATTCAACTGCAACTCCAAGTCCCAGCACCCCCAACATGAAAATGATGCTATACATGCTATTCCAACAAAGGGAGAAGACCCTTAGTGAGCCTCCGCTTCATTGGGTACCATATGACATAAGCACACGGGGGATGCTGGGATTTGTTGCCCCAGTCCATTCCCCAGCAGAAAAAGGATGTTGTGTGCATGAGTCTCACAGAGAGAGAAGGCTCCTGGGGGTTCTCTTCACTGTGGGAGTTGCACTCTCCTGGGAACTGGCAAAGGTGGATCTAGGAGAGCAGAGCTTCTGGGGCGGTGTACCAGGCACCACGGCTATGACATCGGATGGAAGGCCAGAGGTGAGGTGTGCTGGTTTTGGAGGGTTGCACAGGACACCACTGAAATCTGAGATACCAAGGTCTACCACTAGGAGTGGGAGAGCTGAACCACTTTTGCCTTCATCCTGCTCTGAGGAACACTGCAGGGACAAGGACAGAAGGTAGCATCAGATGAAGCTTGCAGGATAGGGTGAGTATGGCTCACTTTGCTCCAGTTGGACCATACTACACACCTGGCCCTGTTCTCCCTGATCATTCTCTCAAGTATTTGGTCCAAGGTACTTCCATTTGAAATTGCATCCAAGCTTTCCCAAAGGATTTGAATGTCCTTTCTCTCCTTCAGCTTCCCTTTAACCAGATCCCTCGTTGGGGGAAATTCCCTGAAATTAAGCATGACTCTGTTGATCTCTCTAGGCCATGTTTACTTTATAGGTTGACTTTGTCCATGTTGTGTTCACAGTTTCACATGTCTAGCCAGATTCTGGGCAAAACTCAAAGGTCCTACACCCTTCTTGCCAACTCGGTGACTAACTGTTAAAAACATTAAAATATTATGATACAAAGTCACGTTGTTTCTTTGTCACGGTAATAAGGTGTGTTTGCTTAGTCTATATGGACATAATTGAAAGCTGCCCATTTTCACAACATCTCTTTTAGCTGTTTCTTTTCATTTTAAGATAGTTATCCCCGTCTCACCCCCCCTTTATCTTCACATCACAATCACCCTGTGAGGTAGGCTTGAGAGATCACGACAAGACCATAATCACTCAGTGAGGTTCACAGATGACTAGGAATCAGAACCTGGGTCTCCATGGTTGTCTTGCCATGTGGAAATTGAAGACAGAGTGGTGAGGTAGGAAGAAGGGAAAATAATGGACACAGTTATTTTATATGTAGGAGCTTCTCAGGGGTTCCCTTATTTCCCCACAAGGTTATTCATCCTAGAGGCAGATTTGCTTGATGCAATATGTTTTGGGGGGGGAGAGAGACACCTAGTCATTTATTTATTGCCTTCCTTTCACCAAATGCTTCTATGACAGGTTTCAAAAATATCACAGTAAAAACCCACAAAACTGACCAGTAACAAATTTAACAAAGCAGAAGAGTACAGAAGAGCAGTGCAGGAGAAGACATTCACTTGACCAAAGGCCTGTATTGGCCAATTGTTTAAAGAAGCACTCAGTGGTGGTGTAAGGTGCATAATGAGGAGAATGTCATTTCCCAAGCTGGGGGCCAACACAGAGAAGGCCCTCTCATCAAACCACAGATGATGCATGAGATCTTATCTTATCCTGCAGATCTCATCACCCAAACAGGTTTAATGTGGGAAGGGGGGGGGGTTCAGATACCTGGGATCCAAGCCATTTATAGAATTATATGTCAGCGTTAACACCTTAATGTCCACTTAGTAGTGATTTAGCAACCAATAAAGGTCTTTCAAGACTGTACATCCAGAAGCGGGCTCACTGCTTCATTCTGCTCTAGTTGCAGCTTCAAAACGCTCTTAAAAAGCATCCCCATGTAAAGCTAAATGGCTATTTAGCAGCTTGTCTAGAAAGAGTCTTTCACTCCTTGGATGGGGGCGTCAACCCATCCAGAGATCATTTTTGTCCCTTGGAAGCTCTGGGACCACAGGGATGTCACATAAGCAAGATATCATGTGAAACTATGTGGAAGTAGTAATCTGAACCAACACTCACTATGGCTGATGGCACTAAGAGCTGCCTGGAATAGGTCAGATTACTTTTAGGCTGCAATCTGGGAATGTCCCATTAAACTCAGTGGAGCTGACTTCTGAGCAGACATGTACAGGAATTAGAAAGATATGGTATTCCTTCTTGTCCCTTCCTTGCTGGCCTGTATTACTATTTCCCAGACATTTCTTCACTTTTCATGTAAGCTGCCTAGTGCCATATAGGAGTGAACTTAACTGCAATGTTTATGTAATAAGATTCTGAATTTAACGTTTCACTACTTGTTTTTGTTTCTTAATGGCAGAAACACAGAAAAGTTGTTATCTCAACTTGAATTAGCCATCTTTCTCTTAGATGATCAACACCAACACCTGCTGCTTAGTTTTGCCCCAGCAAGCAGCTTGTCAATGAAGAGTTAATTTTAGTATCTTCAGCCTCCTGTGTCACACTGAATGTTAGCAGGCTCCTTTCTCATCTATCTAGCAGAGATTTTACCCAAAGTATGATTAGCAGCTAAAACATACAGTGTCATTATGCCGCTAAGCAATTAAAACAATCCTCTACAAATGTCATTAAAAACACACACACACAACAACAAGTGGGGAGAAAATTAACTGAGGGATCTGGGGAAAGGGAGACTCCATGTGTTATTTCCACAACATCCTACACTGCAGTGAATTCTCTTTATAGCCACAGACACTGCTAATCAATAAAGAGTACAAAATTTAAGTCCCACTTCTGGATGGGAAACTAATTGCCTTGGGATATATGCTGACTTTCAAGTACTTGCTGGTTTTAGCTCAGTCTCTTCCAGCAGAAGGTTACACATGTCTCAAGAGATACTTCTTAAATTTGTAAGTCAGACTATTTAACTGGACTTCATTGTGGACAAGCAGAAAGGCTATTTATATTCATTAAGAGTTGGCAAACGCCTTATTTCAAACCAGTAGTCCAGACACAAAGACTCCACTCAAAATTGGTACTGCTGTTTTCTGTCTTTAAAGCAGCTTTGGAATTGAAAGTATCCATATAAATCTGAGTAACATAGAAATAAGTTGAAATAAATACATTCATAATTAATCTAATAGTCAGTGCTAATGGCGTTTTCTAGTTCAGCTCCCTTATACCCTGAACTTGCTTCTATCCAAAGATAACAAACCAAGTCTACGTTTTCTAAAAGCCAAAGGAAATATGCACAGCATAATCAACATAAAGTAAAAATGAATAGCCAGTAGTACACAATCCAGTAAAGCTCAGATGTGACATCATAACACAAAAATCTGATTTATTCTTACCATTTGAGACTGGCTTCGAGGACAGCCATTGATATCTTCAACCTTTTCATTTGCTGAAGGAAAACAGTGAGGGTTAAAAAAAAAAGTCAGAGTAAACTATGTGACCACAAAGGAGAAAGTAAACAGACATACAAGAATTTTGCAGATCCTGAACTTTGCTCTAAGCACACTGAAACCCTACACAGTAACAATCTGCCTTGTTAACAGCAGTTCCTTCCCTGTGCACAAATCATGCAAAGGGGAAGTGAAAAAGGAGGTTGCTACCAATTCTCCAGCCCCTGCCAAATGACTGCTGACATGAAATCGTCCACAATTGTCTTTGTGGGATCAGGATACAGTTTCAAGGCATCTCAGAAAGTATAAACCACTCCAGCTAATAAAATGCACACATTGGAGACATATGGCTTAATGAAGCATTCATTTCAAACAATGCCAAGTGTGTGAAACAGTTTTCTGGCCCTTAAAAGAATGGTGGAGCAGACACACACACACACACACACACACACACACACACACAAAATATGTGAGAAATTGGAGGCCAAGTCACAGCTCTCTATTTGGTGCCCATCTTACAGTCAAGCTGGCTCTACTTCTATTGCCTTTTCCTTCCTGAGCCAGAAGTCAGATCATGCTGTGGCTCAGAGCACAGAACTTACCAATGATCTGGATGATTTCTGCTAGCAGAACTCCATCTGCAATGTCCTGTTGCAAGTCCTTGATCAGCCGCTTGTGGCCAGATTTTGCTAGATAGTGATTTGCCCAGTCAGTGTAGATCTGCAGAATAGAGGGAGTGGGAGAAATGGGGAGAGAAAGAGAGACAATAAAAATTCTTAAAACAAATGTTGGCTTACAGATGAGCAGAGTTCTGAAGCACATTCCAGTTTAAGGAGTCAGAAGAAAAAAATAACCTTTAAAACCTTTTAAAAAATTCTGTCCCCATGCCATTTTTTTTAACCATGAATGAATCATTTTATTGCACAATGAAACGCCACAGTCACTGTGACCAAGCAAAAGCCCCTTTAGGAATGCCAAGGAAACTTATGTCAAAATTTACTCTTAGTCTGATCTGATTCACTTAAATGTACATAGACTGAAAACGATGCTGAGTGGTGCTGTTTTAAGTCCTGTGGTGTATTTTCCCTGTGTCATTTTTTTAATAGATAGATATATTCCCAGTACCTTCCAGCCCTCCAGATGTATATTAATGCAATAAGTTATCATTGCCACATGGTCTGTTTAGGCAATCAAGTCATCTTTAAGGAGACCTCCCTCAATAACTTGGAAGAGTTTACTGAAAGAGCCATGACTACATAACGGTAAAGAGTACACCTTGTTCAGGAGCAAATAAAAAGGAAACGAAGGGCAAACTGTGTTGCATGTGTGTGTTTGGCACAAATTCATTGGGTTTGTCATTCGCAACCCTGTGGGTGACAATGTTTCTTGTTCACTGTATGCAACAGTCATACAACTGCTTGCTGCGGTGAGACAGTTTCATTTGTCCTGTCACCTTTGCTTAAATGTGCTGAAATGCCCATATAGGGTTGCAAAACCAACACGTACATAGAGGTCACATTGTTGAAAGAACTGCATATATTTTGAAAATATGCTGTGTTGACAGTTAAACCAAAGATGTTAACAGTGGAAGTCAGTTGGCAGGTTGGACAAGAGAGAGACTGAACAGGAAATGACACTGAGTGTCAATAAGCATATGAGTAGGGGTGATCTGGTTGAGATTGTGTGCTTAGATTTTCAAAAAGGTTTTCAGTCCAAAGACTGATGAATAAGGTTATCAGTTTCTGGACATCCCAACTTCACACGTTTTGAACTGGTGGCGCCTGCCAAGGACAGAGATTTTAGAGTCATGGTAGATACTGCAACAAATACATTGACCTCAGAGGCAGGAGTGAAAATGGTTAAATCTATGTCAATAAGAAAGGGGTTGGAAATAAAGCTGCCAGCTATTTGACTGATAGTAAATGACTCTACAGTGAGACTGCACTGGGAATATTGTGCTCACTTCTGGTACCCACACTTCAAAAAAGGCCAAGATGATCATGAGACTGGAATAACATTTTTCTGGGGGTACTCAAGTATACACAGTACTGGCACCTTTTTTCTAGAAGAACAGCACGGGTTAAAAACACTTATAGTAACATTTTCATGGTGAGTACCGTCCCCCTTTTTCTAGAAGAAAAGCACTGAATATAGGCAACATAACAGATAGGCAAACAAGCAGAATTTTTTTAAGACCACAGCTGCCACTTCTCCTCTGCTTTCTCAAGTGTGAAAAATAATGTGCGGGGAGGTTATTCTTCTACCATGATTGATAGTTAGCCAAACAAAGGGTTTGCATCTCACTGAACTTTGACAAATTTATATTGCTTGTTTATTTAATGTATATACCACTTCGTATTTCAACAAAAACCTCTAAGTGGGTTACAATTTCGAGCAAAATGAAATCGGTATAAGAAATAAAATATTAATTCCACTTTCAAAATCCATAATACTGAACTGCAGAAGTCGCACAACTAAAAACAAAACGTCATTTAAAAGAATAACCAGTTTAAACTCTTGTTCTAGAGAAGAACCCTTCCTTCAACTGTTTCTCTAATCCTCTTTCAAAGCCAGTGGGCAGCCAATGCATTGGGAACTCAGATTTCTGCCAGCAGGTGGCTCCCACTAAAGTCATTGGGTGGGGGGGGGGGAGCTGTTGCAGAGAGGAATTTGGAATCCGCAGACACAGAAACAGTAGCCACACATTTAACTAATTAACTCAAAAGCACACTAAATTCTCCAAAGTGGGATAGTCCCCAGGGAAGGGTCTTGCAAGGAAAGAGCAGACAAAGATGAGTGCTGGATACTTCTTTTCTCACCAGCCATTCACACAATGAAGTGATGGGCACTGAATGGAGCAACAGACAAGGAAAGAGGTGTACAAAATAGCAAAAAGTTCACGTGCCTAACACATCAGTGCACACATCCTTTCTGCTTACTTTTATGCTTCACGTATTCATTCCAGCCGTTTTCTTTTCTTAAAGTGTTTACAATATAAAGATTCCTTTCAGTTTTAAAAAAAACACCTGTTTGCAGTTCTGCAATGCCTCTTGTGCATACTTCTAATGTTTTACTACTGACTCCCCTTCCCTCCATCATTTGCATTCCAGATGTGTGGTATTTGTTTAATCTGCATTTTCCACTATGAGCTTCTGTTTTAAAATAGAACTATCACAGCTACAACAGCTGATAATTATCTAATGCTTTTAAGCTGTGCAGTTTTATGTTTCAATTTCCAGTTATGCTGTAGGAAGCAACAGGGCAAACCAAAGAGAGAGCATGGCTTTGTACATTCTTCCAGTGAGCTCTTGCAGTATTCTATTTTGAAACAAATTCCTTGCAAGCCAGCACATAAATAAACTCAACTCTTCACTCCCACGTTCAGCATGCAAACGACATAAAAAGGAAGCAAGTCAGCCATTTATTAGAGTCATTTTGATTTTGACAGGGTGGCAATTCTTGTCTTGTCAATAAAAGTAGGGGAAGGCATCCTCACATGCAAAACTTGTTGTCCTGTTTATTTGTTCATTCAGCTTTCAATTATTTTTCACTATTAGAAAGTTTACACTGACAGACTGTGTCAAGCGTCACATCTAAATGAAAAACATGCAGAGCATTAGTCACTGTGCTCAACTTTGCTAATGCTTCTCAGTAACTGATCCCTGGAACAAACTACAGACTTACTCATTTCCTTAAAAAGTTCCCTCTCTTAGCCCACTGTTTTGTTTTTTATATATAAAACAACTGCATTCAACACAAATTGGTTCCACTACATACCAGGAGCTGGAATCATCTGAGCCTTAACAGAACAATCTCAACAAGATGTAAAATAATAAATTCTGCATCTGTGTGGTCCCAATGTGTGTGTGTGTGTGCAAGGGAAAGCTTAACTCAGGCACCCCCAAACTTCGGCCCTCCAGATGTTTTGGACTACAATTCCCATAATCCCTGACCGACCACTGGTCCTCTTAGCTAGGGATCATGGGAGTTGTAGGCCAAAACATCTGGAGGGCCGCAGTTTGGGGATGCCTGGTAACTGCTTGCAACATGAAACGCTAGACAGGATAGGACAACTTGAGCAAGGAAGCAACTTCCTTGTGTTATTATCTATCTATTCTTCATGTTAGTATTAGGATTCTTGAAGTACTTGTCATCAGACGAGCAAAGGAAATTATATTATACTTTATAATGCCCAAATATAGATATACATTTCACACATAGCAAAATTGAACAAGATTTGAAATAACACCTTGAATATAAAGAAGCAAAAGTAAAAATAAAAAAATAGAAGGATCCCAAGCGATGAGCTTTATTTGCCAAAATATGGGCAATATCTAGTTTGAGGGCTGCTGCGTTAATGCATAGAGCATACATCCCTCTAAATTTATGTGGTGAACCACCCTGAGATCTGTGGATAAAGGGCGGTATAAAAATTTAAATGAATAAATAAACTGTTGATTTCTCAGTTGTTAAAAGTGAGAATGATCTCTTAGAAAGTCATGATGTGAGCCATAGAGCCCTAGGCAGCACAGGGGATGTACCTGATGAATAATGGACCAGAAACCCTGTTCAGAAGTTGTTTGCATGTGCATAGAGCATTTGCTGGGCTGTCTGAAAGGGAGGCCTGCATTATTCTCATTGTTGATGCTGTTAAATTTATTAGCCACACTTCACCAGCAGGTTCCAGAGCGTGTTACAACATTTTAAAATCCAGTATGAAAAACAGTTAAATTACAAATTGCTGTCACAGGACTGAGCATACGGCTGCAATACACACAGATAGGCATTCCACGTGGTTTCCAAGTCGATCATGCAAAGTTGCAGACTTCATACAGCTGTGTGCATTTAAGTGCTTCTGCTAAAGCATGGGGTTTGGGACTACTGTGGCCAGAATACTGGGTTCAGGGCTCCTGCTTCCTCCCCTTTGCTTTTAGTGTATGCAATGAAACCCATTTCTCAACAGGGCTTCTTTATCACTGGGGTGGGGGAACCTTAAGTGTGTGTGTGTGTGGCTATGGCTATATACTTGTTCCCCATTTGTTTGATGAACTTAATAGCTTAAGATGGTACCAAATCACCCCCTTTAATTGAAAGGAACAATGCAATAGAGATATACTCAGTATGTACAATAGTAGGGTATATGCAGGGAGAGGTAAATGGTTACAGGCACACTGGTACAGCACAGAGCACACCAGACAGCATAAAAAAACCTGTGAGCTTAAATTCGAGTATTAAGCCAATGACAACACAAGAAAACCTCCACACTTTCTGATTTTTACAACAGCATCCATTCTTGGCTAATGCAAGTATAGCTTTCATGAGGCAAACCAGTTTATTGGGCTGTTACACCGCTGTTCCAACATTGTACAGCCAAGTATAAGCTTGAGCCAGCTTCCAGAGCTATGTGAATACAAGAAAGTTGTTCATTTTCCACAGCGAGCAAAGTTTGGATCTCCTTTCTGTTCCATTAGCATTGGCAGCCAGCAAGAGGCTCGACAGACCCATCTGCCAAGCACCTACCAACCTTTGGCTGCCTGATGCTCTGACCCTTCCACAACCTCTGAGAGTCACATTCATAAGAACTCAGAAATGATTTCTCTCTCCCTCACACCCCAGCCATAAAGTTCAGGAGGCAAAGATACGTTACGGTCTTATTTACAAGAGAGACCTGGCAAATCACAGTGGAACAGAGAAGCTACCTGATGATACAACTCTGAAAAGCCCTCTTTGTTATACAGACGGGCTTCTGCTTATATCGTGCAGAAGTTTAAACATTTTTGTAGCACTTCTTGAGTCAATTCACATCAGGCAATATACTTGTTTTTCTTCCCCTTTATCACAATGTCCTCCCCAATGAGAGATTGGTACAAGCTCAGGGGACTCACATGCATGCTTGAGGTGAATTGATTAAAAAGGCAAGCTCTTAAATCCTAATGGGATTATTCAGACACTTCAAGTCAGCCTTATATTATTGGAAACAAACATGTCAGTTTCTGTACTGGTACACTGATCTGAGCTTTCAGCTTGGTCAATTTGGAGTCAAATCCCAGCTCAGTGCACTATACCTTTGGGGAGATGTCTACCTTAAACATCTGAATACTGGGGATAATGGTGGCTTATCTCTCAGAGGATTGTAACAACCATATAGTGTCAAGATTCCCAACTGGAAACCTCATCTGTCTGTGCAGTTCCCTCTTGAGTGAGGCCCAGAACTGCAGTTTGGAACACCTCACTGGGCAGCACAGGAGTATTCTCCTGCTCAGGGCTACAGCTGCCTCCTTAGGCTGCCCACCAGGCCCTACTTGGCAGGAGAAGGCATAAAAGACTTCCTGTTTGGGCTGAGATTTTGCCTAAGCAACTGCAGTCTACCTGGCTCTGGGGTATTTTCGTGCGTTTCACAGCTCTGACTCAAGCTTCCGCTTCCTTGACGAGGCCCAGAAGCCCACAATTCTGAAAGTCCAAGCCTTCTATTTGCCCAAAGCAGGCCTCAATGGGAATAGGATGAAGGGAAGAGATGCTCCTTGAGCCATCATTAGAAAGCTTTAACTAAAGAAAAGTTTCCAGTGCTTTGTGGAATTATTGTTTGCCTGGTTGTCTGCAGTTTAGAAAATAGTGGTTAAAATCAGTGCAGTTTTGAAAAGTGCAATCCACCTTCTTGATTAAAAAAATGATGTACAACTGTAGCCAGACACAAATGAAAACTTGCTCCTTGATCTCTGAAACCATCATGCAAAATTTGGTCATAACATTTAAGAGATGCCTAAATGCATAGTGAAGATATAAGGAACTTTTCAATATATATATAATAGATACAGCTATATATACTGTGTGTGTGTGTGTGTGTGTGTACACTGTACATACACACTTAAATTAGATTAAGTTTACAATTCTATGCACACTTACTCATGGGGCTTCCTGTAAAACATGCCTTAGTTGGGGCCACATATTAAAACAATAAAATCTCTAAGCAAAGACAAAATGTAAAGCTCTGAGCTCTGCTTAAGTGAAGCCTTGTCTTATAAGATCAGACGCATCCCAGGTATGGGTATATAGCTGCATAAAGCAATTGCAGGAAACAGCGGGAGGGGCTGTCTCATTTTCATTCAGCCTTAAGGAAACACAAAAGCTTTTTGGGATGTTAAGCCAGCCACATAAGAGGGGGAAAGACACAGGCAGGCAACAAAATGTATCTGTTTCAAATTGTGACTCAGTTCATGTTATTTAACAGAATACTTTGTACACTGTAACTCACAAACTCTGCCTTTCAAACCCTTGCTGAGCAAATGGCGAGTTCAGCGTGCCTTTTGCTCTCCAGTATTCACATTATGCAGGATTCCAGTGGTTCCACTTAAAATACAAGATAATTAAATAGATTCTCAGCAGTCGTGAGATTAAAAAATAATAATAATGTAAGTACTGTAGCTGAAATCTTCAGTGTAGCAATCATGAACAACCTTTGAAGTCCCTATCTATCTCCAAGCCACAGGGAGAAAAGTACTGAATCATTAAAATCAATGAATGCTTTAAACTACCTGGCATCAAGGTTGTGTTAGGGCAGGCATTCTCAAACTGCGGCCCTCCAGATGTTTTGGCCTACAACTCCCATGATCCCTAGCTAACAGGACCAGTGGTCAGGGATGATGGGAATTGTAGTCCAAAGTTTGGGGGTGCCTGTGTTAGGGCCGCATGCAATATTAGTCCTACTTCACAGGACCCTTTGAAATTGATGGACATGACAAACTTGCCAATTAATTTCAATGGGTCTACTCTGAGTACTACCAATATTGAATATAGTCCCATAAACCTGGCCAGAATTTAATCATCACAACTACTAGCAGCAAGGCTGACATACCAGGGACCAAATTTTCTCAAATATACAGTATGAAAACAATGAGATCTCAGTGAATGCAATAATATTTATGGTAGCTTGAAGCTTTCCTTTTCATGAATTACTGACAGGATTTTTACAGCCAATATGCTATCAGTATATTTATAGCCAAATAACACTATCTTGCTACATTTGTAATACAGTAAGCCACCCCAAGAATGTTTGTGCTGACGGTGATATCTACAACTCTCTCTCTCTCTCTCTCTCTCTCTCTCTCTCTCTCTCTCTCTCTCTCTCTCTCTCTCTCTCTCTCTCAAAATACAACATAAACAATGACATTTAATAGATGTTGTTGATGATTTTCTTCAGAGAAATATATCAAAAAACTGGAGAGTAAGTACATCCATTTTGAGGAATGTTCTTTATTCAGCTCTTCAGTGGATCTGCTCTTCGTAATCTATTCACCATTTTAGGATGACTCAGGTAACTGTCTGCCTTGCAGTTCCAGCAGAACACCACAGGAAGGTGCTCAAACATCATGCTGCAACTGCAGAAAACAGCAGGCTTGGCAGCTGATGCTTCCCAGCAGTGTGTTGCTGCAAATGATCACTGTTCAGGCATCGACACATCACACAACTGTTAATTGTGGTGTTGAGTGTCAGAAGAAAAAGAAAACGGCACTGGCTGTCAAAATGATCCCAACCAGAGACAAGCATTGCTTAAACTGAGTCATCATCCACCCAACCCCACAGATTAGCTTTAGATCTCAGTTCAAATCCAGTGGTCCCTTTGAACAATAACTATAGGAGGCTTCCAATAAAAACCTCCTCCTACTGATGTATATTATCTGCAGATTCACATTTAGTGAGGCTTGGGCAAGAGGCCGTTGATTTGTTAAATAAAGGGAAGGGGCAAAAATCTGGTGCAGGGGGTAACCATATGACCTGAATAACTTGTACCTTTGATTGTAATGGTAAGACCTAAACATGAGAAGTGACCAAACGTGCAAGAGTCTAGCATACATGACATGATTTTTCTTTCTCTTTCTCTGAACAAGGAAGAGGAAGACTCACTAAGATGGCAGAAACCCACTCCACAGCAACTTGGAGCACTCCAATGGAGCAGGGCTTTCATTGAGGCCGGCCCTGTTCTGTGTAACAATATCCCCACTGACATACCACAGGTCGCTTCTATCTATACTTTCCGTAAACAACCGAAGGCATTTTTGCTTTGATCAGCTTTTCCTGTACTCAGTTGTGCTGCTCTTAAAAGGTTCTCTTTTACTGTTTATGACGACACGTTAATAATAATGTTTAACAACACCTCTATCAAACGCCCTGGGGCACATACATGGAAGGCAATTCACAATTTAATTAATTAATTAATTAATTTATAGTTTAGTCATTGACACATTCCAGTCAGATGCTATCTGAAGGGCAAAGAGAGAGAACTCTTCAAAAAAAAAAACAGTAGCCCATAGGTCCCAAGGCACCTGAACTCGAGTTAGATTAATTGTCAGGGACCGGCACGGCTCCAAAGAGTGTGGGGTGGAGGCAAGGGACCAGGGTAGTGAACCAGGAAAGGGGACTAGTGATTTATGGGGTGTCACACCACCTGCAAGGCAGGAACCAGGGGCAGTCCAAGGCAGAGGAAGGCACACGACATATAACAGAGGAAGAAAGGGGAGTTCAGGCAAGGGATGGGTCCATAGATTCCCCATCTTCCCCCACCTCACTGTCTCCTAGAACCAGGAGGGGGTTGGAAAGGGAAGAGCAGTGGACCTCTGTGCAGAAGTCTCAGGTTGCAGGCACACAACTCATCAGAGGAGGGGATATAAGGCAGGGGAGGGGAGGGGCCCAACTGTTGCTGCAACTGTTCCATAGGGCCCAGACCTATGGACAGCTGCCTAGAGGATAAAATCATGTTTATGTGTGTGTATCCAGAGCAATGTGGAAACTGCTGTAAATTCTTCTCTTGCCAATAAAGTGTTGACTATCAGACTCATGTCTTCCTTATCTGGGATGACCCATGACGTTAATTAGCAATTGCAGTGGTCAGTTAATTGATGGAGAGAATGACTAAATCCAATCCCTTCTTCCCGCCACTTAAACAACTAACCTGTGATATTACATGCACAGCCTGCCAGTTGGATCAGGTCAGAACTGCATGTCTAGCACCCGTTCTCCTCCAGCTAAGGTTATTGTACAGAAACCTTTATGCCCCCACTGTATTAGGGAAACATTAAGTAAGACAGACATCCTTTCAGTTAATCTACTGTAGGGGAAAGTATTTGCTACACCGTCAGTCAAGACATAATAAAGCAAACCATAGTGTATAGTCTTGACAGGTGGGAAGACAATAATCCAACTGAGCAGCAAATGCTAAATACTTCATTGTACTGATGTTAGTGGACATGGCAGTTTGCAAACAAGGCTTACTCACACATGCCATATTTAATTACAAAACATGCCCACTGGGAAAGGTATGGAAGTAAGTTAGTCCTCTGATGTTTGCTGCCAATAGATGAAACTTTAATTCCTAGAACCTCTCAGCTAGGAAATGGTAAAGGATGTAACTTGGGAGGGAGCAGTGAATAGTTTCTTTTCTGGCAAAAAAATGTGAAGCCACCTTGGGAGGTGTAGCAGCAAAGTTTGTGAAAGAAAGCAATTGTGAAGGTGGGGAGAAGGATGTCCACCAGGCTACAGGTCAATGGAGCTTGGCATGAGCGTCAGCGCACCCAGCAATGAACTAGAACAGAAAACCAATTCAATTTGTATACCTGTGGTTGGTGTGTGGGTGTGTTACAATGAGAGGTGGAAATTTAGTTCAGCTCACATTTTAATGTGAACTTACCTACTTCACACTTCCTAAAACAAAATGCTGTTGTTGTTGTTTAGTCGTTTAGTCGTGTCCGACTCCTTGTGACCCCATGGACCAGAGCACGCTAGCATGCTGCTATCCGTCAAAATTCACACATTTCCAAATTTTGTGTATCTGATCTAACGTATCTGATCTAACGTTTAAAATTCATCTGTCTCTCTTTGACCCCACTTCCCTTACATTCTGCAATTTACATCTCTTTCTTTCTTCTGTGGTTTTGTACTGAAACAAATCCAGACACAGATACTTTTAAAGCGATGCTTCCCCAACAATATTAACAGGTTGAGTTAACCTCAACTAGATTAATTCTTATTTAGTTTGAAAATCTAATTAGCTTTTTGTTGGAGTTGAGGCAACAACTGTCTAAACTTATTTTAACACAAATGTGCTAACCATTTAATTACCAAACAGTTCACATATAAATACAAGCTGCCCACTTCCATGGCGTACAATTTTGCTTTCCTAAACAAAACAGATGTTTGCTAATTCACTGTGTCCATTTTGTTTTTTACTATGATTATGAGGGATCCACAGCTGGCCTTCAGCAACTGTTCAGTAAATGGTTCCTTGTTTGGATTTTTAGAAAACATATTATACCACACCAAATTGTTTACTCTGTTTGATGTACTAAAGAAATAATAACTGAAGAAGTAAGCCAACACTTAAGGCAATTCATTACCTTTGAATTCAATTCCACAGACACAGACAAAGCACAACATTAGTAATGTGATCCTACAGGTATTTATATTAAAATCCACGCATTTACCTTGCAGTATGCTTGTTGACTCTAGTAGTGGTTTAATTTACAGCCTGATTCTGAAATTATTTTGGTGACCCATTTTCAATTCTTAATGAGTAAAACTAACTTACTCAAGAATCTAGGGCATTGCTGAATAACTATTTTGCTTACCAAAGCCACCTCCTTTTCTATATGCACCTCTTTTAGTGTTAGACCACACCACTCTTTCCCCTAAGAAGCTACATTTCTCTAAATCATTTTGATCATCAAACATCAGTATATTAAACATTAGATTCAAAGTGTATTTTGCTCTATTTTTAAAAAAATTCAGTTTAATCATTCCATAGACTCAACTGGGTCTAGTGGCTAGGTTGTGGGACAGAGGCACCTAGGATCAATTCTATCTCACCCTCTCAAGACTCCCTAGGCAGATGCACAAATGTTGGACAAGGTCTGGGGAAACCTGGGTTCAAATTGCCACTCAATGATGTAGTTCACTGATAGACCTTGAGCAAATCATCAACTTTCAACTTAACCTATTTTGCATGTTTGTTAGGAGGAAGAAAATGAGGAAGAGGATCATATACATGACCTTGGTCTCCTGGGAGAAAAGGTGGCATATACACATAATAAATAAATTGCACATCACTATTGACAAATAACCTTATTGTCTAAAGTACTCTGAATGCTAACATCATTTTCATCACATCAATTCAAAGCCAAATTAATTCAATTGGGCACTTTAACATTGGCTTTAAAAAAAATCAATGTAATTTAATAATATAAGGTAAAATATATAGGTTTTAAGTGGTTTGTAGATTGGCAGTAGTAAGGATGAAAAAAAGATGTGGAAAGGAAGAAACAGTTCTACAAAGCCTTGGCACAGATCCTGCATATGAAATTGTTACTTGAAAACATAGGCATTTTTAATGTAGTTTGAGTTCTGTATTACACACATCACAAGATTGATCCCGATGGTTCCCAACAGGTGGTCCGGGGACCCCCAAGGGTCCGCGAGCTATGCCAGAGGGGTCCGCAAGATGCTATTAGAATAAAAAATATATTAAATATATTTCGTATGATAACAGATTTTTTGTTTTGACTGCTTCCTGCATGAGCAGAGTCTAGCGCAAAACTAGAATTAGATAGAGGCAGTAGTTCTGCTGTATGCCATTAGGTGGCACTTTACAAACACTACTGTTTTGCAAAGAGGCAGCGCACGCATTCTACTAACGCTCACCTCCCCAAGATGCTTTGCGTGTGTCGGCTTCATTTGTGCGCTACTGCGCAGGTACCCTGTCTTCTCCATTCCCCTCCCTCCTCCCTGGCGCGCGCTGCCTCTTTCCAAAACAGTAGTGTTTGTAAACAAAGCGTTGTTTTTCGCGGAAGCTACAGTTTGCGTAGTTAAAAATGGACCGTTGGTTAAAAAGTGGCTCGTTAAAACGACAAAGGCCTACAGATGAAGAGGAAGAACTGTAAAAAACGTATAAATATAAAATATAAAAAGACTCTTAATTTGGCTCTCACTTTTTAATTTTAGGATTAGGAATTAATGGGGGTCCTTGTCACAATAGCGGCTCGATGAGGGGTCCTCGAGAAAATTTTGTTGGGAACCCCTGATCTACAGTATTTGAATTTGGCTTTTGTCTGAATTCACAGACTTAGTAGAGTTATGAGTTCACTGTGGTCCTCTTTTCATAAGCTGACTCTGAAAATAATGTTTCAATTTTCCTTTGCAGAACTAATTGGTTTATAATTACACAATTCTAACACACAAGTAATGAGATCATACGCCCTGATAGCTAAACACATTCAAGTATCTATCTATATGATCTACTCATGCTTCTGTTGCCATTATTATTATTATTACTATTAATGTCTTTGATTAGTCAACCTCTTATAATTGCTATTAGGGATCGTTAAGTATACAAACTGGAGACAAGAAGAGAAACAGATATAGATATAGATATACACATAAATATCTGTTTCCCTAATTGTTTCTCTCTCTATGTATATATTCCAGTTATTGCATCAATTAAATTCCATACTTCTTTAATTAAAGCTCAACAGCTCAACATTGTTTCAAAAACTTTAATTCCAGAAGACTTTTAAAAAGATAAATCTTGGTTGAATTTCTAAATGGTAGAAAAACTATGGCAGTGGAACAAGCTTTCCAAGAGGATTGTGGGCCCTGACTCACTGAAGGTCTTCTAGCAGAGGCTGGGCAGTCATCTTTTGGGGGTGCTCCAGCTCTGGATTTCTTGCATCAAGCAGTAGGTTGAACTAGATCAGTGCTGTGCCAAATATTTCTCCCATGTTTCTTTTTAATTAATGGACAAAACATCCATGCAAAAATCAACAAAGGGAAGAAAAAAAATGGATAAATTCTCATGGAGGAGGTGCAGGGTTTTTGTTATGCTTGCCTTCCATTCGAAGTAACAAAGACATTGCGAGTGTCCTTTCTTTTATTCTGCAATCAACTTTCCAGAGGTCTGCACATTTAATAGTAAATGTTACTAAGGCATAGCTGATAGTGACCAGTTATTTTTTCCCCATAGTTGGCATTGTATCCTAAAATATAGTAATGGCCCTGAACCTATTACCTAAACACCCAGGAGCAGCCCCTTCTTTAAAAAAATGTACTCCTACTAACCAACTCTGCAAACCTGGTTTCTCTCCCCATGCCCTTATATAACAAGCCCCCAATGCTGTTTGATACCCTGAACACAATACAATTAGCTCTGAGTTCTATTAAAGCTCCACCACCACAGAAGAGATATGTTATAAGCCACTATTAACTTGTAATGTATAGGCTTGGATTTACTCTTTTGGCTTTGAGTTCTGGCAGGAAACTTCTGGAGGGCTTTGTCTGGTAAAATCTGGACTTCATATAAAGTGTTTCGTACAGTGGCGAAAAAAACTGTTAAGCTATTTCAGTCCAAATAAATCCATCTTATTTATCTTAGGGATATCATTTTGAATTCTAAGAATGCAATTTCTTAGAACAAAGTTGAAAGTCCCAACACAGTAACTTACTGACACAGACATAATTCTACTGAAATACGGCTACGACTCTTTTCTTAACCTCAATTTCCTATTCAAAACAATGGGGCTTCAGCACTTAAAAAATCCCTTTAAAGAACTGGCATAAGTATCCCTACTACCTCCCAAGCTTTGTTTTGCCAACACTATTAAGAGTATTGTATCATACTCATATTTCTGATCTAAAATTATATTTATTCATTTACCTTTTCTGTTTAAAAAGGAACTTTTCAAAGGCGCTGTGGTTCAGATCCTGATTTTCTTTTTTAAAAATAAAGCAAAACTATTGTAAGAAAAGAAGCCTCAGAACATAACCATAGTGCCCTGCTACTTCTACTGGTGGATTCCTCCTATGATATGTTGCTTTCAAGATGTACATTCTAGTCTTTCCCATAGAACTTCTTTGAACATCATTCTCACACAGAAATATACTCCTGTACATACATAAAGTGTGAATGGACTGTGTAGAAGAACATTCAAAGCGTTTTTGGAAATTAATCAAACGGTAGGTTAAAAGAAATCTCGAATCTCACAATGATAAAACATCAAGCAAAACTCATCCCCCCCCCCAATGAGCATGATAATCGAGCCTAAAAGATACTTAAACATAAACATTTCTGTGGGCATAGGCCTTCACATCTGGAGAGTTCGTTTGATAATATCGAATCTTCCCTCACATGGAGAATCTTGTCCCTGATATAGACATTTCTCTTTTTCCATACAAGCAAAATTCCATGTACATTCTGAGATAGTAGAGAGTCCATACAATAATTTTATTTCATTATGTGCTTTGTCACATGGGGTGTTCAGATGTAATGACAAATCGCCATTTGGCATAATGTCAAGAAGTCGTCAATGACTTGACACTTCTCTCGTTCTGAATGTGTTGCTTGTTTTTCCCTTTACTAATTTTAGGAAAGCAAGTTCCCCATTTTGTCCCCAACAGCAACATGTGGTGGTGCTTGCCCGACAAGCCAGGGTCAGAAACCAGATCACCTCAAACCAGGCAATCAACAATGGATGGAAAGAATCACTATGCAAAAAATTCATGAAACTAAGCAAAGATTAGAGGGACGTGGGTGGCACTGTGGTCTAAACTACAGAGCCTAGGCCCTAGGGCTTGCTGATCAGAAGGTCGGCGGTTCAAATCCCCACAACAGGGTGAGCTCCTGTTGCTCGGTCCCAGCTCCTGCCAACCTAGCAGTTCGAAAACATGTCAAAGTGCAAGTAGATAAATAGGTACCGCTCTGGCAGAAAGGTAAACGGTGTTTCCGTGTGCTGCTCTGGTTCACCCGAAGCGGCTTAGTCATGCTGGCCACATGACCCGGAAGCTGTACGCCGGCTTCCTCAGCCTATAGAGCGAGATGAGCGCTGCAACCCCAGAGTTGTCCGCAACTGGACCTAACAGTCAGGGGTCCCTTTACCTTTATACAAGGATTAGAGATCAAAGCTCCTGGTTTTACACCTGAACCAATCAAGCAACCAAGCAAGCTACTGCATTGTAAAATTCTTCTTATTACTTGATGGAGTGATAAAAAATAACCAGGTTGACTCCTGTACTGTATGCATGCATCAGGTAGAAAACAAATAATCTGCATGCGACTATTTTAATTGAGTTCTTAACTGAATGCAGAGAATCATTGAATCATTGAATTGTAGAGCTGGAAGGTACCCCAATAGTCATCTAGTCCAACCCCCTGCAATGCAGGAATCTCAACTAGAGGTTTAACATTGTTTTGTTTCTTAACTTGGGAGGTCTGATATCACAAAACTTCGAAGAGATTTAACTAATAAAGCAAAACTATTCATGCATGTTATGCAAATAAAACATCTTGCCTCCATTCCAATCTGAAACAATGTATTTTGAATAGGTGCCTGTGGCAAAAGGCAAAGAAACTGAGATGCATGTTTTACATTAGGATTTTAGAAGAAAAATCTTTCAGTGTTTATACAATTTAACAACATTCAATTTTTCACTGTGCAACAAGGCTACAGGTTTAGAGCAGACAAAAATCAAGCATGAAATGAGATGATTAGTTCTATTCTGTAAGATTAACATGTAAATGACACACAGATATGTCTGCTTACCTCCCATGAAGCATTAGGAAGGCAGAATCTAAGTAAAATTACTGTTACAATTCAGTAGAGTATCTGTTTTTCTATGACTAACAGCATACTATGACTAAATTTTTTTATCTAGACATTTTTAATCTGTCTCCCTTTCACCCTGAAATATCAGGGAAAGACAATTAATAAACAAAATTACAAACTGAAATTAAGAATAGACATATTAAAATATATTTTCAATCCATATTACAATACAAATAAAAAGCCATCAACTTATACTGGAAGAAATTTAGGGATGTTACACACATAAAACTTTTCTTTTCATAACTCCATAATTAGTGTGAAGTTTTCATATCTACAAAGTGTTTGAACTGATTGAAGTTTGCATCGCCAACAGCCAGCAACTTTCATTTTAAAGTTTGTGTCTCCAACAGAAACTTTTATTTCTGTTAGCACTTATATAGAGCAGCCATATTGTTGCAACTGCTAATCTGCAATGGCTCTTTCCTTAAGCAGATGGCCCAATGTATTCCGCTCTGGTCAGACCTCACCTGGAGTACTGTGTCCAGTTCTGGGCACCACAGTTCAAGAAGGATACTGACAAGCTGGAACGTGTCCAGAAGAGGGCAACCAAAATGGTCAAAGGCCTGGAAATGATGCCTTATGAGGAACGGCTTAGGGAGCTGGGTATGTTTAGCCTGGAGAAGAGAAGGTTAAGGGGTGATATGATAGCCATGTTCAAATATATGAATGGATGTCATATAGAGGAGGGAGAAATGTTGTTTTCTGCTGCTCCAGAGAAGCGGACACGGAGCAATGGATTCAAACTACAAGAAAGAAGATTCCACCTAAACATTAGGAAGAATCTCCTGACAGTAAGAGCTGTTCGGCAGTGGAATTTGCTACCAAGGAGTGTGGTGGAGTCTCCTTCTTTGGAGGTCTTTAAGCAGAGGCTTGACAGGCATATGTCAAGAATGCTTTGATGGTGTTTCCTGCTTGGCAGGGGGTTGGACTGGATGGCCCTTGTGGTCTCTTCCAACTCTATGATTCGTTCAAAGAGAGAGAGAGAGAGAGAGAGAGAGAGAGAGAGAGAGAGAGAGAGAGAGAGAGAGAGAGAGAGAGACTATACACAGACATATTGTGTAGGGTAAGAAATCATACCAGAGGAATATACACTACAGCATTATTAGACAAACCCATATATTATGACAACAATGAAGGCATGAAATGGCTAATAAAGAAAAAGGTCATTTGTAAAGTGCTGTGAAATCAATATATTGGGTACACAGACTGTCCCCTGAAGACTGCACGTGCAAGCTATTTGCTTTGGAGAAGGCAATTAATGTACAAAAGGGGGAGAACCATTTTATAATATACTGGAAGTTGCAGATAAAATGTCTATGCTTAATGAACCACAAGAATATTTACTGTATTAATATAGCAACAGCCTGGTGAACCAGATTCATATTTAATTAATGGATTCAAGACCTTCTGCTGTTGGAAAATTATATGCACAGTGAATTTGTATGCTGCAAACCAGGGAAGGTATCACCAAGTCCAAGAGGATGCCAGTATGGTTAATGAGTAGAGTCAAGGAAGCTATTACAGGCAAGAACGCTTCCTTTGGAAAACGCATGTCTTCCACAAATGACGAAAATGTGAAGAAATGCACTGTGTGTTAGAAACTGTGATATGAAAGCTAGGAGTTGAATGGTACCTTAAACCTAGGTTATGGGCACCACAAGGAAGTGTCTAGGTGCAGGGGCATAGAAATGGGGGGTTGGTCTGCCCCAGGTGCCATCATGGAGGAGGGGTGACAAATTATCAAGGAACAATTACTGCCCTACTAGGGCAGTTCATAAAAAAACCTTTTTAAAACAAATTGCCTGCTCCAAAGCTCTTCTCTTACTACACTAGGGATTGTAGTAAGATATGTGAAATTTCATGCATATCAGTTAATATTTTGACCCTCCTCCACAAAAATAGCTGTTTACTTGGCCATTTTCCTATGTTGTGAAGGCTGAAATTTTAATTCAGTGGAGCAGGGTCAAGATATTAACTGATATGCATGAAATTCCATATATAGCCATATAACCCCTAGTTTAGTAAGATAAGACCTTTGGAGCAGGCATTTTTTTTATTTAAAAAAATGAACCGCCCTACTGCCCTACTCTCCGCTGGGCTTCCCTCCCCCACCTCCAGTCTCCGCTGTTGTGTCTTTATCTGTTGTGTGTCCTGGCAGAGGGGGAAAACAGAAGAAGGATGGCTATCGGTCAGGGATGGTCTAGTTGAGATTCCCGCAATGCCCCAGGGGTTTGGCTAGATGACCCTCAGGGGTCCCTTCCAACTCTACAATTCTCTGGTGCAGGCTTGTGCAGAGTTTTAGGTACAAGTTGGATGCAAGGGGTGCATAGGATTGCAGCCCATCTTATGCACCGTCGGCTCTGGAAGAAGTCCCACTGATCATGATGAGACTAGATGGCTGCTATGCAGTCCTGTTTTTTAAATAAATGTTTTCCTTTTCAGATAATACAGAGCATGGTGAAATCACAATAAATAAAACCTCCCCTTCAGTAGTTTCAAGCACTACTACAGGTTCCACATAATATTTGTACTCTGTTATTTACTGTGACAGCACCTGCACTTTGGAACTCCCCGCCTGTTGCAACAAAGCACGTGCCTTTGTGCTAGACTCTTTTCGGGTACCTGCTAAAAGCATTCTTCTTTAGGCAAGCATACCTAGATGCTCAGGAAGTTGAAGTAATTTTAATTGTAATATTTTAGCTTTTGCATGTTTTAAGGTAGGGTTGTTAATTTTTCTTGATTTTACTGCTGTGGTGTTTTTTTTGTTTTTTGTTTTAGTAAACCACTTTGCAGGTTTTTAAAAATAAATTTTATTAAATGTACAATAAACATGAATAAAATAACACAAGCCAAAACACAATCCATCCTATGATTTAAGTATCTGTCCATAGTTGCCTACTTGTTTTCAGAGGCCCAGAATCCACATTCCTTTGTAAAGAAATATGAAATAATGTAAAACCATTTTTTCAGGCAAAAAAATAAAAATCAAGGGGCGTTGACAAGAAATTTTTCGCACTGGATACCACCTGACCTTCCTACGCCTCTGTCTAGGTACACTTTTTATAACAAGAATACAAAGCTAAAAAAATGAATTAACTGCAGCTAAAATCCTATGTTCATTTTTCACATGGTCTAGTCCTCATCTGAAGACTGCAATAACAAAGTCATACTTCCCCTGCCCACTCCCCTAATATTCTTATGAGGCTCCCTTCTCCAGTCTTCAGAGAGTGGCTGGAAGTGGGGAGGCAGAAAAAGATCCTCCTTTTCCTCCAGCATTGGCAATCTTAGGCTCAGTACTGCGCCCAGAGTTCAGAAACTGCTCACATTAATGAAATTCCCCTGCTGTAAAATGCACCTAGAACAATGGGAGTTTCGGATGCTGAACACACACATTGGCAAAAGAAATACAAGCAGATAATAAGGGATGCACAAAAGAATTTAAGGAGCATGCTACTGGAAAAAAAAACAAATTAAGAGTAACAATAAAAAATAAAAAAATAGCAGCATGAAAGTGTCTTGGTAGATGGTTGGATGGCAAGGCAGTCAAAGATGTGCCCGAAGAGCCTGATTGTGTACTACATCCAGAATTTGAAGTTGTATGCCAGGGACTTAACCTGGAACCATCTGCATGCAATGCATGTGTTATGCCCACAAAAAATGCCTCAAGTATACCAGTATAAAAATAGCTTTGCCACAGTGGTCCATCCATTGGTAACCTCATTATTAGATTACCATAATGTGCTTTATATGGGGCCACCTTTGTACTTGGGTTCAGAAGCTGTGCCTACTACAAAGTGCAACTTCTAGGGTGCTCAGAGGATGTCCAGCTTTACACATATTACACAGGTGTTAAAAGATCTGCACTGGCTGTCTGCACTGGCTGTCTATTCACTCAAACCAGCTTTCAGCAGCTGTGAAAAAGACAAAGTCCATGCTTTTCAGAGGAACTGGAAAGAAAACTGCCACTTTCATAAGCCCATTCTACAAACCTATGACACAGCCAGAATTGGAAAATTGTGTCAAGTTCTGGTTGCCTTACCTCAAAGAGAATATAGTAGAGTTGGAAAAGGGGCAACCAATATGATTACAGGGATGAAACAACTCAATATGTAACACATAGGACTTTTTAGTTTAGAGGAAATGCAAGTAAGAGGCAGCGTGATATTATGCATGGATGGAGAAAGTGGAGAAAGAAAAGGTTTTTTTTTCCCCACTGGAAATCATGGGCATTCAATGAAGCTGAACGTTTGAATATTCAGGACAGATAAAAGAAAAGTACTTCTTAGAACATAAGAATAGCCTGTGGGGTCAGGCCAACAGCCCATCATCCTGTTCTAATCTCACAGTGACCAACCAGATCACCACAGAGCAGGAAACCAGAACACCAAAGAGCAGAAAATGAGCATAAGAGCACTTTCCCCTCCAGCTGTGGAGGTAGAGAATAGGCCTCATGGCTAGTCTAATCTTCTTTTAAAGCCATCCAAATTGACTATGCACTGCATAAAGAATAACTATACTTTATCTGTCTTAAATCTTCCAACATTCAGTTTCATGTAGTGCATAAAGGTAAAGGTAAAGGGACCCCTGACCATTAGGTCCAGGCGTGACCGACTCTGGGGTTGCGGCGCTCATCTCCCATTATTGGCCGAGGGAGCCGGCATACAGCTTCCAGGTCATGTGGCCAGCATGACAAAGCTGCTTCTGGCGAACCAGAGCAGCACATGGAAACGCCGTTTACCTTCCCGCTGTAGCAGTACCTATTTATCTACTTGCACTTTGACGTGCTTTCGAGCTGCTAGGTTGGCAGGAGCTGGGACCAAGCAACAGGAGCTCACCCCGTCGCAGGGATTCGAACCGCCGACCTTCTGACCAGCAAGCTCTAGGCTCTGCGGTTTAAACCACAGTGCCACCTGCGTCCCTCATGTAGTGCATAGTTGGTCTATAGAACTCGCTCCCACAGAAGGCAGACAAATGGCTATGTTCTACCTCCACTGTCAGTGGCAATTGCAGTTGCTGGGCACCACAGTTGGGCAAAGTCCTGTGCACTCAAGCCCTGCTTATGAGCTTCCCACAAGTATCTGGGTGGCCACTGTGGGAACAGGATTTTGGACTGGATGGGTCACTGGCCTGGTCCAGCAGGCTCTTCTTATGTTCCTAGCTACTGAGCCAAGTTCATGGTTTTGTTGTTGACATTTCAAGCCCTAAACACCAGAATACTTGGCAGACTGCCTCCCCTGGTATAAAGCAAACTGATATTTAAAAGCCTCAGAGAAGACATTGCTGGCTGTCCCCTGACCAGTGTATCCTCACTTGGTGACAACGTCCTTCTTGGTGATAGCATTAACCCTCTGGAACACCTTCCCTGGGGTATTTTGTGAGGCAGAGACAGTTGTGTTACCCAAGCTTTCCTGGACTCTGTTTCTTACTGTCTATTTTATTTTGTACACTGCTCAGTTTTATCTTGTTTAGTTCTGTGTTTTCATCTAGTTTTTAATGATTTTTGTTGAATGCTGTTGTATTGTTCTTATGTAAACCATATAGATATTTTGATCATAAGGTAAAGGTAAAGGGACCCCTGACCATTAGGTCCAGTCGTGACCGACTCTGGGGTTGCACGCTCATCTCGCATTATTGGCCGAGGGAGCCGGCGTATAGCTTCCAGGTCATGTGGCCAGCATGACAAAGCCACTTCTGGCGAACCAGAGCAGCACACGGAAACGCCGTTTACCTTCCCGCTGTAGTGGTACCTATTTATCTACTTGCATTTTGACGTGCTTTTGAACTGCTAGTTTGGCAGGAGCTGGGACCAAGCAACAGGAACTCACCCCGTCACAGGGATTCGAACCGCCGACCTTCTGATCAGCAAGCCCTAGGCTCAGTGGTTTAACCACAGCTGGGTCCCTATATTTTGATCATATGAAGCAGTAAAAATATGGGAAGGAAGGAAGGAGAAAAGCACATGTTCTCCATGTAGAAAGTTTCAGGGTCCATTCTTGACATCTCAAGTTAGAAGGAAGGGATGGAAAACCATGCTGCTTAACACCCTGGAGAGAGTAGCAATAGATACAATGAGACTGGTTTGAGCAATGGTAACTGATTCATGCAGGACAAGTTCGTTGTCATTTAAAGCAATATTAACTGTTGAAGTATTTCACCTACATTTGGGCAGTAAGATAAACCCAAAGGTCATCAGAAAGATTTGAAAACAACTCAGATCCATTTGACTCTGTCATATCAATTTCCTGACCTGTATATTCACGGCTAAATAAACACAGTGCACTTCCCAACTGAAAATGAACAAGCTTTTCCCTGAATAAGATCACTTCTGCATAGGAAAAATCTAGCCTTGAGCTTAAGCAATACTTTAAAAATGTATATGATTCAGACACTGGGAATTTCCCTCCCCTCCACTTTTTATACAGATGCACATATACCTACTTGGTTGCATATTATTTTAATTTAATTTCCTACTATGCTTTCCTCTTTCTTTTTATTCACCGCTTATCACCTTGTGAAGAAATTCCTTTTAAAAGTCACCACAAACCACAAAGTTGGTAGAAAAGCAAAAAGGAATATGTCCAAATAATTTCTTAATCAACACAATACTGTAGTTGTTTGTTTTGCCCGTTAAGCAGAGATCAAAACATATGAGAATTAGAAATGCTTTCATTACCACTGCATGATTGATAGAGCTTATAGAGTTCAAACAGTGCTCTTACAGTAAGTGAATCAGAACTTTATTTTACACCAGCTCAGTTATATGTTACAGTTTGGTACACTGATCAAAATCGGACTCAAAATGCAGTATTCAGAGATTTAGTAAATCTTCTGTTTTGAAACCTGTGTGTCAATCAACCACCACTGAGATCCATATAAAATGTTTATCACTTCTTCAAGAGTTTTATAAGGAGCTGGTTTGATACATCATTTCTAAAATGGTGTTGTGTGCTGCTTTATTTTGTAATCAGGTGTTTTATCTTGAAATTGATCATTTGAAATAAGATGGCATTACATCGATCATTTAATCATACTTTGTATTGATACCAGCCCTGGGATGAAGGGTAGGATATAATTTAAAATAAACACAATATATTATAACAAGATTTGCCAAATTCTTAAATGAGAGGATAAGAGATACAGCAGTAGGACAGAGCAGAGAATGCATCTGCTTGGGGAATAACCATCAGGGTCGGCTGTTAAAGGAACTGCTAGGTGCAGCTACTAGTTAATCTTAGTTTAATACAGGGAGGCAGTAAGGATCACATAAATTGAGAGACTAGGAAAATAACATATCCAAGCTTTGAGAATTTGCATGTTTGGTAAATGCAATCCTTTACCTAAGCAGTTGCAACAAGTTTCATTTAAGGCAGAATGTACTTTGCATGGGAAACAGAGTTTTACCACTATGACCACATTCACACATCACAGAGATAGTAGGAACAAATACTAGTGGCTACAGATTATGACTTGTTGGAAATGAAACAAACAACAATCCCTGGTATGGATGGAATGCTTTGCAAGGGATTGTGGTTTGTTTCCTTCCAGTGTTGGAAAGGGTTCGGGTTAGGCAGTGCTCCCCCCCCCTAAAAAATTTTAGGGGTATGTGTACCCCTGCACCCCCCCCTTAGAAAAAAAGCACTAGGGTTAGGGAAAGGCTTAGATTTGTTTAGACCCAGTAAACCGTGGTTAATGGCCTGCTGTGATATACTGTACAGACATAGCCACTGCCTTTCTTTTTCTCCTAATACTAAGGAAGTGCCAAGGGGACACAATCTGCACCTATGAAGGTGTCAGGGGATTCTTGCGACTACTCTAGAGTAACGACGCTCCGCATGCTTGTCTTTAAAGTCTTTATTGGTGCAATCTATTTACAGTGAAACTGGTGTATAAAAGCATGTCTGCTTAGTCCGAAGCAGAATCCGGCACTGGACCGCCCCTGGACCTCCTCCAACATAAGAGTCTCGGGACAGCAAATCTCTTTCCCCTCCTTCTCCTGCGTAATTCCGGAACCAGAGGGGGAAAGGGTCTACGCTCCATGTTTTCCTTCTCCCCCCTTTCCCCCCTCTCTCTTACTCCTTCCTGTGTAGCAGGGGCTCTCCCTTGCTGCCAGAGCCCTGGCCCTTTCTCTCCCCTTCCTGAATGGACTCCTGAGCATCCTCGCTGCTATCGCTGCTTGTGGAGGAGCTGCTTCTGATGAGGGGAGGGGGGTCCCTATATTCCCTTCCCCTTACAGTAGGGTTGCCTATTATAAGAAATTTTTCTACCAATTGTGTCCTAAAACAAGAAGTCCAGCTGCAGGGCAGTGGGGAGAATTACTATGGGAGGAGTTAAGAATCCAGCCCTCCTGCTCTGCCCATTGGGAATATGAATGTGCCAGAAATTATTGAGTTAAAAATCTGGATGACTGCATGCTGCACTCCTAGGCAGCTGTTGAGTGGCACCACAGAAAACTGCCAGTACCTGTACACTTACTTTGCTCCACTCCATCCACCCATCTTTTGCCCTCCCCCCCCAAGTCAATCAGCATCTTATGGCCGCTGTGCACACTCAGTCCTGGTTGTGTTGTTTTGGAGGTCCCTTCCCATTTAGGGTTAAATTGTGAAGATTTTTTTTTATTGGTTCTGCAAACCTTGGGGCTCTGCTGAGACTGCTGATACATGCCTTTTATGTGTGGCTTGTAATATTTTGTCTACCTAAGCAGTAAGACTCAAGCCTGGACATCAGAAACAGAAGGAATAATAAGAGAGGTGGCAACATTAGATTACCAAAAATACATTCCATACAAACGCACCTCCATATGTTTGGAAACAGAACCACTACATTGGGGGGTGCTGATTGCCACAACTTTGTCTGCAGCCCCTTATCTCCACATATACACAGCTGCCACATATACACAGGGACCCTAAGCAGCAACATACAATGCAGGTTTTGGTGCTGCATGAAAACCCTGCCATGTGTGAGCCGAAGCACTTCTGCGTATGCAAGTTGGAGGGCTGGATGCAAGCCCTTGTGTATTAAACAAACAAAATCCAGATGAAAGCTCATCTGCAGGATGAAAACCACTGCACACAATGACAAATTGATAGTCTCCCAAAGGCTGAGCTCATTTTCATTCATTGTTTTGAAGAAAGCCAAAAACCCACTGGAGTGCATGAGAATCTTTTCATTCACTTCCACGGGCTTTGACCTTGCAGCAAATCTGCTAGGTAACTGATTTGCCTTGGTCTCTTGGGTGGCCGCTCAAGGCATCCCCTCTCATGTTCAGTCAACACAGATAGTAAAAGTTACCTAGCCGGCTAATAGACACATAAAGTTAAACTGATGTATCTCATGATATGATACCCAGCAGGATTCATTTCAAAACATTGGAGCTTTTGCTAATGAGCAAAGCAGATGCACGGCTCAGACCTAGCCTTATGCTGTGTCAGATCTAAAATCACAAGTGTGTATTTTATAACAAGGTTATAAAATTCAATATGAAAAGTGGTAATTGTGATCTTTAAAATCAAAAATGTCTTTTGCAGGTATATGAAGAGAATACTTTTCCATCAGATTATGTTACAGAATAACAAACCATTAAAAACAGCAGTGTTGTGATTGCACATCAGCTTCCTTCAGTATTGAAGCTGAAGCACCACTTGCATTGTGGTTCAAAAACTGTCTGACAACAATCAGATTTGCTGCACAACAACGGATCTCATGATAGCGGCTAGACTGTTTTAAGAGATATGTATTAAACATGACGGTGATTCAAATAATGTGTGCTATTCTTGCCTAAGGTTCTTTAAACAGCTTTCTCCCTTTCCCGTGGCATGTTGTGACCCTTTGGATCCCAACCATAGGTGGTAATTTTTGACACAAAACTCTTCAAACAACTCAGCTGTTTTCAAAACATTGAGCAAAGCTTTGAAGCATGTGCATATGGAACGCAGAAAAGCCATTCATAAATCTGAAACAGGGTAGTAAGTCCTCTTAGTACCAGTAAAAACTAATGGGAATAATCAAGCAATATAAACAGCTACATTCCCCTCCTCAGAACATCAATAGATTCCAGCCATCAGATTCACTTCTGTTTACATGCTCTCTCTGCTGAACTATTTCAAGTCATAAGAATTGTTCACACTAACTTCTAGGGATGCTTGAGGAATTTCATCTCTGTGAATTGCGATGTGAACTTACCTGATCTACATCTATACCCACCTAATGTGCAGATATACCCACATAAAAGTAATAAATCTAATTTCTAATTTCAGTGGGTCTGCTCTGGATTAACACTGGATACAACCTACAGTTCTTAGCTCTCAAAATGCACCAAATGCTTATTCTGGGGTAAAATACATTTAGAAATAAGTACACTGGGATGAAATATGTGTTTAAATACATATTTTGTGATAAAATACAGAATCACTTATTTGTATATGATTTTTTGTGATGGCATACACACACACACACACACACACACACACACACACACACACGTATATATATACCGTATATCAGAAATGGGACTGAATGACAGATTTAGCACTTGCTAGAAGGCATAGAAGCATAGCACTATGAAAGCAGGCACCTGATATTTAAATGGCTATGGAGGAAACAGCAGGCAATCCTACAAGGCAGCAGATCATTCAGTTTATGACATATTTCCAGAGAGTGGTCTGTATACCTTGAAGGATCCTTGAGTAAACTCAGAGTTCTCTCTCATGACTCCATCTATATTCAGTGCACATATAGCTCAGTTGGTTACAGCAAGGTGCTGATAATGCCAAGGTTGTAGGTTCGATCCTCACATGGGACAGCTGCATATTCCTACATTGCAGGGGTTGGAATAGATGGTCCTTGGGACACAGGCGGTGGAAGGGGATTGCGGTCCACCTCGGGTGTCATCCCTGAGGGGGGTGACATCGCCGTGCCGCTGCCTTGGGACGCTTGCCCCACCCCGGGGTGCACAACATGTGCGCCACTCCAGGGGCTGCAACAGCTAGCTCTGCCTCTGCCTGGGGGTCCCTTCCAACTGTACAATTCTATGATTCTATAGCCATCTTCAGATAAAGGGAGAAGCTAGAACAACACTAGCCAACCAGGTCCCCAGCCAAGTCAGGATGGCTTTCGTAATTCTAGGGCTCTCCATGGAAAACCAGGACACTTAGAGAGTATGGTCTACTTGGCTTCTGTTTTTTTGCTTGTTCCCCTCTGTATATGCTGTCTAGTTTGAGTTATTCACCCAGCAGTCAGCAGTGTATATAAAGTACCTATATAAAGTACCTATTTATCTGTATGTAGGAACTTAGGTTCACTAAACCATTATGGATGAGGGCAGTTGTGTACAGTTGTCTAATCTGTTAGCTTTACCCCTCTCCAAATGAAATTCTTACAGCCTGCTTTCAAATGCCTGCTGAACAGTTTCTGTAAAATGTGTCATGGGTTTTGCATTTTCCTTTAACCATACTTACTTAGCACATACACACTTTCCTGCTTTTCCTGCACTTTTTTTTTTCATAATGACTGGGTAGATTTCTCACAGTTTCCTGAAGACTGGCCTAAATGTTGAGTGCACTTCCTGTATATGTGCTGATTGTCACATCTTTGGCTTTTAAACATTTTTCCTTAGTTTATTTTAAAAGACCAAACAAAGCCCCAGATCTTATTTTATATAGTGATGGATCATTTCCCAGAAAGCCTCCGAAACAATATAAAATTAATGTACAGTGGTACCTTGGTTTACGAACTTAATCTGTTCTAGAAGTCCGTTCTTAAACCAAAGCGTCCTTAAACCAAGGCGTGCTTTCCCATAGGAGCGGGGGAATCAATTTACAAATGGAACACACTCAACAGGAAGCGAAACATGTTCTTATTCCAAGGCAGAGTGGAAAAGAGAATTCTGTCCTATGTGGACCTTGGTCTGAACCAGCTAGTTAATTTTGGGGGGAGGAATGCTAGAGCACATGCACTATATGTAGAAGTTCCCGGATTCAATACCAGGATTCTATGATCAGGCATCTCCAGTTAAAAGGATCAGGTAGCAGGTAGCAGGAAAAGACTCTGAAAAGCTGCCATTAGTCAAAGTTAAATGGATAAACCGTCTGAAGTGCTATAAGCAGTGCTATTTTTCTAGAAAAAGAGGTGCTGGAATTCACCAGGAACACCTTCCTCATTCTCTTAGAATGCCAATGGTACCCACCAGGGAGGTGGGAGCTGAGTTCCAGCTGGAAAAAAAGTCCTGGGTATAAGGCAGTTTTTCTGTGATCATGGCCAGCTGAAATTGCATTGTAATATAGAATAAATATGAACAATTCAAAAACCTTACAATAACAAGAACAGTAGAAGTAGATTTAGATATCAATTCAGAAGGACTGTTACAATTTTGACCTTCTTTAGTGACCTACTCTCTTTGAAGGATAATGTGTAGTAAGTTAAAGTTGCATGGTAGCTCAACTTTTTTTTAAAAAAATAAAGTTTTCTATACTGCCTTTCTGCTATAATGATGTCTAGGTCATTTAAAGTTCAATTCCCACCAGAACAGCCATATGAAGGTGGATTTGCACAAAGCAATTTCAACGCCTGCAAATATTTTAATATATTATTTTATTTATTTTAGGCCCTCCTTTCAGGATAAAAAAACATTGCAAATGCAAAAGAAAAATAAACAGATTAAAAAGCAAATACAAATGACAGCCTATAAAATTATACCTAGCTAAAAGATATAGAAGCTATTTCCCCAGCATCATTCCAAAACCATCAAGAAAATGCAAGTGTTCTGAAGGCTGTTTAAATACCTGGATAGAGCAGATCGGTCATAAAAAGATCTATAGATGTGAAACCACCATTGCCATAACCAGGTTTCAATCTATTGTTTCAACTCTGTCCCACAAAAGCTTGCTGCCTTCTCAGTTCTGCCTTCAAATCTAGTGCAAGGTGTGCTCTATGCCTGGAACAGATTCTTCCTGTCTTTCGTTAAGCCTCTTCCATCTCCACCTTCAGATCCATCCTTAAAACATACTTCTTCCATAAAACTTGGCTTTGAATTTCTTCCTTTCAGCTATGTCTGCTAGCAGTTAATCCTCCACAGCCTCATGCTACAGGCCTTGAGAAAGCCTCTCCTCTCTAACTTTGTTCTCTCTCTTAGAACAAAGACTATTCCTTATGTGTGCTTTCGAAGCCTCAAGTATGATTTTCATTAAAAGTTAAATCTCAAGATACTCAGCAAATAAAACATAAAATGTGTGGTTTTAAAAAACCTCTCTCACACAAACTTTCTTTTTATTGATTTTGAAACATTACATTTCTAGTAAGAAAAAATAGATACATCCTATTTGACTGCAAAGTTCGACTTCTCCCTTTACATCTCACCTGCTTTACATTTTAATTTGGAGAAATTCTTAATTTTGGAAGTGGCACATGAGCAATTTGCCAGTTTTTTAAAAATTTATGGCTGTTTCTCCCATTACAAGTTGCTGATTTGCAAGACCACATACTTAAACAGATGACACCAAGGTTTATTTTTTACCCTACAGTTTAATAAATGTACCTAAGGAACAAAGAGTCCAATACATCAGAACCTCCACATGTGAAAAGATGAAAACTGAGGCAAACAACACATGCAAAGCAGTCTGAACCAAGTCTGAAAATAAATAAATTGGGGGATGTCATATTATTTATTTATTTATTTATTTATTTATTTATTTATTTTAGATTTATTTATTTATTTGAGAATTTATAAGCTGAGCTTTTTTTGTTATTATTTTGTTTCTTTCCTTATTTTATTTATTAAATTTTCATACCACTCTTCATTAAAAAAAATTACAAGGCAGAATACAACATAATGTATATAGTATAAACAAAATAAAGATCCAGAAAAAAACCAAGTCAGTGTGGTATAAGGGTTAGAGTGTTAGACTACGACCTGGGTTTAAATTACCACTAACCCACCTACCTCACTGGGTTGTTATTTTTAAGGATGAAATGGGGAGGAGAACCACGTACACCACCTTGAACTTCTTGGAATATAAAAGTGGTATAAAGGTAAAGGGACCCCTGAACATTAGGTCCAGTCATGAACGACTCTGGGGTTGTGGCGCTCATCTCGCTTTACTGGCCGAGGGAGCAAGAAATAAATAAATACCGATTGGATTAAAAAAGGCATTCATGTTGCAAAGTCCTGTCTGAATGAAGGGATGGGTGGTTACATCATTTTATTGATTTTTAAACATTTAAGCAGTACTTGTTGTTGTTTAGTCATTTAGTCGTGTCCAACTCTTCATGACCCCATGGACCAGAGCACGCCAGGCACTCCTGTCTTCCACTGCCTCCCGCAGTTTGGTCAGACTCATGTTGGTATCTTCGAGAACACTGTCCAATACTAATTATAAGTAATTGATTACGTGCCAGCAGATTCCACATGCTTCCAAACCAATTGGTTTTAGTGGCACAGGACTTAAACTTAGTCTTAGCATAGCACTTAGTCCAAATCTAATTAAGGTTTGAGGAATTAGATGAAGGCTTTCTGATTATGACATAGCTACACATCCAAACCTAACAGTTAATGAGGGCCTTCACAGGCTGGCTTACAGACAGCCCCGTTTACACACGTCCAACATGTGTGCAACTATGAATACCTGCATCGCACCAAAACTAGAGGTGACCCAGAAACATCATAAAGATGTCACTGAAACAGAACTAAAAGGGTGGAACAGGATGGGGGTGGAGTGGTGTGTTTGCAGGCTTTTTCAATGGGTTTCAGTTGATTTCACTGATGTGTGTGGTGCCTTGGAAAGTAACCCCCATGTAAGTGGGGGGCTGCCTGTACTTAGGAGTAGCCTCCTCCCATTTTGTTGTGGGGCTCAGTCAAATTCTCCCATTCCCAAATTATGTTGTGCCATTAACAAAGCATGTTAAGGTGGAGCAGGAAGCTCTGACATTCTGCTTCTTTCTAAAAAGCTAAATACATTTTAAACATATTTTAATATTATTATTTTTAAAAGAAAGAAAGAAAGAATAAACCAGTCAACCGTTGATACAATTTCTGACTATGCCAGAAGTTTATAAACTTCAGTGAACACAGAATATTGATTTTATGCATACATTTTATGCACCAGGGCAATGCCTGGATGTGGTTATGGAAAACGGAGACAGGTGGACTAGTATTTAACTAGGCTCAGATTTTAGCATAACTCTGCCTGGGAATTCCATCTCAAGTCCATCTCTTATTAACCATGGAAAACGCCAACTGGCTTGACCAGGCGTAACCTACAGAAGCAGACAACAGATTGTTTTTTAGGCTCATTATTGTGTCTAGACAAAAAGCAAAACAAAACCAGTCTCATGTATATTTTGATAGCTACAATTAAAATGTTTCCACATATAGGTCATATTAGATTTATCTTCAATGATAGTTTAGAGGTTTTGTGGAAGGAAGGAATTTACCCAAATTATTGATATTGTTTCTTGTTCACTGTTGTTTCCATTTAGCCCAGCCATTAAAAACAGGTGCAATGTGGTTAAATCCAAATGAGTTTTAAAAATTCCTCTCGCATTGAACTCAAAACCTTTAATTTTTTTATGTTTTATCCCCCCCCCCAAAAAAAGGAGAAACTGTTTGAGTAGCAATACAGCCACACACACAATGTGACAGTGATACCACTGCTTATAAAGCCTTTGCATTTATTCTGGACCATCAGTACCATTGGCTTGGATTCTAAGTCAGCCTTCTATGACTAGAAGAGTATCATCACTTCACAGGAGAGGCTTGATCCAATGGATACTACTGACAGAAGGGGATGAGGCCATTTCTGATGCTTCCCTCTCCCCCTGCAGCATCTTCAGCACCACCCTTTTTTGCCAGGACAGCATTCTGTGATACTCACAGGATGCTTCCACCTAGTAGGAGCAAACAATGGATCCAAGCCATGGACTTCAAATGGAGCCCATGATGAATGAATGAATTGTGGAATGCAGTCCAAGTCTATAAACAAGCTCAAAAGTGGTAGAAGAGAACCAGAGGTTGTAGGATCTCAAAGCAGTAGTGTTTGAAATTCTGAAGAATTTAGCTGTCAGTGCTTCAACAGTTTTCCACCTCTGAATACCCTGGAGAAGAACTTGACAAGATGACATTAATGTGTGAATGTGTCCCCAAAACCAAAATACAAATTGTGTGGGTTGTTTTATTTTTTAAATAGACCTGGTGACTTTTTGTGACTAAGTGTTACAGCTTGGCATAGCTGTGGGAGTTAAATGACATCCTTCTAGGAACATAAAGCAAAGCAAAACAAAAACAAAAAAAACCAAGTCTTACAAATATACAGCCATTTGAATTTTGATGTATTTGACATGTTCCTGACCTCATTCCTTCCCCACCATCCTGTCAGTTTTCCACATGAGAAGATCAACTAATGGCATGTAGAATTATCCTCTATCCAATCCATCCATTCCCAATGAGAGGGTTGTCTTCCCTTATTTTATTATGTTTTGTGGTAAAACAACACTATAAAAAAGAACTGTGCGTGCAAAGTATTTAACTTCTAAGAGGTGGAGGCTCTACCCCTTACTGGCTCTAAGTCAGGCCCTGATCCATGCACTACACTCTCATAAAAAGCCTCATGTACAGATAATCAAACTCTTTGGAGATAGCTCTGAAGTTTCTGACTGGCTCACCATCTCCTCTGTTCTTGTAGCCCTTGGGAAGATGTGGGGAGAGTGTGAGAACCATCTAGGAACCATCTAGGAACCTGGGGCAGGAATGTCCCATGGCACCTCAGATGTTCTGGAAGTTCCTGCTCCCTTTCCTCTTCATCAGAGGAGATGCTTGGGCAGGGCTGGGCCCTGACCTAAGTATGCACATCCAAAAGCTTCTAATGAGAGTGCAGGTGGTAGCATCTGTTGGTTTCACAAGCACCATCAGCCCTGGGTGAGTGTAGTGACGGGCAATGATGGGAACAAAGCTAGAGGAACAGAAATTGCTAGGGATCTGTCATCTTCCCTGTGTCTCTAGGTGTAGTTGGGTCTGCAGAGCTGAAGGGGGTACACTCTGCCACTGACCTGAGGGCTAAGGGCTACTTGGAGACTGTGTCAGCTGTCTCCAAGGAAGAATGACTGCAAAAAGGGAAAACCAAGCTGCACTTCAACCATTCACTAAAGAAGAATAACCTATGAGGAAATTGCTTCCCACTCTCTACCAGAAAGAGCTCTTCAGCCTGCCATTTGATATGCGACTATGTAGCTACAGTACCATCCATTAGCTCAAAGAGGTTACTGTGATTAGTGGTATCAAAACCCACTGAAATCACACTCACTCTCTCCCAGCAAAGGTCAACTGAGGTAGTTACAATGCCAAACCTGAGCCTGAAGATGAACTGAAATGTGTCTAGATATTGAGGAGAGGGGGGGGGGAATGGCGTACTATCAACACCCTCCCTTTTGACCTCCATATTTTACTGTCTAGATATTGTTTCCTGCAAGCATGACTGTAGTTGAAATGCTACCACCTACTCAAGTACCAAAATAAAATTAAAAATATCTATACTTTTCAAAAGGGGATATTAAAGGCTGAGCTAAATAGTCTTACTCAGGAGAAGACAACTTCCTCTGTTCCTAAATTCCTGGATTAAAAAGCTCTCTAAAAAGCAAATTATGAAACATGTATTCTGTTTTATTTACATCTCTCCATTTTAACATTTAGTTTATGTTGATTATCCCAATTGTACAATGGAGGTAATAACTGGAGTTAATTAACTCCATTAATAAATGGAGTTGACTTTAATCAATGGAGTATGACTTTTATTAACTCCATTAATAAATGGAGTTAATAAAAGTCATACTTGCTTTTTCCTTCTGGATATAAAAGAAAGTAAACATTTCACATTTATTGAACAGATTCAGCAGAGGATGGTTGGAGTTACACATCATCTTTATATGAAAATCTATTTATGAAGATTGGGTTCAGTCCAACTGGACAACAGGTCAAACAACGCAGCTGAAGGAAGGAAATAAAACTTTCTTTACTGGATGGTCATAAAAATTCTACGTTGAATGGCACATGATTGCTCCTTCAGATAATATATTAGGAAAATGAGCGGACCCCTACACATTTCTACTTGCCAAACTATTGAATATATAAAATGAAACCAATAGTTAGTCTAATATAAGGAATCAATGGACATGCCTTAGTACTATTAGAAAGTTTTCCGAACTCATGCAGAATTCATCTTCAATGAGCCAAGAACATCTGGAAAATTCCTTTTGGAGTTACAGAAAGCCAAGTTTAACCATCAAAAAAACTTTCATGGACTCCTAAACCTTCACTGAGAAAAATCAAGGGGAAAGGAGTAAAATTATCTGCAGCCTTGTCCACATATGTGGGAATTAACAAAGAAATACTTCAGGACTGGCAGTAAGAAGGATTTATTTTAAAATTATTGCAGACGCAGTAACTACTTTGATCATCTGGTGTAGGTCCCAATTTAGTATTATATTCCGAGGCAACTTTACAGTCACCATTCTGTCAGGTTGCAGAATAAGTATGACAGTATGATCTTGAGTAACAATCCAATACATGTATACTTAGAAACAACTCATTAAGTTTAATGGGGTTCATTTCAAGTAAATGGGTATATAATTGCAACCTTAGAAGATCCCTAAAGATGCACCTGCTTCTAAGTGGGAAATATGTGCAAGCATCAACGATGGATGAAGTCACTCAGCACTTATTCTGTCCATCTTCCATTCACTTGAAAGTAGCTAATAAGGGGAAAGTGGATGTATTTGTATCCATTATTTTTAGCCCTTTTACATGTCCACCAAGCATGGCATTTCAGTAGGCTTTAAATGGATTTTAATTCTATGTTATTTTTTTATGGCTGCTGCTTTTGTGCTGTAAGGGTTTTTTTATAGGGCGAACCAGAGCAGCACACGTAAACGCCGTTTACCTTCCCACTGTAGTGGTACCTATTTATCTACTTATATTTTAGTAAAAGGCGAAAGATTTATACGATCTGAGGTGAAACCAGAGTATATCTACTTATATTTTGATGTGCTTTTGAACTGCTAGGTTAGCAGGAGCTGGGACCGAGCAATGGGAGCTCACCCCATCGCGGGGATTCGAACCGCTGATCTTCTGATCGGCAAGCCCTAGGCTCAGTGGTTTAACCCACAGCGCCACCTGCATCCCTGCAGCGCCACCTGCAATCAATAGTTGTTTGTCCTGTTAAGGTATAATTTCATGTTGTTATCACTTTAGTAGCTGCAGCGAATGCAACATCTCAGTTGTAAAAGGCGATTCTTATCTTTTAAAATGTCAACAATTTGCCCAACCAGTAGAGTCATTTTACTGTGCTGTGAAGTTCATATTCAAATCTGACTGGGCTTTACAACCTTGTTCAAGAAGCATATCAGTGCTTGGGACCCATATAGTAAATAGGAATGAGAAGTGAAGCATTTATGAGAGGGATGGGGAACCTGTAGCTCTACAATTTTCTTTACTGTTATATTTATATCCCACCTTTTCTTCGAGGAGCTCAAAATGTTATCAATGGCTGTCTTCCCCTTCATTTCATTCTCACATCAAGTAGTGACAGGCCTAAGTGAACTTCATTGAACATTGTTATCCCAGGTTTTAGCCTGACATTATTGGACTTCAGTTCCCATCAGCTCCAGCCATCATGGTCAATTGTCAGGGATGGTGGAAATTCTATGACATCTGGAGCAGCCCATGTTTACTGTCTATTGATACCCTAATTGGATTTAGCAGGATGGCAGTTCAATCTGCAATTAATTCTGCACAACAGGTGACAGGGGGCTCCACCCTTTGACCTATATGCATTCCTTAGAAGGTTTGTAGGGAATTCTAAGGCACACAGGGTCCTGATGGTTTGGAGAGAGCACCACAACTGTACAGCAGATGAAACTGCCGTCACACCTCCAGAATAAGTAAACTGCCAACAACTCATCTCAGTGTTTGTGCCGTAAGTTGGAAATTTGCTTCACATGTGTTGAGAGAGAAACAAAGAAAGATCTTGAGAGGGGAGGTATTTCTCAAACATTCTTTTGGAAGGAAGCAAGGGAAAGGAGACTGAACTTTCTTGCCCATGCAGCTATTTCACACTCATTTGTTCAGAACACAGCAGAATATACACACACCAAAATTTCGAAAGCCCTGGCAATGTGCAAAGTCCATTGCAATTGACACTGTACCTCTAGGAACTAGACAACATCTGGAAATACTCCAGGGTAGCATTAGTAATGTTAAGTCACTCCTTTCTCCCTTTTCTACAGAACAGAGCAGAATATATTCTGGGTCCCAGAATTTTAACCCTTAACAGTATGACACAGATATGATAGTTTCATTGTGACTTTTGCTATTCTGCTGTTAAATCCCATTATATTCTTTTCATATCAAAAGATCATTGACATGTCAGATTTGCCAGCTCCAGCTGAGAGGTGGGGAACGAAAGGAACAAATCTCAAGGTATAGTATAGCAATGTTCTTCGTATCTCCTCTGTACAAAGATGCCTAGAAACTTGTACCAAAAGCAGCTGGTCACATTAACACTTGCCTCATGCAGCTTATCAATGTAAGCAATTTCTGTAGCTGGCAATGAAACACAATTTGGTCGCAAATAGAAAAGGAATGGCTGTGTAAGATGCTGAATGAAAAGTGGGGAGGTCTTCAAATTGTGGTCTACAGTTTAGTAACATCTGAGAATTCTGTTACAGAAATTGTATCTTCCTATAACTTATGGCAGTTTGCATTTTTTAAAACTTGGCTTTTTAAATATGCAAAACGCTTTGGATCAGCACTTTCCCTTCAGAAGCACATCCAAGCCAATGGAAGCGAGCCTTCATTTCTGGCAGGGTATTGCAATAGTGGTGTAAAACCACAATGGATTGGTGGTGATATCGTTGAAGTAGTAAGTTCTCAAGTTTTAGGCATCAGAGTCAATTCCAGCTAAGCCTTCTGGAGAAATTTTATTTATATACATATCGTACGTATGCTATTAATGTCCAACATATTTAAACCTATAATATATTGGGATCTCCCTTTTCTGTAAGGGGCAAATCTTTCTTGACCTCATGTCACTGACCTCATGCTGCCCTTGGCTTCTTTGGAAGGAAGGGCAGAATGTAAATTTAAAGAGATAAAATAATAGATTGGGTAGATTGTATTTTAAACTCGAGCAGGACAAACAGGAGTGAATTAGGGTTGAGAAACTTAATGGTTTATTGAGCTGAATGGATTAAGTCTCACATTTCAGAATTTGACCTCAATGTATCCTTCATAATTCCAGAAAGGAATCCCAGAATGGCAGATACGTTTGGGTGCTCCATGTTTATTACCTGCCTTGATTCTAGAAGTGTTTTGCAGTGACACCAAGAAGAGTCCAATCATTTACCGTGATTGAGCGTTTTGTAAACTATAACCTATGAAGTGAGATGCATTACATTTTGCATAAGGTTTTGACTCCCCCCCCCTTTTTAACACAGCATCAGCTTCCAGAATTTCTGATCAAGGGGTTTCTAAGGCTTTAATCAAGAAAACAATGTTGGCTCCAAAGAAAACCTACAACCAGCAATTTTAGCAAAGCCAATAATAATCTAAACAAATTTCAATAGAGAACACATTCCCCTGCTCCCATATTGTATGAATTTAAAACCATTTTATGATTATTTCTTTACAAGAAATTGTTTTGGGTGGAGAACTCCTTCAATAACTGCGGCTTCTATCCATAAACCAGCCATTCAAACAAGCACCACTACCCCTTCCAACTGATTTTCCCCACAGAGCAATGGCAAAAAGATAAAGACAGCCCTATTCTCTCTTCAATCAAAGTATAGAAAGGGGTTAAGGGATCTTGGAGCTTCTCTGTGGTGTCTTGTTCTGATACTCCTTCCTCAGTGCAGTTTATCCTGGACATCTTTCTTCTAAGTGAAAAAGTTGCTGGGTTTTTATCCCATCAGTATGACCCAACTGTGGAGGGTTGGTGACCTTTAGAAGCAAATGTGGAAGATTTGGCTATCAACTTTTCCTCCTCATATATTATAAATATACCTTAGCTATTAATCTCTTTTTTAAAAAAATCTGCTACTGCCATAAGATTTCTAATAAAAACCGTATGACCTGGTTCACGCAGCAGATCTTGCAAACTTGTGTGCTCCTGTAGTGGAGCTCACAGACACACCAATCCTCACTGGTCCTTTTTGCTACAATGCTGCTAAGCCAAGGTGTGGCTTAGTGTTTGTCTGAACCAGGGTTCATTATTAAGCTCTCTATTCTTTCCTCAATAAAGGCCTGAATTACCAGTTACCATTTCCTAACTGAAGTAGTTAAATCTCCAAGAATGACTCAGAGAACAAGACGTGAAGTACCCCCTCTGGTCAGCAGTTTTTCTCAGCTGTCAGTCATGTTGGCATTCCAGCTTCTTTAGACAACTTATCTTTGTCTGTCAGGCTTGCTTTAGGTTTCCATGAAGTCTGGTGATACTCCTGGAGAGTGCATTGATGAGTAAGCCACAGGAAAGATGTAACACAATTGCCTGCCCTGCTGTTCTCATGCTTCCTGTGGAAAACTGGCTTGTGTTGCCACTCTGACCAGAAGGAAGTTCTGCCTCCTCCCCAAAACTCCTTCTTGCCCTCCTGCCTCCTTCCCTAAGCTGAGTAAGCAGCCCTCCATCTTGCAGGGGGTCCAGTTCTGGGGGTACCAGACCCCTACGTAAGTTGTGGGTTACCTGTATACTTAGTGTACAAAAATGTCAGGCTTTACTACTCACAGGACAGCAGTACAATACAAAAAGAACACTTGATTCTCTATTTACATAGCAATTTAATAACATTTTACTTCAAACTTTTTAAATTTTCATCATCTTTGAGTGATTGTTTAGGAAGACCTTTGGACTGCTAAATATGGATCTATTTTTCTTATCCCTTCATGGACCTAATCCAGTCAAAATTAGCTATAACTATATTCCACCATTCATTGATCCAAGTCTATGTTCGATAGACAAGGTCACTGATCCAAACCTACGTTAGATAGTTAAGGTCTATATTTTAAAGGTTCAGCTATACTTCAAATTAAGTTTACTTAGACAACATGGTTGAATGGTTTCTCCCACATCATATCACCAGAAGTCATATTCACAGCAGGAACTATAAATTTACCTATGCCCTTACTCTATAGAATGTTTAATATGATGGTTAATTCATCTCTACACCACTGGTTATTATGGAACAAATAAAGCCTTTAGGTTGTGTTACCAAACTGATTATGTATCTATCCACATGTTAGCATGACAACTCCCTTAAAACATTTGTTTCCTGGTGAGAACAACCATTGCATTAAAAACCTTTCACAGAAATTAGAATTTAAATTCTGACATTCCTCAAAAGAAAAGAAAAACAGCCAGTATTTGTTTCAGCCAAGAACTGGGAATGAAATTTCAAGGCAGATTCAGTTCCTCAAGATGGAACTTAAGGGCTGCTTTAGTTATCAGCATTTCCTCAGAGTTTTCACACAGTCAGATGCAATATCCTCTCCTCATATGCTGTTTGTTCATAAACGTGTTGGATTTTGCACTGCAGAAACAGACAGGCACAAAACTGCACATTGTACCATATTGTGGTCAGGAAGCTAAGGTCAGTTGTGTGCCAATTTGGATTATTCCCAGGGATTGAGGAAAAACACAATAATATAGTGTTCACAGTAACAAAAACATATGCTCCCAAAGATGAAAGTAGAAAGCAATCTAAATATCCAGCATTCTAACAGCTATAGTTTTGTGGTACTTCCTTTTTTTAACTCCACATGGTAACAAAACAACTCAGAACAGTTCCTGATACACAAATTGCTTCCCCTTGAGCTGGGGGGGGGGGTGTAGCTCAAAATTGTTTCCTTCTGCAAATCTACATGCGGTATTTCATGTACTGGGGAAACACAGTCATATATTATATACATACAAATACAAGTTTTGTTTGCATTAATTTTTATGAGTAAGCTATTGGAGAATTGTTCTTACACTTAGGATGGTATTCAATGCTAATAGGCCCAATGAAATTAATGAACCTAAGTTAGTTATATTCATTAACTTAAATGAGTCTACTTTGAATAGAACTAGTGTTGAATACCATCCATAGAGTCTATCTTTAAAAGGTTTTTTTAAATACTACATTTTTAAAAATCCACACTAAGAGTTTTGCAGAATTTGTTTGAATATATGTCACATTTCAGTCAAATTTGTTTGTTTATGAATGTTTATACCCTGCCCTTCCAAAACTGGAACGTAGGGCAGATCACAACATATATATGCAATCCAGTATTGAAAACACAATATAGAAACACTATAGAAATGTCTGCACCATAACAAAATTCACAGTACAACTTTGAACAAATCTAGTCAGAAGCAAAGCCCAGTGAGTTCTGTGCAACCTTCTTCAAAGGATTGCTGGGTGATGGGCACGTTTAATTTTCATGTTGACATCACTGTGATTTATCGGAGTTTAATATGATCCCTGACCAAACTGGGGCAGGAGGGCCTCACATAGAATTTCAAAATCTAGAACAAACCCAAGTACTCTGAGCCAGCCCTAAAAAACCAAGTGGAGAGGACATGTCTAATTTGAAGGAGGGAAGTGCAATCCCAAAAACCTTTGAATAGTTGTGACATATTGCTGAGGGGGTGGGCAGGAGAAGAGAAGAGGAAAGCAAGTCTTCAACCACCAGTAATCTCGTATGTCTCATTCAGAGTTTCACCAGAGATAATTCGGCAAATTTTAAAAATCCACCTGGACAGACATTTTACCCCTGAAAAAGAGGGCGCATGGCAACCCTATAATTCATCTATATAACACAGACTGCTTTTGCACTACTGCTTCGTAAGCTTTTTAAATTGTCTTATCTTCGAAAACCACTTTCACAGGAAAGCTGTAAAGCTGACACCCAGAAATCTGCATATGCTCCAAGAAAATCTGGAATAAATTTAGCAAGTTTCTGATGTGTGAAAGTATTTTTCACTACCACTACCATCATACTTTTTAGTGTATGCTTGAGAAATTATTTACAATATGATGCTGTCCCATCCCATTTTGCTGCATCTCTGGATCAATGCAGTTATTGTGCCTTGTTGTAATGTGCTGATATACTATTATTACTTTTGAAAAGTGAGGGAAATGATCCCAGGACTGACTAATCAAGATCTACTAAAGAGAAAAAGGAGGGAAAATGGAGTGAAAGCAAGAATTATAAGGTAATAATGACCACTGCATATTTGCCCATAGCTGCCAAGTTATCCCTTTTTTACAGGGATTTTCCCTTATGCTGAATAGGCGAGAAAAGTGAAAACTTGGCAGCTATGTATTTGCCTCAAATTTCCCAGCAAACTGAACTCTTCCGAGCATTCAAAGTTAGAAGATTTCTGCTAAGATTCTGAAGAATCAAGGTTAATCTAAGTCATAGTTGGCCAACCTTTTTGGGTCCGGGCCTCATTTGCAAACAGGAGAAGCTGTTGTAGGCACCTCACACACAGCACAACCAAACGGCAACCTACTCTATTGGGTTCTTTGAAGCCTAATGTCAGTGGTGTGTGGAGATGTGAATATGTGGGTGTGAGTTGAAGGTTGACCTGGCTATCACTGGAGAATGAATAACTCAAACTCAGAGTATGGTTTCTGCCCAAATCTTTGACACTCAAATCAGTACAATACATAGGCACAATAAGGTTATAAGCTAAGCAAGCTAAGACATCACGACATGCCCCCTTGGGTCCCTTTATGTTGGAACAAGGTGGGCACAACTTCAGCATGGCAAGTGGGACTGTTCTTTAGACTGGGCAAGCAAAGAGGAACTCGTTCAGGTCGGCTGGACCTGACCAGCATTGGTGTTTCCGTGACCCAGGCAACAGAGGAGGCGACAGCAGCAACTCCAAAACAAATTGACAGGCAGACTCCTCCTGAGAGGATGGGTTGCAATATGCTCTGGCACCTCCAAAACAGTGTGCCTGAATCAGAGGCAAGGCTAGGACAAAAGTTGGGGGTTGAAGTAAGCACAGTGCACCTAGGTGGTGTAAGAGAGGACATGGAAGAGAAGGGGGAGTGGTTACACTGCTGGGATGCTCCCTGGGATCTGACTTGTCATCTGTAACTCCCTCCCAAGATGACTCTTAAACCTATTGAGGCCCTGACCCATTGGACCCTCCCTAGGGTAATCAACAGGCAATTCCCCCGCCTCCCCACAATTCTGATCCGCCCAGCCCCTACACACTGTCTCCTTGGGACTCCTGACAAAAGTGACCCTGAGGGCACCAGGGACTATCAGGCAGAGGCGTCTGATCTAAGTTCAAGGCTAAGTCAAGGTGCACACTGCAACTAATTTTCAATGGCATAAATTAGTCTGGGAGCATGCCCAGAAATACAGGTGATTATTGCCATAAGGCTGCTTCCTTCAATACAGTGCTGATAAATAGGAAAAGGGAGGGAGAGAAGGAAAGGAAGGAAGGAAATGCCTCACAGAATAAGTTACTAGCTAGTGCAGCAGTTTGGTGCCACTGTTGTTGGTTCTGTGCCACAGTAATGCCACCCTTACCAACCCTGCTAGTCTGGGGTAACAGCATTCAGCACAGAGATCAGTGTGACCCCATGTGGATGGTTGGAATCAGGCATAACAGTGCACACTTATTATCCACACAAGCTTTCCTCTGCTTGCTTCCTACAGAAAAAGACATTGGACTTGTCCAATGCTATTAAATAACCTAAATCAGCCTCACATCTGGGAAGTTAATTGCTGTGGGGAAATAAGCTATATAAATCAGGGGTATGGAGTCACATTCATTTTAAACAAGCAGCTATGCTATTGAACTGATTTACTGCCAATCAATAGGTTCCCTTCTAAATAAGGAGCTGTCCCATACCTATTCAGGCAAATGGTCTGTCTAGATCAGCACAGTCAGTTTGCGCTGGAAATAGCTCTTTTCCTTTCAGCAACCTCATTCATGCAAACCGCAAGCTCTACCAATGAGCTTAGAGATGCACTTCATAAAAGGAAACATCATTCCTGTTTTGTGTTTAAAGAAATGCTGAGAGTAACAAATATTCAGGGTCAGTTGCAAAGCCCGGTTTCCTGGATTCTGTTCTGACTACCGGTAGCCATTCCTCTTCCTCCTTAACCAAGCTCTTTCTAAGTAAAGCTATTTACAACTCTGAAATGTCATGCTATTGCTGTAGCACCCACAGAGAAAGTACAGCTCCTTTAGCTCTTTCTTGTACAACCAAGAAGCACTGGTGCTTTGAAGCTTGCAGTTTTCAGTTTCCTGGCTTGGAATATGAATTTGCCTAGCAAATTACAGATTGAGCATTGTTTCCCTGAGAGATTCTTCTACAACTTGAAACATAAAATGATACACTGCAGCTGTGCAGAATGTACAATTATTAGTTTAACTCATTTAACTCTTCCTCACTCCTAGTCCTGAATACTAATCACAGTCTGGGCAAAGCTAAGCAAATGCACCCCAAAATGACTCCAGGGAAGCTTCTTGCTCCTCTTTCAAGAATTCTCCAGTAATGCTTGTAACTACTGACTGGTTTTCCAATCAAGATGAAGATTTGTGTTCATTATAATGGGTAAGACAAAATCCTCACTTGGTGGTTTGCACTCAAGATTCTGAATTCAATTACACATCTCTTATAAAGTCTTACAGCATGGTCACACTGTTGTTTTGTTTAAGGTAACAATTACTATTTATAAATGATATGGTCCACTGGAGACTCTTTTACATTATTTTAAATGGACAAGCTATATTCACAGAAGAAAATCCTGTTTACTGGTTGGCATGCCTTGGCAGGAAATCCCATTGTTGCTGTTAGTGGTGAGTAAAAGTCCTGTGTGTGTTGATTTATGCCTTACTCACCCTAAATCATGTATGAGCCATACAGACCTTTCCTGCTGGATGAAAGCATTCGGCAACACTTGATAGGAAGTCAAGCTTTCTATGCATGACCATCCTGATTACTAATATGTGGTGGTTTTACAGATGTCCTATAAATCAAACTCTGATGCACAACAGGAAGGAGAGGCTGCCAAGTCCTTGGGAGTCCAGCACAGCATCAGCAAGATGCTGGGCCAGGTGCTAGAAATGTGGAATGCAGCTTTGCTGAACAGTATTTGGGGCTCAGGAGATTCCACTGCCTCTTCTTGAACTCCTTTTCCAGATTAACTGCAGCTGTATTAATTGGACATTTTCAGCTGAATAATGATTTTGAGCTAGTGTTGAAAAGCGAAGCTTCCTAATGAGAAACCAAGCCATGCTATCTGAAATATCTGAGAATATCAGGGCAGAAAGGCAGGGAGGTTCAGGAAAACTGCCCACACATTTCTTTTTGTGTGGCGGGGAAATCAGGAAGCCTTATTCCCTGATCTAGTTTTGCTGACCAATGGAGGGGGGGGGGAAATCAGCTCAAGCAGAAGTGGGAATATATGTGTGCAGAGATGCCAAAATTTGGGGCTGGTTGCCGTAACATTTCGAGAAATGTTAGAATTGTGTGTGCACGCATGCAAATTAAGTAACAGCATTTCCATTTAGTGCACATAATTAAGCTGTGATAAATTATGCATGTGCACTAAGAGGCCAGGTTACAAAACTCAACCCCAGCTCATTATTTCACATGGTGTTGCATAGGAATGCAGAGCACACAAGTGTGTTTTTCTGCCACTGTCCCACACAGATTTTTCTGAGCAGAAGCAGGCAAGATGGAAAGCAGCACACACCAAGTTGGCAGAAGCAACTGTGAGGATTGTTCTCACACCCATTTTCCTGTGTCACTCCTTTACTCCACTTCAGAACACAATCACATGCATGTACGTGTTTGTCAACATCAGCCACAGAAAGTATTTGCCGTTATCTTCATTCTCTTCTGGAGCTCCAATTGGAACTTCATCCCTAATCTTTACTGGGCTGCACCCAAGTACCATATACGGTCGTACCTTGGATCCTGAATGCCCTGGAACTTGGACGTTTTGGCTCCCAAATGCCACAAACCAAGAAGTGATTGTGAACATTCTTTTGGAACCAGAACATTCTACGGGGCTTCTACAGAAGCTTCCTGCAGCCAATCAGAAGCTGTGATTTGGTTTTTGAATGTTTGGGAAGTCAAACGGACTTCTGGAACAGATTCCGTTCGACTTCCAAGGTACGATTGTATTTTGAAATCACCCATGCCCAACCATTAGATTAGAACAAGCAATTTACAAGCAAAACAGCATGCAAGTCATCTCCTAGGCATCACGATCAATATTGCACTTTGTTATAGCTTCTCTCATGTTTTATACATGCAGACTTGCAGACGTGGTTACCGTGTTTCTCATATTATAAGACATGTCTTATATTTATTTTTTCCTCAAAAAAACACACTATGGCTTATTTTCAAGGGATGTCTTATTTTTTTCCTCCTCCTCCTGCTGCGGCCAGCATTGCTGCTGCGCCTATCACTATGTTTTATTTTCGGGGTATGGCTTATATTCCTTGAATGCTTAAAAATCCTGCTATGGCTTATTTTATGGGTATGTCTTAAAATATGAGAAACAGGGTATTAGCTGGCAGCTCCTCAGTATTTATACCCACAAACTGTATGATCCTGCCTTAACCACTTGAGGATTAGCTTCCCTTTGATTTGACTTGCTTATTTTCCAAAACCTCTACACTTGGTTTATACAGGGCTTGCAAAAGAGCCACCAGAAAGCAGCACACTTCACACAAGGGGATTATCTGCTTGCACTTACCAGACAAAACATTGTGAATTCTTTGACTGAGAATTTCAATGTGTTATGCAATCTTTCAGCAAATTTTCATTCCAATAAAAGCAAAAAGAGAGGCTAGTGAACAAAAAAAACCCCACCATCCCAGCAACTTAAAATTCATAGAAAGTAACCAACTGTTATGAACAGAAGTATCAACTACTTCTGCAGCAAGGACTATAACTGCATGACAAATTAGTGCTGTAAGAAGAGGAAAGCAGACTCATCTTCGTTTAGTGATCCATGGAAGAGAGGAAGTTTCATATACAGACTGCAGATGTGACGGAGCAAAGTTTGTCCACATGTAACTTGTGCCTTCTTCCTTCTGACCAAAAAGTGGTTTGGAAGAGAAGGAAAGTGATCAGTTGGGGAAAGAGTTTGAAGGAGATGGTTATACTTGTGTGCCCCCCCTCACAAAACTGGCAACTCTGGGGAACCCGAGGATGCGGTAAGGAGCTGAGTAGCACTTCAGGAGATGTGGATAATCTCTCTGTTAGTCAATTGCTGGCTATGAGAAAAATATATATAATTTGTTGTTGTTGTTTAGTCGTTTAGTCGTGTCCGACTCTTCGTGACCCCATGGACCATAGCACGCCGGGCACTCCTATCTTCCACTGCCTCCCGCAGTTTGGTCAAACTCATGTTCGTAGCTTCGAGAACACTGTCCAACCATCTCGTCCTCTGTCGTCCCCTTCTCCTAGTGCCCTCAATCTTTCCCAACATCAGGGTCTTTTCCAGGGAGTCTTCTCTTCTCATGAGGTGGCCAAAGTATTGGAGCCTCAACTTCATGATCTGTCCTTCCATATACAATGTATATAATTCCATTTCCTTAAAAATAACTTTGCTCAAGTTTCAAAATGGTGTGCCCAAATAGCTACAGAAGGAACATACTACTTGTACTGTATGATGATATAGATAGATAGATAGATAGATGATAGATAGATAGATAGATAGATAGATAGATAGATAGATAGATAGATAGATAGACAGTCCTACCTTGCATATTAGTTGGGAGCTTAAAAATACTGCAAGCACAGCAGATCTAAGAAGGAGGAGCATCTGAGTAGCCATTAACTGATTCCTGCAGCTGTGTTCTAAGCCAGACTTGGCAATATAATGAAGTTTGGAAGCCAACTGGGGTGTCAAAAGTCTCTTCAATTCAGGAGGACAGTACACAAAGACTGTGGGGAAAACAGCTGGGTGGCAAAATGATGTACTATATTGAGATGCAGGAAATTCAAATTTATTTTGGAATTCAGAGCACTTCAAGCTACAGAAGGAATGCACCAAGGATTCCCTACATGTTAATCACAACACCTTTCTGACAAGAAAGGTTAACAACTCTAACAATTGCTAGAGTTGCATTTCCAATGCATTTAAATAGCAAACTGGAACCTGGAAGCAGGAGCCAAGCATAAATGTAAACCAGATGATTAATTCATACTTTCCATTATCTTTAACAGATAGAGTCATCATTTTCCCCTCAAAAATAGGAGTTCCCACATATCCAATTATATCCCATAATTGCCCAAACACAAGCAGATTTTTCTTGCATTTGGAAATTCTGAGAAGGTATTCATTACACTTTGAGTGAAAGGCCTTTTATCTGATCTGTGTCAATGGAAACATTCCTAAAGGTATAGCACTATAGACTTGGAATGCCATATGTTTAATGCATTTGCTAATTCCCAAGAAATTCACCTACAAAATGACTGGAGCATTGGGGAGCAATAGCACTGAGTCTACATCTGCATAGGATAACTTGGAGGAGCATTAACCCTAATGACAGCACGACATCCTCACTAAAAGTTTACCACTGATTTATTGCTGAAGTAATTTCTGTATGTGTCCCATCTACTACTAAGATTGCACTTGATCAGCAGAAGACCGGTATTAAATAACTACCAAACAATTTAACTGTAGTTTCATGCATCCAAAGTGAAACCACAGTAAAAGGACAGTGGTTCTGAAATTCAGGGTAAGCATTTTGGTTGGCTTAAGCAGAATTTAATGAGTGGAATGTTAAAGACAGCATCTCCCAAAATCTCATACTTGCTGCATTCAGATGGCACTTTATTCCATCTCTTCACAACATTTCCATACCTGCTTAATTTCATATATTATTTGATCATTTACATGATATAAAAGCTACTTCTGGGAATCTAGTGGAATCTAGGTGAAATTTAGCATTCGTGTCTCTCTTATTTCCTGAAAATATCCATTTGCCACGCTGTGTGCTCAGAAAAGAATGGAAGTTTTGTATTGACAAAACTTGGGGTGGTATACCCGCAAAACGGTTTTTTTTCCAGTCATTTAAAGTTTAGTGCCACATGTTGTAAATTAATCATAAAGCTACAGTTCCAGAACACAACAAGGTACTGCAGAGTCAAATGAAGTTTAGAAATCAGGACAGAAGAACTAGCACCACAGCCAGTAAAACCAAGGCAATAACCACACGTCTGAATGTGGCCTTAGTTAGCCATACTTTTTTTCTTACTAACAAGGATAAAGCAAAAAGAAGCAACAGAAGTTTTGTCTATGGGCATATCTGCACTGCAGACTTCAACTTGTTTAATAACAGCACTTTTTTCGAGTATTCTAGAAGCACTCTCACCAAACTAGAGCTGCCGTGGAATAAAATCAATATATGTTTAGCATGTGTTACAGCTAGTGTTGCAATGGGAGCAAATATATTTTGTTTGAAGTAGGCACAAATGCTTCATGGGAGCCATAGCTAGGAAAGCTACTGAGTACAACAAAAGTAATAAATCCACACACACACACACACACACACACACACACACACACCAGCAAAAGCACAGAGAGATTATTCCATCACAGCAGAGGCGGATATTTCAGATGCAAATTGCAATTCAACAGCACAACATAGATTAACCAATGTACTTAAATTTGTGTTCAATTTGAGCTGATTTACAGTCATTGCTTCAATTGACTTCAGTGTCACTAAAATAAACAGGACAACCCTTCAGTCTTTAACCTTTTTACATAGAAGTCCCACAAATTTCAACAGGACATACATCAAGTAAATATGCTTAGTGTCACAAAGTAACTTAAAAGGGCTGCTTTATTGATTTGTAACCCTTATTGGCCTGCAATTCTAGATCCCCTCAGCACAAAAATATGTAAGGCCTGGCCTCATCTGGCAGTGTTAGTTGCTGCACGTTTCCATCTGAGGACAAATTATTGATCAGTTGCTTATTGTAAGTATGCATAGCCATCACTTGTGAGCAGAGCCTTCCATCTGCATGCTGCTTTCCCAGCACATTACGTGTGGGAAACATGCAGGTAAAGCATGCAACCAGCAGAATTGCACTCTCTGCTCACCACCTGGTGAGGGGGAAGGTCCTGCAGCTAATACGGCAAACCACCCTGCCTGTGGAAATGGCGGGGAAATCCCTTAAGGTGAATGGACACTTTCTTCTACTATAGCTTACAGCAGAAGCCACTGAGTTCAATGCAGAGTTAATAAGCAAATTTACACTCATGGAACTGGGTCTTGTTAGGTTTCACTTGCAGCCTGTTGAAGATCTGCTGTGAGGGTTGGCAAGCACTCCACTAACTTCCATTCATGGAAACTCCACTGGGTCCAAGTCAAAGAAGAGCCCTTCTGTGAATGGATGGTCTCCTTCCATGAATGGAAAGGCACCTTTTCATCCAGCCCACTGCTTGCCTGTGCAAGGCAACATCAATGATTCATGATCTGGGTCTATGAAGCTGCTTGTCAAAGGGACCATTGATTTAAGAGGTGTTAAAGGGCACAATCAACCAAGTACAGAAGCATAATTTCAATGGCTTACGGTGCGTTTCATTGAAATACATTCACAATGTAGAACAGCAATGCAATGTGGACTCTAAAAAACATGTATTATAGATCAATGTCCCCCTTAGGGACATTGTAGCCCAGTCACGAGTTCCAGCAATAAAACGCTGTGCAAAGAAACAAGACGCTCCCAATAACTCCAGCCGCAGTACAAGGTACAGACTAAGGACACAATCCAGATATAGAAAAAGCACATCCCACTAAGATACATGTGACATAAGTATGCTTACAGGTCTCTGGATTGTTTATGACTTTCACCATTTCTATCTGCAGCTTTTCTTATGGAAATCAGAAAATATTTCATGTACCAGAAATAAAAAAAGTCAAATTTGTATTCCATTTAAATGAAAGGCTCAGGAAGTTACCTTTTCAATTCAATGCTCTCTGCATCTTGCCAAATAATAATGTTCAGAATGAAAAGAGTTTCCCCATGGTAACTTGGGAAGGAATAATATTAAAGAAAACATTTTTTACACTCCTTCAAATGTATCAAGAGCAAAGAAATATGCAGGACTCCATTACAACTAAAATGCAGTTCTATACTGCATGCAAAGGTTCAGTGATAGCGATACTCAACTAAAAGCTTTGGTGGAGAAGGAAAAAAGTGGTTATTTCTGGCCAGGAAAAAAGCTGAAATCAATAAGGAGCACTGGGAAGCTTCAAAAAGAGCATTCTCTTAGCTTTACTGCACATTTGTGAATGTGGCAAAACCTGGTACACCACATTTCAACACAGGCAAGTAACACACACCAAGTTCCGAAGAGAGTTTGTGGCAAAGCGGCTACTACCTTCCCAAGTCATCACTTCATCTCCTAGTTAACAGTAGGCAAGTATGAATATTGTGACCAACATCTGCCTGGTTTTATATCACAAGTTTCGTTTTAAAACACTGACGTTCTGCCATAGAATTGTGTATAATCTGTATGAGCACATTTTCCCAATATGTTTTCTGGTTTATACCTTGTGGAGACAAACAGGACCTAAGTCAGGTGCTCTTTGCTGCCCCCCCCTCCATTTTGTTTTAATGAGGCTTTCCCATGATAATGTCCTAGTAGAATGTGCCTTATGCCTGTAATCCAAAAGAAAGATAAGCCTGTACTATTAAATTAAGAACGTGCAGCAAGACACATCAGATAAAGCAAATGGAATTCTGCTGGTACTACTATTCTAAGATAACAAGGCTCAGAAAAAAAAATAGCAATGATTCTCACTGAACAAACAAAAATTGTTTCAGTTCTCCAAACTAGATTATGCTGGAGAGAAATCTTAGATTTGTCACCATAAATCAGAGCACTCTGGAGCTATCATAAACAGAGGTAGCCAAAATAGAAAGCTTTTTTACACACAGGCAATTTTTTAATGCTAGGATGTATATATATATATATATATATATATATATATTCAGTTACGTAAAGCAATATGGGTTGGGAAACAACAAAACCCAAACTACCAAGAGTGTTTGTTGTTACTGAGTTAGCAAGCAACTTCCCTTTGGGAGTCAGGATGAGCATGGGAACAGTGTGTTTCTTAAAATACAGTACATGCACACCCACCAAACATCAATATTTCCTTAACCATCATCATTTCACAACTCTGCTTCTCTGAGCCTCTGCACAGGATATGATCTGGAGTGATAACACACAGAATAAAAATTAAAATCACTCACTCCCAAAATTAGCTCACTGTATACAATTCTCATACCCATCACATTATTAGACAAGCATTGCATAAGTAGGTCACTCCCCCCCCCCCAAAGTTCAGATTTGCAGGTAAAATTCAGAACTAACCTTGCTATCCTCTGTCTCCTTGTTTTTTCCTTGGAGTGCTTTTACTTCTCCAAAATCACAGGCTGACTTTAATGTAAACTGACAAGAAAGCATTGAGCTCTCTGCCCTAGGAAGCTCCAGAGACTTTGATGAATATTGCTGTGACCTGCTTGTGCCAAGATTTGGTATCGGACGGGCAGTATGAACAGGCTTTGACCCTATAGGTGGCTGTCTAAGCTTTGAGGCAACACCAAGAACAGGCATGGCTTTTATAAACGTCTCCGCTTTCTGCCAAAAAGAAAATTGCTTCTGACCTCAGCCGGGTAGATTTTAGCTTCAGTGAGTTCCAGAACAAATGCTTTAAACAAAAGTTGCAGTCATCTTTTGAAAGTTTTAAAAACAATATGACGGTTTTTTCAAAAAGAGGCAAGTCTTTTCGTTCATCTCTGCTCTTGCTCTCCCGCACAAACAGCATTTAGTTAAGTCAGTGACTGTAAGACTAAACACTCCTTTGAGGCGTGAACTTTTCTTCAAGGCAACTGCTGCAAAGCCGCCTGTCTGGGATTAAAGCACTCATAAATTTGAGGTTTCATCTCCCTACACCATTGCATTGCCGTGCATTAGCGGAAAGAAACCGAGAGAGATCCTCGTATCCCAACTGTCTAAACAGCAGTGAGTCCACAACACTGGAATCACAGACCTCTTCCTGATTACATAAATAACCAGCCCACAACGTCTAAAAAAATCATTTTGAAGGAAGGGGGGGGGGAATGAAATCCAACTCATGGCCAAAGCAAACAGCTGTTAGAAGTGTTTTAGCCGGAAACAATCACAGCTAAGAAGCTGTTTGTCCCATTCCCAACTATTTTTCACTGCTGACAGCCATGAGCTACAATACTTCATTCACTGTTCCTCCCATGAAATCAGGTTAAGTTCACACAGGCAGACTAGCAATGGATGCTGAATCTCAGATAGTGTCTGCCTTTGCTATGTTAAACACATTTAAGAACAAAGGTTAAAGGAAAGGGGGGGGTATCTCCATTAGTGGCAATTTTTGTTGTTGTCTTGCCCTGGCCACTTTTCAAAATATCATTTTCATTTTGGCAGTTGTCAAAATAGTTGACAATTCAGTCATCTAACAAAGTCTAAAACTTCATGTTACTTACGTGTTGTTGTGGTGGTGGTGGTTTTAAAAAGCTGTGGAAAAGTCCCTTTTTCAAGCAAAATGAGCAACATCTTGACTTTGAATCTTAACTCATTGTGAAGATGGCTGAGGAAATCCCACCAACTCAGACTTCCCTCAGACTTCGCCAGCTCAGACACAAAAGAAGACTTAAGTACAAATATGATCAGGAATCAATCAAATGCATTTCTATGCAGATATACATTATGCAGACTCACAATAGTTATGACAGCTAGCATGGCCCACTAGACAGAGATTTGGGAAGCTAAAGGTTCAATATCCATCTCTACCATTAATAATTGTGGGACTTTATCCACATCACTATTCTCCGCCACGGTGTGTCATAGGAAAAGTACTAGCCTACCTTGCAAGGCTGTTGTGAGAGCGAGGACAATAGAATATTTGTGAACTAATGCTTGCTAAATAGGAGTTGGAATATTCTAGGTCAGGGGTTCCCAACAAAAAAATTTCGAGGACCCCTCATCGAGCCGCTATTGTGACAAGGACCCCCATTAAACCTTAAAACCGATTTCCAAGTAATCAGAGTTATATTTTCTATTTTTTCCAGTAAGCTTAACACTGATCTTGGAAGGGTTAGGTTCAAGGGACGCCAACGATTTAGGTTCAATGGACACTGACAAGATCGGTTCGAGAGTCACTGACTTACTTGCTTGAACATCAAATGCATTATCTTCCTCTTCATCTGTAGGCCTTTGTCGTTTTAACGAACCACTTTTTAACCAACGGTCCATTTTTAACTATGCGAACTGTAGCTTCCGCGAAAAACAACGCTTTGTTTACAAATACTACTGTTTTGCAAAGAGGCAGTGCGCACCAGGAAGGAGGGAGGGGAATGGAGAAGACAGGGTACCTGCGCAGTAGCGCACAAATGAAGCCAACGCGCGCAAAGCATCTTGGGGAGGTGAGCGTTAGTAGAATGCGCGCGCTGCCTCTTTGCAAAACAGTAGTGTTTGTAAAGCGCCACCTAACGGCATACAGCAGAACTACTGCCTCTATCTAATTCTAGTTTTGCGCTAGACTCTGCTCATGCAGGAAGCGGCCAAAACAAAAAATCTGTTATCATACGAAATATATTTAATATATTTTTTATTCTAATAGCATCTTGCGGACCCCTCTGGCATAGCTCGCGGACCCCTGGGGGTCCGCGGACCACCTGTTGGGAACCACTGTTCTAGGTAATGAGATCATTGTACTAAGTGGTTCATAGAAAAATCACCTTCATATATGTTGTGTTTAGAAGGTACATTATATATCATTGCCAAACTGTGAACCATAGGTGTTTGGGGCCAGTTTGTAAATCTGCCTTCTTTTATTATACATAAAGGAGCTGTCAGGATGCTCCATGTTAAACTGACATAGGAGGTGGTGCTCTTAGGATCTGGGAATTGAGCAGCTGAACATGGGGATAGATAAATTAATGAACATCTAATAGGTTCCACACACACCCCAATCAACACATGTTAACAAAATACAACTGGGGGGGGGAATTAATGAAACTATTAAAATGAGTTAGGACCAACACCTGCACACAATGACAAAAAAATTATATTGACTTGATAATGCAGACAGCGCACAAAGCTTATGAAAAAACAACAGATTTCAGGTTCAGCAAAAGGGACATGAAAACCAACGAAGAACTCGGCTAGAATAGCATCAGAGTCCATTCCCCCATGTGTGGTGCACATGCACAACTACAGAACCAGGGCATTACAGGAAATGAATGGTCTGGATATGCATTCCATAGCCCACCCAGTTGTATCCCTTCTACACACTGAAGGAACAATTCTACCTGTTGCTGTTGTTGCTGCTGTTATTTTCAAAAATGTTAACATTTTTATGGTCCAGCATTCTGTTCTCGGGCTAGCCAGATGCCTGTTTTAAGTCTCCAAGCTGGACACGAGCACAACCGCATTCTGCCTATCTGCAATTCCCGTAATAGACCGATATGAAATAAGCAGCAGAAAGACGGCACACAAAAAGCTACCACACTATTCCACGTTCTAAATCTAATGTTAATGATCCAAGAATAGAGAGGAAAATGTACAAAAACTGTGTACAAATATATCAAAACCTTGAGAGAGAGAATTTACTGAAGAAGCCCGAAACTCTTCATGGGCGAAACAGGTGACAAATGTCTAACGCCGGCCCCCTGCCTAACTCTTGTGCGCAATACCGTTGGCACGTCGTTTGATCAACTTTACCTTCGTTGATATCTACAGGAGTCTGGGTTAAGGAATTCTAAAGACTGAAATTTCCTTTTGGACAAAATTTGTATGCGTTACCTATGTGTGGCTTCTGTAACAGTTTTTGTACATTTTCCCCTCTGTTCTTGGATCATTAACATTAGATTTAGAGCATAGAGTAGCATGGTAGCTTTTTGTGTGCTGTCTTTGTGCTGCTTATTTCATATTACGAGAATTGGCAGCATAGGTTCATTTTCTCAGTAACTGCATTTTCCAGCAACTGGCATGCACAACATGATGCAGAACATGATGACTTGTGAAAATATGTCAACAATTCAATAGTTCTTGGACAGGGCATGCCATCAGATCGTCCATGAAGATGGGGCCATTTTGTGTGCTCCCAATTATCATATACCCAGCTGCCTCTGTCAATTGAAATGGCAAAAGAAATGCATTTGTAAAATTTTCTGCTGAACTCTAAGCTCTTTCAGCTTCCAAAAAAAAACCTACCTGCCAATTTAAGAGATCTGAAACTGAATAGGAGTTTGCTGATTATCTGCCAAGAAGCTGGTAGGGTGGCAAATTAATACTTTCATCTTTTAAAAGGGTTTTTTCCCTCTTCATATTGGTCCAGAGCTCTTTGATGCTGACCAATTTTTGTTACTGTGGGTTAGGTTGAGAGTTTCAAAATCACAGCTATGCTGGCATTTGTTTCTGGACTAGAGTAGAGAAAATTGCTCCATAAGGTTCCCATTCGGATTTCTTCTTTTCAAAAAAAGCAGAAACATCTGTTGCAGTCATGAGCAAAGTCTTGGCCCAGTTTGGCAACAGCAGTGGGATACTTTGAAGTCAATCAACTTTGCTATCACCAACAGATCTTCTTACAGTCAATGGAAATTCAGACACAGAAGGATTGCAAGACAACTCATACAAAATTACATCCCAAACAACAGGTGAGGGGAGCTATTAGTGCTCATTGAAATGGGGAAAGGATTGAGACAGTTTAATAGCCCAATACAGATGTAGAATAGTTCAGCTTACTTTAGCAATATGACCCTTGGAGACGCGTACGTATGATTTCATTGAGTTACAAATGGAGTTAAATAAAGAATACCACAATGAATCTTGATTGGAAGAAGCAGCACTAGTTCATATGGCTATCTTTTGTGGAAGGCAGGGTTCCTTATACACATACCACTGTTGCGTATGCAAAGTTATGGAGATTGTAACACTTATAACCCAGAAGCACATGCGTTCATTGTGTTTCTGTCCTTTTTGCAGTAAAAATATTACCCATCTACCACTGGTCCATATCTATCTCTACATGATTGCAGGCATATGTATGCAAACTATTACAACAAAGAAAACAAAAACGAACTGCCTCTTAGATGACAAGCTCCAAATAAAAATAGGAAGTGTTACTTGCTCTTCTAACATGATATGCGAAATGTTTATCCTCTGATGGTGACACTAGGCTAACCCCGAGAAGAAGGAACGGTGTGAAAGCTGAGAGTACAGTGGTACCTCTTCTTACAAATAACTCTACTTACGAATGTTTGTACTTACGAATGGAGCTCCGTCCGCCATCTTGGATGCGGTTTGAATAGGATTTTTTCTACTTACAAATTTTTAGATAGGGTTGCTTCTACTTACGATTTTTTTCTCCCAATGCATTCCTATGGGATTCGACTTACAATTTTTTCCGACTTACGAATGTGCGTTCAGAACGCATTAAATTCGTAAGTAGAGGTACCACTGTACTCAGAAATACTGTATTGGCCTGAATACAAGCCGCACCCGAATATAAGCCACACCTTTAAAATTCAAGGGGGGGGGGGGGAGAGAGAGAGACAATACCCAAATATAAGCCGTTCCCTTAAAATTGGAAGTGGGGGGAGAAATTCCGAAAGGTGTGTGTGTGTGTGTGTGTGTGTGTGTGTGGACGGGATGGACAGGAACTCAAAGAAGTCCTTCCATGCATGTATATTGCTTCTGCAGGCACATCTTGGGCAGGTACGATAATTTTATATCCTGGCAGCTATCCTTACACACCCCAATCTTTAGAGCAGGCATCCCCAAACTTCGGCCCTCCAGATGTTTTGGACTACAATTTCCATCTTCCCTGACCACTGGTCCTGTTAGCTAGGGATCATGGGAGTTGTAGGCCAAAACATCTGGAGGGCCGCAGTTTGGGGATGCCTGCTTTAGGGAGAAGTTTCATGGGAGGGAGGCATAGAAGGCTACCATAAGAAGGGAAACCTTAGAAGAAACTGAGTTTGTACAGAGCGCACAATACTTTGGAACTTCTCACTTGTAAGGCCAGTCCCTCATTTACTAGAGTAGAATGTGGTAGATCTCTTGCGACTCCAATGATGCCTGCAAAAGAAAAGTGATTCCTTCCTACTTCAGCATCATGCCTGTCTGCAAGCCAGAAACTCTGGTGTAGAAAATATCCACATAATTCAGGCAACCCACATGGTTTCACTTTAGCAATATCTTCACAAAAACAGATGAATCAGTCTTTATTTTCTTGAGGTTAATCTATGTTTAATAATATTCAGACTCTATCTCCTACTTTTTCTGCTTTCTTCATTAGGAAAGACATTTATACCTGTGAAATACAGAAACAAAACGTATCATTCATTGTTCCTTTCTAATCTCAGTGCCACATTCAAAGTTTATGCACTTGAACTCAAACTTAAGTTGTTCTACATGTCCTCTTTCAACTCTGTCTCTCAGTTAGCCACAAATATCTGAAAGTCCTGCCCATAGCACCATACCCTTTCAGATAACCCTTAAAAATAAGCAATCATAAGGCCCAGATTCCAACATTAAGAAGAGTTGAGCTATAGAATCATTCGATTCACTCCCCTCCTTACTGGCAACACAACAGAGAAAAAGATCAAAGCCCACTGTTCTCCACCTTGTTGGAAAACCTACATTTAGTCCATCCACAAATAAGTTGGGAGGATCCATATGTTCCCATCAACTCTTGGCCTCTGGTCTTCTATCAAGCATATGTGAATATTTCCTTGAACACAGGTGCTACATTTCATTTTGAAATTTTGGATGAAGCGAACAACTACCGTATTTCTATGATATGGTGTATTGTCTGGGACCACATTTTAGTCCACATTTTAACCTTATATGTGGACTTTCCTGGGAGCAAGCCACACTGAACACAGTGAGACTTGTTTCTGAATAGACAAACATAGGATTAGAGTGTCCAATACTTCCTAGTTCTTTTTTTAAAAAAGTCATTGTTCAGTAGGTGGCAGGTAAATTGAGACTTTTGCCAGTTAGCTCAGTCACATCTTATAAAACATAAACAGGCACACACACACCGCTTATGCACATCCAACTCATGCATGACCATATTTACATGGGTTGCAGTAAAATAAATAGATTGGCCTTCCCTTGCTGGGTGCTGCTGCCCAAGCGAGGGAAGGAGGCCTTCAATCGACCAGTGGCGCAGGGTGGGAGACACCTTTCCCCCGATCTCCAATGCTCTGACAAGAATCCACACTCCTATCCAGGCATCAGTTCTGCTGGGTGTCCTTCTTGGCCCTGACCGTCTGTGGCCAGCTACCGCTGCTGCACACACTAGATCCCCTCAGGTAGGCAGGCAGGCAGGCTCAGGCCAGGCCAGGCAGCGGCCTGAGTCATTTCCAGGATGTGTCAGTCTCTATCCCCACCTCCCCACACACCCTCCCAATTAAAGTGGGATCCTCCCAACTTCACACAATTTCACTTATGCACATGGGGGCCCAGAACAAAACCCCCACATAAGTGGGGTGTTTATTTAGAAATCCCATCATGTTGGCAACTGACACAAGGCATCTAAAGGCGGTGGACGTATTATTAGCATTGCATCCAGCTGTCTCCTTCCACTCATAGCTGCCAGGTTTTCCCTTTTCTCACGAGGAAGCCTATTCAGCATAAGGGAAAATCCCTTAAAAAAAGGGATAACTTGGCAGCTATGCTTCCACTCTTCCTGAAACCCAGTTAAGTAAGATTATTTGGCTTATAGTCAATTTGGTTCTATTGAAGTTGAAGCAGAATTGGGGGAAATGTAAGTGTTTCTGCTTAATCAACTTGTGGACTAGCCTCTCTGGTTCCCATGTGTGTTCTTAAAATTCATCACCGCTTCCTTAGCAATTCACCTTCTGTGTTTTATCTTCTGCAAATGGTAGAGATCAGAATAGCTCACAGCTGTGAAAGAGAACTTTAGATCCTACAGATGTTATTTTCTTCCTTTTGCTGAGTGTTCTATTCAGAATCAGAAATATTACCTTACAGATGTTCCTTGCACGAAAATGATGCTAAAGTTATTTATTAAACTGATCTAGCCTTAAAGGACAAAATAGGAGACAAATGGTTATATTAGCCATCTTCTTGCATCCATTGTCTGTGCTTTCAGAACTGGTGTAGATTATTGTAAAGGCAATGCTTGCATGAAAGTTACATTTCTTGTTTCATTTGCAATTAATATGATCAACTCAACACCGACCAACGATACAGGATACCAAAAACAAAACAAACAAAAAGATTTGCTGTTGCTTCAAGCAGTGATTTAGCTGCCTTTAGACGCTTGGTAGCATTCCCTTTGTAATTTGGGGTTTATCAACACAGTGCATTGTCTAACTGTGGACTATGTTAATCTTACTGGGATTTCTATGTTTTAAACACACATTACTAGTTTGCTGCTGGAAGTGACATATGCAAGTGCCCTGAAAATTATCAATGAATTTTGGGGGGGGGGGAAATCCTTTGCTAAAAAACCTAAGGATACCTTTTAAGTACTAGAGTTTTCAGTGAGAAAGATTCAACCCTTTCAATGAAATTAATTTCTTTTTATAACTTTGGGTGGATGCAGCAGTAGTTTAAAAGTTTGGTTTGCAAATTCTGAAACTTGCTGGAACGTATTAGGATTCTCTATTTTTACCATGATCTTCTGAGGCATGATTACATCCCTCGTGTAAACCTTTCTAGCCTTCATTCTGTGCCCTGTTGCTTTTTGAAATATTCAAAATGACACCTGCCCATGCAACTTTTCTGCCCCTTTGACCTTTTATATTTCTGTTTAGAACCGACTGTAAGTTGTCCACCCAGAGAATTTTCAGGGGACCTGACAAACATCCTGCAAGTTATTTCTGCTCTTCTTCATGTAACCTAACTAATTTATGCAACCTGCTAAACCTGATAGAAGAAAGTGAAAGGAAAAGAAAGAAGTATGAGAGGTAGCTTCTGAACAAAGTTCTGGGCGCCAATGTAACATTGTTTTAATGATGTTGTATACCACAAATACATACACTGCATCATAGACTTTTTTAAGGCTAAAGGCAATAAATTAGTGTGCTTTGCTGAAACTTCCAGGGTCTTTTTTCCAACTGTTTGAGATGTGTGTGCAGGGAGGGCAGCAGCAGATGCCTTCAAAGAAGGTGAGATGGGTGCACAATGGGTTGTTGTGTTTTTAGGTGGTGATGGTTGCATCACATACTTGGAAATTCCAGGAAGCAGTGCCAGGTTCTGCGCTATCCACACAAGGCTTTTAGAGAATATTAAGAGCTATGCAAAAATTAAAGTGCCATTATGGATCAAGCACGACTTGTGTCTTGGAGAAATTCATATTCTGTAACTATCCATTTCAGGCCTCTCTACAGAGAAGATACATTTTGTTTGGGTTGGAACGAAAATTAGTGATATTATCCTTTCCCATTACGAAGTGGGATTTTATTTGATACCTAGCCAAGAAATGAAGACTTCCTGATCTGGAGATGGCCATGGATTGTTGTTGTTTTTCATTAGGTTTTATTACATAAAAGGTAACAAAAGTTTAAGTGAAATCAGGCATGATTCCCATGGAGCAACAAGCCATTTCAGGCAGGTAGAATCAGGAGAACTGAAATTTTACAGCCTTGTCAGACAATCATCAGTTAAAAAGGGAGGACACAAATACAGAGGAAAAGGAAGGTGTGTGTGTGAATAAACTTAAGGGTGCCTGTATATTTCACACAAGCGTGTTGAGAAGAGTGCTGAAAAAAGACAATTTAGTATCTATTCCATGATTACGTAAAAGACCGAACAAATGATATACCGCAGTGATTACACACAGTACCAAAAATATAGGCATGCAGACAAACAAGATTCATGGAAGTATACTGCCATTTAGGTAGTAGAATTAAGTAAAATAAGTACAGAGTACAGAGCAGTAAGACAATATAACCAACTACTACTAAGAAAAGCATTCATGTGGCATCATTCAAATACATAATAACTAAGGGTGTGCACTGACCACAATATTTGGTTCAGACCCTAATCCAGCACTCAAAGAAAACAGACCATATCAGTCCAAGGCACTTCATAGGCTGCCTCATTCAGCCAGGAATCCATCTACCAGCTTCGTTTCCACACACACCCTCCCCGCACTCAATCATTATTGGGAAATAAAAAACCAGTTATAACTTTTTTCTTCCTTGTGACAGACAAGGATTAAATTTGCAGACCTAGTAACCCTCCATGGTGGATACAGCTAGCTAAATTACAGGCAAATGGTGATCTTTACATCATTTGTGTGTGTGCATTATTTTTTAAAGGAAACAACTTGCTTATTTGGGGACACAATTGCATGAAAATTGCAAGTACCTCTTCTGAGGGCATGAATATTGCAATATTTCAGAATAGCTTCAGTTATTGTTTTGGGATGGTTAAAAAAGGAATATAACTTAATTGCACCTGTTTTACAGTGGACAATTGGTCTGAACCTGCAGACATGAGAAGAGTTCCCCTTGGTAAAAATACAAACAGGTCCAGCTGCTTTTATGCTATTCACCATTGTCTGTGATGTTCAAATTGGACGGTTGTTTTTCCGTACCATGGTTTGGAGTTTTCTGAATTCCTTAATGTAAAACAGTAAGTCTCATTGTATTGCATTTCCAGCAATATACAACTTCTAGCCTGCACATAGCAGGAAAGTTGGATACAATTCTGAACCAACAACACAGGCCTACTGCTTTCAAAAGAGTGTCTCTTGCTTTGCTTTGAAAACATCTACATGTTTTATAAGTCTTCTTTAAAAAGCCTTTGTAGTTCCACTGCATCCATTGCATGGATGGCTTCAAAAGTGGATTCGACAAATTTATGGAGAGTAAGTCATGATGGCTGTGTCCTACTTCCACTGCTGAAGACAGTACGCTTCTGAATACCATTTGTGGGATTCCCACAGGCACCTGGTTGGCCACTATGAGAAAAGAATGCTTATTGCTCCTCAAGTTTCTCTGAGGCTTTCCTCAGTTCCTCAGTCAAGCCAGTCCTTAAAGGCACAATATTTTGAAAAGCGATTTCTTAATTCAACTGCAGATAAGGAAAGATATTCACTGTGAAGCTTATCCTTCCTGTGGACTCTAAATCTTTCTTATATAGGAGACTTTGAAAATAAATGTCATTGATCAATTTTCACAACCCTTTGTAAACGAAAGAGAAAATTGCAACCTTCTCCGGAGCAATTAGATGGCATACCAGACAAGATTTTTCCCTCCCTAATACCCAGCAGAGCTGTTATATATTATTCCAGTGGGATCTCATTAACTTCCAAGATGTCGCCCCAACCTTTCTATGTAAGTAGACTAGTTTTTCACAGCACTGTGAAAGGTCTTGGCTTTTTCAGTATGTCATCTCACACAGTTTCAAAGTACTTACAACTCTGCATTGTACGCAAATATTGTATCTCTGTTTCGTATCTCATGGCAACTACACACATAAATTACACACCAACTAGCAAAAATGCAGGCACATGGACAAGACTGGGTTGTTGACTTTATATTGGGTAGCAAAACTGAGTAAGCATAAGGAAACAGCTGTGAAGGAAGTATAACTACAGATATGGGGGAGGGAGCTGGAGGAGGAGCTGGAGGAGGAGGAGGAGGAGGAGGAGACTGCTGTCTTGACCCTGGTGTTGCTACAGTTTACCTGGATGGCAGGGTGGTGGTGAGACTGCGGTTGTGCAGGCACACTGGCGAAACCTGTCCATCATTCCCAATAGTGATATATGCAGCCTTAATCTCACTGCTGCCCCACTTCAGCCCTGTCCAGGCAAGCTGCAGTGGTGCTGGTGTCAGGAGGGTGGTATAATAGTTCTGCCTCACCACACCAGCTGCCACTGAAAATAGCCAAGAGAAGAGAAGAGAAGTGGGATGGAGGCTGCAGTTGGGGACAGTATTGTTGCCTTATACTTATCAACATCACTGATTGCTGCACATTTATCTCCACAACTAATGGCATGTTGTAGTTAAAACCAATCATGTCACTTCTTTATTTACCTAAGTTTGGGACAGGTGTGAGCACCTGTATTTTACCTCAGCTGTACCTGTGTAGTCTGGTATTTTCTGGACATCAGGAGTCAAAGTATGATACAGTTTGGGGACCGTTGCTCTCTATCTTGAAATGTCTGATGAACCAACACCTTTATAACAACCATCACTTAGTGCCTGCTCCTTTTCTTCAGCCTCATCTATGATCCCCAGGATATTTCTTTATTAGGACCTCTAATGATTCCATTTACTGCCATCTATCACCCATGCAGCATGTCTGAAACTACTTCAAAGTGCTGCTATAGCCTCCTGGTCCACCTTATCCCTTCATCATTACTATTCCTAGTTGTACTGTTTTGTTAACTAGAACTGAGCCAGGCAGCTGTCAGAAATAAGAAAACAAGTCTCCATCAACCAGCTGCTCCTCCTATCTCCTCCCTCACAGTGTGGTGGAGGGGACGACAACAAAGGGTGCATCCTCAAATCATAGAGGCCTCCGTAGGGACAGAAGGCCACAACTGTCATCACAGGAATTTGCCATATATCCTCTAATGAGGTACAGCTAAAGGAACACAACTCTATACTTGTGAACTGGCAAGGATAAAATGCTAGACAGCTTTATAATATAGTGATATTTATGGATCATGTTTTGGATTGCAAAGAATATGTATCATCGACCACCCTGATGTCACCGTCTGCTCAACTTAGGAAAATATTGTGATTACTGGGGAACCCTATGACTAAAGCTCCAGTCAAATCCACCCAAAGCTCTTAAATACATAGACTTTGAGCACACCCTATAACTAAATTAAATTTTATAGGGATTTTTTGTTTTTTTCGTTGTTTCATTTTGTTTTCTGCTTCAGTAATAATATACTGAAAGAGTTTTCTTCATTTTTGAGAAACTGGATAGTGATGTTGCAACGATTTCATTGATTATACAGTTCTATATCTGCATTTCTATATATTAATAACAGATTGTCTAGAGAAATGAAGTGAGAGTTACTAGGAACTTTCTTGTTATCAGGAACAAAATAATGTTTGCTAAACACTGAAGGTAAGAGTTCCCTAATGTGAAAACATACTCAATGACATGTCTTACATCTGATGTCGTTTAACATGCACTAAAAGAAGAAGAAGAAGCTAATATGCAAATCTGACTTTGAATCCTCTAAGCACCATGTAAATCTGTCCACAGTCCTAGAATCATAGAATTGTAGAGTTAGAAGAGACCATGAGGATCATCTAGTCCAACACCCTGCACAACAGGAATCTTTTGCCCAACATGGGGCTTAAACCCATGATCCTGAGATTAAGTCTCCTGCTCCACCAACTTAGCTTTCCCAGCATATCCCAGTATTAGAACACTTTGTAGTTTTTATTACATGTGCAGAGGTATGTGTGTGTGAGGTAAAGGTACCCCTGACCATTAGGTCCAGTCGCGGATGACTCTGGGGTTGCAGCGCTCATCTCACCTCTATACGCCGAGGGAGCCGGCGTTTGTTCGCAGACAGCTTCCAGGTCATGAATAAGCCTCATCTGGCGAAACCAGAGCAGCACATGGAAATGCCATTTACCTTCCCGTCGGAGCGATACCTATTTATCTACTTGCACTTTGACATGCTTTCAAACTGCTAGGTTGGCAGGAGCTGGGACCGAGCAATGGGAGCTCACCCTGTCACGGGTATTCGAATGGCCGACCTTCTGATCGGCAGTAACTTGGGGTAAATGACTCCGGTGCTTGACCCAAAGATCACTCCTCCCCCCTCAAGGAGCCTCAAGACAGACGATAGCTCCCAGCTGGCTGAGGAGTCCAGGCACCAGATTCTGATGAAAGCAGGTGACACACACACACACACACACACACACAGAGAGAGAGAGAGAGAGAGAGAGAGAGAGAGAGAGAGAGAGAGAGAGAGAGAGAGAGAGATCCTACCAGGAGTCGCTGTTTCCCATTAATATAAAAACAAATTGCATAAAAGAGGAGTGCTAATCATTCCTGGCTTGAGATATTATTTGCTTACAAAATTTGCATTCCACCTTTCTACCAAACGATGCTCAAGATGGCTAACAGAAATAATACATCTATAAGCAGTGGGCTTGATTTTCATAAAGAACTCTCTGAATGGTAACTTCTTAAGTCTAATTCCCAAATTTTACTCCTATCTCATTCAAAGTAACAGCTTGGGCTATTGAAGCAGACACAGAAAAGCAGGCAAAGGTGGGACAACTGCAGTGTCCATATATCCAGGATCCTAAACTTCTGAAACAGTTGCCTAAGTATTTTAGATTCCTCCCCCCAGAAAAAAAGAGTCTTTAAAAAGCACGTGTGTAACAGCAATGGACAGGGGTTTTCACTACATTTCATATTACAATACATTGCTGCTCTTTATCTGCTTCGGAAACTTCTAACTGATAAAGCTCAAATAGATAGGAAAGTGATGAAATGTATGAAGATGTCCTTAACTGCAATTTCCTGTGATAATACATTTTATCTATTTAACAGAAGTAACATGAGAACGTAATAATCGGCCAAATGCCTGCTTTCCCCATTCATTGCTTTGTTTTAGCCATTTACTCTCTTTGTTCCCATCTCCTTCCACATCAGACTGGTAAGGCAGGGGCTCACGTCAAACACCGCAAACTAACTTAACCACACATCTGCCCTGGAGTTTGTTGGCTATGGACCTTTCAGTGTTTTTTAGCTCAGTAATGTAAAGGCATTACGAATTTTCCTCTTTGATTTATTCTTTTCCCTCAAGAGACAAGTGTTCCAAGTGAGTTAACAGTTACCTAGAAAAGAGTTATCTTTCTTTGTTCTGAGATGATAGTTCTGATGTTCTTAGCTGGTTCATATTAGTTTTCTGAAATTCCTTCAAAAGGAAACCCCATCCTACAGTATTTCTTCATAGCGCCACTGCTTTACTTTTATACTTTTTTTCTTTTTACCAACCATGAAAACTAATTGTTTCCTGCATCTCTGAAAAATAAAACTAACAAGTCACCAGTGCTTTTCTCTGGTGGTATGCAACCCTTTTGGGCGGAGGGGGAGTGGAAACACAATTCAAAGTGTTGGTGCTGACCTTTAAAGCCGTAAATGGCCTCAGCCCAGTATACCTGAAGGAGCATCTCCACCCTCATCATTCTGCCCAGACACTGAGGTCCAGTACCGAGGGCCTTCTGGTGGTTCCCTCACTGTGAGAAGTGAGGTTATAGGGAACCAGGCAGAGGGCCTTCTTTGTAGTGGCACCCGCCCTGTGGAACACCCTCCCATCAGATGTCAAGGAAATGAACAACTATCTGACTTTTAGAAGACATCCGAAGGCAGCCCTGTTTAGGGAAGTTTTTAATGTTTGGTGTTTTATTGTGTTTTTAATATTCTGTTGGGAACCTCCCAGAGTGGCTGGGGAAACCCAGACAGATAGTGGGGGGGGGGGGTATGTATGTATATATAAATAAATATTATAATAATTGTTGCTGTTATTATTATTATATTAAGAGGCAGAAGGGCTGTCGGACCCTTTCAGAGCATTACGCCGCCTTTCCTAAGGTGGGCAAACTCTTCCCAGGCTTGGGGAAGTAGGCATGAGCCCATGTCCTGGCCGAACGTTGTATAGTATGAAACCGGCATGCACAGTCAGGTCCCGAGAATTAAGGTATGGTGTTGCAGCAAGTCATTTAATTATGATAAATCATGTAATAACTGTATACCAAAATCTTAATAAAGTTCCAGTAAAACATACAATTGTTTTACATATAACTGTTTTCTTCTTGCCCCAAGGAAACTTTTTGTCTAGGGCATCATTTTTTTCTAGAAACAAAGCACAATCAGTGACCACTTATTAGTCAGATGTCCAAACTAAAACTCTGTCTTTTCTTTAAACCGTTTTTTAACAGAGAACCATCAAGAAGAAAACACAGTTATATTACCCTTTAAGAAGAGAGCTACACCTCAATGACAGAGCACATATTTTGCAAGCAGAAGATCCTAAATTCAATCTCCAGTTAACTGGCAAGGTAGATGCCAAGTTCTCCCTTTTTTTTTAGGGAAATTCCCTTATGCTCAATAGGCTTCCTCGCGAGAAAAGGGAAAACTTGGCAGCTATGCAGGTGATGTGAAATACATCTGCTGGAGACCCTGGTGAGCAGCTGGAAGTCAGGGTATCACACTCCAGGCCAGACAGTCTAATGTTCTAACTCAATTTCGGTATAATCAAAATGTATCTTTTATATATATATATATATATATATATATATATATATATATATATATGTCATTGCTTCCGGTGCACCAATATTGTATATTCTGCAATGGCTTTGGCTATATATTATAGCATATGATTAGTGAATGAAGGCAAACTAGCCCCCAAATCTAGGAGCAGTTGTGCCAATCCATAGAGTAGCCCTCCCACAGCAATATGAGAACAGCGACATGATGCTGGTACTAGCTACATCAGAAGTCTTGTAAATAATGTACACGCCGGCATAAGTATTGTGTCAATGGCCAAAGGGTGCCTCACGCCATTCACCTCCCCAACCCTCACAGCTTATTGGAGCCAAATCAAGTCATTGCTGGCTCTGGAAAAAAGAGAATGTGGTTTTTTTTTTCTTCTCCCCAGTGTTGAAGTGGGAAACCCACCTGCTTATGGAAGGGATAATGTCCAGGGAAACTGGCCAACTTATGCTGCAATACTATCCAAATTATAAACTTTAGGCCATACTTCTAATTCAGGGGGAAAGGAATATCTGGTATTTACATTGCAGATATCTCAAGCGACAATCAGATTGTTCTCACTTTAAAACTAATTGCCATTTCCTTGTGAAGTAATTTAAAAAAAAAAACCACCCTAATAATTTAAAACTAGGTACACACGACTCATGCTGGCCAATAAATAAATAAATAAAAACTTTTTGGAATGAGTCAGGGTATATTTCTTTAAAGATCAAAGTAGGGAATGCTACCTTCATCAGGCTAGTCCTCTACTCTACAGTCTAATATATACTTAAGGTTTTTTAAACCCATTTTAGAATCTGGTTTCAATAGATTCACAACTGAATGTTTTTATAACATTTAAAGTGACAAGCCAATAAAAATATCTGGCAACTCAGTTTCTGCTGCAGTGCAACATAAGGAACCTAAATTAAGGGAGATGTAGTATTCTAACCCAACTTTCTACCAGCTTTGAAAATAAAACTGATCTTCAAGAGAAAAACCTAGAGAACTCTTATTTTGTTGTGGACTTGCTAATAGAAAATAATAGCATGGATATATTTCAAACCATATCGGGCGATAGCAGAAATATTGGTGTTGGGTGCGAGAACAAAGCATATGATTCAAGTGTTCAAAAAGACACTACTGTATTGGATTCCTAAGCAAATACTACAAGTAGTAGCACAAAAAGCAGAATAAAAATGCAGATTTGGTATAAACTTGTTTAGATTAAATTGGCGCAGTTCATAAATTGTATCAACAGTAAAGTGGATTCTTAAATTATCTAGGATTTACTAAGACCATTGTTTGTACTAATTGCATGCCATTGTTGTCTGCATCACAGCTTTAGCTGAAATATTACACTCAATACCAGGCATCCCCAAACTGCGGCCCTCCAGATGTTTTGGCCTACAACTCCCATGATCCCTAGCTAACAGGACCAGTGGTCGGGGAAGATGGGAATTGTAGTCCAAAACATCTGGAGGTCCGAAATTTGGGGATGCCTGCTTAATACAGGTAACTCACGTGCATTTAAAAATTTTGAAGGGGGAGGAAAGTGGCCAGATTCCAGGAAAAAAATGACAATGGTAATCCCACTCACCATTGAACCCGATGTGTTTTAACTATATGTGATTTTAGCTTATTTTCCCCGGAACACAACTCCTGCATAAGTTAAGAGTTGCCTGTTATAGGTTAATATGTGGTGACCCAGTGTGTTTGGCCGAAGAAAAGCTGCAAGGTCTTTAAAGTAAACACACACTGACTACCCCCATCAAGATTTCTTGCTACACTGAAATTCAATAATATTAACCGTTACAATTTCCAGCACATAATCATGAGAAAGCACATTATCTTCACTCCATAAAACCAGTTTCCTGATATAGTCTCTCGACTGAGTTCATGCCTATGGAAGACTTTCTTTTTAAGTCTGAGGATGCAAAAAAAAAAAACCCAACACACCGCAAAACTATTTGCGGTCAATGTCAAAAACATTGAATAAATACATGATGTTTAATCAAGACATAGATACATTTGGACAGCTGCTGTGAAGACAAAATATAGCAGCAGCTAAAATTTAACTAAGCAGTTGCCCATTACATGACTGCTACAGCATTCCAGACTTTGATTTATGTTCCCACATCTTTTGACAAGTGTTTTTGTTTTCTTAATATCTTAAGTGTATGCAAGTAGCTGGTCATAGCATGAACTGCTTGAATACAAAAATTCTGTAAATAATTATGATAAGAGTGGAGGTTTTTGTTTGTTTCTGTATAGAATAGTTTATTTCCCAAGTATCTTTTCCATTTGACAAACATATTTTTACATGGAATATATGTTCTACAGCTTCATACTGAAGTATTTTGCAGTCCTTTCCATCATCAAGACAATGTGTTTTGGGGAAATTTGGGGTAGGAAATGCTATCTGCTCCAACCAACCCCACCCCCCTACAGCTGGAGCTAGCACCAGGTTTTATTAGTCCAATGTGGAGTTTCATTTGGTGGCCTGTTTCTTTTCACTCACTTCAATGTCTTACTCTGGAGGGAGATACTTAAAAGGTTTGCCGGGTTCCCTGTAACCTCACTTCTCTCAATGAGGGAACCATCAGAAGGCCCTTGGAGCTGGACCTCATTGAAAAATGGGGGTAGAGATGCTCCTTCAGGTGTACTTCAGGTATATATGCATAAGGGAAGAGGGGTGTAAAATGGCATAAATCCTCATTAAAAATGGGTGCAGAGGGAACTATTTACTGACTGTGCACAGGAGTAACATTTAAAAAGGGTTTTCATGGCTAACTTGTTTTGCTGAACCCCAGAGCCAGTGTTTGACCAAAGCATAACAGAACCAGTCACGACCATATATAAAGAATTCATGTTTATGTGGTTCATAAGAACCTGAAGAAGGTGACTTGGAGAATGGAAAGCTACATTTGCCAGATTGCAAATATGGAAAAATTACCATGTGGAAGAATGTCATTAACAATTCAGTTTGACAAAGGTCTTTTGCACCAAAGGGTTATTATATATTATGTCACTAACTTGGGTATGCAACTTGCCAATCATTTCATTCATGACAAGAATAGACCTGAAACAGGAATGTAAATGTATCATTAATTTATAACATATAATTTGTGAGATGTGTGCTTTCAGGAACCATTCAAGAAACAGACAAAAGCAGTACTGTTTGAAGCACAGACAAAAACACTCCTCAATCAAGAAGACTGAAACCAGTGAAATAGAATAGCTGTTTAAACACATGGATCCCAGCAACTGGGGCCATAGGACCCAAGTGTAAAAGATAAGGCCATGTTTCCTTATGAAGCATAACAAACCACAGCATGTATAACCCAAAATAGCTGCTTGCTGACTGTGGTTTGGGGGATAAAATAATCAGTACAATCACAGGCCTCTTTAGACTTATTGGACATCAGTGGAAAAATTAGATCCGAACAAAGTGTCTTGTGTGTGTGCTTAGCATTTCATTTTTATTTATAGTCTTAAAATGGGGCAATGAAAAAGGAAACGATCCCATATGTGCATTATTAACATCAACATAAAACTTCACCAAAGGCTACTTTTAAGTTAGGAGGGGTTGCACAAGCTCCGTCTCTGAAAAGCCACAAAACACAAGTTGGACGAAAAAGTTTTGTGTTTATTTTATTTTTGTACTACCAACGTGATAGTTGTTCAGTGTTCCAATTTGGAGAGTTGACAGCACAACCAAGATAACAGAACCAGCATCCTTCAAGGCTCTTCTTGAAAAGAATCTTGAATAACCTAAGTTTGGTTATTTTCAAAGTATGTTTCGAACCTTCAGTCTTGCAAAGTAGTTTAAACACGTGATGGCAAAATAGTATAAAATGGTTCTGTGCCAAGTAAGTTACACACTTCCACCTTCAGCTACGGTTGCAATGTGAGCCTGCAGGCATACATTTCATAGCAAAGAGCAAATAAATTTACATCTGAGGTCCTGGAAAACTTGGGCTTCTGCTGGGGCTCACTCCCCCTGAAGGACTCCCCAGCACCCTGTCTGTTCCATCCTTTGGTGGGTGCTGCTGACTGGACACTTTCACTGCCAATGATCAGGTCCCCAGGCACCCTATTTGATGACACAAGCACTGTGCAGTGCCTTCTTTATTAAATTGATGCTGCTTCCTAGGATTTAGAAGATTTTAAGAAAACATTCATTTGCTTTAAATGGCTCTCTTTAAAACTAAAATAGGCAGAACCCTGTAAAGGAAGGGTTGGAAAGATCAGAAAAGTACTGATAGAATGGCTAGGTAAAGGTAAAGGGACCCCTGACCATTAGGTCCAGTCGTGACCGACTCTGGGGTTGTGGCGCTCATCTCGCATTATTGGCAGAGGGAGGCAGCATACAGCTTCCAGGTCATGTGGCCAGCATAACAAAGCCACTTCTGGCGAACCAGAGCAGCACACGGAAACGCCGTTTACCTTCCCGCTGTAGTGGTACCTATGTATCTACTTGCACTTTGACGTGCTTTCGAACTGCTAGGTTTGCAGGAGCTGGGACCCAGCAACGGGAGCTCACCCCGTCACAGGGATTCGAACTGCCAACCTTCTGATCGGCAAGCCCTAGGCTCTGTGGTTTAACCCACAGCGCCACCTGCGTCCCGATAGAATGACTACTTGCATGCAATTAAGATGTTGGGCATGGGTAACAAGTGGTCAGTGAGTGATGAGACCTTGAAGATTCTGTGTCATGGTCATTTGGGTAGCAATGGTGCATTAACATGCTCTTTGCATCTCATTGGTTAGATAACCCCTTTATAATGGGGCATTGAGGTCAGTCCAGTGAATTGAAAGCTTCCCTGCACCACAAACTTTGTGGTCTTAGGTTGGGCTCACACTTTAAACCTAGCTCCATTCTGCAACTCAGTAAATAAAGTATGCTGCAGTCATGGTTATCCCAATACCATCATGTCATTTTATTCATCTGGGTCTGGAAGCAATTAATATATCATTCTTGCAGACTGATTCATTTTATTTCCCACTCAAAACGCACTGAGGTGCAGTGATTAAAGCAAATAACCTGAAGATGTAGACACAACAACAGCTAAAGTCAATGAGGAAAAAATGACAACGTTAATAACATCAGGAGAAACACCAACACTGTTTCAGAACTGACACAGAAGAAGTTCACATGTCTTAAAGTATTAAAGCTGCTGGAATGTGGAGAATTATTAAAACTGCACCAAACATCAGAAAAGCCTTTACAACTTTCATAGCTGAACTGATCAGAAGAAATAGAAAAATGACACTTCTAACCAAACTCCAAGACTATAGTGCCAAAGAAAAGACTGCTAACATTGCTAAACTGTGGAGACTTATCAAGAGATATTATCTAATGTCTGAGTTTTCTTTTAAGTTTCCTCAACTAATCCACTTGCCTGTAACAAAGTTCCCTATAAAACAGGAGCTTTGGAAGGGATTATCTGGAAATTAAAAATATATGGAATTACAGATTGAATGTATGCAGATATAAGAAACATGAGAATCCTATTGAGACAGCAAATGAGAGACAGAGGTGCAGAATAACAGGACAAGATGCCAAAAACCATTAGAAATAAAATCAAAGAAACAGATAACATTTTTCCAATAAATAGAAAGAGACATTAATGTCGTCAATTCATAAATGGGACACATTTGCCATGAACAGCCTAAGTCACTATTTGAGCTTTCAAATGGAGTTGAAAAATGCTGCTCCACTTTACAAAGCCGCTCCGTTTACAAAGCCGCTCCACTTCCCAGTGGGGCGGGGTTGCGGTGGACCACGTGACCACCCACTCCCCTCCAGGGGACGGGAACGTTGTTCTGCGCCACCCGGGGGGATCCTGGCCACGTCATCCATTGGCTGGCCTATTGGCTGGCGGGGGAGGTGGCCAGGGCCAGTATAAGCAGAGGCGTGATCCAAAAGACTTCCTCTTGGTTTGCGTTCTCCATCTCCCACCTCCCCTCCCTATTTACAGGTTTAGTCTTTAATGGCCCTGCTATGGACCTCAGTTGGTTGCCCTTGAGGGGCCTGGTAGGAATTTTTCACTTCGCAAATTGGCTCAGGCCATTTGGCTTTCGCCTACCTCGTAGCAATCGTCACAACTTTGTGAGGTTTTGCGATTAGGCATTGGGTGACCTTCTGATGGGGGAGGGGAGGCCTGGCCATCGCCTGCCCCTCCATGCTTAGGTGTATTCCGTTAAAGGAATCCGGGGGTGTGGATCTTTTCCAAAGCCCGGGGTGGGGCTAGGGCCATGCCACGACCCTTCCGGGAACCCAGGGGGGAGCTCGAGTTGGTTTGCATCGACGGGGCTCCTCCTACCAGTGGTTTACCCTACCAGACTTCCTGCACAGCGAGCAGGAGTCAGATATAGCCTGGTCTACTCAATGCCTAAGCCAATACTGCTCACATTCTGTAACCAATAAAGTTGTGGCCTAAATTTGCCCAATAACATTAACCTTATATCACGTGTCCTAGTGTTTTTATTCCGCCCTGAGGGGCTGGTTGCGGGGTCTCAACACACAATGCAATCCTATACGTCTACTCAGAATGAAGTCTAAATGAGTTCTATAGGGCTTTAGTCTACTACTCTGAAGTATGAACCTAGATTTCCCTGATTGAAATCTTAGCTTAATTCTGTAAGTTCACTGGGTGGTCATTATCTTAAACTTACTCCCCCATAGGACATAACAATACAGGCTTAACTCACAGGAATGTTCTAAGGACTCCAGAAATAATATGAGTAAAATGCTTCAGGCATTTAGGAAAATGTTTTATAGAAATTCCAAATATTGCTACTATTACACAGGTCATATCTTGGCTCCCACAACAGAAAGGTCTATACTAGTGCCCAAATTATTTCAAAATTAATTACTTTTTATTTAGCATTAGAAGTGTTTCATTGGTCTTTTATGACCAAGTAACTTTTCCAGTTACGAATCATTGGGGTTATGTGCTGGGCTTAACATTGGTCTTATCACCTTGTAAAATTTAGTAATATCTGTAAGATGGCTACAGTAGTGAAGCAAGTTGACAATGCTTGCTACCACAAAGCAGACCTACTTAACATTAATGAATGTATATAAAAACACTGAAATAAAATTGAGCATATATTGAAGAATCCTCTCATCAATCTACACTGACCCTAGTTAGTTTCCTCTTTTGCCATGTCAAATACTTCTGAAGTACTGGGAGAGCTGTCTTTTTCTTTTGTAATGGACATTTTTAAAGAACAAGACCAAAAGTATTAGCAGACAATGCAAGCAGTAAGTCACAGTTTTTCTCCTGGTCTTGAGAAAGTAAAATGCTATTAAAGTAAGAAAGAGTGAAGAAAATCTTATAGAAGCTGTGCACAGGAAGCAAGGGGGGCAGGGGGAGAGATTACAACCATCTTCCAGAAACATATTCTTGAATGATGAACTTCCATTTCTTCCAAGAACTCGAATTCATATACATATATTGCTCCCATTACAGCATTTATCTTCCATGAAGAAAAGAAACTGGGAAAACCTCAAACATGAAAGGAGCTATCTTCTTTGCTAGGGCTACATTTCAGGGTTTGCTTAATTGCCTGGGGGAAAACAGATGTTTATATTATATAGGATGCTTCATGGTAGGTAGGAATAATCAACATGAACTACTGCTTCCATGGATTCTGTTGACTGGTGTATGTTTTTAAAACTTTTTTTAAATTGTTCTGTACAGTCTAGAAGACATGCTTCACATATAAACCATACATAAACATGACTACTATGATTAAACCATACAATCTAGTTTCTTTGATTTTCAGCTTCCAAAGCTCGATAGATACTAGCAAACTTGTTGCACTCTGGATTTGACAAAGAATTGTAGAATTTCTCTGGACAAATTGATGCTAGCAATTGGGCAACTGGGAATTTGGAAGTCCATCATCTTATCAAATTCCAGATCTACCCCTTCCCCCCCAAAATTCCTTGGAACTGACCAGTGTCTGCTATGGTTCTTATGAGGTGTGCTGTCCACCATGCCCTTATACTTTGCTCAACATACAGGATGTGGCAGGATAGGTACCTGGTGAATGCTGAAGTTGGGATTGAGGGCACAGATACTGCAATGACAGGATCATACAATGAAATTAAGAATCACTGGAAATGCAGCTCCCAAGTTCATGGTTCACTGCAATGTCTACAAATGCTGGAACCATGAGAACTACATTTCCCATGATGTCTTGCATCCAGGACTCTGTTTTAGACAAACATGGTTTTAACCCAGGGTGTGAATCCCTGCCATAATATCCCTACAGCCCTCTTCATTACTTCCCATGCCACAGAGAGTACAGCAGGAAGGTTTCTAACATCACTCTGATATGGCCTGAGTGTCCAATCTGCTCTCAAATTAAATATGAGCTGGTTCATTTTCAGATGCATTTCCAGAGCAGCATTGAGTGCTTGTAAATCAGGCCTTCCCTAAACAGAGGGCACGTGTTGCGGTGGGACCCGGCAATCAGGCCTTGTGTTGTGGGTGGGATCATTGGAGCAGCCACAACACCCTATTGGTAGTCCCTCGAAACAGGGAGCAATTGGGCTAGTGGGATGCCAGTCAAAGCAGTTCAAGGGACCACTATATATCCAGATGCACGTGCCCCGAGCTTCCTCTTTTGGGCTCTTTGCATCGGAACACCCGCCCACCTCTCCCTATACAGTATTTTGGGCTTGCGCTTGACCTTGCTATGCCATCGTGTGTCACCTGTCGTTGGGACAGGGGCACGGCAGGAATTTTCCCCACTTGGCTGATTGGCTGGTGCCACTTGGGTTTCGCCTGCCACGTAGCAAAGCATCATAACTTGTAAGGTTGTGGATAGGTTCTGGTTCAGGCCATCCCTATGCGTTGGGTGTTCCTTTAAGAAGGAATCCATGGACTCGTGGTTGGTCTTCCCCGTGTGGGGTTGTGCCCTGAGCCTGAGTTCAGGGCTCATCTGGGTGGAGGCACAGCAGACACCCCTGCCTGCCTCTGTCCCAGGTGTTCACCCAAGGCTGAGTCAGCACTGCATGCAAGGATGCAGGTAGCTAGTTGAACCAGAGCCTATACAACCACTCACTTGATTTGTAATCAATAAAGTTGTGGCCTAAATTCTGCCAAAAAACAAACCAAAAATATGAGCCCTGTCTGAATTTATTTCTAGGCCTGGTTAAAGGGTCTCCACACACAAATGATATTGCTTCTAAGGGGCATCATCTTTAAGGATGGTACTGGTTGCAGGCAGGCCCCCAGGCCGGTTCCTCTCCCCCCCCCCAGCGTGGGCAGAGTTATGCCATCATGCCAGGATGGCACCATGATCACCCCGGCTTCTTGGCCAATCACTTTTGTGTGGGGTGATCGTGGGGGGATATAAAAGTGGCAGCGATTTAGAAAACAACGGTGGCTGCAGTTGAGAAAAATGGATACCTACTAAACTCAACCAGGAACTTTCCGGGCAAATGCCAATCTTGTTAGTATTAAGTATATGCGGAGGATGTACTAATATGTATTATATATCTTCAAAGCTGAATCAGTATTTTGATTGACAGCTCCTGGCAATTATGAGAAATGGTAATTGTTTTAGAAATGTTTACATCTGTTGATCTCTTAATCCAGAACATCTATATGAAGAGCAAAAATTAAGATTTCCAGTGCCTGCTGGTTCGCAAAAGCCACACCTTAGCCTAATCTTTAGTTAATCTTTTCATTCAAGCAAATTCTGCATATGCATGTAATTGTAGTGCCATGGTACATTAACATGAATAAACATATTCCACACTTACTGAATCAGAATTTTTTTATCACGTTAACCTAGTTAAGACAATATAAAACAGATTGTTAACTAAGACTGCATCTTAATGTACGGCTGAGCAAATAGCTTTCCAGTAAACATTTTCAGCATAAAACATAGAGGGAGCATTTAGGAGAATTAAAAGGATTCCTGAAATAGAGGTGTATCTTTTTAAGGCAGGGTTACTGGTCTCACAGACCTGATCAGCTGTAGCTGATATGGTGGCATACAGTAGTGACAAAGCCAGCCAGATTTGGCCACATGATGTTAAGGGAAGCAACTAAAGCTAGGAATGATAAATTCAGAAAGATGATAATTTCTATATGGGAAGTGCCACCCTTTTTCTGAACTAGCCTTCGGGAACAAAGCTGATTGGCTGAGTGGTCACATAACTGTTAATAGGACGAATGAGAGCTATTTCCAAGCAACATAATGGCATGACAGGTCCTATGGTTTCCACAATGAAGCAGTGCTGCTATTGCCTGAATGACACATACAGGGAACTCTAGGCATCTGAATGTGCATCAGAATTGCACACTTTACTTATCTCTTCAGTGTTCACTTGGGCAAAAAGCTTAGTGAGCAAAGATATCTGGGAGAAACTGGGGCACATTTTTCTGGAGGAGAAAACATTCATAAAATACTGATTCAGCTGAAATGCTCAAATGAGGCCCCTAGACATATGTGGAAGACAATGAAATGACAACAATAACAGCCGGCACAGAAGCCAAGAACTGTAGCCAGTGAGCAGGATCAAAGGTAGAATGCTATCATATAATGTTGATTAATCTAGATTTCAGAGAAGACCATTTTATCCATCAACAACAAACCTAAAACCCAGTGAAAATGGAAGCCTTGTTACTGATTATTTGAACTGAGTCAGGGAAATTCAACTTTAACCTAACTTCTCAAATTACTATATATCCATCAAATGCTAATCTCATAATAACAGTAGTCAGAAGCAACCATAGATTAAAATAAAAACCCAGCATAATCTACTACTCTGTGTGGACATTTCCTGGAAGAATCCAACTCAATTTGATGACCTTTGTCCAAACTTCACCCAGGCTCAGCTTCTATTCATGCTAGTAGTAATTTTGCTTTGTCAGAAGTTTATCCTTGGTTACCATCAACATCCCATCCAATATCAGCAGCTTTTTTATAAAATAAATCATACAAGGAACTAAAATGAGAATGTGACATTTTTGGAAAGCTAGAGCAAGCAGGAAAAAAATGACCGCAACTCAGAATAAATTCTCTAAAAGCCAGTTTGTTATTTAAATTTACACTTATATTTAAATCCATATACAGTGGTTGAGATATCAATTAACAGATTTTTAAAGTGGTGCCAACCAGGAATTAAATGCATTTGAATCTGAGATAGTTCTCACAACTAAGTCTAGATGACTAAATAATCTTAAAGCACCATAAATGTAGACTAAAATCCCCACAGAAAACAGGCATGCAGTGGGTGGTACCTCAGGTTACAAACACCTCGGGTTACAGACTCCACTAACCCGGAAGTAGTACCTTGGGTTAAGAACTTTACTTCAGGATGAGAACAGAAACCGTGCGCTGGTGGCACGGCACCAGCAGGAGGTCCCATTAGCTAAAGTGGTACCTCAGGTTAAGAACGGTTTCAGGTTAAGAACGGATGAATTAAGTTCATAACCAGAGGTACCACTGTACAAGTCTAGGGAGAGCATGAAGGAAGAAGAAGAAGAGGAGGAGGAGGAGGAGGAGGAGGAGGAGGAGGAGGAGGAGGAGGAGGAGGAGGAGGAGTTTGGATTTGATATCCCACTTTATCACTACCCGAAGGAGTCTCAAAACGGCTAACATTCTCCTTTCCCTTCCTCCCCCACAACAAACACTCTGTGAGGTGAGTGGGGCTGAGAGACTTCAAAGAAGTATGACTAGCCCAAGGTCACCCAGCAGCTGCATGTGGAGGAGTGGAGACGCGAACTCGGTTCCCCAGATTACGAGTCTACCGCTCTTAACCACTACACCCCACTGAAGTCCCCATGAACTTTCTCAGTAATATTTACCTTATTACTTGCATTGTTATTAAGATGTGTATGCATCTGTTGCTTGGCTTCACTGCATAATAAGCTTTTTTGTGAAGTATGGAAGATACTGAGAGAGTCAGGCGCACCTGGCTTTTGTGAATTACTGACTGACCCAGCATGGGAGCAGCCCATACCCGGTCAGCCAGCAAGGCACTGCCCACAGGCAGGGGCCTCTTATTGACCTATTAAAACTTTGCTTTATGAGAGAAGGTAATATGAAAATATTGAAAACTTTAGCTTTTGAGCCTAATGAAATGTTTATATTTTTATTATAAAGTTGAGGTTGATTTATGGTGCTTAGATACCTATATTGCATTTCACAGGGTCATCTATTTTTCAACTGCAGGTCCTTCTCCCAGGTAAGTTTAAGACCTTTTAATAGGTCAATGGAACTATCAAGAAGTTCCTTATGAATAACAGATACCAGTCCTCTGCCCAATGACCCAGATGTAATAAAATTACTCCAAATTTAGTAAGGGGTCTAGCAGCTAGTACCTTTCAGTCAATAAATGTTGGAACTGGGAAATACACATCCAATTAAACTCTGTCACTTCTACAGATAGCCTGACTTGCTCAATACAAATTGGAGTATCATCGTCACTGCTATTTCTCAAGAAAAATAGGTGCCAGAATTCACCTTGTTCTCTTGTAATAGCAATAGTGCTCACCTGAGAGGTGCTGAAACTGAGTTCTGGTGAGTTCTAGCTGAAAAAAGCCCTGGTCATTATTATAAAAGTCACAAAACCTGAGTTGTTGAGGTGATTTGTGATACTTTGGTTGGTCATGATCAAGGTGTTGTCCAACTCTGAATTTGGGATATATATTTTTCTTATGAGCAAACACAGCTACCTTGGCTCTTCCTGAAGAGAATTCTCTTAATCGTTTCTACAGAAAAGTTTATCCACTGAACAACAGCTCAGGGGAGAAAAGACTTTCAAGTGGGAAATTCAGGTAGAGCCAAGTATAATTTACCACTACGCTGGAATCTCACTAAAGCACCAAAGTCCTTTCCATGGGACTCAAACCGCAACACATCACAGGCAGAGGAGTTGCCGGTTAGTTTTAGTGTCGTAAGGGAAGCTGTTTCATGTTTTACACCAGAGGGAAGCACTCTGCCAAGTTTAAATTAAGAACAAAAGTCAAAGTTATATAGTGCATCACTTTGTGGATTTGGCAACAGTGGGGAAAAAGATAGCCTCAAAGCAAACTCATACCTTTCATGGAAACCAAATATTGACCACAATTGGCACACAAAAAACTGCATGGACAAACAAAACTGCTGGAAAAACAAATCAAAATTATATAGGAAGCTGACACCCATTCTTTATAGTGGAAATGCAAAGACAAAATGAGTCATATTTTTGGACAAGATAAGCTTGTGTGTCTGCCGGCAATGTATGGTTTAATTTGCAATGAAACATGTAATAGTTCCAATATTATTCCTCGAACTTGAACTAAGTAACCAAGCATGAGGACAATTTAAAATAATGGTTGTCATAGAACAGAAGACAATTTTAAATCACTGATCTTGTGGTACAGAAGATGACTAATTTGAATGCTAAGAGAAAGCATTTTCAACGATTAATTGCATTGAGAGATTAGAGGTCAGATATGAAAAGTATATTTCTAATTAGCTCAGAATTCATCAGATATGTGCTTATTTAAGAAATTGATTTAACACAGAATGATCCATTAGTATAAATTAATTTTGTCTATTATTTAATCCCCTTCCTTCACCTTCCCCATATTAAATTTATCCAATAAAAGTACCACATTTAATGCTAAATGTGACAAATAATTTATCTAAGTTACAAGGTGCAAAGAACTGAACAATAAACCTATATTATATTGGAATAATGGGATTGTATCCAACTAAATAATTGCATGTACGGCGCAACTTCTGTGAATGTGTGTGCAATGAAACTTCCCTTCCCTCTACTTGCCCATTGCACCCCCAATCCTCCACCATTTGGGGTGGTGCAGGGGGCACATGGGTCATTCCGCATATACATTGATTCAGCTGCATTTAAATGGTTCACTTAAATCAGACATGACCCCATTTCATACATGTAATATTCACATGGATAGCTACTTGTAATCCAACAATGAGTGGAGTTTTAACTGAAAGGAAATTGTGTGAATTGTCACTCATATTTTGGGTAGATTTTAATGCCAGTACAACTTTCCCCTGCACCATACCCACCAATAAGTAGCTGTGCTGATGTAGTTAAAAACGGACCAAATCACTTAGGCAACCATACATACACACACAGTTTGTCAGATGGAACCCCGTTCCATGTGGCGGCTGTATGTATGAAACAAAACTTATATTTACAGAATTTGAAAAGCATTCTACAAAAAAAAAATACTGTTAGATTTCAAAGCCACTGCAACCATTTTTAAGCATTTCACCTTTTAAAACTAAGTTCACCCACTGCTTGTGGGATTACCATAGGTTGGCCACTGGGGGGAAAACAGGATGCTGGACTAGACTGGCCTTTGGTTTCATCCAGTAAGACTCTTATGTTAAACAGGTTCAGCTTTTTATACACAAAATGTTCCTAGGCACAGAGCATTATGAGGATAGCCTGCTGATCAGGCAAAAGAAAGGATTTGGGTGAATTCATAGCTATCTTAATCTACTTGTCGAGAAGTGTATACACTATACATGACATGTAAAGAAAAATATACCTCCACTTCTATTGGTGTGTGTGTGTGTGTGTGTGTGTGTGTGTGTGTGTGTGTGTGTGTATTATATATATATATATATATGAGGTTCAGGTCATACCACTTGAAATAGTTGAAATGCTATTTCTCACATCATCTAACGTAACAATATAACATTGGTTGACATTTCTCTTTCATTCAGCAATAAAATTAAGTACACAAGACACACATGGGCATGAGATGAAATACAGACGTACTGCAGAATCCAATAAAAATGTTTCTGACAGAAATTCTGCCACAGTATTGTTCTAGCTGAAGTTAGGGAAAGGATTGCTTTTAAGTATTTTCCCCACCCCTATTTATAAATAATCATTACACCCCCCCCCCCTGGATTCAAAACTTGCTTGCAGTGGTTTTGTGGTGCACTGGATTTGATTGCATCAAACCTTATATTTTGCTGATCTGCAAAAACTTTCTATTGCACTATATATTTTAGCCAGGTTCTCTGCAATATATTTGCCCCTGAACAAGGGCTGCAGCTAAAATACACTTGAGATTGTTATTCATTTTATTACTTGTTTCATTTAGCAAATTTATATACCGCTTAATCAAACTATTTCTTTCTCTCAACCAACATAAGAAAGCTACATAAATACTTTATTGCTGGCTAGCCAGTGAGATGTTTTTACCAGACCATTTGCAGTTTGACCAAGAGTTTTCCCTGCCAGCTTGTGTGCAGCTGGACTGGGGAGTGGTTTGGGCATGCAGTGGAGTTGAACCCAAAGGAGGAGACAACAGATTTTGCCCTGCATTTCTTTGGCAATAGAAGGTTTTGAGACTGGATCAGAAACAGGGAAGCAAGCACCTGACAAACTCATTTTGGCCAAAGCATATTGCAAAAATAAAGAACCTATCCTTCTTCTTGGCATCTGTGAGATATTTCTGTTTCTTTGCACTTTACTCTTGGATGCTTCCTGTTTTTGGTGTGTTTTTCTTTTTGAAGAATGCCCCAAGTCCATCAGGTGAACTTTGACTATGTGCTGATAACCTATGGTCAAGATAACAGAAGGTGTGAAAAAAGGAGGCTTTGTAGAGTTTTCACTAATTGATGCATGCTGAAATGACATCTGAAATTCAATAACCCGGTTCAGAGGTACAGTTCTCTCCACAAAGTACATGTGGAGTCCTTCCTCAGTGATTGTAATCACAGTGCAAAAACTGGAGTATTTTCTAAAGCAATAATAATACAGTGATCTTGTGGAAGACCTCTTTAACATAATTTCATAATACAGTATCAGTATTTAATTGCTGTTGGGTATTCTTTGGGGTGGGGTATGTGGGTACGGTTGTTCTGCTAATAGTCATATGGCTTATGACATGGGCCCACAAATTTGGCCCACAAAGGGTGTGGGAGAGAAGAATCTGGCCTGCTGGACAACTCAGCTTCCCCACCCACTGGTTTATGGGTTATTCTTGTTTAGTTGGTTTGGTTTTTTTTTTACAGTGCTACAAGCTCCAAAACAAATAACAGATCAATTTAGCTAACATTGCTCTTGGGCAAGACCACAGTATTTATTTTATTTTATTTTTAAATATTTTATACACTTGCAATAGCTGAACTTTGTTTGGAACAGTTATCGCCGTCTTCCGGCACTAATCCAACCAGTGCAACCAGCAAATAGGGAAATTGTCTATCTTTTAGTTGTTCCGATCAGCCTGCACAGACTACATTGCTATCCTGTCAGCCTTTATGGAGCCTCCCTAACTGCAGGAACATTTCCATGCAGACCCAGCATTAAGAGCTTTTCTGGGCAACAGAAGAAGTTGCTTCTTTCAATCTCCTTTGAAATGTCATGGCTCTGTGACAGCCTTGATGTCTACCAGATGGAGTCAGATGATTTGTCTCATTCAAATACATACACAAGGACAATGTTTGATTAAATCAATCCTTTTCCCTGGAAAATGTCAGAATTAATGCCTTGTTTACATTTATATAAAATTACACACTCCAAAGAGAAACTGAAGAGTGTGTGTGAAGTCTAGATGTCTCCCTGATGATATAACATCCACTTCAAATGTAACAAGCTTTACAGTGCAATCCCATACATCAGGTGTGGGGAACCTTCGGCTCTCCAGATGTTGCTGACCTGCAAATACCATCATTCCTGGCCATTGGCCATGCTTGCCGGGGCCCAATGCGGCATTGTACTTCAGCAACATCTGATTGTGCGTCAAGACCCCGGCGCACCCCCAAGTATAAATAAATACACACTGACACAGAATTTTGGTTTAAGGCTAATGGGCAAAAAGTTAGGCCACAACTTTATTGATTACAGCAATGTGACTGGTATTGGCTTAGGCATTGGCAATAGCTATATCTGACTCCTGCCCACCTTGGAGGAAGTCTGGAAGGGTAAACAACCAAACAAGGGAGCTCTGTCGATGGCAACCAACTGAAGCTCACCCCAGGGTTCCCACTGGGTCCTGGCATGGCCCTAGCTCCTCAAGCAGACTTCGGACGAGATCCAGACCCACAGATTCCTTTACCGGAATACCCTTGTACCTGGAGGGGCAGGTGATGGCCGCACCTCCCCTCCCACACACTTCAATAAGCCAATGCCTAACCGCCAAACCTTACAAAAGTTAGTGACAACTGCTAAGAGGTAGCAGTGCCAGTGCCAAATTGCCAAATGGGAAAAAATCCTACCCAGCCCCTGTTCCAAAACAGGCAACCAACCAGTCCAGAGCAAGGCCAACACGGACACCTAAAATACAGGCCAGGTGGGTGGGTGTTCGGTGTCACAAAGCCAGGTGAATCCCCAGAAATGCACTGCCACTTTTTATATGCCCCTACAATCACACCACCGATCTCTGATTGGCCAATAGGCCATGGTGTGATCATGGGGCCATCTTGTGGGCCGGGCTCAATCTCCCACCCCTCCAAGGATAGTGGAGTGGGGTGTCTTGGGCCCACGCACAACACAGACCCTCATTTAGGAGGATCCGATATGGTAAAAGGTTCCCCACACCTGCCATACATCTCTCCTGAAACTGAGAATAAATTATTATTATTATTATTATTATTATTATTATTATTATTATTATTATTAATACCCCACCCTCCCCGGCCAGGACCGGGCTCAGGGTGGCTAACATCAGAGTATATAATACATTTAAAACATAGAACCAAACAATCAATTAAAATACAGCTTAAAATCAAGCTTAAAGGTAAAGGGACCCCTGACCATTAAGTCCCATCGCGGACAACTCTGGGGTTGTGGCGCTCATCTCGCTTTACTGGCCAAGGGAGCCGGCATTTGGTTCCCTGTAATGAATCATAAACTTTGTGATTATGTGAAAACTGTGATTGTACGAACCTGATGAAAAGATTTTATATTGTTTTAGATGAGCCGGTAAAAATTGACAGCCCTAGACAGTTGGTCTTACATCATTTTCAGCAAACACCTGCCTATTAAACCAAGAGTGCCATCTTTATTAAACAAATTGCAGTTTTATGGAATTACTAGAACTTACAGCTAAAGCTGAGAGCAAATCATTAGAACACTTCTAACACGCAGTGAAAAGTCAAGCCAAGGCAACAGTACCTCATAGAAAACAAAAGAAAATTCCAAAAATAGTGTAATGTACTTCCCAAATGACAAATAAGCCTTGCCTGAGTGTGTTCACATAGTAGGAAATAAAGAGAAATTGTAAATGAAAAAGAGGTCTGTTTTAACCACAGCTCAGGAAAGAGAGAGCAGGGAAGTCAGCTTCTATCAGCCTCATTCCACTTGTTTTCTACTAGATCCAATGTGAAGTATTATAATTTTAAAACAACTGTTCCTCAGTTCTTCCTTTTCATACCAATAAAAATGCTCAATTAACATTTCAGTCCTTTAATCTCTTCTGAGAGTATGTCCCATTGGATTCAATGACTTTTCTCCCAGGTAATTGGAAATACAGTTGCAGTCAAATTGCCTATTAATTATCTAGATACTTTAGACCAGGCATCCCCAAACTGCGGCCCTCCAGATGTTTTGGCCTACAACTCCCATGATCCCTAGCTAACAGGACTAGTGGTCAGGGAAGATGGGAATTGCAGTCCAAAACATCTGGAGGGCCGAAGTTTGGGGATGCCTGCTTTAGACCCAGGGCACTTCCACATGACAGTTTCCTGTGGCCGTGTTTATTGCCAGTTTACTGTGACCCATGTATGCAAGTTTTGAGAAAATCTTACACAATGTCCTCTTCAAAACGTTGTCCCACGTTATTTCCCCATTTGATCAAGATTTTTACCCATTCTGCTGTTCTGTTCTGTTCTTGTGTTTACTGGCTTTTCCAAAGGAACAGTAAATCTGGGTTTTGTTTTGGAATGAATGTCTGCCCCTGTATAGACGTGTATCATATAGGATTTTTTTCTCCTAATGGCACCTAGTGTGAATCTATGTCAACTTCTCTCAGTTTCACAATCTTAAGTTCATTTCTCCATATTTTCATATCAGTTTGTTGTTGTTGTTGTTGTTGTTCTGGTTGTTGTTGTTAAAGTCCTCATGAAAATTCATCAGTATTTTACTGCAAATTTATATGCAGTTTCAGCTAATATAATGCATCTAAATTATTTAAATTACTAAATTATTTAGGGTCGTTAAAACAGCAGGAGATTGCGAAGAGCTCTCCAACCTGAGTGAATGGGCGGTAAAATGTCAAATGCAATTAAATGTAAACAAGCATAAAGTGATGGATATTGGGTCAAGAACTAATCAATTTCATTTATATGAACTGATATTGACTGAGCAGAAATCAGACCTGGGGGTGTAATAGATAGTTCGATGAATGTTGACCCAGTGTGTGCAGCTGCTGTGAAAGAGGCAAAATTCATGTTAGGGATCACTAGGAATGGAACTGAAAACAAAACTGCTGGTATCATAATGTCATTATATAAATCTATGGTGCAACTGCATTTGGAATATTGTGTGCAGTTCTGGTTGCCTCACCTCAAATAGGATACAGAGTTTTAATAGGATACAGAGGCTACATAGGATACAAATAGGATACAGAGTTTTAAGAAAGGTTCAGAAAAAGGTTGCTGCATTTGGTTCCTTTTAGTTCAGAATAAAAGGGGAGTTAAGAGGTCACATGATAGAAGTTTATAAAATTATGCATTGCATTGAGAAAGTGGATACGGAAAAGTTTTTCTCCATCTTTCAGAACTCTAGAATTTGTAGACATCCAATGAAGTTGGACATTGGAAGAACCAGAACAAATAAAAGAAAGCACATACAGTAGTTAAACTATTTCCAACAATGGATTACATTTCATGTTATAATACAAGAATGGTATTTATTTGCCTTGCTTTGAAATTCAGTAGATCTAATATTATACAGTAATCTGTTTTAACTTTCCTTTACTGCCTCTTGAAGTCACTAGCTCTTGTCTAGAAGTCCTGACTGTTTTGGCCTAAGTCATTGTTCTGCTTCTTCAACGGAGAGAAAGACAGAGATACAGGTGGGCACTTCTAATCTTGTTTGCTGTTGACTTCAAAACATTAAATCAAATCATAAGGACAAAGCATAGAATACAGGGATGAAAAAGTCAACAGGTTTCTAGGTGAAAAGTTACAGCATGTGTTAGTGAATGTATCTGCTAGAATCAAAATTATGTCAACTCATATTTTCATTTCCCTCTCTTTTAATATTCACAGCAGGGGGGGAAAGGGGAAAATGCCTCTGAGGGTAAGGTCAAATCTAACACTTCTACACACCAAAACAGGGATGCAAACACACTGTTCATCAGGGAGTTAAGAACAAAAAATTCTGCTTGTCTGAAGCAGCTTTCACAAGTACAGATTTTTTTATTTAAAAAGTTGTAAAATATTAATTTGCCATCTGTCATGTGGGCTTGGCAGCATGTTCATGCCACCAATACCTTCTCTCTTGAAAAAGGTAGTCTATGCCTTGCCAGCCTTTTCAGAGCAGCACCCATATCTCATCAGAAACTGCATCACGGATCCACTTCTGATGTTCTTTTTAGCATTTATGCCCTTTTTTACCTTCTCTGTTCAGGGTGCTCATATTCAAAGGACAGGAAGACCCCTGCCTTTTAAAGAGTTGCATACAGGATGCACTTTGGGCACATATAGCTTGTCAATCAAGGGTGAAAAAACAACACCTAAGAAAATATCTTCTGCACAACTATTAAAGATAAAGAAACTCTTCCTCCTTTTCATCTCCCCCCTCTGTTTCTTTATTTCTCAATCTGTCTCTTTCTCTCTAAAAAGAAACTCAGTCAGTCAAGAGAAAATGCTGATACAGTTCTACTTATGTCAGAGTACAACCCTAAACTCATTAGTTGGACAAATGACCTGGGCAGATAGAGAAGCACCTAAGCTCAATTAAATATGCCTAATTCTGCTTTGGATTGGCATGTCAGAAAGAAATAGAATAAAATCAATTCAGGCATATAGAAGCAACATCTTTGAAAAGCATTTTTCTAAGGTTATATCACACAGGGTATGTCAAAAGACCTACGGTACTTAGAAAAAAGAGACATTGCTAACCAATACAGGATTGCTATGAGTTCAGGGGTGCTAGACCTCTATAAATTCATGAATCTAGTAAGTGTTAGAATTTAATCAAGGCTTGGGGTGTTAAGCTGGGTGGCAGACACTTCTAATCTCCAGATCTAGCAAGTCTTAAAAGCTAATTAAGCCAGGCTAGTTTCTTGAGTTGAGGTGAGCACTGGATAATGGGTCATTAAGAGAACGAAGCGGGCTTTGTGCAAGACATAAAATGGATACGCACCCACCCCAAAAAAACGAAACACCAAAGATTAGATTAGTTATATGAGTTAGAAGCTGCATGCAAAAGCAGCAAGCTGGAAAAGGACGGAGAGAGGGGGAGAGGAGAGAGAGCACCATGCTAGGTCTCTTCTTGAATCCAAGGCTGTGGCTATGGAAAAACAAGACCCTTTTGGGGTGTTGATGCTATGAACCCCTCCACTGTAGGCTCAGGTTGTATGTATGTGTAAATAAACCATATATCATGAAGACACCACTATCCCCATTCACAAAAGGAAGTACAACCCCTGGGTAAGTTCCTTGAACCCCCTGGAATCTCACAGAGCTCAGCGATTGGGGTGGCGGGCAACAACATCTTCAAAACCTCTAGGTTTATATTTCTCACAGTATTAATCCAACCTGACTTTGCAGATCATTACCAGTTCTTTCTGGGCTTTGCATATATTTCAGATACATGATGTTAAATCCTCTAATCTTATTAAGGAGAACAGAATAGAATATAAAACAAACACATTGCTTTCTCTAATAATCTGTATTATTGAAAGGAAAGGAACCATACATTTCATTAAAACCCCTTTCCCTCTCTTCAGTTCTATTCTGTTTTTGCAAAATGCTCCTAAAGCAAAGGCTAAACAAGGCCAGACTAAAAATGTCATTGCAAAATCTAAAACTAGGTATTAATCTGGAAAGCACATTGGATAATCTAATTTAGTGAAATAATGTAGATGTCAGAAAGCAAGAGCCACTTCTCACTCTTGATAAGGCATCAGCATCCTTTGGCTCCAGTGGCTTGTTTGGTCTGGTGGTCTTGGGGGCCTGCTTTGCTAAACACTGGAAAGCAAGGTTAGGGTGGGGAAACTGCCACCTTTGTGATGGGTGGCAATGAGAAACTCACCTTGTTCTAAAGATAGTGCTTGAGTGGCGCTGCCCACTGACAGTAAGACCTTTGTCATCCATTTGAATTCTGTCAAAATTCAGCCCAAAGATGTTTAGTTCCCTGCTGCAGATCCCTTTATTTGAATAGAGTAGTGACCAATTACTCCAGTCTTCTTATGTGAGTCTTCATTCCAGGGTTTACTAGTCTACAGCTTGAACACATAGCAAAACTGAATTTATTTTAGCTTGGAAAAACCATATGGAATACTGGAGAGAGAGAGAGAGAGAGATCGCAACTAGCATAGCCTACAACTTATTTCCTGTCTTAAGGGCCCTGAGAGGTACAACTGATGCGTCAAATGAACATGCAGAACAAATAGATTTACCCAAAATGACAAAATATGTAGTCAACATAGATCTATGCCTGGCAGTCTTTGATCTCTCACTAACTCTTGCTAGAGAGGCTACAGTATGAGCAGAATGAGCCTGTATGATACAGTATGAGCCTGATGATCATCTTCCAAAGCAACTACTCTATTCCCAACTTAAAAATGGAAAGCGTAATGCTGGTGGTCAACAAAAGAAGTTTAAAGACTGTCTCAAGGAAAATCTTTAAAAATGTAGTATAAACACTGACAACTGGGAAACACTGGCCTGCGAGTGCTCCAGTTGGAGAACAGCCTTTACCAAAGGTGTCATGGGCTTTGAAGACACTCGAACTCAGAATGCAAGGGAGAAGTGTGCTAAGAGGAAGGCATGCTTGGCAAATCCACACCATGATCAACTCCCACCCGGAAACCAATGTCCCCACTGTGGAAGGATGTGTGGATCCAGAATTGGCTTCCACAGTCACTTACGGACTCACTGTTAAAACCGTGTTTATGGAAGACAATCTTACTCAGCTATGAGGGATCGCCAAAGAAGAAGATGAGCAGAAGCCCAGAGCTCACTTGGAAATGTAAGTGCTTCTTCCAACAGTCCCTTCGACCACTTTTATGTTCTTAATCACTGCAAATCACAATTTTCACCTCATATAATTAGATACGAAGAACTGCATTCCCTTTCAGTAAATAGGCAGCACACTGCACTTACATTACTAATGGCAAGGCGGGGTGTGTGTGTGTGTTACCCAATAACCTTAAACACTAAAAATGAATCATTAAAAAATTCAGTGTTGCTTTCCAATCCTGTGCTCTAAGGGGCAAACTAAATATTCACTTAACACAGAGCATGAAGTGTGGGGGTATTTTTTACTGGAAAGGGAAGAACACGTGGCAGGAAGGCTTTCCCCCTTACTTTCCCACTGCAGTTGGATCAGAAATCCCCCTCCCCCACCCGTGCAGCCAGGAACCAATGAGAACTTTTGAAGAGATAAGGCATTCTTCCCTTCACACTGCCTTTCAAGCAAGAATGGCTAGGGTGGGGGGATATGATACAGAACTGCACACTACATACTATGCGGACATCTAGTTTGCCTTAAAACGTGAGCTTCACTACAATTATGTTTTTCCCCACCACCACATCATAATGAGGCAACAAAATACTAGCTCAGCGTTTTAAGAATCATTTTATTTTCTAGCAGACCAACAACTCTTGAAAATCACCAGTAGATGGCATGTGCTCCATTTGAGACAAGTCAAAATCATGCACAAGTTGCTATGGAAATAGCCTCTTGGGAGGGAGGGGGGAGATGTGTGCATGAGAGAGTGTGAGCACACAGACACATACTTCATAGATCTCAAGACAATGATCTGCCAACAGAATACAGTAGAAGCATCTCTCTTCAGTATATAAAATCTGCCACTCATGAAAAGAATTTCAACCATTCTGGCCAGGAAAATATTTTGGATGGATGGTGAAATCAAAACCCTGATTGAAAGGGGTTTTAAAAAATATTTATTGATCTTTATAAAACAAATTAATTAATGGAATAAGGTAAAGGTAAAGGGACCCCTGACCATTAGGTCCAGTCGTGACCGACTCTGGGGTTGCGCGCTCATCTCGCATTATTGGCCGAGGGAGCCGGCGTATAGCTTCCAGGTCATGTGGCCAGCATGACAAAGCCGCTTCTGGCAAACCAGAGCAGCACATGGAAACGCCGTTTACCTTCCCGCTGTAGCGGTTCCTATTTATCTGCTTGCATTTTGACGTGCTTTCGAACTGCTAGGTTGGCAGGAGCTGGGACCAAGCAACGGGAGCTCACCCCGTTGCAGGGATTCGAACCGCCAACCTTCTGATCAGCAAGCCCTAGGCTCAGTGGTTTAACCACAGCGCCACCTGGGTCCCAATTAATGGAATATTGGATCCATATGCTTGGTAAAAGTGTAACACGGAAGCCACACACACTGCCTTGCCAATCACTGCCCCCTTGCAGTAGCTATTACTTGTAAGCTCATCTGCCAATTATGAAAGGCGTCAACTATTGGCTCAATGGCAAAGAAATCTCTGAAATGCAGCCGAAGGTTAACACTGCAGATATAATTATTTGTTTAATGCTGTGCTGAAAGTTTCAATTGAATGTTTTGATACATTTCCAAGGGGAGGGGGGATGAAAAAGGAGGGTACCTACAATATTTGCTTGTGTGGCAAAATAGAGGCAGTGGGCTTCCATATGGAATATCAGCAGGCACTTCTCAAGTGATGTCTGGGGCCGTTTTGCCCCACAGTGCCTCTGCAGAAAGAAACTATGGCTGCCACCACTGTCCTCCTGGATGCAGCCATGTCCCCACCTACGATGCATCTGGAAGCCCATGACATCACAGCATCCTTCATCCTTCTGTGGGGTGAAATGGTCCTATGAGTGCTGTCTCCACTTTCCCACTGTGGCAAAAGCAGTATTTTAAAAGTAAAAACAGACTTCCCTGCTGATGCTACAAACATTACATCCCCTTTCTCCTGCAAGAATTTAGTCATACTACTTCTAAAAAAGTGGGACGCGGGTGGTGCTGTGGGTTAAACCACAGAGCCTAGGGCTTGCCAATCAGAAGGTCGGCGGTTCGAATCCCCGCAACGGGGTGAGCTCTTATTACTCAGTCCCTGCTCCTGCCAACCTAGCAGTTCGAAAGCACGGAGTGCAAGTAGATAAATAGGTACCGCTGTGGCGGGAAGGTAAATGGTATTTCCGTGCACTGCTCTGGTTCACCCAGAAGCGGCTTAGTCATGCTAGCCACGTGACCTGGAAGCTGTACGCCAGCTCCCTTGGCTAGTAAAGCGAGATG